>NC_060144.1:38195026-38820026 GCF_021461385.2 Schistocerca piceifrons | reverse complement strand
TCATCGATTTTTCGACTTCGTCGGCCAAGTAAAAATATTTATAGTTGATGGATCGGAATAAAAGTGCTACGACTCCTAGACAATTTAGTTAGCTTCGTCGGGAACATAGAATCATGCCAATCGGTTTAGTAGATTTGAAGTTACCATACCACGTGATAAAAAAACGCGTTTGAAGTTTTGACTACATATAAATGCAATATTATGCAACTTGCGTTCAATCTGATGTTCCGGGTCCATAAACTAGTCCTTCCTCTTCCTCATAGAGGGCATTCTGCTCGATCTGGGCCATCCTGCGTTGCTCCAGAGCCGCTCGTACGGCCGATGACAAGCGGTTTTCGGCCGCTTGAATCCGGTGGTCGTCCGAATGCTTGGCGAACTCCGTCGAATAGAGTCCCAGTGTGACGTCCATCGTTGTCACGGTCTTCAGAATTGTTGAATACCTTTCGGTGAAGCTGCTCACTGCCAGGAAAGTCGCAATCTCCACAGTCTTCGCACCAGAATGCAAATGCTTGGGGGCTAACTTCCAAACACAGACGTTCAAACTTTCATTCGAATTTTGTGTGTTTCCTGCCAAGCACTCGTCCTCCGAAAGATAAAAACTGGTACATGAAAAAGGCCGATTTAAGGCAGGTGCATTTTTTTTTGTTCAGCCGCGAATAACAAACATTTCCGTTCCGTATTCGGGAAAACCGTTTCAGCGGTGGTTTCTAAACACTTTTACGGTTACAAAAATGAAATTTAAAAAAATCAATTTTTTTTAACCAGGAGATAGTAAACCTCCCCTTAAATATGTTACCTAGACAAATTTATTCCCGGAATTTCATTACTCTTAGTTATTTTTTGGTGTTGCACTTTCTGTCAACAATGTACGTACAGCATCACTTATTATACCGGGTGATTCTTATAGACGTTTAAAAATCCCCGAAGCAACCCAGATGTTGCTGAGATAATAATTTAGTGCAGGACACGTGGGGCCACTAATGTCGTCAAATACCCCAGAAGTGGACGACAAGTGTTCAACTCGTTACATCATTAGGTGACGTACGTTGCAGCACGTACACGTGTGTGCTCGAAGGTACGATTGAGCGATGCAGTAGTTGTATTCGAACAAGCGGTGCAAATTTATAAGACATTACGTGTATGTCATCTGTTGCAAGGGTAGAAGTTACAAAATCGTTGTTCTTGCTGTAACCGAGCAAAGGCTCTTCTTATTTCGTGTTTTTCTTTTCCTTTTCTCCTTTCTTTCTTTGTTTACACGCTTTATTCGGTGTGTAACGTTTCGTGTATGTAGGCCAGCTAATCGGCCGCCTGGAACTGGTACGAGGCGAGTTGGATATGTTGTGCGGCTGAACGCTACTGGGTGCGAGAGCCAGACGACAGCTATGGGACGGGCGAGCGCAGGCCGTGACGCAGTCGCAGAGAGCGCGTCGCCGGAAGCGGCTATCTCCCAGCTGGGAATTTGGACGGCTGCTGCTCGCATTGCCTCGGTGCAGAATGTTCTCCAGGAAATGGCCGAGTTTTAACGGTGGCCGAGATACAGCTCTTTGAGATTCGACAAAAACTCACATCAAATGTTAATGCAAATCTGAATATATTTGCGATCTCAGAAAAATGAGGCGCATCCAATGACAGAATGATGTTTCAATAACTTTAAAACTACAAAAGTTAATGTCTCACAACACATAAACATTTTCATAGTGACTCTCTGAATTAACAACTTTAAATTGATTAACTTCTCATGTTTAAAACACTTAACTCTTTCTCAGTAAAAAAGATACCTGTTAAATTTTCAACTATTCTAAAAAATTTAAAATTACTACGAAAATTTTTCATAGAACTTAGACGGTTATCCCCATGTTGTTTTGTAAATAAATTTAGTATTTTCTTAGAATCCGTTGTCCTGATCTGTTTACTGACATAATGAGTGTAATCGTTCACTAGTCGCATCACGTGGTAAAATTGTAATGGGGAGATAACTTTTGCTAACTGCAAGTGGGCTAAATATAACGTTACACCAAGCCACTAATCTGTTCTTTAAGCCACACTTTTTGACATACCTTCTTAGTTCGCTGTGTTGCTGCAGACGTCGTCTTAATTTTGACGTTTATATAATAGGAATTATATCGTTTGTTTTACATTTCTTATTAATTTTATACACTCTGTGGTCTTCAGTAGTTCAATCTTGGTGCGTTGGTAGTGCAGTAATATCCCATATACCTGTCAGAATACAAGACTATCTGAAAAAAATGGTTCAAATGGCTCTGAGCACTATGGGACTTAACAGCTGTGGTCATCAGTCCCCTAGAACTTAGAACTACGGAAACCTAACTAACCTAAGGACATCACACACATCCATGCCCGAGGCAGGATTCGAACCTGCGACCGTAGCAGTCGCGCGGTTCCGGACTGCGCGCCTAGAACCGCGAGACCACCGCGGCCGGCCAAGACTATCTGACATGAGTGCACGTCGTCGTCAAAATGCAGCCTATTGACTGTGAGAGTCCCACAAGATCTAATGAGTACGACACTTATTACCTCGCAATATGTTGCTAAATATGTACTGAACTGTCAATAATCTATCACAGATACAATCTCAGGTGCACTGACAACATCTGGAGCTAAGTCCGTTGGTGCGAAAATACATTTACTAAAGATACTGCCTGTGCACGTAGCAAAGACAGTGCATACCAAGGATACAACTTATAAGCTTTATACCGCGCGGTTCTAGGCGCTGTAGTCCGGAACCGTGGGACTGCTACGGTCGCAGGTTCGAATCCTGTCTCGGGCATGGATGTGTGTGATGTCCTTAGGTTAGTTAGGTTTAAGTAGTTCTAAGTTCTAGGGGACTGATGACCTAAGATGTTAAGTCCCATAGTGCTCAGAGCCATTTGAACCATATAAGTTTTATATCGTAAAGTCTTTTCATCTGTCGACTTCATACAGCTTTCATCATAGTGCTATAATTGTAAGGGGCAGTACGATAGGATGGGAATAGTTATTTATAACGTAATAGAGGCTATTACATGGTTTATCTGTTAATAAGCTCTCACATTGACTTAAGTGCTCGTAAATGAGATGAAGACAGAGCTCTGATACATAATACTTTGTATGCGTATACATTTTACGAATATGAATGGCGTAAAACGCTCGCCAGCAGTCAAATTCACTGTGCAGCTCCACGAATTGGGACAAAGCTTCACAATGCCTTCGCACAAATACAGGATGCATCCTTCGATGCTTCGTGCGACTTCAACAAACGTTATCTCAGATGAAAGCGCTGCACTGTAGCTGTCATCCCTGAAAGCTATTTTCTTTATCGATTTACTGCGTTTTTATATCTGTTTCATTATGCAGGTATTTGTCAGAACATCATATCCACCACAATTACACAGCAAATGAATACAGCACGAATAGCTCATACATCATGCTTGTGTTTTTATTTAATGGACGCATTACTATTTTGCCAGTAACTTTATTTAAGTGTTGGTTGCAAGTGCTGTTAAAAACTGTGCTAATTAAAAAGCGGTCAGTGGATCTGTTAGCGGACACCACGTTTCAAAAGAGAATCAAAAGACGCTTCTGTCAAGAAGGCACAAATGATCGTTTAAAACGTATTTAACGACAATCTTTGTACGGCGTGTGTTTTTTATCGTTTGCACGCTTTCGCAGACATACTGCCCTATTTACTCAAGAACAAACCTTCATCTACGAGATAGTCGCGTCTGTAGAGCTTGACAACGATGTATTCTTGGTGGGGATGAGCTTCAGCTAATGAGAGCTGGACAGAGGTGTAACTGCTGGAGTCAAGTGAAGACTGGGACAACTGCTGGAGTCAAGTGAAGACTGGGACTTTTAGAGTGAAAAGCTTAACGGAGAGACTCTAGTCATTTTTACGTTTGTTCTTGAAGAAGGCAGACCTGCCTGTGATACGGTGCTTTATTCGGTCGTGTGGCTGACAGCCGCAACGAGACTTTAGACTTTACGTCGCGTGCTGGAAAGAGGCAGACTGCGTACGACAACATGCGTGATTCGGTCGTTGATTCTGGGCGCTGAACGGCCGCTATCGTACTTCTGAAGGTACTTTATAATTCGAGAGCTCTGAATGTACCCCACAGTAAGACTCTTCTTCCGCTTGTAATACGGAACTGTGCGTATGCGGAGTATGAGATATTTTATCCTTTCTATGGCGTGTGTTAATTTTTAAATCATCATGTTGAACTCTGAACTGTTCTGAGATGGTAAATTTTTCGTGTATTTTGATCAGGACATGCACTTAGTTTTCGCGAGTCTTCGTTGACTATTTAGTTTCGGGACTTTTGCTACCATTCTCGTACCGCTTTCCTACATTTAATGATGGTATCTTCTGTAGGTATTTTCACTGACTATAGTAAGTTCACTTCCACTTTATGTGACATGTCCTTTCTCGAATAAGCATTAATCGACTTAATTCTCTGTCACCTTCTCCAATTGTAAACGTTAGATTAGAACCCTTTTTGCTAAATTATTCGTTTCAAGAAATATTGTTATGACGATGCTTCGGGAACTCAAATGAGAATCCCTGGAGGGAACGCGACGCTGTTTTCGAGAAACAGTATTGAGAAAATTTATAGACCCGCCATTTGAAGCTGACTGATGAACGATGCTACTGCCGCCAGAATACGTTTCGGGTAAGGGCTACGGAAATAAAATACGAGACATTAGGGCTGATACGGAGGCATGTAGACGCAGTAGTAGGAGTATCTACGTATAAGTTGAATATGTGTGAAACCACAAAGTCATCGCCAGTGATGGAGCTTCCAGTGATTAAGCAATCACAAGTGCGCGTTGTTCAGAAAATGTGAGTGGGCCACTTAGTCCAAAATCTGAAAATGGTAGTGATGATAGAGCCGATAACAGTGCAGCAGGTAGTCCCAAATCAGAGAAGGGATATGTAATTGCGAATGATTCAATAGCAAGGTTAAAGGAAATTCTGAAAAACGGGTGCGTTGAATAAAGAGATAGGTTCAATAAAATCAGAGACAGGTTCAGTGGAGACAAATGTGGCAGAAACAGTAAAAATTAAGTCAGATATTGAAAGGCCGATTGAGTTAAAATTAAAAGCCGTAAGGGCAGATGCAAGCAAAATTTCTGAAGAGGTTGGTCTGCTTAACACCGTAGTCGACACAGTGGAAAACTATTTCGTGGACAAGATGGAAAAGCTACATTACGTGCTGGGTGCTGAGGTAAAGGATTGTGTGCAGAGGCAAAATACACTTGAGGAAGAGACCAATAAGTCTGTCAACAAATTGTGAGGTAGAGTGCTTAAAAAGAAAAGATTTTGAATCAAAATTTAATAAAGGAACAGCAGTTTAAAGACATCAGGGCAGAATTAAATACTTTAGCAGAGAATAGTCGTTTCTGAACAAATTCTGGACGGAAGCGAAGCAAATGCGTCTCCAGAATGTGTCCCTAAACGGACCAAGTTTCAAACACGTAAGTGGGCGGGTGAGGAATTTTTGTGTGCGTGGGGTAAGTTAGCGCACATAAATCGTCCTCTGGGAGTTTAGGACGCTTGTGGAATATTTACAATGGGATCTCGTCCGCAGTCCGACCAACTCCGTCGATAACTCTAAAGATTTCTTTGAAAAACTTAACCAGGCATTGAAATTCAATAATGATAGTAAGGAATTGTGTTCCAGTAGAGGAGCAATAGTACCATCCACATCAATTTTAATGATCAGAACAGAAACAATTATCAATGTAATAATAATTTTCAGAGGAGTAACGGAAAACTAAACAGGGAACAAAGATTTGTGAGGCCGGAGCCTCATGAAATGCAACAACAGAATTAGTGATCGGGAAACTACAGATCGCCATGTATCAGGTGCAGAGATGGCGAAATAAACCGGCGTTGTAAAGGACACGTAATTTTAAAAATCCTATGGGTGTCGAAAATTCGGCAAAAAAGCGAAAAATATTGGAGTTGAAGGTTATGATAAATAAAAATAAAACGGGGAGTAATTTTGAGCAGTGCAACCATAAAGAGTGTGCAAGAAATATTGTAAACATTGAGAATCATGCTTCAGTGCCATTGACAGATGGCTTCACAAGATCGACGCGATGAGACATTTTGGTGACGTGACAAGACGTTGAGAATGATGGTTTGCAACTCGAGTAGCTAGGTGAAATGCGACTAAAGTATGGGAAACCTTGTAAAATTACGAAAGTTGGTGAAAAATACTTAAAACTGAGATACGACAAACTTGTGTGTGAATAAGGGTACAGACATGCTCGCATGGGTGTAAGATAAGAAAATCATTCCTTTCTCCCAAGAATGCGACTGACAACTGATGGTCCATACTATCCATGCTCTGTGGCTTCAAGTCCTGCAGAATACCCACATGTTCCACAAGTGGATATACATTGTAAGCCACATAAATGAAAGACAAAGTGTCCAAAGATTTGGTGGTCATTATGACCGTCGTCTAGGACACCAAAACTGTGATCATACACCAACGTGTGATATGCCCGCCAATATGAGGAATCAGTGCTCTTGATCTCTTCGAAAATGGAACACTGAGACATATGCTACGATGTCACTATGGGACATAAGTTTAAATGTAGAGGCCATTACCTTTCTAGAGCTGTTTGGAGATGCTCCACAATGCTGCAAGTTCTTCAAGTTTCACATTTTTTGTTAATAAGAAACACCACCTCTGTCATTTATTTCAAACAGCCGGTGTGTTGTTGTGGGAGTAACATAGTTTACATCATGTGATGTCCAGCTTTCTGACAGCCAATGGAGCGAAATGTTTTAATGCCAGTTTAGCACTTCATGCAGGCCTCAAAATCATGGTGGAAAAAAAGGAAGGCGATGTACAAAGGTGTTGTCATACACTACTTGGATCTGTTACAGCAGAAAAACAAAGTATCGAACTGCTTATGAAAGAACAACACAAGGAACCCTGTCTTGTGATTGTTAGTCTGTGGAATATGGTTCTCCTACAGAACAGCAGTACAGGTGGCAAAACATACAAAAGGGTTGAGCATGGGGACTTCGGCCACTGGACACCTGGTCCAACAGAGCAATACACATATATTTAGTAGGATCACCACATCGATGTCAACATATGTAAGACATTTGTTTTTGATATTGGAGAAAAGATTGATGCAGTAATATCTTATCGAGTTCTATGCCAGGTGATGTTAGTTTCGAAGTTTTTATAGTTACTAGTTTTACCCCATTTGATGTTATAAAAAGAACGAGGAATATATATATATATATATATATATATATATATATATATATATATATATATATATATATATATATATATAGAGAGAGAGAGAGAGAGAGAGAGAGAGGAGAGGGGAGAGAGGGGTGGGGGAGGAGGATTGCGCTATCAACAAAGTCTCTGACATCATTACACTGTCGTATTTCTAATGCAGTAATCACAGGAATATGATAAAGGAGATGTACAGGGTGATATTTATAGACTGTCATTCGATATTGATGACTTTTAGATGTTATGCTTCTGAATTTTTGTTCGCAGTCCACGTATGCTCCACATGGTTGTGAATTTCTTCCTGTACGTTAGTGTGCTATTTTTCTGATAGCTCTCTACCTAGTCAGCGACGGATGGAGGGCCAGACTGCCTTGTAAGTAATGGAATAGTGCTGTCCGAAGATGATAGGATTTCGAGAGAGGTAGCACGGGTCTGTGACTTGCTAGAGGACATCTCTTATTCATGGAATCATGTGGTTCCAAATGCTGTATATCGGAGAATGGAATGTTCATGAGAATACAGTAGGTAAGTGATACTCTGAGGAAAGGGGAGTTGAGAGGTGAGCTCTAAACCGCATCTTCTAAGTGTCACTGGCAGATAGCATACGACTCACAAAGAGACTACAGTGAGAAAAGTAGGAGCTTGTACAAAGAAGTTCTGTCCTTTGTTTTCTAAATAAATAAAAGAGCACATTCTTCTGAGGCCGGAGTGGCCGAACGGTTCTAGGCGCTACAGTCTGGAACCGCGCCACCGCTACGTCGCAGGTTCGAATCCTGCCTCGGGCATGGATGTGTGAGATGTCCTTAGGTTGGTTAGGTTTAAGTAGTTCCAAGTTCTAGGGGACTGATGACCTCAGCAGTTAAGTCCCATAGTGCTCAGAGCCATTTTAACCATCTGAACCATTCTTCTCAGAGTTTTGTCTCTCTATAAATGGATGGACTGACATCTTAATAAGTTGACTAAATTTACATTTACATCGATACACTTACTTCGCAAGCTGTCCTGCGGTTTGTGGCAGAGCGTACGCTGTACCACTACTAGTCATTCGCTTTCCTATTCTACTGTGAAACAGAGTGGGTGAAAAAGACTGCCTCCTTATGAGCTCTAATTTCTCGTATTTTATGTTATTGGTTCTTATGTGAAGTGTCTGTTGGTGGTGGCAAAATACTTCTGTGTTCAGCTTCAAATGTCTGTTCTCTATAGTGTTCCTCAAAAAGAACATTGTCTTCGCTCCAGGGATTCCCATTTAAGATACCTGGCGAATGTTATCTGATTGTTGAAAAAAAATTGTTGTTATTGTTGTCTTCAGTCCAGAGACAGTACTGTACCCTTTCACCACCGGCTACCCATGTAGATAAAAAAATGGCACGGTACTATCCTTGCAATGCGAGGGTAGTCCCGAACTTTTTTTTTTTTAATTTGTATTTGGTTAAACCTAGTATGTGATCATAGCCAGGAGGAGACCCGAGCCCCTGGTAACCCCAAACAAATGATTAAATTTCATAACTCAGTTTGTTATCTTCAGTCCTGAGACTGGTTTGATGCAGCTCTCCATGCTACTCTATCCTGTGCAAGCTCCTTCATCTCCAAGTAACTGCTGCAACCTATATCCTTCTGAATCTTCTAAGTGTATTCATCTTTTGGTCTCCCTCTACGATTTTTACCCTCCGCACACATCCCTTGATGTCTCAGGACGTGTCCTACCAACCGATTCCTTCTTCTAGTCAAGTTGTACCACAAATTCCTCATGTCCTCAATTCTTTTCAGGACCTCCTCATTAATTACGTGATCTACCCATCTAATCTTCAAATTAATTGCTCACTGTGAAAAGTGACCCTCATGGTCAATTTAATTAATTAACCTATCAATTCGATATCAGTGACGTGCCACTGGGCGGTTGGAAGCGAATGCTAGAGGGCAATGGGTATGATTCGGAAGCTGGAGTGGCAATCAGACGTTTTTTCAATCAGGCGAGATGTTTCAACGAAATTTCAATCTGTCACCTACTCAGGGAGAGATTACCATCACAATAAAATAAGCTATATTACCGAATTTATAAAATGATACGTCGCATAAACCTGATATTTACAACTTCTCTGTGCGGTTACCTTAAGAGGCTTTGTATGTGATGAAGCATTTGATTAATTTAAGAGTCGGAAATAGAGGAAGCATCGTATGACACAGGTAGAACATGCTCTTAGCACTCCGTCACAAATAAATAATGAGTTTAATATTCTAGTCCTGTGATGCAGGATGTAATAGATGTTAAGCTGGTTAGAACAGATTTTTTTTTGGCTGATGAGGGAATACTGAGAGGATATATAGCCTGTGCCATATTGTCAAAGGATTTTCACAACAAGGAACGGTACATTAACGATGCGAGTACACGTGTCTGCCCCGACATCTTCTGTCTTCGAAAATAACTCGTATAAAACGGAGAAATCTACGTTTTGCCTGAGACATACTCCGCAAGCCACCTGACGGTGTGTGGCGGAGGGTACTTTGAGTATCTTTATCGGTTCTCCCTTCTATTCCAGTCTCGTATTGTTCGTGGAAAGAAAGATTGTCGGTATGCCTCTGTGTGGCCTCTAATCTCTCTGATTTTATCCTCATGGTTTCTTCGCGAGATATACGTAGGAGGGAGCAATATACTGCTTGACTCCTCGGTGAAGGTATGTTCTCGAAACTTCAACAAAAGCCCGCACCGAGCTACTCAGCGTCTCTCCTGCAGAGTCTTCCACGGGAGTTTATCTATCATCTCCGTAACGCTATCGCGATTACTAAATGATCCTGTAACGAAGCGCGCTGCTCTCCGTTGGATCATCTCTATCTCTTCTATCAACCCTATCTGGTACGGATCCCACACTGGTGAGCAATATTCAAGCAGTGGGAAAACAAGTGTACCGTAACCTACTTCGTTTTCGGATTGCATTTCCTTAGGATTCTTGCAGTAAATCTCAGTCTGGCATCTCCTTTGCCGACGATCAACTTTATATGATCATTCCATTTTAAATCAGTTCTAATGCCTACTCCCAGATAATTTATGGAATTAACTGGTTCCAGTAGCTGACCTACTATATTGTAGCTAAATGATAAAGGATCTTTCTTTCTGTGTATTCGTAGCACATACACTTCTCTACATTTATATTCAGTTGCCATTCCCTGCACGATGCGTCAATTCGTTGCAGATCTTCCTGCATTTCAGTACAATTTTCCATTGACAAACTGCCTACTGGCTTCTGTCTCGGGTTCTTCGGCCGACCTTCATCTAATGATTTTTCCGACGTTTCGCCAGCACGAGTGGCTGGCATTGTCAAAGCTTCACCCTCCATTGCCGGTGGTGAACTGGAGCCGAGCTCGCGGGCGCAGAATATATGTACCTGGCGCGCCAACGTCCGAGGGCTTCTCCGCGGTCATTTCCGGTGCGGTTCTCCTCTTGCTACCTGCGACGGTCGTTCGATGCAGTACGGGAAGCCAGGATCCGTTTACCTTAAGGCTTTCCTCTTTCTTGCTTAAACTATTCGCGTGTTTTTGTATTTCAACAGCTTCTCTGAACAAGCGCGTGTGATAGTGCTTCTCTACAGCCAGAACTTCGGTGTCGGCGAATTTTATTACGTGGTCGGTCTCATTCAGTGCGTGCTCTGCCACGGCCGATTTCTCCACCTGCCCCAACCTGCAATGTCGTTTATGCTCTTTGATCCTGGTGTTAATGGATCGTCCAGTCATTCCGACATAAACTTTTCCGCATGTGCATGGTATACGGTATATTCCCGACATTGCAAGTGGGTCTCTTTTCTTCTTCGCCGATCTAAGACACTCTTTGATCCTCCTGGTCGGTACGAAAATCGTTTTACGCCATGTTTGCGCAATATACGGCCGATTCTGTCCGTCACTCTAGCAATGTAGGGCAGAAAGGCCGTACCCGACATTTCTTTTTCTGGTTCCTTACTTCGCCGAGTGTTTGGCTCTGTTACACTTCTAATATAATTTGTGGAGTACCCATTGCTCCTCAGGACAGTTTCCAGGTGTTGCATTTCTCATTTGAGGTGTTGCGGCTCACGTATTCGTCCTGCTCTCGTTACGAGCGTACTAATCATGCCTCTTTGGGGCAGGTGGAAAAATCGGCAGTGGCAGAGCACGCACTGAATGAGACCGACCATGTAATAAAATTCGCCGACACGGGAAGTTCTGGCTGTAGAGAAGCACTATCACACGCGCTTGTTCAGAGAAGCTGTGGAAATACAAAAACACGCGAATAGTTTGAGCAAGAAAGAGGAAAGCCTTAAGGTAAACGGATCCTGGCTTCCCGTACTGCATCGAACGACCGTCGCAGGTAGCAAGAGGAGAACCGCACCGGAAATGACCGCGGAGAAGCCCTCGGACGTCGGCGCGACAGGTACATATAGTCTGCGCCCGCGAGCTCGGCTCCAGTTCACCACCGGCAATGGAGGGTGAAGCTTTGACAATGCCAGCCACTCGTGCTGGCGAAACGTCAGAAAAATCATTAGATGAACGTCGGCCGAAGAACCCGAGACAGAAGCCAGTAGGCAGTTTGTCAACAAGTGGCCCCGAAAGCCTCAACAATTTTGTACAATTTTCCATTCTTACAACCTCTCGATATACCACAGCATCATCCGCAAAAAGCCTCAGTGAACTTCCGATGTTATCCACAAGGTCATTAAAAGCGGATTTTGTACGCTGGGGAGAGACTATGTCGGGATGGAATTGCAATTAGAACTACCGGGTGATCAAAAAGTCAGTATAAATTTGAAAACTTAATAAACAACGGAATAATGTAGATAGAAAGGTAAAACTTGACACACATGCCTGAAATGACATGGGGTTCTATTAGACCAAAAAAAAAAGAAAAACCACCCCATGTTGCTAGACACGCGAAAGATCTCTTGCGCGCATCGTTTGTTGATGATCGTGTGCTCAGCGGCCACTTTCGTCGTGGTTGGCCTCCCATGTCCCCAGACCTCAGTCCGTGCGATTATTGGCTTTGGGGTTACCTGAAGTCCGAAGTGTATCGTGATCGACCGACATCTCTAGGGATGCTGAAAGACAACATCTGACACCAATGCCTCGCCATAACTCCGGACATGCTTTACAGTGCTGTTCACAACATTATTCCTCGACTACAGCTATTGTTGAGGAATGATGGTGGACATAGTGAGCATTTCCTGTAAAGAACGTCATCTTTGCTTTGTCTTACTTTGTTATGCTAATTATTGTTATTCTGATCAGATCTGTCGGACATTTTTGAACGTTTGTATTTTTTTTTGTTCTAATAAAACCCCATGTCATTCCAAGCATGTGTGTCAATTTGTACCTCTCTATCTACATTATTCCGTGATTTATTCAGTTTTCAAATTTATGCTGACGTTTTGATCACCCAGTGTATGTCCAAGCTGCACCTGCTTGACCCGCAGTGCACTGCGGCCAGCGGTACAAGTGGTCATGCGACTTTAGTCGATTGGGAGTCATGGCTTAGCTTAGTCAGTGACTTGCGGTTAGCTATAAGGAATGCTCCGACCTGTTGGCTCTTGCCTGTGATGGTGCTCTCTGGACGACTGGCTAGCGAAGTAACCAGTATGTTGGATGAGCAGCGACAGGAACAGACGTGTGTGTTGCGTGAGAAGATTCAATATGACGGGTGTTTACCAGGACAGTTATTCCACACTCGTAAACTGGTTGGTTGACTGATTGGTGACAGTATCTCTGGCCTCTGAGTGTTCGGTAGTGCCGCTGTTTGGATGCCGGGTTTTGGATGTGCAGCTGCTGGTGCGGCTGATGCATGTGCGGGTCTCCACAACTGGCATCCGTGATGTGATGTGATGTGATGTATCGGGCAGCAGCACAGCAGCAGCTCCCGACAGTCTGCGTATGATGCACTCTTTGCAAAAACAAGTGTGTGTGATTGGCAGGATTTTTTCACCCATTATGTTTAGTGGAAACGTTGTGGCGGAGGAGGATGCTTGTGCTGTCAAGCATTGGCGCGTACAAGACTTTGGATATATTTAGCGCTACAACTTATTTGTGGCAGAAATTTAGTCACTTGATTTGCAAAATATTTGTGTGTGATTCTCAAACGTACAATGTATGTCTTGGTATGAAGAAGAATCGTCATAAAGTGGTGGCGAATGTTTTACGCGATCTATTTGACACCTGTAAATGTTGAAACAATGAATTTGATAGGGTGGTGCAAATGCACTGTTTCCCACTATATCGAAATTGCGTCAGGGCTCCCTTTGTCCCTAGCATTAGCCAATAGGAACCGATGAAAACCACTATTTGTGTGGTTGGAGACGTTGGTTCACACACAACCAGGACTTAGCCACTTGGGAGAGACAGGGACAGGAAGCGAATCTGGAATTTCCTGATCAACAGAATGGTGCCACCTGATTCTTTGTTTGGGGCCACGAGATCAAAGAAGACCAACATCTCATCCATGGTCGGTGGTATTTATCATCATGATCTGTAATTAGGACATTGGGTGATGTTGCCTGGGTGACAGACGCAAAGGCAGGGCGACCCCAAACAGCGTGTAATATACCACACTTCATCCCATTCCTCGGTGCCTACAGTTATTATATCAAGCGAAGTGGGGATGGAGGTGAAGATGTAAGCTTTACCCAAGTGGGGGAGTCCGGTCTCCCACAAATTGATTAAATAAAGAATATGCATCAATATATTATTGAACTGATTTGACTGCCATGTTGTGAGAGCCTTCCTCTTCAGTGCAGACTCTGTCTTTTGCCTGGAAATTTCTTCTGTGAAGGGTGGGGACAGAGGGGCTGAGGGGTGGGGGCTTGGGAAGCCCTATGGGAGTGACACTGTGCACTAGCTCAGTTGATCCCTGCACATCAAGATGAGCACACACACATTAAAATTTCGCAACAAATCTACAGTGTGAAATTACATAATTAGGATATGGGTCATACCATGGAAAATCACCCAGAAATTTTAGGAAATGACATCCATCATCAAAATCCTTGAAATTTTTGGGTAGTGGAAGTTTACCTACATATATTTACATCTCCAGAATGTAAATGTTGCAGGTCGTTTACTTTTTCACTTATGATAAAAAGAAGTTGTATAGCTTCAGGAGTTCAGGCAATAGTTCCTACAGATTTTCAAGGGAAGCTTGAATCTTTTTTTAGTTAAAGAGGAAGGTTTATTTTTTATAGTCATCCTTCTTGTAGTCAATATCCACCATCCCCAACTCAGAAAAAATTGTAAATAATTTCTTTTAAATAAATTCCATGCATGGACACTATAATTTTTTTAAAGTATTTCCCCAATACACACCTTTAAAAAATTAACAATACTATTATATATATTCCATTATGTTACATAGGAAGAATCACTTTGTAGAAATAAAGGGAAGTGTGAAAAACAACGTTATTGTAAAAGAAATATTGAATTTGCTAATTCATGACTACCACTTCACCATTAAATTGCTGAAGATGGCTACACTGGATTTCCCTAGGAACAAATCATATCTGAGAACACTGTTTTATTGCCACTACATGTATAGCATCATCCAGTTCCTTTGTTTTGAGTCATATGTTCACTGAGCATGGAGTTCTGAGCTCTTGTACTGAGTTGCACCCAGAATCAATTATTGGTTAAAACTTCAATTGTTGCAGTTTTTAACTATTCATTCCAATACAAAAGTAAGTCCCCTAATGTTACAATAATAATGTGAAATATTTTTGTAATGAAACAATGGGATACAATAATTTTTCATTATTTAATTACTTTTTATGTTACACCAATCATCTTTTGAATTATTTACGAAAAATGTTGGTTTTATGACTGAAGCAGTATGGAAAATACAAGTAGGCAGTGTTTTCTTGGCCAGTATCTGGAAGATATATATGATAATGCCCTGACTTGTGTGAATGATCTGATCAATGAAGAACAAGAACTTTTATTATGGCGAAGCAACAGTCATTAATACTGTGATTTAAGTGTTTCATGTGTGTGTGTTCAACACGAAGGCAGGTACCAGCGCAGATTCTCTCCACATAAGAAAATTTGCTGTGATCCCTTCAAGCGCCATAAACGATCTGTTTCATTTGGATTGCGTGAAATTAGTTTAGAAAAGACAAAGACCTTCAAAATGAGAGACTTAAGCGTTATTCTTGGGGAGAAAATGTGCCCTACCTGTACAAAACTTATTAATGAAAAACAAGCAAGTGACGATTCATCGCCAGATTATATAAATGACAGTAATGTGAAAGTGCAGACCCTGAAAAATGTGTGCTCAATACTAGCTTAACTAGCTTAGGAGTATCTCCTGCAAAGCTGCATTCAATTGCTTGGCATAGTCAGTATGCAGCAGCCAAACGAAAATTTTAATCAGGAGCTGGGGCCCTGAAAACTAAAATTTCACATACATATCAAGCTGAGTTGGCAGCTGATGCAAGCTCTATCCCTGACAGTAATGTCACAGAACTGGAAGAAAAGGCAAAACATCATGATGAACTCATGGACAAAATCAAACAGGAAATTGAATTTTCAAACAATCGTGAAAAATTCAGTTACTTACTTTTGTGCTGCCATCTTGGTCTCGACAGAAAGTCAGTTCCAAATTTCAGGTTTCTGAATATTTGGTACGACAAGCAAGAGCTTTTTAAATGGAGAAGAATATTTTATCGATTGCTGAGCAGAAAAGAGGAAAGACATTTCCACATGATACAGTGCAAAAAGTAAAGAATTTTTATTTGAATGACAAAGACACAAAAATAATGCCTGGGAAAAAAGACAAAAGTGATCACCAGCGAAAATACCTATAAACAAAAGTAATTTAACTGAACTGTATTTTCTCTATAAAAAAAAGTATCCTGAAGACAAAGTAGGATTATCAAAATTTGCTTCTCTTCAACCAAAACAGTGTATTCTTGTAGGATCATCAGGAATACATACCGTATTCTAACAGTTTGGACGACTTAAAGTGGTAAAGTATGTATGCAAACTTCCACTGACTTGAGATGCTCGGCCGACCTTCTTTGCTGGCTAGCCTGCTACTGAAAACTCTCTTTCTCTTCTTCTCCGAAGTATGCTACTAGCTACAGCAATTTCTTAAGACTCTTTCTACTTATAAAAATAAGTAGACTTACTAATTTTCATTTGCTTCAATTATCGACGTATACTTAAACTTCAGACATGTTACAAATCCCACTCTTCACATTAATACATACTGTTTAGTAAGTCTCTCGTGTCTCCAAACGACAGAAACAAACTAATTTACATTTACGAGAATGTTGGCTTACACACCATGTCCATTATCAACATAAATCAGAAACAAGGGTAAGACAGAAGTCATTTTTCATTAACAATAGTCACTGACACTATTATCTCAGAGTTACATAAATACTCCATGGTCCTCTCGTACGCACTTTCACTAAAACTTCCATGGATCGTCCGACAGGTACTTGTCCATGCCGTTCGACCGCCATATCTACATTCTTCCTCCGACTGAATTTAAACCTGCACCACAGACATGTCACACGCAGTAGGTAGGATTATATCATCCCACACTCACATCTAAAATATCATGTGTTCGAGAAGGTAGAAGGCCGAGTGGTTCTAGAATTTACACCGAAATTCTCGAATCACGACAGTATGTGTGTGCCTTTACCACCAAAACCTTAAATTGCATCTAAATTCCATTTCTATTAGAGAAACATACGAAGATCTAACGAAAATAGTAACATGTGATATAAATAAGCGAGCCTGAATGCTTCGTCTGTGTGAAAAAGGCCCGCCAGTTCATTGCTCCAAAACCGCTTAGAAAATGAAATAGAGGAGTATGATCCTGATGAGATGGTTCAGTACAGTCAGTGGGTATCAACTGATAGAATGACTTTAAGTGTTCAGATCACTTCAATATAAGAGTTCTGTGACACACAAATTAACAAAATTGAAAAACTTCTTCACACTCTTTTATTTCTCAGTCACAATGTGATTATCTAATCTCAATTTTGTTGTTCAAGATGAATTACAGGGGTACAATTGGAACAATGGCAGCTGCACTCTTCACAGTGTCCATATATATATTACAAAAAGGACAAACAGCTGCATGCAAAAAGTATTTGTATGGTTTCTGATGATCTACAATATGATGTTGTCTTGGTGTACCAGACTATACTGAACTTTTTCCAGAAATTCATCTTGCATGTGTTGGATATTTCACCGATAGTTGTACTGCAAAATGTAAATATTGTAAGAATTTTAGAAATATCTGCTACCATGAACACGACTTCAACATAAATTGTAGCTGGTCCTTTTTAGCTACTAGCCATGGCAAATCTATCTGTGAAGGTATTGGTGGCAATGTTAAAAGACTTGTCACAAAAACAAGTTTGCAGAGAGGGTATAAAGATCAAATACTTACAGCTTCACAGCTTGAGAACCTGCGAGGCATTTCAGTTCTCTTTGTTTCAAAAGATGAAATGGTACAAGTCACACATTATCTTTCTCAGCACTTCACAAGTGCAAAAACAATTCCTGGAACACGATCTGTGCATTACATTGTACCAGTATCACCAACCAAGATTGGAGCAAGATGGCTGAGCTGTGACACAGATTTTATTATCGTGCATGATTTTTCCGATGCACTTCTGCCACTAACGCCAGAATGCGCTGTACAGCCCAACTGCTATGTTACATGTGCATATGACTTCTTGGTATTTGGAAATGGTTGAGAGGGTGAATTGTGAAGAAGTAGATGTTACAGTAAGGTTCATGCATCCTCATAGACCATCCCACTCCTTCTATTGGTCTGATAATGATGTTTGGGATGTTTCTTTCTCTCATATTCTATGTGAAGTTGATATCACCACAGCAACAGGCCACACTTATTCTCTGAGCAGAGAGTCCTCAAAGTTGGTGGAAGAAAAGTGGTTCTCATAAAAAAAAAAATATTATCTAAGCATCAAAGTGTCTCGTGACATGTGCAGTTCCGAATCAATTTGATTGCAAATTGCAGCACCAGCATTTTGTGCAGGTTTGACAATGTTGGCTTTTGACAAAATGCTTGAATATTATGAACAAAATGCTATGTATTTTTACATTGAGTTAATTTGGTTGTCGCAGAGGTAAGAAAGTGTTCATACGTCCAAGTTGCCCTATCTTTTATAATGCGTAATTTTGTTTAAATATTGCAATTTTTGTTCAGTTTGGATATTGTTATGTGTACTTATGATGTTAATGTCTCTTGGGTAGTAATTGTATTTCTCTCCAGAATAGTTCTTGTGTGATGAAACTTTATTATTTGTAGATCACTTTCTAATGTTTTCAGTGTTTTCTAGAGAGGGGGGCGGCAACTGTCCAAATTTTTTTTTCTAATTTAACAATAAAAATAAAAAAATTAATTTACAAAAATTTAATTGGACCATTCTAACATGTTTTCAGAAATTACATGTCCATAAGGATATTCAGGAAAAAAACTGTCAGCGTACCAGTTTTTGTTTAAAAACTGCAGCCAATTTTCAAATTTTTACATTTTTCTTTGAAGTAACGCATTGCATCAAACTTTCAGCAATTGCACAGTACACAAAATCTCGTTCACAACTAGATAATGGGTGTCATGGCCTGGATGATGTGACATGGATTGACCCATATGTAGATGCTGTACACGAGATTTTCTCGCCAAATAAAGAGATTCAGCTCCTTTATAAATAAATGGTGTATCCTCTACTATGTAATTGACACTGACTTCAACCTTGTATCGTCAGATCCATCCTGTCCAGCACAGATTGAGTCTTTTCCTGCTAATTTCGAGGTGGAGGAGGGGAAGGGAGGGCTGGGGGATTTGACAGAGGGGGAGGGGTTAACTAATTGATCGATTTAATCAATTAGGTAATTAATCTGATGTCAGAAGTTTGCTCATATAGGCGACAGGGAGGGTTGGGAATTGCACAGAGGGGTAGTGGAGGAGGATTGGGTTGTGAGGTTTCTTAGATTATCCTCAGGGGGTCAGAAATCAATTAGCATAGCAATGAATTAAGGAGAGGGGCAGAGGTTACATGAATAACCACTTAGTAGAGCAATAGGTTGAGATCATAAATCAATCAGCCGTCACAATTTAAGTAATTTGCGTGTTAATTTGATATCAAAAGTGCACCAGAAAACCCATTGGCATACTACTTACGTGCTGCAAGTAAGGTAGTTTTGCTAAATGGGGACAAACTGGAGGGAACAGTCGCTGAGAAGATAAGGAGCAGAAAAAGTCACATGGACGTATGGCCAGAAAAGCGTTTTAAGGGAGATATACATATTTGAAATATGACATCTTTTTTATTAATCGTGGTATACTACAATGGGATGGTAGTTCTGCAATTGCTCAGTGACGAGGATATTGCAAATAAATAATTATTCATACGATGCAGTGCCAAAAGATAGAGCTAAATATACAGTTGGCAACTTTAATTAATTTACAAAAATTAAATTGTACAATTCTAACGTGTTTTCAGAAACTACTAATCTTAGTCTACTGTATGTGCTCATTGCCACTGACACAGCTAAAGTTTGCTGCTACATGATGGTGGTCCATCTCAGTTCTGTATTTTCATTTGGAGACATCTCAACATCCACCCCTTCTGACAACTCGGTCGAGGTTGTCCAGTCGTATGGCCCACCCAGTTAGCAGACCTGGACACTTTAAATATGTGCCTGTGGGGGACATGTAAGAAATCGTGTACTGTAGAGTGTATCCCAGATGTGCAGACACTGGAACAAAGCATTCTGGCTGCCTGTGACAGCGTTGAAGTGCACATACAACCATGTGCATCAGTCGGTATTGCATAGTGTTCAGACTTGGTTAGAGCCACTTTGAACACATTTTCTAATGGTGGTCTCTTCACAGCATATTATGGACAGTATTGTGCTGTAAAGACCTAATACCTTGTAGAATAGACACCACTGATGTTTAGCCATAGACCCCAAGACCTTTCTTGCTCTGTATACTCTGAAATCGTTTCCTGTAATTTGTCCCCATTCAGCAAAATAAACTTGATTTTCTGTCCCGTACAGCTCTTTCTAGTACCACGAAAGCCACCCCAGATGTCTTACATCCTATCATCTGATCCCCTCATCAAGCTACATACATTCCTCTCCTTGCTGATTCTGTGGAGAACGTTGAGCTATCAGTCCACTTTATCTTCAGGGACCATGCATAAGAGCACATCGGAAAAGCTTTGATGGTCCTCCTGCTAGGAACTGACAGCTGTACACCGTGTTGCAGGTGTATCCAGAGCTGGGCCGCCTTACCGTCACCTACCGCGAGCTGTCGCAGCGCGCTGCTGGCGTCGCCTTGGAGCTGAAAGAACGTGGTTTGAAGCCCGGCGACGTGCTAGTGGTGGCCACCAGCATCGTCCCACAGTTCACGCCTGTCATGGCCGGTGCTCTGCTGAGGGGCGTCACCGTAGCTCCGATCAATCCAGGATTCGACTCCAGTGAGTAAATCTGGCTAGTGCTTATGGTAACTATTGGCGTGTATAATAGTTAAGGTCAGCAGTCCCCTAGAACGTGGAACTACTTAAACCTAACCTAAGGACATCACACACATCCATGCCCGAGGCAGGATTCGAACCTGCGACCGTAGCGGTCGCGCGGTTCCAGACGCGTCCAAACTCCTGCAGTATTTTAGAAAGGATAGTACTTTTCAGTGGACTGCTGTTAATACTGTTTATTCACTACGACTGCGATTTCAGCCTTATGCCTAGCGTTCTTTTTAAGAGGACACTGTCCTCTTGTCAGTTATATTTACATATACCTAGCGTGTAATAATTTTCGTGGCTTACATGTAAGAACGGAGCACTTGACTATCCAAGTCATGTCACCAGTGTGCATAACTTCCACTGTGCATGGGATGTGCGGGTCGTTGTTCAGATAGTCTTTAGTACGCAGGATTCAAGAACGAATCTTATGTGAAGTGCAGCAGACGTTTTTTATCTGTGGCAGTCAACAGTATATGCTGATTAAAGAAAACACTTCGGAAATGTTTTCGACAGCATTAGAGAACACAAACTCAAATATGATTTTAAAAAAGTGACTGAAAACTATACAAGTGTTAATACAACAAAATAGAAAATTATGTTGTTCATCATTTAAGACGCGAATTTGCGCACGTATTTCATCAGTATGTCTAGCAAATTTCGTCTGGCAGATTGATTTTCGCGTTGTTCAGAATTAATGACGACGTATATCGTGAACTATGAGTTGTACACTGATATGCTTTTGTAGGTACGTCCAGTAGTATATGCGTCCACTGTATATGTGCCTACTGCCTGTGAAGTAAGTTCTGAGTAGAGCTAGTGGTAAAGAATTAATACATTAAAATGTCATGTAGGATGCGGCAGTTTCTCACGCATGACAGTGTCTATGACTTCATGATACATTTTTCTTGGTACGTTCAACAGCATCTGCGGATAACATCTGCGAAATATGTTGCGAATAGAGTTAGTAGTAACTGTTAGTATTGCATGATGCAGCAGTTTCACACGCATCTTATTGTTCATGACGATATATATCCTGAACTATGGTCGTACGATGATATATTTTTGTAGGTACATTCAGCGACATATGTAAGTTCTGTCTGCAAAATGTGTTGCAAACAGAGTTAGTAGTAAAGAAGCAATAAATTAAAACGCCATGTTTCCTGTGGCAATTTTAGTGCATTAACTGCTAAAATGTAGTAAGCGATAGAGATCTCAGTTTCGAGTACCGGTCGGGGCACAAATTTTCAACTCTCCCCATTGACATTTATCAGCGCCTGTAAGCAGCGAAAGGTCTGGATTTCATTGTGATTTCATTCTGTCAATATTTGTACTCACTTAACGAACAGTCTGCTTCCCTGCTAAAAGAAAACAAATTCAAATTAAAATGTTAAATGGCTAAATTCACGCTAGTTCTGTTGTCGACAGCACCTTCATTGTCCATTCCACTTCTCCTTAACCCTTTCGTGGCCTGTGGGGCATATACTTCCCATTAAAGGTATTTTTTTACAACGTTTAAGAGTATATGTATTACCACTTCTGTACGCTCCTGGCATCTGGTGGCAATCCGCTGCGCCAGCTGTTGCTTCCGTTTATTGCCTTCAGGAGTGTGGGAAGCATATATCCCACCAAACAACAGTGTTTTAATGGTTACTGGGAATTACAGTTACCACCAGTAGTTTCTGGAAGGGGCTTGGGAAGCATATTTACCACAAAATTAATCTGTCATTTGTAGTCTTTGGAAAGCATACTCAGCACCAACTTACGGGTATCCCAAAGCTTTTGGGAATATATCTTACCACGGTTGTCTATGTGTGACATCTCGTGGTAGTACACTGCACTAGGTGTATAAAAACTGCTGTAACAGTCAGTTTCTGTTTGTCGTGGGATCACTACTGTTGTCGGAACACATTGCTTTGCTTCTGCAATATACATTATTGTGACTTGCATCAGCTCGTGTCTTTATTGTGTGATAATGTTTCAAGGATAATTTTCGCATTGTGGTAAGTAAACTTTAATATCAGTAACAAATATTTTTTAAATAAATTAAAAGAAAACGTAAAATAAAAACAGGAAACACTTTTCATAATTTTTTACGTGTAATGGCAACACATAACAGCTCACAAAAGGGAAATGGGAAATCCATTTACCACCATGGTTTCACAGGAGCCGTGGTGATATGGTCCAAAATCACAAAAATAAAATTATCAAAAAGTAAATATAGTCAGTTGATCGCAATTCTAATAGGACAGCAAAAAATTATTTTCGTTGAGTTACTACAAAAAATGCGCACGCTGAAGGGCTAAACTGGACAGCTTTGATGAAAACAGACAGAGGCAATCGTTCTCTTAGTGAATCTATGACAATACAGGTTTCCATTTCCCTCCCGGCTTGTATGAAAATACCAGAAACATTTGATGTCGCCGACCGTCGCGGTGCACCTCTTTACCCACAATGCTAGCTAGGTAAAGTGCGGCGTGTAGGCCGGTCAGCTTGTAGCCTGCAGTCAAGCCCTCACCTCTTACGATTGGTATGCGGTTTGGGATTTCCGTTGCTAATACCCAGGCAGGACACACTCGAGTCAAGGACCCTGATTAGGATGCCCTAATGTGTGCGCCGCCTTGGATCAGCAACTCAGTCGTGCGTAAAGTACGGATTTGCCTGTGTGTGGTGCTGTGATCTGTTTTATGCAAGAGTACTTGTTGGGTGCCAAATGGGTGTGCCGTACTAAAATAGCAGTCGCTGCAAAAGGCTTCAGTAAACATATTGTTAAATCGGACTGACAGTGTTTCTGTGAATGTGAAATAATGTTGTGTTATATACAATAATGTTGGGGGCTGAAGATATGGAGTAAAATTTGTACCACGGCGAGGACTTGAAGCAGGGCTCGTTGCTTACTAGACAAGTGTGATAGCCATTACACCACCACAGCCGTATAGGTAACGCGGCTGCACAGTCAACGCTAGTCCAGTGCCCTCCCTAACACAAATTTCAGTTCATGTCTTCAGTTTATTTTGCCCTTCTTAAATCGTCATTGGCTAGAGTTGTCAGTGCGGTTGAGTTCCTATACTGCTGTGGTGCTGTAGTGGCTAGCATACATTCCCAGAAAGCAAGGACACCTGGGTCTTCTGCTTCTAACATTATCGCAGATTAATTTCAGGCTTATACATCTCAAGGAAAATTTAATTATATGAGATCTAGTATAGTGTCACTATTGTTCCATTAGTTGGTATCGCTGAAGAATCGCACATTTCTAAACAGGAACTAGTGGCTGATAAAACTGTTTCGCAAGCAGAATCGTCTGATGAGAGTGCTAAAGGAGAAGAAAGCGGAGCAGCCCAACATCATCAAGGAGAAAGAAAATCATCTAAGAAAGACAGCGGTCTTAAAGTTGTCACTGATCTTAGCAATTCGGCAACCTGGAGAGATATTATAAATGATAATTTTAGAATAAGAGGAATTCAGGAAGATATGAAAGACATTAGTGAAAAAAATGTAAAGATTTCCTGGAACAGTGGGCTAAAATGGCTCTGAGCACTATGCGACTTAACTTCTGAGGTCATCAGTCGCCTAGAACTTAGAACTAATTAAACCTAACTAACCTAAGGACATCACGCACATCCATGCCCGAGGCAGGATTCGAACCTGCCACCATAGCAGTCGTGCGGTTCCAGACTGTAGCGCCTAGAACCGCTCGGCCACCCCGGCCGGTATTATTCAACACTATTGGACAGTATGCCATATTTAAGACCAAGGAACAATAAAGTGCGCTTTTAAGAACAGTAGACGTGTTTTCCAAACTAGATGCCACTTTTTGACACTACTGGAAAAGGTCTGAATGCTTTGTTGTTTCAGATACTGTGTAAGCTTGGCGTACCGCTTCAGACTACCAGATAAAATGTGTTGAGAACGGAAGCAGCACGAAGAGTATGAGGAGTGGCACTCAAGCTCGTATCATCGAAGAAAATCCAAGAGTTCATTATACCCCTTGCGGTGTTCATAAGATGAACTTGGTCGTTAGTGATGCGGTTAAATCATCTGTAACTGCGCTACATCTGTTTTTCGGCGTTATATCAGACATAGTTTTCAAGGGTAATTTTGCACGTGATATTGCAACGACGAGATCAACTTCGAAACGAAATGTGACGCACAGGAAATTTTCCAAATGTGAAGAGTATTTTGACATACGTAAGGACAGCTTTTCTGAAAGATGTGCAAAAATACTTAGTAATTTACTATAATTTACTATAATTTACTATTTACAAACTAAAATCAATTCGGACTGGTTTAGTATTACTGCAATATTAGAAATGCTTAATAAATTTTTAGATTATATTTTTCCATTTCTGTTTTGTGTTAGTTTTAAGTACAGTTTCGTTCATTTTAAGTGCTTATTCGTATATTTTCGGTGAATATTTTTTAGTGTATGTTTCTAGTATTTTCTGCATATTTTAATGTATAAATGCATACATCTAAGACGGCAAATCCAGAGATAAACATATAATAAACTCTACACTACCTAGTGTTCTTACTGCTCGAACTTACCACGTTCCACTTGACATGAAAAAAAAAAAAAAAAAAAACACTGAATTGAAAGGTGTTTTTGTCAACGAGTGCTATGACTGCGCTGAGTCGTAGGTATGCTAATACTTACTGGCACGTTAGTATACAGTTTCAAAGAAATCTCAGCCGTCATGTTCATCAAAACTGTTTGTGCTCTGTACACACATAGGAATTCAGACACACACACACACACACACACACACACACATACACATATCATTATTTGCGTTGAGACCCTGCAGGATGACGCAAAGCATTCTGCCTCATTTCAGCATTCTTACTGATCTTCCCACGATTCCCTCATTTCTTCTCCATGGAGTCTGTTTCTATTCTCAGTCTACTTTGTCCCTGGATTCCTTAGGACTTCTCTGACCTAACATTCCATTTGTATATCTTGCCGAACTTCTGTTGGATCGATTAGTGCTTTTTCTAGATCAAGTCTGACATATGTGATCCACGGTATTGTTGACTTGACCCCTTGCACGTATGTCGTAATTCTGTTGGTGAGTTTTGTTGGTGGTAGCCTGCTGATGTACCCATAGAACTGTAACCTTCTTCTTCTGGCATCTGCTACTAGGTTTCGCATTTTTTTTTTGTGGTTCTCCTACAGTGTAATCTACTCGTATATCTCTCTTCTGTCAGCTTTGGGAAGATGATTTTTCTCGTTATTTTGTGTTTTTATTTCACTCTACTTTCCATATCGCTTTTCGTATGGAGTGTTAGTTTCTCACTCGCATACAGTATTTCAGGCTTGATTACTTTGTTGTGGTGTCTGATGTTTGTTTGAATGGACATGCAGTTCATATTATGTACGTCTTGTGTGTCTCTCTAGTGGGTTCTCTCTAGTTTTTGTAGTCGATCCTTCTGTGAGATCTTTTGAAATGTGTATCTTACCGCATTTTGTGTTTAACCTTGGATGTTTAATTTTGAGCTGAAGATTTAAGATTTACGGAAAGAGAGTTACAGGCCAATTTTTTGTGCACATTCTTGTAGCATTTCTGTGTATTTGGTTGCTGTTGCGAGAGTATCACGATGTCGTGTGCGGAAGCTACATTTGAAATTTCTATTTTGTCTCGGGATCGTCCTAGTCTTGTTGGTTCCCAATGCCCTTCGATTTTCAGTTCTTTTTCGTGCTCTCTCAGTATTTTGTCTAGAAAAGGGTTGAACACTAGTGGGATAACGTGGTGCCTTAGCGTACTACATTTTCGATTATTAACGGCTCCGAGATTTCACCCATGAATTTAACTTTGGATGTTGTGCCACCCAGTGTCAGTTTGATTAGTCGTAGTGTTATTAGGTCGAATCCCTGGTTTCATAAAACGTTGAATAAGAATTATAAGTCAACAGAATAGTATGTTTTCTTGAAATCTATCGAAGTGTAAATGAGTGGACTGTTCCTGATAGTCTTGTATTTTAGATTTGTTCTCAGATTGATGATTTGCTCTGTGCATAAACGACCAGTGCCAAAGCCTGTCTGGTATTCACATTTTGTGTTCTAACTGTTCTTGTGTTCTCTGGAATAAGCACACAGAAAATTTTGCAGGTGGCCCGCAGCAGAGAGATTCCTCTGCATTTGTTCGCATTCGCCCTACCCCCTTTCTTGTGTATTGGGTGGGTAAATATACATTTCAGTCATCAGGAAGTTTTTCCTCTTTGGTAGATGGTTGTGAAAGATCCTATAAAGATTCATTAGTAGTTCTGCAGTCGTGCCGACTCCAAGGGATATCTTGTTGTTTTTTAATTTAATTATATCTTTAAACATAGCTGCGCTACAGCAACGGTTCCACGTAAATCAGACTAAGAGCAGCCGACCAGTTGCAAAGGATAAAGTAATCTTTACCTAGGTTTCAATAGATATAAATCTATCTTCTTCAGAAGACGGCAATATTATAACAACATGAAGTGATATGTCCTTATCGTTTAGGCAAACATCTGCATAGTTACATTAATCATATAAAATATAGCCCTGAAAACAGGGTTTGTCGGACAAATAAAATAGGTACAGGGTTATATTTTATATGATTAATGTAACTATGCAGATGTTTGCCTAAACGATAAGGACATATCACTTCATGTTGTTATAATATTGCCGTCTTCTGAAGAAGATAGATTTATATCTATTGAAACCTAGGTAAAGATTACTTTATCCTTTGCAACTGGTCGGCTGCTCTTAGTCTGTTTTAATTATATCTCTTCACAAGTAGGCGGGAGTGATTGTGCGTGAGTGAAGATGAACTCCTGGGTTGAGAATCTTGTTTCAGGTCCAGGGCAGTTAAGGAGATCAGAGGAATAACACGCCAGTTATTCTCTTGATTAGTTAGTGCGAGTTTTCCATCTTGTTTACTGAAGGATAAGTCTTGAGGTGTGTACCGCGGACATTGTTTGCAATAAGTCACGTAAAATTCTCTCGTGTCGTTGTTGCGGAAATTTTTCTCTATAACATCCAGTTGTTCATTGATATACTTTTGCCTTACGAAGTTTGCTGCCTGTTTTCGTGACTCGTTGAAATGATATAGGTTTCCTAGGGATTTTTTACTGTTGTATTCCTGGAAAGCTTGTTTGCGTCTATCTTGTGCTTTATAACGTGATATGTAGTGCTCTGCCGGCCGGTGTGGCCGAGCGGTTCTAGGCGCTTCAGTCTGCAACCGCGCGACCGATACGGTCGCAGGTTCGAATCCTGCCTCGGGTATGATGACCTTAGGTTAGTTAGGATTAAGTAATTCTAAGTTATAAGGGACTGATGACCTCAGATGTTAAGTCCCATAGTGCTCACAGCCATTTGACCCATTTTTGTAGGGCTCTTTTTGCCTGGTATCAGTTCTTTTACTTTTCCTTTGATCTTTCTATACAGTTCTTCCCATGTGTTTGCTTATTGCCTATTCCATTCCTGCTTTATGTTAGATTCTATGATCTTTTTCGTGTCAAATTTATCTATGTGTGTTCTTTTCTGGTGGATTGTGATTCAAGTTAGCTAGTAGTCTCAATCCACGGTCACACCTCGGTGAACCTGAATGTCGTGGATCTATTTCTGGACTGGAGAGGATACCGCTCCATGGTCTGTTTGGAATTCTCCCACCTGTTGTATAGGTGCCCTTCATGTTTTCTGTTTTTGTCGGGATTCCCTGAGGGGTGTTAACATAACCTTCAGGTTGTTCTTCTGGAATAGTTCCACGAGTCTCATGCCACTTTTCTTTGTACATCTGTGTACCGGAAACTTTCACACAGTTTTCTGGTGGCTTTTAGCTCTGACGATTTGTGCATTGAAACTACGTAGCAAAAATTTTATGTTGTCTTTGGGGTCTTGGTCGAGAATTTCTCTGTTGGCTTAGGGTGTATTTTGTTATCCCCATTCGCGGGGGCGTGTGAGTTGATCACAGTATATTTCTTGTTTGCATACTGTAGGCGAATTATCATTAACCTGTTTTTTATGGGGGAGACTCGTCTGATTGAATTGGTTATCTGCTCGTGCACCACGGAGGCCATATATTTTATTTACCTACCTCTAATGTTAGGCTGTGCAGTTTTCCTACTTGGAGCAGTGTTTTTATATTAAATGTTCCAAAAAATGTAGGTGTTTCGAATGGAAGTTTGCCGGAGAACTGCGATTTCCTTCGTGATCGTTCCAGGTTCCTCAGAATCCGCGTTTCGGTTTGCCGTCTGTTGACGGGCAGGTTGGTCATCTTCTGGCGTACTGTCGTTATTGCTCCCACATGTCGCGGTTGCTTGTAATCTCGTTGGTGCAGAACAAGCGTTAGTTAGTTCCTGGAGCATTCACTTGCAGCTGCACCCACAGGGTGGACAGACGCTGACAAAGAAGCCTGGATTTGGTGTGCTGTCTGTTGGTCTGTCCCGAATATTTTATTTCGTCAGCATCCATTATACACTACTGGCCATTAAAATTGCTACACCAAGAAGAAATGCAGATGATAAACGGGTATTCATTGGACATACATATTATACTAGAACTGACATGCGATTACATTTTCACGCAACTTGGGTGCATAGATCCTGAGAAATCAGTACCCAGAACAACCACCTCTGGCCTTAATAACGGCCTTGATACGCCTGGACATTGAATCAAATTGAGCTTGGATGACGTGTACAAGTACAGCTGCCCATGCAGCTTCAACACGATACCAAAGTTCATTGAGAGTAGTGACTGGCGTATTGTGACGAGCCAGTTGCTCGGCCACCATTGACCAGACGTTTTCAATTGGTGAGAGATCTGGAGAATGTGCTGTCCAGGGCAGCGGTCGAACGTTTTCTGTTTTCAGAAAGGCCCGTACAGGACCTACAACATGCAGTCGTGCATTATCCTGCTGAAATGTAGAGTTTCGCAGGGATCGACTGAAGGGTAGAACCACGGGTCGTAACACATCTGAAATGTAACGTCCAAAGTGCCGTCAATGCAAACAAGAGGTGATCGAGACGTGTAACCAATGGCAGCCCAACCATCACGCCGGGTGATACGCCAGTATGGCGATGACGAATACACGCTTCCAATGTGCGTTCACCGCGATGTCACCAAACACGGATGCGACCATCATGATGCTGTAAACAGTACCTGGAGTCATCCGAAAAAATGACGTTTTGCCATTCGTGCTCCCCGGTTCGTCGTTGAGTACACCATCACAGGCGCTCTTGTCTGTGATGCAGCGTCA
Organism: Schistocerca piceifrons; assembly: GCF_021461385.2. NCBI lineage: Eukaryota > Metazoa > Arthropoda > Insecta > Orthoptera > Acrididae > Schistocerca > Schistocerca piceifrons. Next base: position 38,790,029 of record NC_060144.1, on the reverse strand, counting down.
AGGGTAACCGCGGCAATAGTCTCCGAGCTGATAATCCATGCTGCGGCAAACGTCGTCGAACTGTTCGTGCAGATGGTTGTCGCCTTGCAGACGTCCCCACCTGTTGACTCAGGGATCGAGACGTGGCTTCACGATCCGTTACAGCCATGCGGATAAGGTGCCTGTCATCTCGACTGCTAGTGATACGAGGCCGTTGAGATCCAGCACGGGGTCCCGTAGTACCCTCCTCAACCCACCGATTCCATATTCTGCTAACAGTCGTTGTATCTCGACCAACGCGAGCAGCAATGTCGCGATACGATAAACCGCAATCGCCATGGGCTACAATCCGGCCTTTATCAAAGTCAGAAACGTGATAGTACGCATTTCTCGTCCTTACACGAGGCATCACAACAACGTTTCACCAGGCAACGCCGGTCAACTGCTGTTTGTGTATGAGAAATCGGTTGGAAGCTTTCCTCAAGTGAGCACGTTGTAGGTGTCTCCACCGGCGCCAACGTTGTGTGAATGCTCTGAAAAGCTAATCATTTGCATATCACAGCATCTTCGTGGTGTAGCAATTTTAATGGCCAGTAGTGTATATGATGAGCGTACGCATATCCACGATCTCGGGATGCAACCAGTATGGGAATATCAACCCTGAGGTACATGTATAAGCAACCATAATTATAGATTCACGAAAATCATACAAAGTGTAAACAGAATTACGTTCTAAAAAAAGAAAGTAGGTTTCCCCCAAATCAGAGTTCCAAGTGGGTCCCAAAGTTCCTTAAACCAGCGCTACCAACAGTCGGCGCGCCGGGGTCTAGCCAGATGGGTGCGACGCTCCGACACTGGCCTGGTCCAGTCGCGCTAAGCCGACTGTGCTCAGAGCCCCTCCCCCCCCCCCCCCCTCATCCAGCGTACCCCCACCACTGCGCCGCTCTGAGGGGGCGTGTCAGGGGGTCGGCCGCACGCCGGAGGCTGCACTCGTCCGGACACTCAGGTACGCGTTTTTGCAACACACCGAGGCCACGTATGAGACGTAACTATAGCCACATACTTTTATCTGTAGGATTTCTGCTAATTTTCCATTCCTTATTTTTCTTCATTTCTTACGTAAGTAAGCACACACATCAAAAAAAGTTTTGCATTACCCTCGTTCCCAGAACTCCTGAAGATAGACGTTGATTGTGGATACTGTAGCACAGACACAGTCCCTTTGGCTGTTCAAAGATGTCACTAAATCCACCCAAAGATGTAAACAACCATGCATGAGCAGCGCCTGTCAGACGGAGGGGTTCTGAAGTCGATCAGTTCCAGTCATTCCAGCAGGAAGTAGGTACATGGCTCGTGTTGTCTCTAGTTCAACCGTGCCCAGACGGTCAATACCGGGGTTCGATAACGTCCGCATTGTTACTTTGAGTCAGGACAGGCTCCCAACAAGGGTAGTGTCCAGGTGTCTCAGAGTGAACCAAAGCGATGTTGTTCGGACATGGAGGACAGACAGAGAGACAGGAACTGTCGATGACATGCCTCGCTCAGGCCGCTCTAGGGCTACTACTGCAGTGGATGACCGCTACCTACGGATTATGGATCGGAGGAACCCTGACAGCAACGCCACCACGTGGAATAATGCTTTTCGTGCAGCCACAGCACGTCGCGTTACGATTCAAACTGCGCACGATAGGCTGCATGATGCGCAACTTCACTCCCGACGCCCATGGCGAGGTCCATCTTTGCAACCACGACGCCATGCAGCGCGGTACAGATTGGCCCAACAACATGCCGAATGGACCGCTCAGGAATGGCATAACGTTCTTTTCATCGATGAGTGTCGCATATGCCTTCAACCAGGAGGCAACCCGGTCAGGCTGAACGCCCTAGACACACTGTCCAGCGAGTGCAGCAAGGTGGAGATTCCCTGCTGTTTTGGCGTGGCATTATGTGGGTCTGACTACGCCGCTAGTGGTCATGGAAGGCTCATAACGGCGGTACGATACGTGAATACCATCCTCGCGACTGATAATGCAATGATATCGGCAGCATATTGGCGAGGCATTCGTCTTCGTGGATGACAATTTGCGCTCCCATCTTGCACATCTTGTGAATGACTTCCTTCAGGATTATGACATCGCCCGATTAGAGTGGATAGCATGTTCTCCAGACATGAACCCTATCGAACATGCCTGGTATAGATTGAAAAGGGCTGTTTATGGAACGTGACCACCAACCAGTCTGAGGGACCTACACCGAATCGCCATTGAGGAGTGGGACAATCTGGACCAACAGTGCCTTGATGAACTTGTGGATAGCATGCCACGACGAACACGGGCATCCATCAGTGCAGGAGGACGTGCTACTGGATATTAGGGAAACCGGTGCATACAGCAATCTGGACAGCCACCTCTGAATGTCTCGCTGTATGGTGGTAGAACATGCAATGTGTGGTTTTCATGAGCAACAAAAAGGGCGGAAATGATGTTTATGTTATCTCTTTCCCAATTTTCTGTACAGGTTCCGGAACTCTTGGAACCGAAGTAATGCAAAACGTTTTTTGATGTGTGTGTATTAGACAGTGCTATTCTGGTAAGGAGAAGTACAGAAAGCGTTACAAGTCATCTAACATTTGAGTTGTGTTGCTTATGATTTTATACAGACTTCTATTTTTGAATATGTAATACATGGAACTATGGTTCGTCATGCAGACACATGTAGTTTCGCGTATTTATATCTGTTAAACCTGGACACTGATGGGAGTTGTCCCATTTCATAACAGAAAGAAAGACATCACACATTTATATCGAACAAAACATTGAAATAATTAGCGGCTTATCTGTGCGGTCGAGGACATTGCTCTTGGAGAAACAGTTTATAGAAGCCTACTCTCAGATTCCAGAAACAGGTCTTAGAGCCTCTTGCTACACTGTGCGTCTGTCAGCAATAGTTGTAACTAATGAGGCATATCAGCACCCCGAGCCCAAGAACGATCTGAGAAATAAATCGAAATTGGTCTTGTGCAAAGTCTTGAACTGTTTTTGAGAAGTTATGATGAAGAATCTCGTTTACTGAAGCGTTGTCAGTCATGTCTGATACGCAAACGACTGCCTCGAGGTCCGGGAAATGTTCCATGTCACGAAGTTGATGCTGAATTTTCAGTAGGCGAATTCATTTATCAAGGAGCTATCATTCTGACCTGTTTGAACTCACTAACAGCCGGGTACTGCAACCTCTGAGGTTGATCGCACACAGCACAACTCGCATTCACGTTTGCTCCAGGCTGGACGCCTCTTCCTTGACATTTCTGGTCACACAGAACGGTGCTATCGTGCTTTCATGTATGCTGGGGCTTTATTGGTCTACTGTATGCCTTCAATATGGACCCATTTGGGTCACACTTCGAGGTCGTTGCAATTTTCTCAGACATTAGTTTATGTTTTATGCAGCAGAACGAGGTGATTTTGCATGTAAACAGTATAGAATGAAATTTTCACTCTACAGCGGAGTGTGCGCTGATATGAAACATCCCCTAGGCTGTGGCTAAGCCATGTCTCCGCAATATCCTTTCTTCCAGGAGTGCTAGTTCTGCAAGGTTCGCAGGAGAGCTTCTGTGAAGTTTGGAAGGTAGGAGATGAGGTACTGGCGGGATTAGAGCTGTGAGGACGTGGATTGAGTCGTGCTTGGGTAGCTCAGTTGGTAGAGCACTTGCCCCCGAAAGGCAAAGGTCCCGAGTTCGAGTCTCGGTCCGGCACACAGTTTTAATCTGCCAGGAAGTTTCATGTAAACAGTAGGTTTTCCTACAATAGGAGTGGGCTGGTGCTGAGATCCGTGGGAGCAGTGGCAAATAACTCTGTTGCTCCCAACCCTTCTCGCTGTTTCACTTTGGTGTTACGCTGAATAATTTTTCGTCCTGGATAGTATTGTACAAACTCAGCCACCAGTGCACGGACTGGGTACATAATACCAAGTTTCGCACTCACTACACGTGCTTTACCGAGCGAGGTGGCGCAGTGGTTAGCACACTGGACTCGCATTCGGGAGGACGACTGTTCAATCCCGTCTCCAGCCATCCTGATTTAGATTTTCCGTGATTTCCCTAAATCGTTTCAGGTCAATGCCGGGATGGTTCCTTTGAAAGGGCACGGCCGATTTCCTTCCCAATCCTTCCTTAACCCGAGCTTGCGCTCCGTCTCTAATGACCTCGTTGTCGACGGGACGTTAAACACTAACCACCACCACCACCACCACTACACGTGCTTTAGTTGCACGAATATGTGAATATGTAATATATGACGAAACAGCTTTCGGCAAAATGTCGTTCTGGAACGATACAGTATTTCGATCGTCACCTCGCATAAACAGTAAAAGTTCTGATAAACGTATGTATATTTTCTTAAGCGACGATAAAACATTACACACATGATATTTTAAATTGATTTGTTGGGAAATAAAATTTTTCTAAATACTAATTTTATTTAACTATAGCGATAATCGAAAATCTGTTCTTCTGTATTATATTTGTTGTATTAAGTGTGCTCGGTGCACTTGTCACTTTAGTTTTCGATTAAAGTACATGTTTTCAACAATATCCACCATTGTCATCGACAGAAAAACGACGAATGTCGAGGAAGTAAAGGAATTACACAGCTGTAAGTGTTAAACGCGAAGGAGACAGCGGACAGGTCGACAGGGAACACTGAAAGCCCTTTCGAGTGGAAGGAGCTGTCTAGTGACTTGACAGGAAAAGGAGTCGATAATTAAGTAGGTGATCCAATTTTGCATTAAGAGCTTCATAGAGCTTCATAAGACGTGCGACAAGTAAGACAAATTGCATGGGTAACTTTCCTTTAGAAATTCTGAGGTTATTGGGAGAAGTGGAAAGTTGGTTTGTAGATTCTATGGGATTGGAGACATACAACGCGACGAGCGAAAACGTATCATTTACACAATCCCGAAGGCAGCAACGAAGGTTAGGTGCCGGCCGCGGTGGCCGTGCGGTTCTAGTCGCTCAGTCCGGAACTGCGTGACTACTACGGTCGCAGGTCCGAATCCTGCCTCGGGCATGGATGTGTGTGATGTCCTTAGGTTAGTTAGGTTTAAGTAGTTCTAAGTTCTAGGGCACTGATGACCACAGATGTTAACTCCCATAGTGCTCAGAGCCATTTTTGAAGGTTAGGTGGAAAAACTATCGTACAATCAATTCAGCAGCTCATGCGTCACAATCTCTGGCAAGAGCAATATTCAGAAAACCAAGAACGAAGTGCTCAGATTAGAATAGGTGTAAGACAAGGATACAACCTTTCTCCCCTTTGTCATCGCAGAGGCAGGGACAGAAATAACATTTAGATACAGGAGTGAAATTAAAATTCGGCGTGAAAAAATATCAACAATAAGATTCGCTCATGACATTCCTATCCTCAGTAGAAACGAGAAAGTATGCAGAAGATACTTAAGAAAATGAACGATGTACTGAGCACAGAATGTGGACTGAGAGCAAACCGAAGAAAGTTGGAAGCTATGAGTAGTAGCAGAAATGGGCTTAGTCACAAAAACAACATAAAAATTGGGAACCATGAAGCAGATGATGTGAAGCAATTCTTACCAAAAGAAATGTACTAATGTCTAACACTGGCCTTAATTTGAAGAAGAAATTTCTGAAAATATTTGTCTGAAGCACAGTATTTGATGGTAGTGAATCAGGGACTTCGGGGAAAACCGAATAAAAAGAGAATCGAAGCATTTGAGATGCGACACAAGGATTCTCAAAATAGGTGGATTCATGAAGTATGAAATGAGGAGGTCCGGCGCAGAATTTGTGAGGATAGAAATATATGGAGAACAATGGCAAGAAGAAGGGCTGGGATACAAGGACATGTGTTAAGACATCAGGGAATTACTTCCAAGATACTAGAAGGAGATGTAGAGCTTTAGAGAGTAATAGTTGTAGTAGAAGACCTGGATTAGAATATACCTAAGAAATAATTGAGGATGTTGCATACAAGCGCCACTCTGAGATGAATAGGTTGGCACACAAAAAGAAATCGTAGCTGGTGGCATCAAATCAGGCGCAAAAATAATGAACCCCAAAAAAACAGAATGCTAATTCGCCATGGAAATAAACCATCTAACAATGTCCTGCAAAATTATTTTTATTTAGTCACAAATTGGTTTTGGGCTTTTCACGCCATCTTCTGTGACAACTGAATGTCGCAAATATAGATAAACATGATGTGCAACTTACACAAATATTATTTGTACAGATATACATAAATGACAAAAAGTTTACATGGGAAAATATTACAATAATTACAACAGCCAAAAAAGAAGTGGATAAACAAAGTTTTGTGTGGAGATACATGTAACAAAAGATGAGAAATAAAATGAATTAACAGCTTGAATCTAGTATTTGTAACGGAAATTTAACTTCAAAAAGTGGAAATGGAAATTTAGCCTCATATTTAATACTAGGCTGCATTCTACGTCATGTGTTTGTTGATTTATAGCGTTTCCAATAGGGTCATCTTTCTGCATTTTTTTTTTACAGAGTATACAGTTTCACATTTTACATCATATGGATGTTTTTCTGCAAAAAGATGATCAGCAAAGGTCGAATCTTTCTTTCTTAATCGCCAGCTTCCCTCATGTTCACATAGCCTGTTTGCCACAGTTACGCCTGATGAATCACTTCTTCACAATGTTTGCAAGTTATTTTATATACGCCACTCTGTGCCAAGGATTGTATTTTGTCTATAGTACTGAATAAAAATTTTGAAATGGACAATTTCGAATGAATTTTATTACAGAAAGGGCCACTGAACTATAAAATTAAGTATTGGTTCAGATGTGTCGATGATGTGCAGGTATCATTAGCATTTAAACACGAAACTTAAAAAAAATCAGTTTACAATGAAGCTAGAAGGCTCTTAAACAAATTTCATGTAACTTAAAACAGATATTAGTACAAGAAAACACATATTCAGCGTTAAGAGAAAAACACAGCTACTTATACAGTAATCACTGCGAGCTCCCAACAATAGTAGTGCAACCTTGGATCTGGGCCATTTTGTTAGTGTGGGTTGCATGCATTCAGGGGCAAGGATACATCCAGAGGCAAACTTGATTGATTTATGACACCCTATGCTTAACCCTGTGTTCTGTTGATTGATTCATGACCTGCTGGAGATAATCTGTCCTTCTGAGAAAGCTCCTCATCTCCTCCTCCTCCTCCACCTTCTGCACACCTTTGGGAAACACTCACCAACACAAGCACACATTTGATATCAAATTAATTGACTAATTAATTAAGTCGATCAGTTAATTAACCCTTCCCTATCTGGGAAATACCCCAGCCTCCCTCTCTGAACCCATCTGGAAATTGGTGAGAAAAAGACTCAATCTCTGCTGCAGAGGAAGGATCTGATGAAAGGAAATTACAATCAATATCAATCACGTAGCAAAGGATATACTGTGTATTTATAAAATTCAGTTCACAGGAGTTGGATCTCTGTTTTACTGGACGAGAGAAGCTCTTCATTCTCTGCTGTTTTGGAAGATGCAGTCTTGTAAAATACAGCGAAAAGAAGTAATTAAATAGAGCGCTTTTTTCCTATCACACAAGGAATACCATCAAAAAAAATCAATGTCAACATCGCTCACTGCATGTAACGACACTGTGAAAATCTTCCGATAGCATTTTCACATCTGCCACTGGCAGGGCATGCCGACCACGTAATGTATTCCCGCACAAGCAGGTTGGGAGGGAGGTCTACACACAGTGTCGGCTCAAGTGGTGCACAGACTGGAGGTCGCGCTAGTTCCTGAACGAAGTGTCAGGTGATGGCAACCCTTTGCGCAGCTGTGCCGACAGATAAGAGCGATAGGAAGCACTAGGTTTCCCCTACCACAAACATCAGGTGTAATACCATGATCTGATTACAGTGTGGTGGGAATGGCATATCATAAAAGAAATCGCTAATAAAGGCCTAAAAATTCCACAAGATCACAAAAAACCTTCTAACACATATACAGCAAACACACACACACACACATACAGAATAATACTGCATTTTCTCTAGGTCTTCATAGCTGTGTTACACTTACAAGGAAAACTGACAAAAAATTGTATAATCTGAGGGAAAATACGTGGGAAAAAAATTAGGGGGAATGATGTAGTACATGCATGCCTGTTTGGTACAGGAAAATTGTTGTACATGCTAATGAGTATGTGATAGCAAGAGGAATACGAGAAAAACTTGACATGGAAGCACCTGTAACCACCAGAACACTCATTTTCTGTAGCAGCGATAACATAGCTGGAATAGATTTTTAAACATGGATGACGACCTAATGTAGAGTAATAAGTTTATATACGTCGGATCACAAGCCCAGGTGTGACCCCAGAGTTATCGACAACCACCTTATAAGTTTTTAAAAAGTCTTCTTCGCTAAACAGCATTGTATTACCAGTTGCGGAACTGCAATATACAGTTATAGAATGGATTGCGTGTTTGACCGTGTGCAAGACTGTTTATGTGTTTTAAAGCATATCAAACAGTATTTGAAACGTGCTTCTCTGCACTCTGCACCAATCACAGCCAACAAACACCTTACAGAAGAGTTGCTACATGGCCTTTTAACAGCATTCTACTGTATGTCTATTGAGGTGATATGTGGGACTCGACAGCTGTCTTTGATGCTTTCCTGCAAAGGAGAATCATCCTATTTTAAACTGAAATGGATCTGAATTAAAGGATGATAGACAGTAGATGGAGTAATCGGTTGAGAGGAGTTGTAGTGAAGTATGATTTAACGATAGACTGATGATGCATTCTAGAGGGAGGGAGTTGTTGTGGCAGGTCATTTGTCATGGATTTAATCTTTTTTCCTGTTGTTTTCCTGGCGTGCATCAGTTATGTGGTATAACTTAGGTTTGACTCGTACAGATTTATGTGTTCTGTCTGGGACATAGTGCGCTATCTGCCTGCAATCATTAACAGCAAACCTCTCCATACCACTGTCAGAGAGGACTTCCAACACATGTGTGATGAATGATGTCCATCGATGGAAAACCAATTTGAACACTCTTCTCTATATGAATGAAGATATATGCGAAGTACTCCATTTCTCTGCCATATCTTGTACATAAATCTAATCTTGAGTTTCGTAACTGCAGTTAAGTTAGTGATCGATGTTTGCCAGGTACCGCAACACATATTTTCTATGATCATTTCTCTCTTTCCAGTAATTTCTTGGTATGGAATCCAAAGACTACAATAATTCTACACAATTGACAGCACGAGTGATTTACATAAAATATTTTGAACTCCTATCATATGGAGCTCCATCATGCATAGCGTAAACGTTCCTTCTTCTCCTGCCTGTTATATCACCACAACCCTCTCAAAAGTATGAGGCTCGCATATACTATACACCAATAAAGGGCGCTAAGCTTCTCAACATACATGCATGTAGACAGATAATGTGTAATTGGAGGGTGACATGAGTAAAATTGGTACAGAACAGTGTTTGCAGAATGGCAGTTACAGTATTGGAATGAGAATATCAATCTATTTCACTAGCGCCCATCAGTTCAAGTCTGGAACATGTGTTACACGCTTTGTTAAAGCAAAATACGGAAGTGTATTGATTACGTGGAATTCAGCCCGTTCTGTTCCTTCACGAGATGACAAATGTACTTCTCATCAGTTTCAGATTAAATTAAAGACAGTGTTGCAAGGAGGGCAGCCTAAGATAGAGGAAGAGTTACAAGGTGCATAGAGACAGGCCAACTAGATTTTTGGTCAGGGTTCTTAGCCTATAGGTTCAATGAAGAAATAGCTTGTTACAAAATAGTTTGCTGAGTGCTAGAGCTATGAGAATCTGACTTTATTCCACAAACGCAAGAATATTTTGTGACTCTATCCACATAGAGGGAGATGGGGAATCGTAGTCTTACCGGATTTATAAAGTGTTTCAACTAAGGAATGTAGTTTTTGCACCTCCTCTCTGCTGATGGCTGTTTTACACACTAAGAAACAGTATGTGTGTCTTTTGATGTAGGCTGTGTAACATGATTTGCAGTATGTCTACATGCATATGAACCTTGCAAAGTAGTGGAGGGGGTGGTTTAGCAGCGATGCCGAAATTCAGAACCATGCTGTAATGTCATGCTGTAATGTCATTGGCTGATAGCATCACGAAATCAATACGTTTTTTTGATGAAACAACTCGTCGAGGGTGGTGTTTCGTACAACGAGTAACTGAGTAAAATGCATTGAAATTACAGAAAACCTGGTAAAATTACGAAAATTGATGGAAAATATGTAAAATTGATGAAAATACGACAAAAATGTGGAGGGATGATGGCACTTACATGCTCGCCTGTGTGTATGAAAATCATTCCATTCCGCTACCGGTGAGATTGGCAATTGATGGTACATACTATCCACGATCCATAGGTTTACGTCCAACAGAAACCCCCTTGTTCCATATGTAGCTGTGCAGTGTAAATCATAAAAATTAAAGTTGCAGTGTCCAAAGATTTGGATGTCAGGATGACTACCATCTGAAACACCAAGACAGCCATCATACACCTGGGTGCAATATGCAGCACAAATATGAGGAATCAATGCTCAGGGTCTCTTTAAAAAACGGAACACTGAGACATCTAGTACCCCATCATTGTGGAAGAGTAGATTAAATATAGAGGTCAGCACCTTCGGACGACTGTTTGGTAATGGTCCACAATGCCTCAAACTCTTTCAGCTTCCATGTGTTGCAAGCGATATCCTCCACATTATTGTCAATAAGAAACGCCACCAAATCTTTTGTTTCAACCATCCTGTGTGTTGTAGCAGTATATTTTACACCATGTGATGTCTTGCTTTCTGTGTGAGCCAATGGATCAGAATGTGTTCTACATCTGCATCTACATTTATACTCCGAGAGCCACCCAACGGTGTGTGGCGGAGGGCACTTTACGTGCCACTGTCATTACCTGCCTTTCCTGTTCCAGTCGCGTGTGGTTCGCTGGAAGAACGACTGCCGGAAAGCATCCGCGCGCTCGAATCTCTCTAATTTTACATTCGTGATCTCCTCGGGAGGTATAAGTAGGGGGAAGCAATATATTCGATACCTCATCCAGAAACGCACCCTCTCGAAACCTGGACAGCAAGCTACACCGCGATGCAGAGCACCTCTCTTGTAGAGTCTGCCACTTGAGTTTGTTAAACATCTCCGTAGCGCTATCACGATTACCAAATAACCCTGAGACGAAAACGCTCCGCTCTTCTTTGGATCTTCTCTATCTCCTCTGTCAACCCGACCTGGTACGGATCCCACACTGATGAGCAATACTCAAGTATAGGTCGAACGAGTGTTTTGTAAGTCACCTCCTTTGTTGATGGACTACATTTTCTAAGGACTCTCCCAATGAATCTCAACCTGGCACCCGCCTTACCAACAGTTAATTTTATATGATCATTCCACTTCAAATCGTTCCGCGCGCATACTCCCAGATATTTTACAGAAGTAACTGCTACCAGTGTTTGTTCCGCTATCATATAATCATACAATAAAGGTTCCTTCTTTCTATGTACTCACAATACATTACATTTGTCTATGTTAAGGGTCAGTTGCCACTGCCTGCACCAAGTGCCTATACGCTGCAGATCTTCCTGGATTTTGCTGCAATTTTCTAATGCTGCAACTTCTCTGTATACTACAGCATCATCAGCGAAAAGCCGCATGGAACTTCCGACACTATCTACCAGGTCATTTATATATATTGTGAAAAGCAATGGTCCCATAACACTCCCCTGTGGTACGCCAGAGGTTACTTTAACGTCTGTAGACGTCTCTCCATTGATAACAACATGCTGTGTTCTGTTTGCTAAAAACTCTTCAATCCAGCTACACAGCTGGTCTGATATTCCGTAGGCTCTTACTTTGTTTATCAGGCGACAGTGCGGAACTGTATCGAACGCCTTCCGCAAGTCAAGGAAAATGGCAACTATCTGGGAGCCTGTATCTAATATTTTCTGGGTCTCATGAGCAAATAAAGCGAGCTGGGTCTCACACGATCACTGTTTCCGGAATCCATGTTGATTCCTACAGAGTAGATTCTGGGTCTCCAGAAATGACATGATACGCGGGCAAAAAACATGTTCTAAAATTCTACAACAGATCGATGTCAGAGATATAGGTCTATAGTTTTGCGCATCTGCTCGACGGCCCTTCTTGAAGAGTGGAACTACCTGTGCTCTTTTCCAATCATTTGGAACCTTCCGTTCCTCTAGAGACTTGCGGTACACGGCTGTTAGAAGGGGGGCAAGTTCTTTCGCGTACTCTGTGTAGAATCGAATTGGTATCCCGTCAGGTTCAGCGGACTTTCCTCTGTTGAGTGATTTCAGTTGCTCTTCTATTCCTTGGACACTTATTTCGATGTCAGCCATTTTTTCGTTTGTGCGAGGATTTAGAGAAGGAACTGCAGTGCGGTCTCCCTCTGTGAAACAGTTTTCGAAAAGATGTTTAGTATTTCAGCTTTACGCGTGTCATCCTCTGTTTCAATGCCATCATCATCCCAGAGTGTCTGGATATGCTGTTTCGAGCCACTTACTGATTTAACGTAAGACCAGAACTTCCTAGGATTTTCTGTCAAGTCGGTACATAGAATTTTACTTTCGAATTCACTGAACGCTTCACGTATAGCCCTCCTTAAGCTGACTTTGACATCGCTTAGCTTCTGTTTGTCTGAGAGGTTTTGGCTGCGTTTAAACTTGCAGTGAAGCTCTCCTTGCTTTCGCAGTAATTTCCTAACTTTGTTGTTGAACCACGGTGGGTTTTTGCCGTCCTTCACAGTTTTACTCGGCACGTACCTGTCTAAAACGCATTTTGCGATTGCCTTGAACTTTCTCCATAAACACTCAACATTGTCAGTGTCGGAACAGAAATCTTCGTTTTGATCTGTTAGGTAGTCTTAAATCTGTCTTCTATTACTCTTGCTAAACAGATAAACCTTCCTCCCTTTTTTTAATATTCCTATTTACTTTCATATTCAGGGATGCTGCAACGGCCTTATGATCAATTCCGAAGACTACAACTATTTTTAAATTTTTTTTGAAATGTGTTCTAAATGGGCGTGACCCACTGTGGCGCTGTTAAACTGCTGTCAAATGGTATTATTATTAACGTCCGTGTTCATCAGGTACATTTTAGTGATGTGAGATAACGTATGTGTTGTGGCTAACCTGTGATGGTTCTATATATATGTCGCTGGTGTGATTGTCGATTGTTTCATGTTTATTTACTCTGTCGTTATCTCGAAAATATTCGTAATTAATTCTGTTTCTTGAGTCTCTGTTTTGTTTAAGTATAATAATGAGTAAAAGTAAAGTTATTAGAAATCCTCTGAAGGCTTTTAAGAAAAGGAGAAATGTTGGAAAGCCAAAGGTGTGTGTTATTACTGTAAACAATAAAGACGATAACCAAGTGAGTGAACCTAACCTCTCAAGTACACCTGCCCATAGCAGTCAAAGTGGGAAAGAAAATACTTCACAGAAGAAGCTTGGTTCAATGAGTGAAAACTATGAATGTTTTATGGGCGAATCGGATGTGAATGAAATATTTGATATGTCGGTTCTCAAAGGAATTTTTTCAAACTGTGTAAGATGTATTCATTGTAGTGAAGTTGGTCTGGAACTCTCCATAATAAAGCACGTAGGACTTGCTAGTGAAATACAACTGAAATGTGATAAGTGTTCATACATGACCACCTTTTGGAACAGTGTTGCAGTAACTGCAACTGAAGAAAATGGTAGCAAAATCTACGAACACAACAGCGAGCGATGCTTGCTTTAGACAAGGAACGCCTTCGGGCTGCAGACAGGGCTGTAAAGAGTCTAGAAATACAAGCAAGAGTAAACAGGAGTGGGAACAAGAGGAAGCTGGAGGAGGAGTTTGCAGAGGATGGAGATAATCCATCCTATGGACCTGGAATGCACTAAAAAGTTAATCCAATCTTTGTCGCTCGATTCCCAAAACTTTTATTTTCTCATACTAATTACATGTTTTCTAAGGATCTTCCAAACATCTTTGTTTCAAACTTTCAGTAAATGTTACACAGTACCTTCTGCATAATTTAACACAGCCTTTTTCCAAAAAACTGTATATTTTTGAATATATAAATAAAAAATTGCAAAAAAATGTTGTGAATTTTCATTACAATTGAAAAAAATCATCTTTAATAACTGAACTAAAATTTTGTAAAATCCCTGTGTTAAGTTGTAGCCCATATTCCAATAAATAATTTGTAAAAAGTTCAACTTCCTACCTCAAATACTTTGTGAGGAAAGATGTAATTTATAAGCGTTATTTTAACATTGCAAGTATAGGGCGTTCCGGAGCCCCTTAAGGCTGTGCGAGTAGTACGCTCTGGCTGGCCGGCTAGTTGGCACAAGCCCGCGGTCGTGGGGACAAATCCTGGCGGCAGTCCTCGCAGCGCCCTCTGGATAGCTGGACAGAGAACTAGCTGGTGTACAGGTAGACAGGAGCGGAAGTGTGTGTTGCGTGAGAAGAGTCAATATTCGAATGTTTGGGCTGGAAATTTATCCCCCTCATGTAAACGGATTGGTTGATGGTTGGGAGGCTACAGTGATACGCTCTCCAGTCCCTGAGGCAGCTGTGCGAATACCGGAAGATGAGTGAGCAGCTACCAACGTGACCAATGCATCGTGGTGGTCTACGGAAGTTTAAGTGACCTCCGACAGCTAACTATGACAACTACAGCTACGGACTGGATCGCGGTTTAAGTGTTCCGCTCATTACTTTAGAATGGAGTCTGTCTTGCAGAGGTATTTGTTGTTGACTATCCATTCACGCACTAAGCCCTCCTCCTCCTTCCAAATGCAGCAGAGAGAATCAACTTAGGAATATTATAGTGCTTTAAAAAACTAAACGCACCGTCAAATTCCCGATTGATCAATTTATTATTTGCGATAGTGGTATTGTGTGCATATACCTGTCCAATCCCTCCACAGATTCTTTAGGATATGGCATAACTGAGCTGAAATTTTAAATTCTCAGCTATCTCCAAAGTAACAGACTTCCTGCCAAACGACCTATCTGTGTCAGTATCTTCAATCCCAGAATTTTCCACCACTTATACCAGTTATAGTCAGTCAATCTAGTATAGCCAGGGAATGTTTCCAAGACATCCACAGTCTTCTATTTTTTCTGTTGCTTTGTTCAGGACAAAGGAGGGGCAAGTGAGGCACACAACAAATGAACCTACTTCTTCTTGAATATCTTCAAATTGTTCAAATGGCTCTGAGCACTATGGGACTTAACATCTGTGGTCATCAGTCCCCTAGAACTTAGAACTACTTAAACTAACTAACCTAAGGACATCACACACATCCATGCCCGAGGCAGGATTCGAACCTGCGACCGTAGCAGTCCCGCGGTTCCGGACTGAGCGCCTAGAACCGCTAGACCACCACGGCCGGCTGAATATCTTCGTTCCATCTGCTACAGGGCAAGTATTTTAATCAGAATGGCGATAACATGAGAGCACAAGATAAATTTATAAATAAATTAGTTTGTTCTTGTAGTAATTTATTTATAAATTTATCTTGTGCTCTCATGTTATCGCCATTCTGATTAAAATACTTGCCCTTATATCGACTTTAATACATGTAAAGAACAACAAATTACATCTCTGTACAAAGTAGGCCTATGATATATCTTTCTGTCAAGATCTTTGTTACAAGCAACAGTTGTAAAACGCATGCTGGATGCTGGAAAAGTGTCGCTGTCAAAGTGTAAAGTAATATAGTTTGTGTGAAAATGTTCTGGACATCAAAATGGAGGCAGACAGATGGACACTAACCGAAAAAAACCGCTTATGCTGTCGCAGTAAGTAAAAAGTAAATTTACATCCATATCGACAGATAAGCTATAGTCATGGCGATACATTAAAGTGTGATCCATCTTTCTGCCATAGAGCCAGCACACAGCATTATGCTACTACCAGTAATGATGTAACTTCCCGAAACCATCTGAAAATGAACCTGAAACGGTTCGAAAACCGGTTCATGGAACAAAACACTATTATTCAAAAAAGTGACTGGTTGCAGTTCTGTATAGCTTATTTACATTCAATATACAGTCACGGTTCTTAAATATCCGTAATGGATAAGCATAAAAACTTGATAATTCTGATACATTCACGTGATTCAAACCGTTTTTCGACCACCTTAGGTAGCAAAAGAGATGATGTGGCCTTTAAGGGATAGTCATGGCTTCTGATTCGTAGCAGTTTTAGAATATTCCATGTGACTGTGGCATTATCCTATTCAAACTGTTTGACAGCTCTGTACTGAATATTATCGGTACAGAAGCCACGCGGGGTAGCCGCGTGGTCTGGGGCGCCTTGTCACGGTCCGCGCGGCTCCCCCCGTCGGAGGTTCGAGTCCTCCCTCGGGCATGCGTGCGTGTGTTGCCCATAGCGTAAGTTACTTTAAGCTAGATTAAGTAGTGTGTAAGCATAGGCAGTTTGGCCTATAAGATCTTACACAAATTGTTATTGTCGGTACAGCAAGTGCACATATCTAGTGAAATCTACTGTTATAGAATACAGCCTAACGAACAAACACCAATTCTTACGTAGACAGACGCGAATTTTATCCTAAACTTCAAACTACTGACACTAAATCATGAAAGGAGGTGTGGAAATGAGAATTTTGTGAATGTTAATGGAGCAGCGTGAGTAGAACTTACCACAGCGTGAGGAGGGTCATATCTTTATTTCCCTACTCATGGGAGTTGGTGGTCTATTGTCGAAAAAAACGTTCTGTTTAGCGTAATATCCGAGTTGGCAGGTAGTGAGGCAGGAGTGGTCCCAATAAATCTGGGAGGGCATTTTCAGTACCTGCATTCGCCTGATGACCAAGGGGAAACTGGACCCATTTTTAATTTATCTCTGGGACGGTGATCACATGAGTAGTATTTGGTCGCTGTGATCGCCGCTGCAAAATTTAAACCTGTATTATTCAGTATCGTCTTCGACAGTCAGCTACTTTCCTGACGGTTGCAGTGTGGACATTGTCGTAAGCACGGATTTTCTTCTGTAAAACTTTAATGCTCTTAGTGAGTTAATGTTGTTTTACATCTTTCTGTTTATCTGATTTTGAGACATTATAAGTGAGCAATAACGATTTATTTTACACTGCCGAAACCACAGCAAGCATCCTGTTCGTCTGTACAAGCCTGCATTACGGGTCCCTCCCTCTCACGGATAATGACCACCTTTGTACATAATTTGTGCAGACGACCTGAAGACTCTGGTTCGGGATACAATCCAGCCGAAACTCATCCTAGCGGAGGAGACCGCAGCGTCCAACATCCGCTCCGTTTGTCCGGATTTCGAAGTGGTCGACATCAACGACGTCTGCCGCTGGCTGGAGCGTCGCGACGTGCCGCTGGACAGCGCCGGTAACGTCGATCTGGAAGAAGTGGCGGCCCCAGACCAGCCGGACTGGCTGGAACACGTGGCCTTCATCATGTGCTCCTCGGGGACCACTGGACTGCCCAAGGGCGTCATGATGACCAACCGCAACATCCTCTACCAGCTCATCTCGTCATCGTAAGCGGTTTGCTGATACATTGGCACTTTCGTGGTCATATGCATGTACCTTAACACTAATGAGAACAGTTCCTCACCTTAACTGTTGATGCTTACTGTGTACGTTTTCTGCCATGCTGTCGTTACATATCATACTGCTACAGAGCGATGTGGCTAGGGCAATGGTTAGCTTACAGGACTCTCTCCAGTAGCACGAAAGTTCAAATCCCCATCCAGCCATTCAGATACAGATTTTCCATGATTTCCCTAAATCGCTCGAGGTAAGTGCTGGGATGGTTCCTCTGCAAGGGCATGGCCGATTTCTCCATCCTTTCCTAATATGAGCTTGTGTTCCATCTGCGGCGAGTGCACAGTCAATGGGGAATTAAACTCTTATGTTCCTTCCTTCGAATCAGAGATGAAGAACTTGATGACACTGCGCTAGGGAAGCCATGTGGCGATGGATTAGTGATACTGCCAAATTCCTCTTATTTACGCTATTTAACTAGGGTAGTACAAGTAAAATGAATAGATTACATTTCATCTTCAGTTCCTTCCTCTTGAAAGGAAAAAAGGAAGTAAATGAAGAAGAGATGCTGCAAGAACAATATGACAGATCATTGAAAGACCTAAGTCGAGACAAGGCCCCTGTAGTATGCGACAATCCATCAGAAACAGCCATCTATGACAAAACTATCCCACCTGCTATGCGAGATGAATGAGACATGCTAAGTACTCTCAAACCCTAACAAGAATATTGTAGTTCAAAAAAAGGCAAGTGCTAACAGGTAAGAATGTTATCGAAAACTCAGTTTAAGAAGTCATGGTTGCGAAACACTAACACGAATTACAGAAGCGTGGAAGTAATGGTATAGGCTGATCTTGGTAAAGACCAGCTTAGATTCCATAGAAATGGGGGAACCTGCTAGGCAAAACTGGCCCTATAATTTATCTTAGAAGATAGATTAAAGAAATGCGAATCGATGTTTATAGCATATGTATATTTCTTCAAGACACAAAGGAATGAAAGCCATAATCTTCCAGAGGTCATTGATTAAGTCAATGGAGAAAGTTGAAAATTTGTGCCAGACTGGAGGATTAAAGAAATGCGAATCGATGTTTATAGCATCTGTATATTTCTTCAAGACACGAAGGAATGAATGCCATAAGCTTCCAGTGGGCATTGATTAAATCAATGGAGAAAGTTGAAAATTTGTGCCAGACTGGGATTCGAACTCAAGTCTCCTGCTTACTAAGCAGATGCGTTGACCACTGCACCATCGGGACACACTGGTCATCGCAACTGCAGCGGACCACCCTAGCATGCCTCCTGTAAGAACCAAGTTCTCAACTTATCCACACACTACTGTTGTAGCGTCCCTTCCTCATTATGCTCATTACTCGCGGCATTTCGCCGATTCCCGTAAGAATTCTAGCGTGGTCTGTATCCTCACTGAAGTAGTCGTTGGTCGTCCTCGCCTTAATTATATTTGTTATGTCTGTGCTTTTGGAATATCCAAAAGAACAGGCACCACATACATGTATATTTTTCTTAAAAAAGATTTCGCAGTGTTGACTGGATTGCACATTTTACACTTTTGAAGGTAGCGGGATAAAATACAGCGAGTGAACGATTATTCACAACTTGTACAGAAGCCAGACTGCTTTTATGAGTGTAACTGCAGGAAACGGAAGCAACACCCGACTTTTGATATCAAACTGATATGCAAATCAAACAAATTGTGACAGCTGATTGATATATGACCCTTCCCTCTCCCCTTAACCTTTTGTTCTGCTAAGTGGTTTACACCCCCCGAGGGTTGATTTATGACCCTTGGGCACATTCCTTCTCTCCAAGAAGCCCCCCCACACCTGACTCCCTCCACCTCACCCACCCATCTGGAAACCTCCACCCCCTCTCACCCTAACCGATACAAACACACTTTCAGGCCTGAGTTGTTCGAATAGCACCCCCTCTCCCATTCTATCAACCATATGGCTAATTACATAAATGGATAAATTAATTAACCCCTCCCCTCCCACCTCATTCATCCCTCTCCCACATGGAAATCGATGGGAAAAAGACTCAGTTGACTGGCGATGTGATGGTAAATCGACTGCACTGTGTAGAATACTATTTAAACAATTTCTGGCAGAAAAGACAATGTGTGGAATATTGTTTATTTAAACAGTTTATAGGATACAAGGCAGTGTATGCAATATAGTTTCATTATTTATTTAAAGAACGTTGCAGGAAATCGATGGCAGTGTACGGAATATTGTTTAAACAATATCTGATAGACAATATAATGTGTGGAACATTGTTTAACAATTATGGGATAACAATATTACGAAAAGGAAAGTTGCTGCTCTTCATATAGCAGAGTTGCTGAGTTGCAGATAGGGACAACGAAAAGACTCTCACAATTAAAGCTTTTGGCTATTAATGCCTTCATCAACAATAGATGACAGTCACACATACACGTCATCTGCTCTGATTCCCTGAGCGCCATCCAGAGCCTCAGTGATCCGTATCCGGTTCACCGTTTCATGCACCGGATCCAACGCTCTATTCCACAGCTGGCGGACGACGGTTCTCCGGTTACCTTTATGTGGGTTCCTGGCCATGCCGGTATCCCTGGGAACGAAGCTGCAGATGCCGCGGCCAAGGCTGCGGTCCTCCAACCTCGGAGAGCTTCTTGTTGTGTGCCTTCATCTGATTTTAGCAGGGTCATTTGTCAGCGCATTTTATCGCTGTGGCATGCCGATTGGTCTACACTTACTGCAAACAAGCTTTGGGCCTGGAAAACTCTCCCCACGGCTTGGACGACCTCTTCAGGCCCTTCTCGGCGGGAGGAGGTCGTTTTGGCCCGGTTACGAATTGGACAAGGCCGGTTCAGCCATCGCCATCTGCTGACGGCTGCGCCGGCGCCGTTCTGCCCATGTGGGCAATTGCTGACGGTACGCCACGTTTTAACGTCCTGACCGAATTTTAATACACCGCGCGTTGATCTTGGCCTGCCATGTACTCTGGGTGCCATTTTAGTGGATGACCCAGGAGCAGCTGCTCGCGTTCTTTGTTTTATCCACTTGACAAACCTGTCTAAGGATTGATTATACTCTTTTTTTTTAATCCTTTGCCTGTTAATATGTCTTTTATAGTGTTGTCCCTTTTAGTTGCTGTTTTAACCTTGTGCCTCGCAGTGCATTCCTAACTTAGTCTGGGCGCTAATGACCATTGTAGTTGTGCGCCCTAAAACCACAAAAAAATACCACACACACTCACACAAATGCAACTTGTACACTTGACTGCAGTCTCAGGCAACTGAAAGCTCACTGCGAGCAGCAGCACCAGTGCATGATGGGATGAAAGTGACTGGAATATAATTCATTTATTTATTTATTTAAAGAATTTTTTATGAAACTGTATGTATGGAATATTGTTTATTGAAACATTTTGAGGGTGACAAAGCAGTCTGAAATATTTCAACAGTTGCAGTGCTTTTTTCTGGTCAGGACATCCGAATGAAGTTGTCTTGCATACCAATATCATGACAATGAATATAGATGGTGATCGCATGCTGTGTATTAACAGACCAAAAATGAGGGTGTACATCGACAACGGTATAGGCTCGTAACAGAATCACCCTCTTCACCGAATTTGGAAAGTGATTCGGATGAAGAAGAAAAAAAAAAAAAAGACCATTTGGCATTGTTGGCCAGGATGTCCCATTCGGGTTCGGCCACCAAGTGCAATTCTTATTTCATTCGGTGCCACATTGGGCGAATTGCGGCCTTTGTGGAGGATG
The DNA here is from genome assembly GCF_021461385.2 of Schistocerca piceifrons. NCBI lineage: Eukaryota > Metazoa > Arthropoda > Insecta > Orthoptera > Acrididae > Schistocerca > Schistocerca piceifrons. The sequence continues at coordinate 38,768,621 of NC_060144.1, read as the reverse complement.
AAATGATGCTGAGAACGACACAACATGCAGTCCACGAGCGGAAAAAATCTCCGATCCGGCCGGGAATCGAACCTGGACTGAGTCATGTGAGGCAAGCACGTTACCACCCAACCAAGCAGGCAGTCAGTGATTCACGTAAGTAACTTGGTATTAAGCCGATATTTGCAACTCCCTCATGCCACTGCTACATATTTCCTACGCTAACAAACAGTGTTTGTAACACATTCTACCTCACTACCATGTAGACTGTGTAACAGCGGTTCTGCAATATGTCCGTGGGTGGATGGGAGGATGATCACAGCACAGTTTACACCATGCGATGTGCAGCTTTCGGTGAGAGCCAATGGATCGAAACATGTTACTGTCGGTATAGTACGTGACACAGACCTGAAATTCATGGTAGATAAACAAAATGCGTGGATGTGTAGACAGCTGTAGTCATACACTGCTTCGATGTGTCATAGCAGCAAAACTATGTATGTAGATGGTGTGCTATGTGAGTAATGATTTAAAAAATGCAATGCTAGGTTGAAGTTGTAAGAAATGTACAAAATCCTATGAGCAATACACTGACTTCTCAGATCTATAGTGTTACACTTTTCGGTAGAAAATCTGTCTGCGATTTGGAACGAGTCGTGTTTTTCGAATCTATGGGCTTTGGACCCCACATAGCAAAACTCAAACCTCCAGCGTGGTCTCTCTTCATCTTGTAACTGTTCCTTCCTGCAGCTTTGTCAATGTTGTCATTCCAAATTAAGTCAGAACTAGCTGGAAGTCATATCTACTACCTTCTGCATCCCATGGAGAAAAAGGGTGCGCTGAGTGAATGCAACAGGACCATGTTTTGACCACACGGTGGAAATGGGAACGTGTTGTCATAGATCCACCAACCACGTACAATGTCTAAAGTTAGCTCCAATTGAGGCTTTCTCCAGCAACACGAGTAGTGGAAAAGACAGCATGAGCAGTTGCTGTGTGGTTTCTTATTGGGAAAATTAGGAAGACTCCACATCATATGGGAAATGGAAGCAGGACAAGGATTTTGCTACTGTACTGTGGTGTATTTCCCAACTACATACAGGTACTGCAGTCCAACAGTAATCTGCATCCCTCAGAGTGCTGTAATGTCTGTCAGCCAAACATTCTCTCTGCCATCGTTATTTTGTACCATCCAACACAGAAAAACTTCAACTACAGAAACTTCACTAACTTCACGAGGAGAGAACTCGATATTACCATATTACTCTCTTTCAATATATTAAAAACACATACCATCTGCACGCTGACATTGAGCATATGTAGCGATCCCAATAAATATACAGGTATTGATCCCCTGGAGTATGTGGCTGGCGATCAAAGTCACTTGCACAAACAATTGTGAAGTTTCATAGCCCGTACTGTAGGAGGATCATATCCCACAGATCGTCAATAACAAGGACAGGGTCCGTCTGTTGTTGTTTCATAAGAAGTTTGATACATAGTTTTGCTGCTATGACACATCGAAGCAGTGTATGACTACAGCTGTCTACACATCCACGCATTTTGTTTATCTACCATGAATTTCAGGTCTGTGTCACGTACTATACCGACAGTAACATGTTTCGATCCATTGGCTCTCACCGAAAGCTGCACATCGCATGGTGTAAACTGTGCTGTTCCCACAATGCACAGGTTTGTTGAAACAAAAGACAGAAGGGGTGTTTCTTATTGAAAAAAATGTGCTGCACATCGCAACAAATGGAAACTGGAAGAGTTTGCGGCATTGCTAAAACAGACATTCAGAAAACAGTGGAAATGCGCTACAACTGTAGAATATCTCGTTGAAAGTGAATAAGTGCCTTCGAGTCAGTGCCGCAGTATACCATCAGACCAGAAAAATAGTGCATTTGCGCTAGGTAATGACAACTGTACTACAGTTACAAGCAATTTTAGAATATGGGGGAGAAGTAATGTCATGATCATATGGGCAGAAGTGACACAAAATCGATGAAACAAGAAAATTGCTAGAAAATGTGATTGAATTTAGCAAACGTATGGCAAATTGCGGGGAAACTGAGGGGGAATGAGGAATTAATTGCATGGCTTCTGGTTGGCGCAGGAAAATTCTTGTACATGGGAAAGGGTGTGTGACAGCAAGAGGCATACGAGATAAATCTGACATGGAAACACCAGTCATTTTTTGTCAACGGCGTTAAGATGGCTGGAGTAGACAGTTTATCATGAATGCTCACCATGGGTAGAGTAATAAATCGGATCATAAGCCCAGATGTGGGCCCAGAATTATCGGTAACCACCTTATAGATTGTTATAAAGTGTCCTTAGCTAAAAAGTGTTGTCTTACCAGCTGTGGGACCTCAATGTACTGCTACAGAATGGATCCCATCTTTGACCCTGGACATGACTGTTTAGGCGTTTTAAACCCTAACAAACTGTATCTAGAGCTTGCTTCTCTGCACTGTGCATCAATCACAATCATGCTGTATCAGCCAACAAATACCTTGCAGAAGAGTTGCTGCATGTTTTTTTTAACAACATTCTATTGTATGTCTATTGAGGTAAAAATGATACACACAAGTTGGCTGCTGTCTTGGAAGTTTTCATGGAAAATAGAACCATCTACCTCTAAATTGACATGGACCTGCGCTAAAGGGTAATAGAAGATAGCTGGAGTGATCGGTTGAAAGGGGAATAGCGAGGTATTACTTAATGGTAGACTGATGACGGATTCTAGAGAGAGGAAATGTTGCTGCAGGTAATTTGTCACGCTCTTAACAATTTTTCTATTTTTCTCTTGAGGTGCATCAGTTGCATGGTATAACTTGCAATCGATTAGTATACAATTGTATTAACTGTGTACGACTTAGAGCGCTACCTACCTGCAGTCGTTAACAGCAAACGTTTCCATACCGTAGTCGTCAGAGGACTACCAACACATGTGGGATGAATCACCTCCATCGATGGAAAACCTATTTAAGCACGCAACTCTTGATGAATGAGGATGTATGTGAAGTACTCCATTTCTCTGGCACGTCTTGGACATAAATCGAATTTTCAGTTTTACAACTGCAGTGGTTCTAAGTTAGGCGTTTGTGAGGTACTGAAAACCCTATGTGTAGATTTGATTGACAGTTGTCTTGTGTATGGAGTTAGTGCAGCATGGCATGTAATTTGACATTTCAGAAACCACTCCTTTGCCTTTGGCTGTTTTCTTGTAACAGACATTTTCCGTTGTTGAAGTCCATTTTATAGGACTAATGAGAGCATAGCATAATTTGTAAACTACAATCAGATGCGAACAGTGGGCGCTATACTAGTATCACAAAGAATTTATGTTTTTCTTTGATGTGTAATGAAGTCGTTTTATCACCTTAAAGTGTGTCACTGTAGTGAGTGGGATGGAAAACTTGCTGCATCGATATATGTCAGATTTTTGACATATATGTCCTGAATTAGTGTAGTAAAACATTGCACTCTGCGTGACTAGTATTTCAGAAACCACAATGCTTTAGTATTATAGCATTTTTAAGTGCAGAACCATGTAGCTTTAGCAGTGCATGTGTTTTGTTCTGCATTCTGGGCTGGAGGACTTTTCGGGAGGGAGAGGGGGGTGATTAATTGATCAATTTAGTTGTCAATTAATTTGATATCAAAAGTGTGCTTGTATAAATGGGGGGGGGGGGGATGTCAGTTAGGATAATTCCCAGAGGGGTATTTGTCCTTCTCTGAAGGACAGATTAACACCAGTGGGCCATAAATCAACCCCGATGGGGTCATAAATCAATTAGCATCCACATTCAGGGAAGACTGTGCCACTCCCATCTCTCTCACAGCACCCGTCCTAGTGCACAAGATCTCTTCAGATGCGAGCATGTCGAGAGGGTTAGCACGCCTTGTTGGTGCATACTAAATATGAGAGTGATGTGATGATATAACAGACGGTTAAAAGAAATATGTGGTTTATGCATAATGTGCTATGACTGTGAATAAGATTCGGAGATTGCATCTACCACGCATTATGGTAGGCGTAGAGTTTGAATGTAAGTCTACTGCATTTATGTCGTGGGCGGTGTCTGAAGATGGATTCATCGGTGGTGACGGAGTAAGGTCTGCACCCTCCGCCCCCCCCCCCCCCTCCCCCGTGAAACTGATACAAGCAGCACACACACACACACACGCACACACACACATACAGAACGATAGCCGAGTTACTGTAGGTACTGATAACTGTACAACATTAACGAACTATTTCAGAATATGGGCGAAAAGTGACGTCATGACCACATGAGCAGAAGCGACATAAAATCTGTAAAATTACAAAAATCGAATATGTATAAATTGAGGGTAAAGAAACACATTGAGAGACAATGATGGAGTACCAACATTCCTGCTTGGGGCAGGACAATTCTTGTGCATGACAACGAGAACGAGTATGTGATTCCAAGAACAATACAAGAAGAAGTTGACATGGAAGCACCAGAAACCAGGGAAACCGTCATTTTCCGTGGACGGCGATAAGACGTCTGGAATAGATTGTTTAACGTGGATGACCACCAAATGTAGAGTAATAAATTTATATATGTCGGATCACGAGCGCAGGTATGACCCCAAAAGTTATCGGCAACCAAATGAAACTTTTTTTAAAGCAAATTTATTAAAACAAAATAGTACAAATGAAATTGAAAATCCTTTTACATGTAAGTAGTGGTTCTTTGAAGAGTAATATTACTCTATTTAACCCCCTTCAACTTCAGTGGCTCCCTCCAGTCTCGTTCTGAAGTGATCGCACGCACTCTTTAAAACAGCACTGTCCTATTCACGAATGCTCCTTCCATAGTGGTGCATAGAGTTGTGGCATTGGGGTACCCCGTCTTATTGGTAACTCCTAACTTTACAGTCGTGGGGGTTCAAATCCGGACTATTCAGAGGCCAGAACTCCTTTGACCAGAATATGTCAAAGTTATCCAAGAGGCAGTTATGGACTAAATGGCCCGAATGAGGTCCTTATCTACCATACGACGCGTTGTTCGCTCACTGACATTCAATACTGATGCCAATTTCCTTAGCAATTGCCCCGGGTCCTCCGAAACCAGTGCCTGAGGCTTTCCGATGACTGCCGCAGTTCGTGACGCTCGTTTCCTGGGATGAGATTTCCTCGTGGTGTTAGCGGAACCTTCCCCAGATTTCTCCGAAGCATTATACTTGGCCACAATATCATAAACGGTTGATCTCGGGTACCCGAAGAATCGAAAAATGTTAAGATGTGTGTGAATTCCTAAGGGACCGAACTGCTGAGGTCATCGGTCCCTAGTCTTACACACTACTTAAACTAACTTATGCTAAGAAGAACACACACTCTCATGCTCGAGGGAGGACTCGAACCCCCGGCGGGAGGGGCCGCGCAATCCGTGAAATGGCGCCTCAAACCGCACGGCCACTCCGGGCGGCCGGAAGAATCGAAGCATTTCAGTGGACGAACGCCCAGCGGGAAGACTTTCGGTAATCGTTGCTCTTAGGTTGTACTCCGCACTTGTCCGCAACATCTCGGCCATTTTGAGGTTTTGACTGTTTACTAGATGCCTATGACTTCCAAGATCGCCAATCGCAACCTCCGGCGGAATTACGATATGGCGGCAAATTTAAATTGAAATGTGTCCGGATTTAAGCGACGCATCCTATAGATTTTTATAAAGTGTCCTTAGCTAAAGATATACATCATCTTGAGGACTGCAATATATTACTACAGAATGTATTGCGTGTTTGACCCTGTGCAAGATTGTTTACTTCTTTTAAACTCTGACAAATAGTATTTTACATTGTGCTTTACTGTTATCTCTACCAATCACAACCATGCAATATCAGCTAACGAATACCAAACAACCATCTTTCTCTAAATATAAATGGATCTGCGTTAAAGGTTTCTAGAAACCAGATAGAATAATCGTTTGAGAGGGGTTGTAACGAGGTGTAATTTAATGGTAGACTGGTGATGCATTCTAGGGAGAGGGAGATGTTGCTGCAGATCACGTATCACACATATAACCATTATTTTCCTTTGTTCTCTTGGGGTGTATCAGTTGTGTGTTATAACCTGCGTTCGACTCGTATACGACTGCGTGTTCTGTGTGTGTCTTAGAGCGCTGTCTACCTGCTATCGTTAACAGCAAACCTCTCCATACCGTAGTCAGCTGAGGACTTCCAACAAATGTGTTACGAATCATGCCTATCAAACCTACGGGTAACCTATTTCGGCACCCTCCTCTAGACGGACAAAGATGTATGCGAGGAACTCGATTCCCCTGGCACATCTTGGAAATAGATCGAGTCTTCAGTTTCTTTGCTGCAGTAATTCTATGTTAGTGACAAGGGATCGTGAGGTAATGCAATCCCTGTGTATACATCTGCTTGACAGATGACGTGTGTGGAAGAAACTGTGTTCTGTTCATGGAGTTACAGTAGCATGGCGTGTTATTTTACATGACAAACACCGCTGCGATACATTCGTCTATTTCCTCGTAAGCTGTCACTATTTCATGCATTTCCAGTTGCTGGCGATCATTTTGTAGGAAAGATGAAAGCACAATTTCTGAACCGTAAGCGGATGGGCGCTACATTCCTCCGGAAAGCTCTATGGTACTTGGATCACAAAGGATTTATGTTTCTTTTTTTTCTTTTGGTGTAAGAGGTAGTACTTTTATCGTCTTAAAGTTTCGCACCATAGTGAGTGGGATAGAAAACTTGCAGCGTGAATGTATTTCGTGTGTTGGAAATATATTTCCTGCACTGGAATATTAACAGCATTTCAATTCACGCGACTCGTATACTGGAAACCACACTGCTTTTACATTATAACTTACTTAAATGCAGAACCGTGTAGCTTTAGGAGCGTGTGTTTATGTTCCACAATCATTTCTCTCTCACCAGTACCTTCTTGGTATGGGATCCAAACACGACAACAGTTCTACAGAATTGATAGCACAAGAGATTTACTTAAAATGTTTCAAACTCCTTCCATATGGAGCTCCATTAAGCATAAATCATACGTTTGTTCTCCTTTTTCTCAATCTTCTCTTATATCTCCACAATAGTCTTAAATGTATTAGGATCCTATCTGCTACATATTGATAAGGAGTGCTGAACTCCTCAGCATGCAAGCGTCTAGAGAGATCGTGTGTAGTTGGATGGGTGACATGAGTAAGACTGATACAGAACAGTCTTCCAGAATAGCAGTCACAGTATTAGAACGAGAATAACGGTCTGTATCACTACTAGCGTCAGTCAGTACAAGTTTGCAACACGTCTTATACTATTTGGAAAGCAAAATAACGACATGTATTGATTGCTTGGATCTCAGCTCCTTCTGTTCCTTCAAGAGACGTCGAATGTAGCGGGTGTACTACCCTCCTACTTCTGGTCAGTTCCAAATAAAATTGAAGACAATGTTGCAGGGAGCGTTGATTAAAGACAGATCAAGAGTTATGAGAGGCATAGAGGCAGGCCATCTAGAGTTTTGTTTTAGCTCCTTAGCCGATAGGTCCAACGAAAAGAGGGCAGAGTGCTAGATCTTTGAATCTCCGACATTCTCCTACGAATGTGAGAATGCTTTGTGACTTCCATCCACATGGGGGAAGACGACAAATCGTAATAAAATGTGACCGAATTTATTAACTGTTTCGGCTAATAAACGTAGTTTTTGTACCTCCTTTCTGCTGACGACTATTTCCTACACTAAGAAACAGTGATGTAGGTAATGTAAGAGGGTCGCAAAATGTGCACATCTTTATGACCCTCGCAGAGTAATGGAGGAGTGGTTTAATAGTGGTACGGAAGTAAAGAACCATACTGAAATTCAATGGCTGGTAGCATCGCGAGAGCGACGCGATCAAACGTTTTGCTGACGTGACAGCTCGTCGAGGGTGGCGGTTTGGACCTCGAGTAGTTGAGTAAAATACGTTGAAATTTCGGAGAACCTGGTAAAAGTACGAAAATTGCTAGAAAATACGTAAAATTGATGGAAACATGAGAAAAATGTGGAGGGATGATGGGACTTACATGCTCGCCTGCGTGTACAAAAAGCATTCCATTCCTCCACTGTTGGGATTGACAACTGATGATGTATACAAGTACTATCCGTGGTCTATGGGTTTAAGTCCTGCAGAACCCTTGTTCCATATGCGGCTATGCACTGTAGCTCATAAAAAGGAAAGATACAGTGTCCAAAGATTTGGAGGTCAGGGTGACTACCGCCTAGGACACCGAATCAGCGATCACATTCCTGGGTGCAATATGCACCACCAATACGAGGAATCAGTGCTCTGGGTCTCTTCAAATACAGTACTCCGAGACATCTGCTGCCCTGTCACTATGGAAGATGAGATTAAAGTAGAGGTCATCACCATCGGATAGCTGTTTGGAAACGCTACACAACGCTGCAGTTTCCATATGTTGAAATGTTTTCCACATTTATGTCAGTAAGACACACTGCCTCTGTCTTTTATTTCAACTATTATATGTACTCTGAGATCAGCTTAGTTTACACCAGGCAATGTTCAGCTTTCTATGAGAATCGATGGATCGAAACGTGTTACTGTTCGGTTTAGTATCTGGCACAGACCACAAGCTCATGGTAGAAAAACAAAATGTATGGTTGTGTACACAGATGTATTCATACACTGCTTCGATGTGTTGAAAAAAAAAAAGAAATTTATCAAAGTGTTCAAGAAACAACAACGCAAGAACCCTCTATTTCGATTGATAGTCGATGGGATATGGTCTTCTTCCAGCACAGGCGACAAAACTTTACACAGGTCCGTGAAAGTGACTTCGATCACTGGCCATCTGCTCCAATGGACTGCTACGTATATTTTTAATGTGCTCGACATGTACGGTCGATGTCAACACGCAGAGGGTATTTGTTTCTGATATATCAGAAGAGAGAGATGCGGTGAAACCTTATTGAATTCTCTACCAGGCGACGTCAGTGGAGTTTTTATAGTTCGTAGTTTTAGTCGGTTGGAGTTACAAAAATAAGAAGGGGAGAGTGAGTGGAACTGTGTCGCCAACTGAGACTCTGACACTATTACAATGTCTCATTCCTAGCGTGATAATCATAGGAATAGGATAAAAGAGATTAGGACATGTGCATGAAGATATTTATAGACTTTCGTTCAGTACTGACGAATTGTACGTGTTATGCTTCTGAATCTCTGTGTGCAGTCTGTGTATTTTCCGGTTAAAAATCTCCTTCTGTGCGTTAGTGTGCTATTTTTCTCATTGTTATAGCTCACTACCTAGCCACTGATGGATGCATGACAAGGGCTTGACAGCCGTCTAACTATGGAACAGTGCTGTCAGATGGGACTTCGAGAGAAATAGCAGGGTTCTGTAACTTGACTGTAGGTATCAATTCTTATTGCTATGGCAAACACCAGCTATCGTGCAAGTACATAACGTAAATAAAAGACGCGAGGGCTTTTTAATTGTAATTACATCCTTCATTCCGTAACAAATATGTGATAACGACGACGTGATGGGAGGCTTTTGCTACTGGGCAGTTTATATTTGAGAAGATTCAATATCAACCACTGTCAAGTGTAGGCGCTGGACGTATCGATAACATCCGAATTCCTGTACACCCTCTCTGGAGGTCCGAATCCGGCTGCAGATCTGGCGCACTCGCTGTGACACGCGTCCAGGGCGGCAACTGTCTGGCCTGGGGCACTGCGTTCGAATACAGGAACACGTGCGTGGGATGTACGAGTGTTTCAGTGATCTTCCACATATGACTGTGACAATTACTACTGTGCATTGGAACTTGGTGTAAGTGTGCGGTGTTTCCTGCTTCTCAGTACATTCCGAGGGACTCGGTGTTGCAGCGGAAAGGTAGAAGCGGTATTCGTTGTTGCTACTATCAAGTAATGTGGTAGACCCTCTCCCCCCCCCCCCCCCCCCCCCTCCTCGTCATTCTTCGTCCTGGTGTAGCTGAGGGGTTCAATTCAGGGATTATATAGCGACTTAAGAGCCCAATCGCATCAGAAAATTTCCAACTGATCAATTTATGGTCTTCGATAGTGGTATTACGAGCACACAGTCCAAAAAAATGTTCAAATGTGTGTGAAATCTTATGGGACTTAACTGCTAAGGTCATCATTCCCTAAGCTTACACACTACTTAACCTAAATTATCCTAAGGACAAACACACACACCCATGCCCGAGGGAGGACTCGAACCTCCGCCGGGTCCAGCCGCATAGTCCATGACTGCAGCGTCTTACACCGCTCGGCTAATCCCGCGCGGCAGAGCAGTCAAACCTATCCGCATATTATCTAAGGACAATGCATGCAACTGAGGTGAAATTGGAAATTTTCAGCTACCTCCAGCGTAATGGATTTCGTACCAAATGGAACTAAATGGTTAAATTGGCTCTGAGCACTATGGGATTTAACATCTGAGGTCATCAGTCCCCTAGACTTAGAATTACTTAAACCTAACTAACCTAAGGACAGCACACGCATCCATGCCTAAGGCAGTATTCGAACCTGCGACCGTAGTAGCAGCGCGGTTCCGGACTAAAGCGCCTAGAACCGCTCGGCTACACCAGCCGGCAAATTGCCTGTGTCAGTGTCTACCAATAGGAGACAAGGGGGGGGGGGGGGCGGATCTGAAGGGGGAAGAGCAAGCTCATCCTCCTCCTTCCAAATGTAGCAGACAGAACTAACTTAGAAATTCTGTAATCTTTTGAAAACCCAGTCGCAATTTCAAATTTCCGATTTATCATCTTACTGTTTCCGACAGTGGTATTGCGAACATGCATCTGTCCAGCCCCTCCCGCAGGTTGTTTAAGGAGATAGCATGCAAACTGAGTTGAAATTTGAAATTTTCAGCTACCTCCAACGTAATGGACTTCCTACCAAATGACCTAAATGTGCCAGTATCCGCCAACAGGATGCAAGGGGCAAAAAATCCAGTAGAGTTTGGAAACCGACCAGTTGCGGGATCGAATCCCACCAAATATACCAGTCCTACTATCCACCAATAGGATGCAAGGAAAAACTGCCAACACAGAAAGGGTATAGATTTAATTAATTACTCAGTCGATCTGATCAAGACATCCACAGCTGGGGATTTACCAGGTATCAACTACTTTGTTTGGGACAAAAAAGAGGTTAGTGCAGTACACGACAGATGGGCGCTGGGTAGGAAGTAGCCACTTGAGAGAAGAAGAAAGAGAGGGAGAGAGAGAGAGAGAGAGAGAGAGAGAGAGAGAGAGAGAGAGAGAAAGAGAAAGAGCATGTGTTTTGGCAGGAATTTCTCAGGTATCAATGTCAAAGATCGCTACCAACTGATTTTTCATTCGACAGGAAGCACGTGGAGGTGCAATTGCTTCTCTCAGCGTCCTCTGCCTGTGGTGTTGTGAACTAGCTCAGCCAGTATCTGCACAACAGGGCGAGCACATACAGCAGCTGCTTCCACTGACCTGGTGTGGAAGGTGCGTGTTTGGGAGCAGATTGTGCAGATGTTGCAACCGGCCACTTGAGGTGGGAATTACCAAGCAAAGGACGTCACTGAAGAAAAGGGGACCACTGCTGTAGGGTGACTTGGCTGCCGGACGGTGACAAAAAATGTAGCTGACGTCTACTGTCGTGGGCAGTAGAGCTCTCTGGGCATTGAGATTGAACTGCGTAATCTCTATACTGATGGACAGTCCGTGTCCGGTCAGTGTGCTAATAACGGGAGATGTCCACTTAACGGTGGACGGCCGGTGTCCCTGCGGGCGCGGTGCGGTGTCACGGCCACGTAGCGCAGCCTCCCGGCCGGCTTGGAGGACACTGGCGCATCGTGCAGCCCAGTCATCACCACATATATTTAGCGCGATCTGTAACAGTGTAATTACGTGTGATGAGTACTTCATGACGGTATTACTTACACGATCGGAATAAGAAAGCCCCACAATTGCTTGAAAAATGACTCTGAGCACTATGGGACTTAACATCTGAGGTCATCAGTCCCCTAGAACGTAGAACTACTTAAACCTAACTAACCTAAAGACATCACACACATCCATACCTGAGGCAAGATTCGAACCTGCGAGCGTAGCTGTCGCGCGGTTCCAGACTGAAGCGCCTAGAACCGCTCGGCCACCGCGGCCGGGTAGAATTGTTTGAATATTCCACACACTGTATCTATAAATTGTTTAAATAAACGATGATCCACATATAGCAAACGATTTCCCGCCAATCAATCAATATATCTGGAAGGGGGCTCTATCCATCAAGGACAACTGTCCCGCCCAAAAAGGATGCCGATTAGTTAAATAGGTAGTCAAATTGATAAAAATGGCAGTGGGTTAGTCGAATAACTGAGACCTCACCCGTTGTTTTACGACGAACTACAAGATATGGTCGACAGTGTCAGTCGGTTTAATGGATATGAGCTCTAATTATCGCAAGAGCTACTTCCAAAGAAGTGTATTTTACTGACTCACCAGTGCTTTATAATTCCGACCAAATATCAGACACAGATTCATTATGTTTTTAAATGCTTGTCGGAACTTTAGGCCTCTCACTGACAGTAAGAGGGTCACTTGAACGTGATGTCTCTCTCCCAAAGCACACACGCACACGCGCACACACACACACACACACACACACACACACATATATATATATATATATATATATATATATATATATACAGTATGGTACCATATGCCTCTGACAGAAAATAGTGCTAGAGACAGGAGTATCCTAATTTCTTTTATCTTCTTCTGGGTCTGAATTCGGTTCACAATAGTGCTTTCGAGTGTGTTGGTTGATCCTGCCATACCAAGTCCAGCATTACGTTTTTTATTCTTTCTGATCAGAAACCTAATAAAACATGTGGCTTGAGTGTAGCTCTTTTTCCTTCTTCATAGGAAACTGCGTCTGCATCTTCGAAAGAATACATCACCTCTCTTCTTAGTAACACAGGCACTACAGTATGATATTAATCCACCAATACCAGGCAGTAACTTTCATTTAGAAGGTCATCACCAGTCTGGGAATTGCATAATGTGTGAGAGTACGGTTTGTGACGCAAGATAGATGATGTATGGGTGTTTCTGTCTGGCCGGGGGTCGCGCATTGATAGTCAAAGTAGTTTAAAGTGACCGCTCACGTAAAGCCGGTAATCAAGGTTCGAATCCCAGTCTGGCATAAATTTTCATTGTCATCTCCTAATAAAGCTGAAAGTTGTTTGTATTCGAAAGTGTGAATACATTTTATGTACAAATTGGAAGACTGCCATGTCATCGGCACAATGCGATTTCATGACGCGACATCATGTCGCGATGTTGACACATAACTCAAGTAACTTGGTAACATGTGGAAAAACGAGAGTAGTTACGTATCCATCTAAGTATGGCATCTGCTAGTGCCTCGAAATATTTGTTATTAACAAGTAGGACTCTAGTGATGTAATTTGCTACCAAACAAACAGACTCATCCTGTCACTACGGTACACAGCTCCAGAAGGTGCCACTTATAGCAGATGGAGGGGTGGTGCGTTTCAATTTAGTAGTATCTAACTTAGCGACATACCGGTACTGTTTTGTGATTGCTTGAGAGGATTGTGATGTCAAACCCATGTCGGGAACAGTCTTGCATAATGGGTTAAACTAAAAATAAAAAATAAAAATAAATAAATAACTAAAAAACCGGAAAATCCGGAAAATACTTAAAACTGGGCAAAATGTGGGAAAATATTTAATAATGAGAATACTTGCTCATGTGCCTAGGTCTGATCTCTTCTCGTGGCACATAATACAGAATTTTTACTCACTATATGATGTGACTTATCGTAACTTGTTATAAACAAATAGATATCCTATGACGACACCTTATGCCACACAGCTCCAGAGAGCCCACAGTTATAAAATAGGAAAACGCATGAAAATTTGTAAATTGAGGAAAATATTAACAAATACACAACTGGCCATTAAAATTGCTACACCACGAAGATGACGTGCTACAGACGCGAAATTTAACCGACGGGAAGAAGATGCTGTGATATGCAAATGATTAGCTTTTCATAGCATTCACACAACGTTGGCGCCGGTGGCGACACCTACAACGTGCTGACATGAGGGAAGTTTCCAACCGATTTCTCATACACAAACAGCAGTTGACCGGCGTTGGCTGGTGAAAAGTAGTTGTGATGCCTCGTGTAAGGAGGAGAAATGCGTACCATCACGTTTCCGACTTTGATAGAGGTCGGATTGTAGCCTATCGCGATTGCGGTTTATCGTATCGCGACATTGCTGCTCGCGTTGGACGAGATGCAATGACTGTTAGCAGAATACGGAATCGGTGGGTTCAGGTGGGTAATACGGAACGCCGTAATGGATCCCAACGGCCTCATATCACTAGCAGTCGAGATGACAGGCATCTTATCCGCATGACTGTATCGGATCGTGCAGCCGCGTCTCGATCCCTGAGCCAACACATGGGGACGTTTGCAAGACGACAACCATCTGCACAAACAGTTCGACGAGGTTTGCAGCAACATGGAGTATCAGCTCGGAGACCATGGCTGCGGTTACCCTTGACGCTGCATCTCAGACAAGGAGCGACTGCGATGGTGTACTCAACGACGAACCTGGGTGCACGAATTGTAAAACGTCATTTTGTCGGATGAATCCAGGTTCTGTTTACAGCATCATGATGGTCGCATCCGTGTTTGGCGACATCGCGGTGAACGCACATTGGAAGCGTGTATTTGTCATCGCCATACTGGCATAAAACCCGGCATCATGGTATGGGGTGCCATTGGTTACACGTCTCGGTCACCTCTCGTTCGCATTGGCGGCACTTTGAAAAGTGGACGCTACATTTCAGATGTGTTACGACCCGTGGCTCTACCCTTCATTCGATCCTTGTGAAACCCTACATTTCAGCAGGATAATGCACGACCGCATGTTGCAGGTCCTGTACGGGCCTTTCTGGATACAGAAAATGTTAGATTGCTGTCCTGGCCAGCACATTCTCCAGATCTCACACCAATTGAAAACGTCTGGTCAATGGTGGCCGAGCAACTGGCTCGTCACAATACGCCATTCACTACTCTTGATGAACTGTGGTATAGTGTAGAAAATGCATGGGCAGTTGTACCTGTACACGCCATCCAAACTCTGTTTGGCTCAATGCCCAGGTGTATGAAGGCCGTTATTACGGCCAGAGGTGGTTGTTCTGGGTAATGATTTCTCAGGATCTATGCACCCAAACTGCGTGAAAATGTAATCACATGTCAGTTCTAGTATAATATATTTGTCCAATTTCTTCTTGGTGTAGCAATTTTAATGGCCAGTAGTGTATGTAAAAATGAGTGTACTTAAATATTTGCCTTGATGTGGTCTCTGCTGATGTCTCGTGATATTGCTACTAACAGACAGAGCTCAAGTGGCGTAATTTGTTATTAACAAATAGACACACCCTCTCTCTATGCTGTCCAGCTCCATAGTAGCCGCAAGCCACACAAGTGTCCCAGTTATGAAAGATGAAGGTGTTGATGGGGTGAGGAGAGGGGGGGGGGTGCTTGACTATCATTGCTCCAGAGGGAAGGGTGGAAGCAGGGGGGGGGGAGGGGAAGGAGTGGAGGGGTCGGTGAGTCCCTTGTGTGTCCCTGGCCTGCTGTTCCCTGGGGGAAGAGGGAGTTGGGGAACCAAGGAGCCCAGGTGTTTAACCTGACACTGGATGTCTTTACCAGCAACGCCCACTATATTCCGAACTCTCTCTGGCATCTTGCTAGTCGACACATAATCTCCCTAAGAAAAGAAATGTGTATGTCATAACAAAATTAACCATGTAAAAGTATGATAATCTACCTGACGATAATAGAATGACAATCGTAACTCTTAGTGGTTGTAAGATTACCTCCTCCTCATAGACTTACACCTTCGACAGTGAGTATAATTGTTTTGCTGAATACTTCCGCTCGGTGATTTACTTTTCTGTCGGACTAGATCAAGTTGATGACGCACAAATACGAGGGTCGTCCACAAAGTGAGTTCCGTTTGGTTATATAAAACAAACATGTACAGATACAGAAAAATTTTATTTTGCAAAAATCTACAACTGCTAAACTACTTTTCCACATAGCTCCCGAAATTTTATGGGCACTTGTCATAGCGTGGCACAAGTTTTTTATGGCTACTTCATAGAAGGTTCAACCATGTGGTTGCATGATCTTTCAGCTCGTCATAATCATTGAAGTGTTGAGCACCAAGGACAGATTTTAGGTGTAAGAAGAAATCAAAGTCGCTAGGAGCGAGGTCCGGGCTGTACAGAGGATGATCAAACGCTTCCCAGTGAAATTCCCGTAAGAGTTGTTTGGTCACATTCACCGTGTGAGGCTGGGCATTATCGTGGAAAAATACACCTTTTGACAGTAATCCTCGGCGCTTGTTCTGTATTGCGCGGCACAATTTCTTAATGGTCACGCAGTAACCACGTGCATAGATTGTTTGGCCTCGTGGTAAGAAATCAATCAGTAAAATGCCTTTTCTGTCCCAAAAAACGGTGCACACGACTTTCCGAGGTGTCAGTATTTGCTTAGGCTTAATCTTCGTTGGGGATGAAGTGTGCCTGCATTCCATTGACTGCCGTTTTGTTTCTGGGGTGTCGTACGATACCCAAGTTTCATCCCCCGTGACTATCCGAGAAAGAAAAATATCGCCTTCTTCGATGTAGCGTGTCAAAAACTGAAGTGCACTGCCCATCCGTTTCTTTTTGTGTTGTAAGAATTTTGGGAACCAAACGTGAGCAAAGTTTTCGAAATTTCAGTTTTTCAGTAACAATTTCATGAATTAGTGATCGTGAGATTTGCGGAACTTCCATAGCAAGGGCACTAAGTGTAAACTTATGGTTGTGCTTAATCTTCTCTTCAATTGTGTGAACCAGTTCATCAGTATCCACAGACGGGCGTCCACTTCGTTCTTCATCGTGCACTTGATCACGTCCTTCATTGAACAGTCTGACCCATCTTCTAACCATTGAATAACTCATAGCATTTTGTCCGTAAACCCCGTAGATTTGCCGATGAATTTCCTTCGGTTTAATTGTCTTTGCATTTAGAAATCACAGATCTGATTTCACACGCGGCGGCATTTTCAGTTATGGCTGACGTTATAAAGAAGCATTACAAATCACACGTCGGCAGGAGCGATCTCAAAATGGCGTAAGTCTCCTCTGCTTGAGTCAGCTGCGATCGTAGCGCTGCCGCGGATAGAAATAGAAACGGACGACCCTCGTATTACTGACACACTATTTATTATTGAAGAGTGTATGCACATAACATACATGAATCATAGATCTTGACTATTGCTGTGTGCTGCAACGAAACTCAGAAATGAGTAAAGTAAGGTACCTGAATGAGATTTTCACTCTGCAGAGGAGTGTGCGCTGATGTGAAACTTCCTGGCAGATTAAAACTGTGTGCCGGACCGAGACTCGAACTCGGGACCTGCAAGGTACGCAGGAGAGCTTCTGTGAAGTTTGGAAGGCAGGAGACGAGATAGTGGCATAAGTAAAGCTGTGAGGGCGGGGCGTGAGTCGTGCTTGGGTAGCTCGGTTGGTAGAGCACTTACCCGCGAAAGGCAGAGGTCCCGAGTTCGGGTCTCGGTCCGCCACACAGTTTTAATCAAGTAAGGTACCTGTACGTTCTAGCCAGGCCGCCGCTCACGCGTTTCGCCTTCTTGTTCGCTGTGCTCTCTGAGAGGCATTGTTGGTATCGGCTATAACGTTTGTGCTGTACGAGGGGCTGCACTCATATTCTGTATAATACTCATTACAAGTTTGGCTACTGTAGCCTTGCATGGTGTTAAAAAAATGTGATTGAATTAGTTTTTATTCTGTATTATCTAATCAATCGCAGCCTTTGACAAGCAGTCCATGATGGATGACATACTTGTTGATGCATTTATGTTGGCTCGTCACAGTGCAGCAGTACAGTGTGGTATCCAATTTCAGGGAGCTGGAGCTGAAGATGGAACCACACACCATTTCCCTTCAGTACACGGCGCTGTTTTGGGTCTCTGGATTGTTTGTGCAGCTCTTCTCAATTTTCAATGGAGGTCGCCTTATTGTGTTGCCTCGCTTTGACGAGGATATGATAGCCAAGGCGATAGAAGAGTACAAGGTATTGTGATAAATCAGTCTCTTGTTTATAAAACTAGTACTTCAATCGTCATATGTTGATTTAAAATCTTTCACTCGTGGAACGTACTGTAGTAATGAGATGGAGAGTGCTTTTTTTCCTGAGGGTAATGCGTCCATTCGTAGAATTACCGTAGTACTGACATGTGACATGAGTAATGCTTTTTCCTCTCAGGGTAATGCGTCACGCGTGCCTTTCTCATGTATCCACGTCGCGGTACATCGGTTGGCTTATGTCCAACAATGAGACGTGTGCGAATGTGAAGAGCGCTTTGGCCCTTTCCCACCGTTTTGAGTCCGTGTTGCTCTGCATAATGGTGGGAATGAAAGGAAGTGTGAAGGAAAACTCTGGGGCGGCGCCTTTTAAAAAAAGGAAATTGAAGCGTCTTCTGTTTGGGTCCGTTAGATAGCCTAGAGGCCCAAGCGCTACACTCCACCAAAAACATAAGTTTGCTTTTACGGATTGGGTCCGGTAAATCATTGCATTAAGGGGTTCCATTAAAAACCTGCTCGGAGAACTGTATCCATACAAAATACAGCTGGAGCCCTACGTTAATATCTTACTGTATCGAAAGTGCCAATCAAATGTTCCCCGCCGCTGCGGAGAAGCTAACAAAACAGCTCACTTCCACATAAAAAATCCCTCATGGAATACACGCTTTTGTTACCTTCAAACAGTGGTTTCAAAACTGCACAGTACGCAGATCGACTGAAAATAAAATGAGCATATTTTTATATCAGTTCATCCTGTAAAATAAATCATTGATCACGAAATGAGAATATTCTGTATTCTTGCAATAATATAGCCCGCATCTCGTGGTCGTGCGGTAGCGTTCTCGCTTCCCACGCCCGGGTTCCCGGGTTCGATTCCCGGCGGGGTCAGGGATTTTCTCTGCCTCGTGATGGCTGGGCGTTGTGTGCTGTCCTTAGGTTAGTTAGGTTTAAGTAGTTCTAAGTTCTAGGGGACTGATGACCATAGATGTTAAGTCCCATAGTGCTCAGAGCCATTTTTTGCAATAATATAATAACCACTTCGCCTCACAGAACTAACTTTCCGTACAGCTTGAATAGTCCATACCTAATGCGAAGATGTACATACGTATGTTGCACATCTCGTTCTTAACAGCTGAATCGATTTCACCCAAACTTGGCACACATATCACTGTCTGTAGAGAATCATTGTGGCAGTAAGAAACACTTGCGTCTCCAAGGGGGAGAAGGTCGGGCAGAGAAAGAAGCGTAGCCCATGAAGCACAAGTAGCCAGATCATGCACATCTAGTATTTGAGGCAAACTTTTCACATTCTTTCAAATCTTTGCAAGACTTTCTCTCCTTTGCCACCTCCCCCCCCCCCCTCCCCTCAACAAAATTATGACAGGAAAAAAGTTTAGCATTTACTACATTTTCACTGTTCATGTAGTTTATCAGGTACAACGTTTTCATTTATTATTTCTTTGCTACTAATTGTAGTCATAACAAATTTTGCCGACAGTATTCAAATATATTACTAAATGTACCTGTAAAAATATATGACTGTTCGACACAGTTTATGAGATATGACGTCATAAATACTGAGATGCGAGAAAAACAGTCGCGTCATGCATGACGTTTTAATTTATTACTCCTTCACTACTAATTCTATTCGGAACACATTTCGCAGACACTGTCTACAGATGACACTGAATGTGCCTGCAAAATTGTAACACTGTAGCAGACATTCTTCAGGAGATTTGATGTCATAAACATTGGGCTGTGTGAAAACGAAACGTTAGCGTGGAATTTGCTGGAGATAGAGGTGAAATATGTGTGAAATGTGTTAAATGTTGGTGAGATAAGGGTATAAAAAAGTGTCCGATCCTTTGAGAGGTGGTATTACTCATCGAAACAAGAAAAATAAGTTCAGTAAACATCGGTCCAGAAACGCATACTTTCCGAGATAAACACGCATTTATAGGCAGGGCTGCGCGGCTCTTGGTCGCAGATTTAGCACAGTCGTTGCATTGGCGCTCCGTCAAATGTTTCGGCAGGGTATTATGATGTCTTACGGACAGTACTCTACTTACCATTAGGTGTTCTGCAGTCAGTCTTATGGTAGGCTATGTTAGTTTTCATCGTGTTTGTGTGGCTTATTGTTCAGTACTCTCAACCGTGGGTACTTACGTTAGTGTTTTATCTTCTTCCAAATGCGGAGTCACTCATGTGTTTACTGTTATTGCGCTGTTGGTCCTTAAAAATGGTGTAGTACATTTACATTTTCTCTTTTCCATCACTTGTTAGCAATGCAAGCCTACTACTCGACAAGTGAAATGGCGGATATGATATTCTGCCATGGTTTAGAAATGGACGTGGCCTGCGAACCCGTGCCCTCTATGCCGAAAAATATTCACAGAGAAGAGTAAATTCTGATAAGCTGTTCGGCAGACTTTTCCAGCGTCTGAGAGACACAGGTACTCTGGTGCCTCGGAAGACTGACAGTGCAAGGCCTGACATGGTAGAGCGTGTGCTACGCTCGGTGGAGAAAACCCTTGGAACCAGTGTGCGACGGGTCCTGAGGCCACAGGCTCATCTTGGCAAATGGTGGCTTGTCAATGGCTGCTGCAGAAGTGTGCTGCGGATCCACTGTTCACCTGCATGATTTTATTCACCGATGTAGTAGGGTTCACAAGAGAGGGTGTTATACATTTCCGTAACCAGCATGCATGGGCAGATGTAAATCCCCAAGGAGCTCAGAAAGATGACGTCAACACCGATTCTGAATCAATGTATGGGCAGGCGTACTTGGCGATATGAATAGAGCCATACATGCTATGTCAAAAGTTAACTGGGCTGCATTATCTGGATTTTCCCATTCATGTATTATCTACTTTGGTGGAAGCTTCGGCACTGCAGCACCGAATACAAATGTAGTTCATGCGGGATGTGGAAGCAGCACATTTTCGTCACAATGTGCGCGAACATCTGAAGCAGACATTTCAGGACAGATGGATTGGTGGGGGGTGGGGGTGGGGGGCGGCTGCAACCTTGACCTGCTCGTTCCACAGACCTTAGTCCCTTAGACTTTTGGTTATGAAAGAATTGGCCTACGCCAAGCCATCAACGCCATGCGGATAGTACAGAGTCACATTTTCAATGTGTGCCAGCAGGTACAACAACAGCCGGGTATGCTTCAAAGGGTACATCATTCCTTACGCTGGGGGCAGAGGGGATCACTGCCATGAATGGTCGCCGCGTTGAACACCTCCTGTAAACAAGTGTTTTTCACAAAAAGTATGCGTTTCCGGACTCATGTTTAATGGAGTTACTTCATTCCTCAACCCATGTTTAATGGACTTATTTTTCTCGTTTCGAAGAGTACTACCCCCTCTCAAAGTATTCGACAGCTTTTTTAACGGCCTGTATGTGTTACATGTGCGAACCTGGACAAAGCCACGGGCAAAACGCTCCTTCTAAGCTCCTAATCAATTTCAACCAAATATGATACATATGTTACTTACTATCTGGATAGAAATTCTGTGAGGATGAGAACCACCAACAGGCTATTGGAGTTGGGATGAATTATGGTGATAGATGGAGGAGGGGCGGGGGGAGGAGCAGATCGACAGAAAGAGAGAGGGAAGGAGAAGATGGACAGAGAGACGGGGGAGGCACTGATGAAAAGAGACCAACGAAGAGCAGACACACAGGAAGATGAGGGAGGAGGATATGGCAGAAAAGGGGGAGGGAGGAGACGAACTATTACAATAAATATATGCCCAGGCGACGCCGGATACAATCCCAGAAGAAGTGTAGACAAACTACTACAATAGTGGAATAAATATATGCCCGGGCGACGCCGGATACAATCCTAGAAGAAGTGTAGACGAACTACTACAATAGTGGAATAAATATATGCCCGGGCGACGCCGGATACAATCCCAGAAGAAGCGTAGACGAACTACTACAATAGTTGAATAAATATATGCCCGGGCGACCCCGGATACATTCCCGGAAGAAGTGTAGACGAACTACTACAATATTGGAATAAATACATGCCCGGTCGACACCGGATACAATCCCAGAAGAAGTGTACACCAGGGTTACCGTCACCATGGAGTTTTTTTGTTTTGTTTTTTAATGTGAGTGAAACCTAGTAGAGGACAGATGTTCGATGTTGTGAGACACTGTTGTTTAATCGATTTGGCAGAAATATTTTTTGAAGAGTCACTGTGACCCAGGAGTACACATCGTGTGCCTATTCTTTTGCCGAATGTGAAATGCATTTATGTGAAAATTGCACATAGGAATGACATTCACGAACGGAAGCTGCTATTTGGCAACCATTGCTAAGAGAACTCAATCGTGAAAGTGACTTAAGAGACTTTCGTGATGAAAATGATGCAGAAGCTGATGCCCCTTGCAGCAGTTACGGACAGTGACAAAACTGATCCGTATGCCGAATTTCGACAGCGACGAAGAAAATAACATCGTCCACGGTAAGAATGGCCATTGTGGGTGTCGTGTTGACAGAGGAGCCAACACCGTGTTACCAGGGGAGGCCGAAATACATGCGTTTTAGCTCACGCAGGCTGGCGTGAGGAGGGAAGGACTATACTGACGTGAGGTCTGGAACATGACAAGGAATTAGAATTCAGGAAGTGGAAGTAATTAGTTTGATACTTAACTTTAATCTATTAATGATGAACATCGCTCTTGACGGTACATGATTCACAATATTATCTGTTCAGAAGACACAGTAACTGAATATGGCGCCTTGCTAGGTCGTAGCAAATGACGTAGCTGAAGGCTATGCTAAACTGTCGTCTCTGCAAATGAGAGCGTATGTAGGCAGTGAACCATCGCTAGCAAAGTCGGCTGTACAACTGGGGCGAGTGCTAGGGAGTCTCTCTAGACTAGACCTGCCGTGTGGCGGCGCTCGGTCTGCAATCACTGATAGTGGCGACACGCGGGTCCGACGGATACTAACGGATCGCGGCCGATTTAAAGGCTACCACCTGGCAAGTGTGGTGTCTGGCGGTGACACCACAGTGGGAACACAGCTGCCCGTCCGACGTATACTAACGGATCGCGGCCGATTTAAAGGCTACCACCTGGCAAGTGTGGTATCTGGCGGTGACACCACAGTGGGAGCACAGCTGCCCCTAACAGAAAAGGTCTTTCAGTTGCCTGTAAAATTGTGGTTCACCTACCAAGAGTTCGAAAATAATGAATGAATCGATTTACGAGTATTTGAGGACACCTCTGCATATCTGTGTAACAAGTGCGTTTAAATAAATGAATACCATCTTCATATAATTAAACTGCAAATAAAGTCTTGAGATCTGGATCACTTTCAAGTTTCGTCATTGAAAATCTTTCATGCAGCTTTTACTTTGTCGCAAGTTTTGGATGTGTTAATAGTAATATTGATTTAAAGGTACATGGAAAAGTTGAAATAAAATGCGTTTAGTACATGAGAGTCCAATATCATTATAAAACATTCTTCATCGGGAAATTTCTCCGGCAAATAATTGAGGGTCGTTGTGACCCTTGTGTACAGTTCGTGTGACAATTTCGGAGGTGTACACTGCTAGGGTTAATGATAGAAGCAAAGGTCTGGTACAGTGATCACCACGTTAGTCCAGAGTGGATACAATACAACAGTCTATGTTACAATTCTGAAGTGTCCGCCGCTAGCGCCTCCTCTCTGTGGCGCCGCCACAATTCCACAATTTTCTTAATTCTTGTCGTGTACTTAGTGCCTTTTGTTCATATTTGCATCATTATTCCCCGTCTCCGCAAGAATCCAAATCAGTGTTCCGGCTACACTCCTCCCCTAAATGTGAATTTGAGTGGACGTTTCGTGCCTAACACGCAGCACATTTTTAGAATAGTCTACCAAAAGAGAGTTTTCCTACTTGTTGCTCTTCTTGCGTCACTCAGCAAACGTTTAAGCTTCATTATCCTCCTTTTACACATTAAATTAATGTACTTCAAGGACAGTAAAAACGTACTTAACTGGGCCGTTACAGATCTGTGCTAGCGCATTGTCTATCACACGAAGAAGGCATGGAGATTCACGCACCAGACAGACGTCCACGTTTTTGCCAGCAAACATAAAAAACATAAAAAATTTAGTTACAAATGAAGATCAGTTTGGAAGGAGCCCGAAAGACTTACTAGTGACCAACTCCTTCTACTCCATTGACGAATTTTTTAATAGAAATAAATGATGTATATATTCAGACTGTGAGTATTGTTATTTGAGCTTTAAAAAAAAATTGACATGTTCCACATCCACGAGGATCTCCTGAGCACGGATCTATGGAACGAAAAACTAATCTAATCTAATCTAATCACACCGTGAGAGACTGCTTAGAGGCTGGAAATTGACCCCACAACACCCACGCGCTGTGGGATAGTGGGGAAGCACACCGCTAGCTCTTCTCCTCTAGCCAGTCAGATGACACGACATGGGGACCTTCCTTCCCACTCATTGTCTGTCGTAAAGAGTGGGGAGTCGGAGGATGGGGCACTGTAGTTGACGCAGTGATTTTCCGTCCAGTATTAACGTGTTACATCATAATAGTGACGTTCTGAGAAGTTTTCCTACACTAACTAAGGGTAATTATGGGTAGGTTCCTTTCAAAAGAACACAGCCCCTCTTCCCACCCATCATTGTCTATCTCAAAATAGCTGTCAACATTCTACTTCAGTAGTATAGATCTACTTATAAAACCATGGCTATTTCTCAATCATGTTGCTCCTATAGGGGTCTGAAAATAAAACTGGACTAGAGATTTGTAGTATACTTTTCCTAGACCCACGTTGGACAAGTCATTTATGTGGTCATAGATATGTTATCAAAGCTAAATTGGCGGTAGCTAGTTAACCTGCCTCTGTAGAAGAGGTCACCAGTGCGCGCCTGTGTGGTGGCACGTCAGTTCGAATGCTGGTGGCGGATGAAATTTTCGCTGCCAGTGTTTGGCCGGCAAGGGGAGAAGAGGAGGTAATGTACAGTTCTTGATCCTAGATTAAATCAAAACCTCCCTGTGATGTCACATGAAGTGAGAGCATGTTGCACTGGTGATGGCGACCCATCCACAATACATTAAAGCTCGGCTCTAGAGAGTTATCTTATGTGACAGCACGAGGTTTCGTCCTCTCTTTTCTCTTATTATGATCGCACAGAACCCCAACATAACACTGGACTATACACGCATCCATTACAGTCGCCTACACACTGCAAATACACATACGACATAATTTTCAAATGTTATTTTGGTCTTCAGTCCGAAGACTGGTTTGATGCAGCTCTCCATGCTGCTCTATCCTGTGCAGGCTTCTATATCGACAGATAACTACTGGAACTTACATCCTTCTGAATCTGCTTACTATATTCATCTGTTGGTCTCCCTCTACGATTTTTATCCCCCACACTTCCCTCTATTACTAAATTCGAGAATCCTTGACATCTGAGAATGTGTCCTATCAACCGATCCCCACTTCTAGTGTGTTTGTGCCATAAATTTCTTTTCTCTCCAAGTCTATTCAGTACCTCCTCATGAGTTACGTGAACTATGTTTCTAATCTTCAGCATTTTCCTGTAGCACCGCATTTCAAAAGCTTCTATTCTCTTCTTGTCTTATCCATTTGTTGTCCACGTTTCACTTCCATGCAAGGCTACACTTTAGATAAATACCTTCAAAAAAGACTTCCTGACACTTAAATATATGCTCTGTCCTAATAAATCCTCTTTTTCGGAAACGCTCTTTTCGCTATTGCCAATCTACATTTAATATCATCTCTACTTGGGCCATCGTCAGTTATTTTGCTACCAAAATAATAAAACTTATCCACTGCTTCAAGTGTCTCGTCACCTAATCAAATTCCCTCAGCATTACCAGATTTAATTCGATTACATTCCATTATCCTTGTTTTGTTTTTGTGGATGTTCATCTTGTATCCTCCCTTCAAGACACTCAATTCTGTTCAGTTACTCTCCCAAGACCTCTGCTGTCTCTGACCGAATTACAATGTCATAAGTAAATCTCAAACTTTTCATTTGTTCTCCTTGAAGTTTAATTCCTACTGCAAATGTTTATTTTGTTTCCCCTACTGTTCGTTCAATTTACGGATTGAATAACATTGGGGATAGGCTGCAAACCAGTGTCACTACTTTTTCAGCCACTATTTCCCTTTCATGCCCCTCGACTCTTATAACAGCCTCAAACACCCGCAAGGAAAGTGGCCAATATTCACGGAGGAAGAACATCCTTTGCGACAGGTGGCTGAACCCAGTCATTTGGATGGGCCAGCCAACAATGCCATACCACATTTACAATTTCATATCACCAATAAAGTAATTTGTTAGCAACTTTCATTTTTCTTGAATAACACGCACACATTCTCATAGACTTACGAAAAAAAAACACCTCTAGAAAATATGCTTTAGAATGAAAGTGTGACACAAATGTCCAAGAAACTGCAGTGGAAACTTTTACAACACACCTGATTTCCATCGGAAAGATCCTTCCTTACCTATGAAACTCTGAGAACTGCTTCCTCCAACACAAATCTCACAGAATGATCACAACATTGAATGGAGAGAAATTTGGGCCCATTCTGAGCTGCGCAAACAGTCTTTATTCCAGCATTCCATCGACGAATAGAATCGGACGGGGGAGATGGAGGAATAGGGAAATGAGAGCTCTAATGTGTCCTACATCGCACACCATATGGTGGCTTGGTTGCAGACCGAAGATGTGAATATACACTGAAGCACCAAATAAACTGGTCTAGGCATGCATACAAACACAGAGATATGCAAACAGGCAGAATACGGCGCTACCGTCGACAACGCCTATATAAGACAACTAGTGTCTGGCACAGTTGTTAGATCGGTTACTCCTGCCATAATGACAGGTTATCAAGATTTAAATGAGTTTGAACGTGGTGTTATAGTCGGCGCTCGCGAGATGGGATACAGCATCTCCGAGGTAGCGATGAAGTGGGGATTTGCCCATACGACCGTTTCACGAGTGTACCGTGAGTATCAGAAATCCGGTAAAACATTAAATCTTCGACATCGCTGCAGCCGGAAAAAAAATCCTGCAAGATCGGTACCAACGACGACTGAAGAAAATAGTCTGGTGAAACATATTTGTGGCACTCTCATATCTCGAATCCTACGGATCCCATACTGCTAAACTCCAGCGTGGTTTTTAGACAGTCTCTCTGCAATTGTTCCTCAGTCTCTGTCCCGCCCACCTTGCAGCTTTGTCCATGAGATCATTCCAATTTAAGTCGGAATTGAGTGGAAGCCAGAGTGGTATGTTTCCACCCTTCTGCATCCCATGGAGAAATAATGTGAGCTGAGGTTTGACCACTCGGTGGAAATGGGAACATGTTGTCGTAGCTCTGCCAACCATGTGCAGTGTGTCAGGCTAGCGCCAAACGAAGTCTTATCCTGGAACACATTGTAGTATAAAAGACAGTATGAGCAGTTTTGGTCGTGTTTCTTACCGGAAAAATTAGAATGACTTCACATCATATGGAAACTGGAAGAAGGACAATGATTTTGCTACTGCATTGCGGTGCATTTTGAAACTACGTACAGGTACTGCAGTCTGAAGGAGATCTGCGTGCCTCCGGGTGCATTCATGTCTATTACTCAAACATTGTCTCCCACTTCAATATTTTCTACCGTCCAACAGGGAAAAATACGAATTATAAAAATGTCGCTAATGTCATCCAGTAGAGAACTGGATAAGATATTACTGTGTACGTCTCCGTGCTGAAATCGAGCATATGTGCCGATTCTATTAAATGTACAGGAATTAGTCCACTGGAGCAGGTGGGCAGTGATCCAAGTCCCTTGCAGAAACCAATGCAAAGTTTCGTCGCCCTTACAGTAGGAAGACCATATCTGACAGACTATCAATCACAAGGAGAGGATTCTTGTGTGGTTGTCTGATACATAGTTTTTTTGCTGTAACACATCGAAACAGTGTATGACTGCAGCTGTGTACACAGCCATGCATTCTGTTTTTCTTATGATTTCGAGGTCTGTGTCAGGTGCTAAATCGACAATTAACACCTTTCCATCCATTGGTCTCATAGAAAGCTGGACACTGCATGGTGTAAACTATGCTGCTCCCACAAATAAAAGACAGAGGCAGTGTTTCTTAATGGCAAAAATGTGGAGGACATAGCAACATATGGAAACTAAAAGAATTTTCGGAATGTTGAAGCGTTTCCAAACACCTGTCCACTACATTAATTCTCATGTTCCACAGAGATGCGTTAACAGATGTCTAGGTGTTCCGTTTCGAACAGACCAAGAGCACCGAGTTCTGATATTGCAGCCATGTACACGATCACTGTTTCGATGCTGACCATCCCCAGAAGGTGTGGTTGCAACCAAGACTCTCTCCATCTCAGACAGGTGATGTCAGTCAGTGGACGACTAGATGGAAAAGGCACCATTAATATGGGACAATGTACTATAATAAGCGCCAAGTTGGTATTGCGCTCAGAATTAGCAGTTTCACCAGTTTCCCCGTAATTTCAACGTTGACCAATGACACTTCAGCATGCTTCCCAATATCTGCATCGCTGCTAAACCACCCCTCCTCTACTTTGCGTGTACCATATACTGCATGCGAATGTAGACAGATGACTGTGCAGTTATCTACATATTTCTAGCACTTCGATCATAGTGCATAATTTACTACTGCGATTGCCCGTCTTTTCCTATGTTGATGGGAGTATTTCTGCATTCCGCGACACAGACACAGACATGCAGAAAACAGGATACATGCGCTGCAGCTGTAGAATATGTGGTTGGAAGTGACTCGATGCATTCTAATACAGTGCTATACCGTACTGCCCAACCAGAAAAAAAATATTGTGTTTGCGGTAGGTGTCGACAACTGTACTACATTTACAAGCAGTTTTGGAATACGTGGTGGGAAGTGATGTCATCATTACATGAACGGAAGTGACTTAACATTGATATATTACGAAAACTGACGGAAAATACATATAAATTGAGGGGAAATTCGCCAAAATGCTGTCAAATTGAGGGAGAATGATGGAGTACTTGCATGTCTTCTGCTTGGGGCAGGAAAATTCTTTTACGTGGGAATAAGTTGTGACAGCAAGAGGAATACGAGAAAAAGTTGACATGGAAGCACCAGGAACCAGGAAACACTCATTTTCCATCGACAGTGATAAGACAGGTGGAACAGAATGTTTAAGGAGGATGGCGACCAAATGCAGAGTAATAAATTTACGTATGTCGAATCAAAAGCCCAGGTGTGACCCCAAAGTTATTGGCAACCACGTTATTCGTTTTTAAAAAGTGTCCCTACTTTAATGTCGTTGTGTTACCTGCTTGGGGGAGGGGGGGGGGGGGGGGACTGCAATACATAACTACAGAATGGAACGCGTGTTTGAGCCTCTGCAAGACTGTATAGGTGTTTTAACCCTAACAATCAGTATTTACAATGCGCTTCCCCGTACTCTCCACCAACGTCAGCTCATAAAAACCATATAGAACAATTGATTCATCGTTTTTAACAACATTCTGCTGCATGTCTATTGAGGTAATAGTGATACTTGCCATTTGACTGCCGTCTTTGACACTTTGCTGCAAAAGAGAATCATATGCCTCTAAATTAATAGGGATCTGCGTTAGTGGATGATATAAAGTAGATGGAGTGATTGGTTGTGAGCAGTTATAACGAACTATTATTTAATGGTAGACTGATGGTGCATTCTAAAGAGTGTTGCTGCGGGTCATTTGTCATGCATTTAACAATTTTTTCCGTCGTTCTCTCAATGTGCATGAGTTGTGTGGTATGAGTAGGAATCAGCTCATACCAACTGGTGTTCTGTGTGTGACTTAGAGCCCTGTCTACGTCCATTCGTTAACAGGAAATATCTCCATCCCACAGTCAGCAGGTGAATTCCAATGCGTGTGTGGTGAATCATATCCATCGACGTAGAACCTACTTCAGTACCCTCCTCTAGAAGAACGAAGATGAGTGTAAAGTACACAATTAGAGGGGCTATGGTTTTTGCTGTCATCTATCGACAGCCATAGTTTGTCGAGCAGGCTGCCGAGCACACAAATGCTCGCCGGCAGCCCCTGGATGCCTCTGGTCCTGATAGTCCCTCGCGCAGGTTTATCGACCCCTGCTGCACCTACCAGCTGCCCCCTTGTTTGTTATGCTTCCTCACATCTCGTCTGTCTCTGAAACATTCGAAGCTTTAATAAACAAAATTTGGCGACTTCACGCTACCTCAGCAGAGCAGATCATGACGCTGCCGCCACTTTTTCAAGAATGAGAAGACACAACCATGAGAAATTTAATGAAAGATGTTAGCTGTAGTTGTTCCATCAGATTCTAACACAAATCAATTCATTGTTACTGCACCAAAGTTTGTTTTGAACCCTGACTAAAGAAGTTAGAAAGATCTTAGAATTCATTGCCACCAAAAGTCTTAATTTAACAAATCCCTGTTACAACTGTAAAGTCACCCGTACTTGCTTCTCTGATTTTATCATCTGTTCTTGAGTCCGGATTTGATTCATGCATACTATGACCGATTGTTTGTCTCATTTGTCAAAATGTTTGTTGGTTTTAGCTTGAAGCTACCTCACACTGCTTGCTTTAGCTGGTGACAGCAGTGTGTTCCTTTCCAATTGTGACCCAACTAAATAAATGAATAATAGTAATTAACTTTTATCAGATTAATTGAAATAATGCACAATGGATAACGTTTCCTGACACTGTCATCAGCCATCACATTCAATATGGTGGTGGAGGGGGGGAGAGAGGGGTAGAAATTTGATTTTGTCCATAAGATGTTTTCAATCTTTGTCATTCTGACCTTAATTTTCTTATTTATTCGATTATCTTCCTCAGTCAAACACAATCAATTACTGGAATTTATTTTGACTGGAAATTCATGAAAGTTTCCTTCATCAAGGGCAACACAGTGATATTGCTATAAAAAATTTATTTCTCACATTGACAACCATTTTATCCCCTTCAGATCAGAACTTTTACATCTGCAAGGCTGCACATAATAATTCCCAGTTGGGATTAATCTTGGTCTCCTGTGACCAATATAAGATCATCACACTGTTAGGTAGTGGGAAGGTTTCACATAGTCGAAACAATCTCGTCTTACTACACACACCTCTCTCACTGGCACGTAAGATACTCTCTACATTAAGTACCGCGACCTGAATGTCACTGACAGTAGGAAGGCTAAGCATCGAGATGAGAATACAGTCCTGCCCACAGATCTCATAACAACGTGACTGTACTTAAAATTCCGTCGTGATGCTTGGACGATTAATGTTTACTGTGACGGTCTTCCGAATTTAACTGATACAAGAATTACAAAATTCTGTCTCATGTGAACTACCACCACGATTTTGAAATTTTTCTAAAATTCTAGTACTGAAAATTCAAGCACAATAAATTCATCATGCAATAACGACTGCATAGCCAAACTAAGACGATTCTGATATGTACTGAACTAATCTTGGATTCCTAACCTCTCCACAGAGCACAAAGCATACGTAGACACAAGTGGCAGACCTTGCGGTACAGCCAGCCATCACAAAGAAAACATTGAAACGTGTATATGCTATACCAACCAAAATACACCCAGTGCGTTACTTTTATCCTTAGCAGGGACTCAACATTAGTAAAGAAGACAGACTACTGAAAACTGGCTCCAAACCTTGGCACGAAAAATGTGGTTGCAAAGCAGGTACAAAGAAAACGACCCTAACTTCGCAAAATAAGACTGGAAAATTATCTCAAATCAGTGTATATCCCAGTCAATAACTGTTCCACCAAGTGCTCTTACATAATTACAGCGATTTCTCATTGTTAGTCTCCATTACAAACAGTGTGCAAACCGTTATTCATCGCGGAGTCACATAGGAAACCCACGAAATGCTGAAACTGATCCAGTTAAACTATTCGAATTAACCTTATAACACATACAAAAATTACTATCGGTGGGTAAAAGCCCGTAAAACTTTGAAATTTTATAGTTTAAGACTCCTGTATGTGTTCAACGCGAAGTGCACTCAACACTATCACACAAAGAATGGATCATCAAAACCAAATAAAATTTGTAAATCCATGCAAAGAAATGAATTATTTTATCGACTCTCTAAAATGAAATTTTAACTATTGATTTCCAAACACAAAGGTGCCACTCTGAGAGCCACACACTATCTTAACTACGCTACTGCAATAATCTGAATAGTCAAGAATATGAAAATGACCAGATTTTCGAGCATTTCCCTATCTATGTTGACTTTAACTTTTACATTTCGAGCTCGGTCCGAGATAATATAAAACCTTTCCATGTTGACTTTTACTAATACGTTTCGATTTCGATCCAAGATAATACATCACCTTTCCATCTTGTTTTCTTACCATAGCAGTACACCTGACGTTGAGACATTCGCACTCTGGCCCTCCAGCTACACAGTGCCTAAAATGGCGCACCCTGGGGCCAATGCCATCCTGTTTAAACCGCTGTGGAGAGGGCGGGGGGTGGGTGCGGGAAGAAGTCTCCCACTTGCCAAGCTACTCGATACCCTCTGAACTATCGATATTTTGTGAAACCTCTGCAAGCCTCTCTGATTATCCTTGCCCACAGATTTCTCTTCGCAAAACAACCACTCTCTACTCATCTCTGGTTAGTCTTATCTTTCCCGCAACGTAAACAATTAAATTTTCATTAAATTTCGGGCATGCAACCGTGCGAATAAAATTTCCTCCACTGATATTTCCGCCGCGTATCGTCCGGCCATCTCAGAGTGAGTCAAAAGACTGACAAGGTTTTTTTTTTCTTTGTTGAATTTCAATGCCCCATATGAGGCGGGCTGGCAGCAGCATAAGCGCCGCTCTTCAGCTAAGAGGCAGTACATAACAGGGAGACATTTGAAACAACATTAAGGAGAAAATCTGGCGAAACAGACATATAAAAGGGAAACACAATGGAAGATAGCATACCAAATGGGGTGACTATAGAAATGGTGGTAAAAATCTAAAAAGTGTATGCAAAAAACACACACTGTGACGATTAAAAGAAACAGAAGGTGAAGCACGGCCGGAGCATAAAAGTCGCAATCGGCGGTGAGGCACATTACTATTATAGACAGCAACACTACGAACACTGTGATTAAAATCACAGCTCTTGATGTCACTGGAGAGCAGCACCAAACACAACACTGACATAGTACACTGACGACGAGGAACAAACTGAGAGGGGTACAGAGACGAAGGAGAAGGTAAGAAAGGGGGGATGGTCAGTGCTAGAGGGTGGGGGGTAGCGAGGGGGAGACGGGCAGGGGCATGGCGAAGGGGGCCGGGGTGGGAAGAACGGGAGAGGGAAATAGCCGAGGAGGGTGTACAGAGACTCAGAGGGGGGGAAACCACTCTGGCGGAAGGAGGGGAGAGGAAAAGGGGGGCCCTAGGGAGGGAGCAGGAACAAGGCCAGAGTATAGTTGGTAAGAAGGACAGATGTCACGGCGAAGTTTATCATCAGGGAGGGGGAGGTGCTGGAAATTGCCCTGATGAAGGAGATGGAGGGTGTGGAGGTGGAGGGTGGGAGATGGAGAGGAAGGAGGAACCAGAGGTGGGGGGGATCAAGCCTGCAGACAGTGTAAAGGATGCAGGTATATTGTGGTAAAAGGACGAGGTGGGGGATGGGGTTTAGGTCATACAGGAGTCATGTGGGGCACAGAAGGCGGATACAGAAGGCAAGGTAGAGCATGTAGCACTCTAGGATTTGGTGGGCCTTATAAAAGAGGGGGGGGGGGTGGAGATCCAGGCAACACTACCATAACAGAGAATAGGATGGATGACAGGTTTATAGATGTGGAGGATGGTGGAAGGATGCAATCCCCATGTCCGGCCAGTTTCAGGAGGTGGAGGATTGAGAGCCAGGAAGGTGGCTTCATCAGCATATTGGAGGAGATGTACAGGTGAGGGTGGCTTGGGCATATCGACAGTGCACAGGAGATAAAGGAGAGGGGAGAGGACAGAGCCTTGGGGGATGCCAGCAGTGGGATAGAAGATATGGAAGTTGGTATTGTGGAGGGTGACATACGAAGGAAGGTGTGAGAGGAAGGAAGCAACCAGATGGACAAAACTTATAGGTAGGGCGTAGGTTTGGAGTTTAAAGAAGAGACCAGATTGCCATACACGCTCATAAGCATTTTGTAGGTCGAGAGAAACAAAAATGGCAGAGCGACAGGAGTTAAGTTGGAGGGAGGGAAGGTGGATGAAGTTAAGGGTCTTCAGTGAAGAAGGGTCAGAAGCCACACTGGGTAAGGGGGAGGACGAGGTGTTGTTTAAGGTGGTGATGGATATGATGGGAGAGAATGGATTTGAAGACATTACTGAAAATGGAGGTGAGGCAGATTGGTCGATAGGAAGAGGCAACGGAAGGTTGTTTGTTGGATTTGAGGAATGAGAGGCCACAGGAAGTCTTCTACAGGTTGGGGTAGAAGCCAGTGGAGAGGATGACGTTGTATAAACCAGCAAGGACAGTCAGGAAGGAGTAGGGGCATTCTTTGAGGTGGCGGTAGGTGAACAATCATGACCAGGGGCCATGTTGAATTTTGACCAGAGGATAAGTTTAATGTCTTGTGCTGTGATTGGAGTATTTACGTCAGAGGGGGGCAACTACCTCAAGTACTGCTGACTGGGAGAAAGTGGAGCGATTGAGGTATCGGTGCATTCCATGACAGTGGGGAAAAGCAAATAATCAAAGCAGGGATCATCAGGGACAGATAAGACCACAGAAAGATGGGAAGCAAAGTGGTTGGCCATACTGAGATTCTCAGGAAGGGGGCGGTCGTTATAGGGAAGGGGGCAATGGGGTGTGGAATGGGAACCCGAAAGGCAATGGAAGGCAGACCAGTACTTGGAGGAATTAATAGGGAGGGTGGTGTTGAGTCATGTACAGGCCTGGGGCCAGTCCTGGTGTTTCTTTCCTGTAATGATGTTCCAAAGTGTCACTGAATTTGCTGGTGGCGTAGGAGTGTATCCCTGTCACGAGTGCACAGCAAGGAGCGATAGAGACAGCAGGATTCGTGGAGGAGGAGCACAGCCCGTAGAGGGAGAGTGCGACGGTGGGGGTGGATGGTTTTAGTAGGAAATGAGCCTCCATGGCGTCAGTAGTGGCCTTCTGAAGGAAGGACGAGATGTGGATGATGTCATCGGGAAGGTGATAGGTAAGAAGGTGGCTTTCAGCCTGGATGGCGATGGATTTCTGTAGGCATCCCAGTAGGCACGACAATAGTCATGGACTACCTAGGGAGGGGGTGAAGGGCAGGGAGCCAGAGGTAGGTGGTGAACAGACATTATGGTGAGAAGGACAGGGAGATGGTCGCTACCTGTGGGATCAGGGATGTCGACGGCGGTACATCCACGGAGGTTGGCGGAGACAATGGCAACATCGGAGATGATGTTGCTTTTGGGACGGGTGTGCTGGGGATGAGGAATAAGGTCACCTTGGATCGTGAGGAGGAACTGATGCCACTGCCGAAAGGTGGCAGGGGAGCAGCTATGGATATTGATGTTGGCAGCAATCACATAGGTGGAGATGGTGTGGTTAGTGTTGGAGATGAAGTCATAGAGAAGAGGAGCAGGGAACGGACATAGATGGTGGTAGCAGGCGGCGGTGAGGGAGGGGAAGAAGACGCTGAGGATAAGGTGTTCATTTGGGAGACTGAGGAGTGATTGTGGCCGGACGGGTATGTGCTCAATGTGGCCGATGGTGACTCCACCCTGCACTCGGAGACCAGGAGCATCAGTTGAGTGGAGGATATAGGGAGAGGGACTATATGGTGGGGATGGAGAAAGGTTTCATTCAGGAGGAAGATGTCGACTTGGTGGTGGGAGAGATTGTTCATGAGGAGGTATTGGTTGGTGCAGAAGGAGCAGATGTTCTGGAAGAGGATGGGACACTCGTGATGCGCCATGACAGGAAGAGAGGGGGGAATGAGGGGAGGGGAGAGGAGCGGCTTAAACTAGGATGTCGAGGCGGGTGTAGGTGAAGTGGGGAGTAAATGGCGAAGGTGTTGAGGTGAAAGATAGAGTGGGCGGTGAGGGAGATCTGTTGGAGGATGTGGGGGCGTTGAAAAGTGTAAATGTTTTGGAGTACTTTGGTTAAGAAACGGTTGATGTCTTCAACCGTGGGGGGCCCGACGGAGGGAATTGTTGTGGTGGACTAGGAGTCGATGGGACGGACGGGGACAGTAAGCTCTGGGGTGGCTAGAGGGGGCTTAGCCTTACACGTGTGGGAGTAGGTGGGATGACGACAAGGTGCCAAGCGCGGCCTTGTATGCTCCATCGCGGCGGTACCGCGCATGTAGGTCACAGACGCTGGGCGGCGGCAAAGAAATACGCTTACACACACGCCGCCTGTGGCGAAGGCGTACAGACATTCGATTCGCTTATCGAAGTATGTTCGGCGGCGATGACACCATGACGACTTCTCTGTAGTTTAATTATCCAAAAAGCCGGGTTCCATGATTTGTCCTAATTCAAACCATCATCTCTATTTATTAAATTATTAGCTCAGCAAATCTCTATAGCTTCCTTCAAGACAGAATCTTGAAAAGGAAACGGGGGATGTCAAAATCTTCATATCATTGTAGCTCATGGAATGCCCTGTATCAATACAATGTTCGGTCACAGCTGACTTGTCTGATTGTGATAAGCGTGTGTGTCTTCGATGCTCCACACATCTCTCATAAACCGAGTACAGCTGCAATCTTTCCCCCACGAAGAATAGGTTGCACCAGCATCCTATATGCGGTCTCCTTTCCAGATGAACCACTGTTTCCTAAAATACTCCCAGTAAACCGAAGTCGACCAATTCATCTTTCCTATCACAGTTCTCACACGCTCGTTCGATTTCCGTATCGCTTAGCAACGTTATGCCGAGGTGTTTAAACGACTCGACTTTGTCGAGCACGACACCAGTAATACTGTATCCGAACATTACAGGTTCGATCTTCCTACTCATCCGCATTAACTTACATTTTTTGACATCTAGGACTAGCTGCCATTCATCGCACAAACTGGAACTTTTATCTAAGTCGTCTCGTATCTTCCTGCAGTCACTAAACTTCGGCACGTTACTGTACACCACGGTATCGTCAGCAAACGACTGCAGATTGCTGTCTACCCTGTCCGCCAGATCATTTACGTATACGGAGAACGACAGCGGGCGTACCATAGGTCCCCGGGGCACTCCTGACGATACCCTCGTCTCTTAGAAGACGAAGGAAGAAAAAGAGTATAAATCGATACGGAACGGCCCTCGGGCGCCGGTGGTTTGCGCACAGTGGTGTGGCGGTTTGCAGGTGGAGTTCACGTTCCTGGCGCCCAACTCGGCGGTGGCGCTGAGCAAGGCGCCGGCCGGCCGCCGGGACCTCTCGTCGCTGCAGCTGCTGGCCGTGGGCGGCGCCACGATGGACGCGCAGACGCAGCGCATGGTGGAGGGGGCGCTGGGCGTGCGCGTCAGCCAGTGGTACGGCATGACCGAGGTGCTGCTCGCCGTCGGCTGCGTCAGCGGCGACAGCCCGCCGCAGGGCTCCGTCGGCACGGTGCGCACCAACGTCGAGGCCAAGGTGCGTCCAGCTGGCGCTGCATTCCCTAGAGTAGTGTCCACATCTCTAGTTCTCCTCTGTTTTTCGTTATCATTCAAAAATGGGCTCAGAATGACTGTAGAATCTCGAGCAGTGGTTCCCAAACTTTCCCAGACCGTTACCTATGACTGTAATCGACGATTAGCTAGTACCCCACCCTGCCCCTCCCCCCTCCCACACATTGTCACCAATTTTAGCATCTAACTAAATTGCAGAATGAAAGAGTTTTCTTGAAACATTTTTATTTCTAAAATGATGAAAGATGAATGATATTTAGTTTGTGTGTGTGTGTGTGAGAGAGAGAGAGAGACAGAGAGAGAGAGAGAGAGAGAGAAGAGAGAGAGAGAGAGAGAGAGAGAGAGAGAGAAAGGAGAGAGAGAGAGAATGAATGGCGAAGGAATTCGTGATGCACCGCAAGTGCTAAAGAGCTACGCACAACTCCTCATAAAAAATAAAAATAAACTAAAAAAAACGCAGAGTACGCACAGTGAGAGTACACTCTTGTTACAAAACATGCTCCTCCTTCATTACTCCTCTCCACTGCGGCACTTGCTTGACCTGTACGCTACAACCCCACTTAAAATCAAACTAGTTCAGAAGTGTGCACCATACTGTTCCTAAACCACTTCATCGACGCACTCCTTGCTTCTGAACTGCCAGAAATTGGACGAATTCAGGCTGTTAACGCTTCGCGTGTAACCACTCTAATAATAAGGATAATTGGTATAATAAAACTGTGTATAGCAGCCCTTATATAGTGACTGATATGTTGTGCTGTCAATTAATTCGTTTATCTGAAACTTCCTGGCAGATTAAAAGTGTGTGCCGGACCGAGACTCGAACTCGGGACCATCCTTTCTTTCAGGAGTGCTAGTTCTGCGAGGTTCGCAGAAGATCTTCTGTAAAGTTTGGAAGGTAGGAGACGACGTACTGGCGGAAGTAAAGCTGTGAGGACGGGGCGTGAGTCGTGCTTGGGTAGCTCAGTTGGTAGAGCTCTTGCCCGCGAAAGGCGAAGGTCCCAAGTTCGAGTCTCGGTCCAGCACACAGTTTTAATCTGCCAGGAAGTTTCATATCAGCGCACACTCCGCTGCAGAGTGAAAATGTCATTCTGCAATTCGTTTATCTGTTTCGAAGCTAACCAATTTTTTGTTGTTGAGATATTTACCATTTGCTACATATATGACTCACTTTTATCATTAGTGACGTACGGGACAAAGCACA
Organism: Schistocerca piceifrons; assembly: GCF_021461385.2. Classification (NCBI taxonomy): domain Eukaryota; kingdom Metazoa; phylum Arthropoda; class Insecta; order Orthoptera; family Acrididae; genus Schistocerca; species Schistocerca piceifrons. Next base: position 38,729,531 of record NC_060144.1, on the reverse strand, counting down.
ACATATGTATGCACTGGGTGGACTATGCGAGAAACCTGTAATCACCACTGCGTTAATGTGACTAATTGGGAAAAAGTAATTTTTTTTCTTCAAAATCCCATACTTCTTCACAGAGCGTAGGGGAACGATGCGGGAGACCCGCACCGCCGTACTAGGCAAGGTCCTAGTGGAGATGGTTTACCATTGGCTTTTTTCAACCGTAATAGGTACGAATGATGATGATATGATGATGATGATGATGACGATACAACAACACCCAGTCATTTCGAGGCACGTGAAAATCCCTGACCTCGACGGGAATCGAACCCGGGGCCCCGTGCTCGGGAAGCGACAACGCTACCGCGAGACCACAAGCGGCGGACAAGAAATTATTGATACCTGATGTAATCAGTATTACCGTCTTACAAAATTGGGATAATGGGAATGATCTTTTGAAAATAATGTAGTTTCGTGGTTGAAACAGAATAGAATCGTTTAGTTTTTACTCCTCAGGTAATTTCATTTTACCTCACAGGCGGTAATTGGTCCCACGTTGGGAACAAATGATCTGGACCATCGAGGTTACAGCACTCCTAGAAATCGACATACAATGGTTTGGGTAAAAAAGCGTGGCAACACTCCTATAATTCGTACAAACTTTATTAGAAGACATTCACTGTATTACATGCCCTCAATACAATCGCTCCGCACCACGGTCACCTTCACCCATAGAGGAGGAAGGCTTGCTTCGTACACCGTCAAGGCGTCCATCTCTGTCGATGTCTCGCAAAGAGTACCCTGTGGCACGGATGATGAGGAACCGATCGGAAGTCCGAGAAATACAGTATGTGTGTCGCTCTGGGACGTCCGACCGGTCAGTCGTCAAGACTCAGCGGAGGATCACCTCTGAGGATCTTCAGCGCAGTCCTGGACGAAAAGTCAGGAACAGAAGAGTTTCTTGGACAACGATCTCACATCCCGAAAGGTTTACCAGCAGCTATCTCTAAGTTACTCCTGATCTCTTGTCGAATGCGACTGCCTCTCCCATTAACGTATTTTGCTTCTCTATTTTATGTCGTATCAACACCAATAACGCGTCGTACGATGCAGAACTCGTCGAAAAATAATATATACACTGAAAAGCCAAAGAAACTGGTACACTTGCCTAATATCGAGCGCGCAGAAGTGCCGCAACACGTTGTGGCGTGGACTCGACTAATGTCTGAAGTAGTACAGGAGGGAACTGACACCGTGAACCCTACAGGGCTGTCCATAAATCCGCAACAGGACGAGGGGGTGGAGATCTCCTCTGAACAGCATATTCCAAGGCATCCCAGATATGCTCAATAATATTCATATCTGGGGAGTCTGGTGGCCACTCAGAAGAGCAATTCTGTACGTGTCGGATGTAGTATTGTCCTGTTGGAATTGCCCAAGTCCGTGGGAATGCACAATGGACGTGAATGGATGCAGGTGGACAGGATGCTTATGTACGTGTCACCTGTCAGAGTCGTATCTAGACGTACCAGAGGTCCCGTATCACTCCAACTTCACATGCCCCACACCGTTACAGAGTCTCCACCAGCTTGAACAGTCCCTGCTGATATGCAGGGTCCATGGATTCGTGAGGTTGTCTCCATACCCGCACACGTCATCCGCTCGATAGAATTTGAAACGAGGCTCGTCCGACCAGGCAACATGTTTCCAGTCCAATGTCGGTGTTGGCGGGTCCAGGCGAGGTGTAAAGCTTTGTGTCGTGCAGTCATCAAGGGTGCACGAGTGGGCTTCGACTCCGAAAGCCCATATCGATGATGTTTCATTGAAGGGTTCGCACGCCGACAGTTGTTGATGGCCCAGCATTGAAACCTGCAGCAACTTGCGGAAGAGTTACACTTCTATCACGCTGAACGATTTTCTTCAGTCGTCGTTTGTCCCGTTCTTGCAGGATATTTTTCCGGCCGTAACGATGTCAGAGATGTCATGTTTTACTGGATTCCTGACATTCACGGTACATTTGTTAAACGGTCGTACCAGAAAATCCTCACTTCATCGCTATTTCGGAGATGCTGTGTTCCACCGCTCGTGCGCCGACTATAACACCACGTTCAAACTCACTTAAACCTTCATAACTTGCCATTGTGGCAGCAGTAATCGATGTAACAACTGCGCCAGACAATTGTTGTCTTACATAGGTGTTGCCGACCTCAGCGCCGTATTTGCCTGTTTACATATCTCTGCATTTGAATATGGATGCCTATACCAATTTATTTGGCGCTTCAGTGTAAAATCTTTCGGGTCCTGGAGTCTGATTACAGTAAATAATTAACATGTGACTAGTGTCTCCTTTTTTTCATCTAATCTCAGATCCGTTTCCTCTTTCTCGTTCTTTTCTGTTGTTTGCAAGCTGTAGCTAATATAATTGCAGCACACGCTTTCTTTTGGGTCTTCGACATCTTAACTTTGTAAAATCGTGTTGTCAACTGACAATTTTTGTCAGTGTTATTAATAGTGTGAGGTCGCTTTAATGTATTGAATGTTTGACAAACTAGTAGTAGTGCCAATAAATATTGAGTCCTTGCAGGCCCCTTTACAGAGCCAAATAAATCGTGCAGAGCCTCCTCGCTTTGCACAACTTTATTTTACCTATCTCCTTTCATTACAAACCCCGAAACAGCGTTGTAGTATCTAAGTATGATGAATAATAACGCCTCAGTATTTTATCCTCTGTTAGTAAGACAGTATGGACGTCTGTAAGAGAGAGACATTTTTCAAGGCCTGACTCTACAACGAAACACTGTTGACGGCTCAGTTTATTTACTCAGTTATTTTATTCGGGATTTTGAATGTATACTGACGGAAGTTTATCGTATACTCTTGCAAATTAGATTAGTCGACTGTTTGTTTATTGTTTCAGCCAGTTTCAAAGCAATCCTAAGACTCATTTGAAGTGTTGAGCAGCAGGGTGCTGTCCTGAGGGGAAAATAACGCTGCGAGTAACATAAGCTGAAGTGTACGTCTATCTGTGTGCGTCGGAAAGTTTAAATTTAGATTACTGTCGAAATATATTGACGTCCTACAGGGAACATAAATGCAGATGCTAGCCAAGCCTGCAGGTTGTGCTCTTCTTGTATCTGACCACGAACAGCAAAACGGCGCCTTGCAGTTTCCTCAATACACTATGTGACCAAAAGTTTCCGGACACCTAGCTGTGAACAACTTACAAGTTGGTGGCGCCCTCCATGGGTAATGCTGGAATTCAATATGGTGTTAGCCCACTCTTAGCCTTGATGACAGCTTCCACTGTCGCAGGCATACGTTCAATCAGGTGCTGGAAGGTTTCCGGGGAATGGCAGCGCATTCTTCACGGAGTGCTGCACTGAAGAGAGGTAATGACGTCGGTCGGTGAGGCCTGCCACGGAGTCGGCGTTTCAAAACGTCCTAAAGGTGTTCTATAGGATTCAGGTCAGGACACTGTGCAAGCCAGTCCATTAAAGGGATGTTATTGTAGTGTAATCACTCCGTCACAGACGGTGCATTATGAACAGATACTCCATCGTGTTGAAAGATGCAATCGCCATCCCCGAATTGGTCTTCAACAGTGGAAAGCAAGATGCTTCAAACATCAATGTAGGCCAGGGCTGTGATAGTGCCACACAAAACAAGGGGTGCAAGCCCCCTCCATGAAAAACACGACCACATCATAACACCACAGCCTCTGAATTTTACTATTGGCACCACACACTCTGGCCGATGACGTTCACTGCGCATTAGCCATACCCACACCTTGCCATCGGATGGCTACATTGTGTACCTTGATTCGTCACTCCACACAAAGTTTTTCCACTGTTCAGTCGTCCAATGTTGACGCACCTAACACCAAGCGAGGCGTCGTTTGCATTTACCGGCGTGATGTGTGGTTTATGAGCAGCCGCTCGACCATGAAGTTTTCTCACCTCCCGCCTAACTGTCATAGTATCTGCAGTAGATCCTGATGCAGTTTTGAATTCCTGTGTGATGGTCTGGACAGATGTCTGCCTATACACATTACGACCCTCTTCATCTATAGGCGGTCTCTGTCAATCAACAGACGTGGTCGGCCAGCACGCTTTTGTGCTGTACGTGTTCCTTCACGTTTCCACTTTACTATCACTTCGGAAACAGTGGACTTAGGGAGTGTGGAAATCTCGTGTACAGGCATACGACACAAGTGACATCCAATCATCTGACCACGTTCGAAGTCCGTGAGTTCCGTGGAGCGTCCGATTCTGCTCTCTCACGATGTCTAATGACTACTGAGGGCGCTGATATGGAGTAGCTGGCAGTAGGTGGCTGCAAAATGTACTTAGTATGAATAACGTATGTTTTTGGGGGTGTTCGTATACTTTTGATCACGTAGTGTACGTTACAAGTGTCCGTCGCGGTCAGGACAGCGTTCTGTTTTGTTGTGAGTACTTTTTGTCGGAGCTAATTCACTTCGAACATGGACAAGTTGTTGGTGGTAGTATGGCGAGTGCTTCCGTTATCAAAGCAGCCCACGTGGTGGTGTGTTTCAAGAGGAGCCGTATCAGAGATTGATGCCACATACACGGAAAGTGGAAAAAACATCGCCCGCTAAGGCCCAATGCAAACGGAAGCGTCTATTGAGTGATCGTGAGAGACCATCATTAGAAAGGATAGTAACGGGGAATAACAGGGCAGCTGCAAAAGTCACTGCAGACGTGAATGTCGCATTCGCGACCCAGTCAGCACCAAAACGACACGAAGGGAGCTCCGTAAGCGGGGAATTGTGAGACGAGCAAGAATCTTGAAACCACTTATCAGTTATCCAAATACTCTTAACAGGAGACGTGGTGTGGAAGCCATAAAGGGTGGGCTACGGAACAGTGAAAGAAACTCATTTGGTCAGACATGTCTCGTTCCATACTGTTTCCAACTTCTGGCTGAGTTGTCCCAAGAATGAAACACAACGGGAGTCAGTGATGATTTTGGCATCAATATCGTGGTATTCCATGGACTCTATGGTTAATCACCAACGGCAATTTGCTGTGGGAGATTATGTGACCATTTTGGTTGATCCGGTACAACGTTTGTTCCCCAGTGGTGAATCTGTGCTCCAAGATGACAGGGACCCTGTCAACATTGTCCTGGACTGATTTTATGAGCACTAGAATGAACAGTCTCTTCTCTGTTGTTCACTACAGTCACCAGATCTCATTATTATGCCTTTATGGTCTACTTTTGAGAGAAGTGTGGATAATCGCTATCCACCCCCACCATCGTTACCTAAACTTGCCACTATTTTACTAGAAGAATGGTGTTGGATTCCCTTGAAAGCCGTGCACGATCTATATTAGGCGCGGCTCCTGGTTTCTATACTGGGGAAGGCTGCGGTATTTATCGATCGGAGCCATCATAGACCTCGCGTTACGCTACAGATTAGTCTGACATAAACAACTAAGAATTCAGGGGCGGGGTGGGGGGGGGGGGCATATCACTCTCTACCCATAATTTTACGTACTGTATCTTCTATAATCAGGTATTAAATATCATTAGAAGCTAACTTCGCGTTAAAATCTTTGGTTAGTGTTTTTAAACGTCATCATTACATTTTCTGAGACTTTGCAGCAAATCATATGAAAAGACGGGTTTCGGAGAGATATTTAATGCGATGAATGCTAACTTTGCGGCTGCTTAATATTTTAGGTGTTTTCAGTTCTAAACTTACGGCGTTTATTGTGATTTACCTCCAAAGCTCGAAGTTCACGAGTTCGCATGACGATACTGTGATGTTTTGGTGACATCACAGGTCTTGTGCAAGTGAAACTCACTAAAATCTTGCAAAATACACTCCGAAAAAGGAACTTGCTAATATCACACGATATCAACAAAAGCAGTCAGCATCAGCAAGCAAAGTAAAGTAATGGGAAAAATTTCGCGCGCTTTGTCCTTTAATCACTTATGAAACTCTCGCTAGATGGCAGTACTGTTATGTTACTGTTGTGTAGTGCACTCTGGCGGGATATTTGCAAACTTATTGTAAATGTGGATAAAATAGCCAATGGCAGAAACAAAACAACTATGTAAAACATTATCAAAACAATAATACTACACGTCGATTAACGACGCATCGAAGCGTAGTAGAGATGTGCAGAGACGGAGATTGGATAGCGAAGTTTCGGCCACTCTACATTCCTTTATTACATAGATAGTGGAACGTGAAAAACGTGTGGTGGTTGGTATGACACCCTTAGGCTGCAAGCTCTGAGCCTTCGGGTCGCCCATAAAGAGCAGTACTATGTAGAAGCCACGCCCCCAAACCGCCACTACATGCAGCTTACGGACGTTCCAAGGCGCAGCCTTAACACTACTAACCGTTCGGAAAACATCTATCGGTACAAACAGTTCCAAAAAAGGTTGACCGTCGTTATTTTAATTGGAATGGGAATTATGCGGAATTCGTCCTGATAATTTAAATTATGTGATACGTTCTTGCGAAATTTACTTTAACATATATTTTGGGGCGGCTCCGCCTCAGAGCCTTTAATTACGAGCCGCGCCTGATCTATATTTATCAATTCTGAGAACACTGGAAGCCGTTTTGAATGCCACTATGTTTACTACACCGTATTTGGCATGATAATGGTTGCACTGTTGGAGTTTTTTGTCAAACACTCTATGTTTACAGCAACGTTCTTGCTTCTGTATCCTATGTTTCCACCCATACCAGTTTTCGCTATTAATTATGCTGTACCCAGTATATGTGAGTGTTGTGTGCTTCGACAAATTATTTTTCTAAAGCAGATGAAGATATGCAAACCATATAAATAGGAAAGTAATTGCTGGGTTCAAGCGTTAGAGAAAGGCAATAAGCATGCCCGAAGCGAATTCATGTAGATGATGATGATGGGTTTGTGGGGCGCTCAACTGCCCATACAGTCCCAACCTTTGGTCAGCCCAATCTTGACACTATCATGAATGATGATGAAATGATAAGGATAATACAAACGCCCAGTCATCTCGAGACAGGTGAAAATCCCTGACACCGCCGGGACTCGAACCTGGGACCCCGTGCTCGGGAAGCGAGAACGCGACCGCGAGACCACGAGCTGCTGACGCGAATTCATGTAGAGTGACAGTGTATCGATAGCAAGGAAAGTAATAGACCTGGGATTACTGAAACACTGTGTAGGGTTACTTTTTGGTACATATATTTACTTCTTCAGTACCAGCTTCTTTATTAGCTTCGTACGACCATTTCCTTTCGACAAGTCCCAGAAGTTGTAAGAAATGTGGATTATGGGGGAAATTCAGTCCACTTACTGACAAGTTACGACAACGTACCGTGAGACACAGCAAGACAAGTGTTGAGTTTTAATTTTAATACATTTATTCAGATAATCACGTGGAAACATACTGTTCGGGAAATAAAGGAGACAACAAAAGAACAATGACAAATTTCCTGTTAAGAGTATTATACTACGTTTAAATTCAGCTCATGCTACTCCTCTCACCTACTATTACTACATGTGCTGAAAAACACATCCTACAAATACTGAAAGAGGTACGTAACTGACAGGCTACCTACAAGTCAAAGCCCACGTGTGCTGTCACACTTCTGTGGAATCTCAGCAGTGTCGTGGAGAGCCTCGTGTGCATGCTCGCTCCACAGCCTGGAGTGAGACCCGGGATGGCGCCCACGTTTAACCCAACGTCACGATTCTGAACTGAACCAGTCGCCGTTCATCACATCCTCCTTCAGAGGTCAAATGATCTCCACTTGTTGTTGCCAAGGGGCGTCACTGTGGGGGATCGGACGCTAGGATGCGAGGGACATTGAGCACGTCCCACGTGTCCTCCGATCGGTCCAGTGCTGTGGCCTCCCCGGGTACTGCCTGCACTGAGGTTGACCCCTCACCTGTGGTCGAGTGGGAGATCATTCCACAGTCTGGCAGGCGACGAAAAACTTTCCGAGGGGCCGATCGTAGGGCCTCCCCAGTTCGTTTGACGAACAGGTTTCGGGCGCTGTCTGTGGGTGACGATGTCTCTGAGCCGGATGCAGTCGTCCACCCTGTTCCAGAGGAAGCTTCTCGGCCCGCAAGGTCTGGCCATTCGCAGAGGGTGGGTTTGTTGGTAGTTGGGAGCTCCAACATTAGGCGCGTAATGGGGCCCCTTAGGAACATGGCTGCCTAGAAGGAAGCCAATGTGCACTCCGTGTGCACTCTGGGGGGAGTCATTCCGGATGTCATGAAGAGTACAGGGTGCAGCCAACTGCAGGCGGCGGCTCATGTCGGTACCAATGACGTGTGTCGCTTTGAATCGGAGCAGATTCTGTCTGGTTCCGGGCGGCTTGCGGAAATAGTAAAGACTGCCAGTCTTGCTTCCGTGATTAAGTCGGAGCTCACCATCTGCAGCACCGTCGATCGAACCGACTGTGGTCCCTTGGTGTAGAGCCGAGTGGAGGGTCTGAATCAGAGGCTCAGGCGGTTCTGTGACCGTGTAGACTGCAGATTCCTTGACTTGACCCATCGGGTAGTGGGTTTCCGGGTTCCGCTTAATAGGTCAAGAGTCCACTACACACAGGAGGCGGCTACACGGGTAGGGGGGGGGGGGGCTGTGTGGAAGGGACTGGGCGGTTTTTTAGGGGAATCACAGAAGGGGCGTCCGTCTAAAAGTGGGCAGGTAAAACACAGTAAGGTAGTTGTAGAAACGATTGGTATTGTAGTTGTAAATTGTTGTAGCTGTGTTGGGAAAGAACCAGAGCTCCAAACCCTAATAGATAGCACTGAGCTAACAGTGTTCAGAAAGGATAGATTAAATACAGTTGGTGGTGGAGTGTTCATTGCTGTCAGAGGTAGTTTGCCTTGTAGCGAAGTTAAAGTAATAGTTCACGTGAAATAGTATGGGTAGAGGTTATACCTGACAATCGGACTAAACTATTAACTGGTACATTTTACCGACCCCCCGACTCAGAAGACATAATTGCTGAACAGTTCAAAGAAAACTTGAGTCTCATTTCAAATAAGTACCCCTCTCATACAATTATAGTCGGTGGTGACTTCAACCTACCCTCGATATACTGGAAAAATTATACGTTTCAAGTCGGCGCCAGGCATAAAACATCATCCGAAATTGTACTGAATGCTTTCTCAGAAAATTATTTTGAACAATTAGTTCATGAGCCCACTCGAACCACCATACTTGACCGTTTAGCAACAAATAATCCTGGACAAATAGTGAGTGTTGTGACGAATACAGGGATTAGCGACCACAAGGCAGGTCTACGCTGAATACCGTAACAACTACAACCATCAAAAAGAAACGCAAAGTATATCTATTTAAAAAAGCTGATAAAAATACTCTTAGCGCCTTTTTAAGGGACAGTCTTCACTCCTTCCTATCTAATCATCTAAGAGTAGAAAAGTTGTGGAATGTTTTCAAAGAGATAGTTTCAACAGCAATTTAGAGATATATACCACATAAATTAATAAGTGATGGTACTGATGCCCCATGGTACACAAAATGGGTCAGATCGTTGTTGCAGAAGCAACGAAAAAGGCATGCCAAATTTAAAAGAACGCAAAATGCCCAAGATTGGCAAAGTTTTCCAGAAGTTCGAAATATAGCGCGTACTTCAATGCGAGATGCTTTTAATAATTTCCACAACGAAATTCTGTCTCGAAATCTGGCAGAAAACCCAAAGAGATTCTGGTCATACATAAAGCACACCCCTGGCAAGACGCAATCAATACCTTCACCGCGCGATAATAACGGTGAAGTCACTGGTGACAGTGCCACTAAAGCAGAGTTGTTAAGCACGGTTTTCCGAAACTCCTTCATCAAAGAAGGCGAAGTAAATATTCCTGAATTCCAATCAAGAACAACTGCCAAGACGGGAAACATACAAGTAGATATCCTCGGTGTAGAAAAGCAGCTTAAATCACTTAATAGAGGCAAGGCCTCCGGACCAGATTGTATACCTTCATATTTAGCAATTATATACAACCACTCGCTCACAGAAAGATCCGTACCTAAAGACTGGAAAATTGCTCAAGTCACACCAATACCCAAAAAGGGAAGTAGGAGTAATCCGCTGAATTACAGGCCTGTATCACTAACGACGATTTGCAGTAGGGTTTTAGGACATATACTGTATTCGAACATTATGAAGTACCCCGAAGAAAACGATTTATTGACATATAGCCAGCACGGATTCAGAAAATATCGTTCCTGTGAAACACAACTATCTCTTTATACTCATGAAGTAATAAGTTCTATCGACAGGGGATGTCAAATTGATTCCATATTTTTAGATTTCCAGAAGGCTTTCGACACCGTTCCTCACAAGCGTCTTCTAACCAAACTGCGTGCCCACGGAATATCGCCTCAGTTGTGCTACTGGATTCGTGATTTCCTCTCCGAAAGGTCACAGTTCGTAGTAATAGACGGAAAATCATCGAGTAAAACAGAAGTAATATCCGGCGTTCCCCAAGGAAGTGTTGGAGGACCTCTGTTGTTCCTGATCTATATTAACGACATAGGAGACAATCTCAGTAGCCGTCTTAGATTGTTTGCAGATGATGCTGTCATTCACCGTCTTGTAAAGTCATCAGATGATCAAAACGACTTGCAAAATGATTTAGATAAGATATCTGTATGGTGCGAAAAGTGGCCCTGAATAAAGAAAAAAATGGCTCCGAGCTCTATGCGACTTAACTTCTGTGGTCATCAGTCGCCTAGAACTTAAAACTAATGAAACCTCACTAACCTAAGGACACCACACACACATCCATGCCCGAGGCAGGATTCGAACCTCCGACCGTAGCGGTCGCTCGGCTCCAGACTGTAGCGCCTAGAATAAATAAAAGTGTGAAGTTATTCACATGAGTACTAAAAGAAATCAGCTAAATTTCGATTACGCCATAAGCCACACAAATCTGAGGGCTGTAAATTCAACTAAATACTTAGGGATTCCAATTACAAATAACATACATTGGAACGATCACATAGATAATACTGTGGGTAGAGCAAACGAAAGACTGCGATTCATTGGCAGAACACTTAGAATGTCGAACAGGTCTACCAAAGAGACTGCTTGCACCACGCTTGTCCACCCTATTCTGGAGTATTGCTGCGCGGTGTGGGATCCGCATCAGGTGGGACTCACGGATGACATCGAAAAAGTACAAAGAAGGGCAACTCGTTTTGTATTATCGCGAAATAGGGGAGATAGTGTCACAGACATGATACGTGAGTTGGAGTGGCAATCATTAAAACAAAGGCGTTTTTCGTTGCGACGGGATCTTCTCATGAAATTTCAATCACCAGTTTTCTCCTTCGATTGCCAAAACATTCTGTTGGCACCTACCTACATAGGGAGAAATGATGATCACTATAAAATAAGAGAAATCAGGGCTGGCACAGAAAAAATTAAGTGCTCGTTTTTCCCGCGTGCCTATCGAGAGTGGAACGGTAGAGGGACAGCAAGAAGGTGGTTCATTGAACCCGCTGCCAGTCACTTTATTGTGAAAAGCTGAGTAATCACGTAGATGTAGATGTAGCTACTACTGACATATCGCATTATTTTCGTTCAATATACATCTCCCTTTAATACCAGACATTTTTATGGAACTTGTCGTTGTTCCAGAACGCTGACGGCGTTAATAATCCGTACTTGAGGACTCACTATTTCGCCACCTCGTCCCTTCCTACGGCTTCTCTCTTCGTTCAGAATCACCCTCCTCTCGAGCACGGTGAGGAGTGAGAGGGCAGGGAGAAGGAGGGAGGTGACGCCCGTTCTGGAAGAAGAAAAGACACAATCGCAGTTGGAGTGGGCCGAATCGCAGTGCAGTTTTTTCTCGCCACACCCTCGTCTCCCCACACTGCACCCCCCATCCCCCACGAATAGTTTCTCCGTTCGTAGACCAGCCAGAGGCACCAGTTTCCTTGAACGATACTGCTATACGACTGCCAGAAAGTAGACATCTTTTGGCCTCATCATATATCACTGCAAGCCCTCGTGCAAAGCGATAGGCATACGGCTGTTTTTTGAACACCTTTGTTGACAAAGGATGCCTTTCAGTAAGCAGGCATGTACACCTAAACGCAATCAGTACACTGCCGGCTGAAATAAAGTCCAATTAAGACCAGGTAAACAGTCAATAGTTCACGTAATATAACGAGACAGCTTATTCGTTGCTTCTTTGTCTTGAAGCGATTTCAGACTAAAGACTCCGCGTTTGGGCCGCTTCTTTAAAGCCCGGACGCCGGTGGTCGGCTTAGAGGGCGTGTCGCCCGGTTATAGCGCCGATCGCAGCGACAGCGGATTGATGGAGGCGGCGGTCGCGGTGTGCGACTCGACTGATGGTCGGTATCCTAGGGGAGCTCTAAAAAAATATCTGCCGCGTCGCTGCCGGAGGATGCGGTGATGCCATCTCTTCCATCTTATACACTCCTGGAAATGGAAAAAAGAACACATTGACACCGGTGTGTCAGACCCACCATACTTGCTCCGGACACTGCGAGAGGGCTGTACAAGCAATGATCACACGCACGGCACAGCGGACACACCATGAACCGCGGTGTTGGCCGTCGAATGGCGCTAGCTGCGCAGCATTTGTGCACCGCCGCCGTCAGTGTCAGCCAGTTTGCCGTGGCATACGGAGCTCCATCGCAGTCTTTAACACTGGTAGCATGCCGCGACAGCGTGGACGTGAACCGTATGTGCAGTTGACGGACTTTGAGCGAGGGCGTATAGTGGGCATGCGGGAGGCCGGGTGGACGTACCGCCGAATTGCTCAACACGTGGGCCGTGAGGTCTCCACAGTACATCGATGTTGTCGCCAGTGGTCGGCGGAAGGTGCACGTGCCCGTCGACCTGGGACCGGACCGCAGCGACGCACGGATGCACGCCAAGACCGTAGGATCCTACGCAGTGCCGTAGGGGACCGCACCGCCACTTCCCAGCAAATTAGGGACACTGTTGCTCCTGGGGTATCGGCGAGGACCAATCGCAACCGTCTCCATGAAGCTGGGCTACGGTCCCGCACACCGTTAGGCCGTCTTCCGCTCACGCCCCAACATCATGCAGCCCGCCTCCAGTGGTGTCGCGACAGGCGTGAATGGAGGGACGAATGGAGACGTGTCGTCTTCAGCGATGAGAGTCGCTTCTGCCTTGGTGCCAATGATGGTCGTATGCGTGTTTGGCGCCGTGCAGGTGAGCGCCACAATCAGGACTGCATACGACCGAGGCACACAGGGCCAACACCCGGCATCATGGTGTGGGGAGCGATCTCCTACACTGGCCGTACACCACTGGTGATCGTCGAGGGGACACTGAATAGTGCACGGTACATCCAAACCGTCATCGAACCCATCGTTCTACCATTCCTAGACCGGCAAGGGAACTTGCTGTCCCAACAGGACAATGCACGTCCGCATGTATCCCGTGCCACCCAACGTGCTCTAGAAGGTGTAAGTAAACTGCCCTGGCCAGCAAGATCTCCGGATCTGTCCCCCATTGAGCATGTTTGGGACTGGATGAAGCGTCGTCTCACGCGGTCTGCACGTCCAGCACGAACGCTGGTCCAACTGAGGCGCCAGGTGGAAATGGCATGGCAAGCCGTTCCACAGGACTACATCCAGCATCTCTACGATCGTCTCCATGGGAGAATAGCAGCCTGCATTGCTGCGAAAGGTGGATATACACTGTACTAGTGCCGACATTGTGCATGCTCTGTTGCCTGTGTCTATGTGCCTGTGGTTCTGTCGGTGTGATCATGTGATGTATCTGACCCCAGGAATGAGTCAATAAAGTTTCCCCTTCCTTGGACAATGAATTCACGGTGTTCTTATTTCAATTTCCAGGAGTGTACATTAACTGCTGAACATGAGCATACTGCGTTTATGAACTGAACAATGCCAGACTGTTTTGTATGTGATTAGATACTAACTACAAATTCGATGTTTTCAGTGAAAAACTTTTCCTGTTACGACAGTATACGTCATGTAGATCAGCTCCCACTTGTCGACAAACCTCATCAATAAACAATAACATAAAAATTGGAATCACATAGTTCGTGTTCATTATTCAACAGTGTCGTGTGGTGTACATTCTCAGAGGTCGAGTATTTTCCATCTACGAAAATCTTCGAGTTGCCGAAGGAGATGAGAGGTCGGTCGGACGGGACTTATCGGTCGTTTTCCCTCAGGTGGTGCACCCGGAGAGCGGCGAAGTGCTGGGCCCCAACAGCGAGGGCGAGCTGTGTTTCCGGTCGCCGATGGTGACCAAGGGCTACTACCGCAGACCCCAGGCGACGGCGCAGGCGCTGCACGCGGACGGCTGGTTCCACTCCGGCGACATCGGCTACTACGACGAGAACGGCTTCTTCTTCATCACCGACAGACTCAAGGACCTCATCAAGTACCGCGGGAACCACGTGAGTGCCGCCACTGTCTCTTTTGTTGTTTTGTTTTATTCATATACTGTCTGTGCTGTCTCTTCTCGGTGAGCCTACGTGATTGTTCCACGTTTCTTGTCAGTGATTTGCAGTTACATCTGGAACACCACATACCGGTACAATTCCTCACCGATCCTCTCCAATCTGTCACAACATAACCTGCCGCGATGACACACTGGTATTTGAAGCCACTCGAATACCGCTTTCAATACGACGTTTTAACTATATGTTTTCGTATGATTACATAACTTCATCTCTCTGCTTTGGTGGAGACTTCTTCACCATCGTACATCATAAGGAAAATCTGAATTTCTTCGTGCAGTCCTCTAATACCAAAGGTGCAACAGTAAGGCTTCCTTGACCATTAAAGAGATTATATCTGGTGTAGCAGTCATAGAGGACATTAGGACATATACGGAGGCATACAGTCAATCATTTTTACCCGATCATTACGTGTGTGAGTTGAACAGGAACGAAAAAGTCGTTAATACTGCAACTATATAGTCCACACCATGGACAGTGGTTTGCAGAATATGTATTTAGATGGAGGCTGGTCTGTATACCAAGTTTGCGACACAGGTAGGCTGCAGCGGTTTTCAGAGGCCTGGGGTTGGGTGGGAATCGCAGCTAAATGTAGACAAATGTAACTACTGAATCTAAAGTAGCCAAAGAGACACTCTTCTGTTCCATTATGTCATCGACTACAAATCACTGGAAACAGCAGCAATCGTAAAATATCTGGATCCAAGTATCCACATGGTGACGAATTTCTTCCTTAAAGTTAATGTACTATTGTTTGTCGTTATGTTGGCTCTCGACATATCCAGTGACGGGCAAAGGCCTAGACAGTCTCCTAACAAATAGAACAGTGCTGCCGCAACGTGATGGGATTTCGAAGAAATTAGCAGGGCTCTGTGAGTTCTCTGGGGACATCTACAGCCACCTTTGCCCTTCAAAATAAGACAGATGCAAATGCCATGTATCGAAGACGATAATCTAAGAAAAGGAGAGATGAGAGGTAATCCCCTTATTGCTACTTCTAAGTGTTTCAAGCATATTACCCCCTCCCACATATGTCTCGTGAGGCGACTGTACCGAGAAAGTTTGGGGCAAAACGAAGGTTTTTCACAGACACGCATTCAGCGGCAAAGTTTCGTCTTTTGTTTTCTTGTTGAATTTGTTAGAGTGAATAGGAATGAAAGAAAGGCGATATTACTGCTGCGTTGCACATCTATACATCGTTGGTTGAAATTTTTTAATTGAGGGATTGTTAAACGTGAGAATATGCGAAAGAGCGGCCCTCATGTATTAAGGGCGGTTCGTGGTTCACCTCCTACTAAACTGCTCTCTAAAGCTGTTGAAAAAAAAAATGGCTGTTTTAATACGTTTTTTTGTATAAAATGTGCGACTGATTTAGCACAACTACTGGGTGACGAAGGGGGACTCTCTTTTCTCTATCTGCAATCACACTACTGGCTGTTTTAAACAGGCAGCACGTCTTTAGACACTTTAAATTAGATGAAGGTCATGCAGCAAAAGACAGCGTTCTTCGGTGAGTTTTGTGCGCCTGTAAGTGGATGGACTGATATTTTAATAGGTAGATTAGATTTACATTGTTCAGTCACAGATAAAATCCTGTGAATAAAGTTATGGCATTTCTCTGCAGCTCTTAATTTTTGATCGACAGACAGACATTCTTTCCATCTGCCGAAATAAAGAGCAAATGAATGTCCCAACAACGAAAGTAGGTTCAGACGGATTTGTATTACATTTAATGTCCGTTAAATGACGATCGTGTAATAAATGAAGCTGGACAAATAGCGTGAATCATCTTGTAGTATCACGCCAAATAAACAAAGGTTTCCAAGGTAACTTGTGGAAGAAAATGTTAAACATGGTCAAAACAGGGTTGACTTGAAATTTAGCACTTTCTTTCAAATTGTTCACTTATGAAATACACTCCTGGAAATGGAAAAAAGAACACATTGACACCGGTGTGTCAGACCCACCATACTTGCTCCGGACACTGCGAGAGGGCTGTACAAGCAATGATCACACGCACGGCACAGCGGACACACCAGGAACCGCGGTGTTGGCCGTCGAATGGCGCTAGCTGCGCAGCATTTGTGCACCGCCGCCGTCAGTGTCAGCCAGTTTGCCGTGGCATACGGAGCTCCATCGCAGTCTTTAACACTGGTAGCATGCCGCGACAGCGTGGACGTGAACCGTATGTGCAGTTGACGGACTTTGAGCGAGGGCGTATAGTGGGCATGCGGGAGGCCGGGTGGACGTACCGCCGAATTGCTCAACACGTGGGGCGTGAGGTCTCCACAGTACATCGATGTTGTCGCCAGTGGTCGGCGGAAGGTGCACGTGCCCGTCGACCTGGGACCGGACCGCAGCGACGCACGGATGCACGCCAAGACCGTAGGATCCTACGCAGTGCCGTAGGGGACCGCACCGCCACTTCCCAGCAAATTAGGGACACTGTTGCTCCTGGGGTATCGGCGAGGACCATTCGCAACCGTCTCCATGAAGCTGGGCTACGGTCCCGCACACCGTTAGGCCGTCTTCCGCTCACGCCCCAACATCGTGCAGCCCGCCTCCAGTGGTGTCGCGACAGGCGTGAATGGAGGGACGAATGGAGACGTGTCGTCTTCAGCGATGAGAGTCGCTTCTGCCTTGGTGCCAATGATGGTCGTATGCGTGTTTGGCGCCGTGCAGTTGAGCGCCACAATCAGGACTGCATACGACCGAGGCACACAGGGCCAACACCCGGCATCATGGTGTGGGGAGCGATCTCCTACACTAGCCGTACACCACTGGTGATCGTCGAGGGGACACTGAATAGTGCACGGTACATCCAAACCGTCATCGAACCCATCGTTCTACCATTCCTAGACCGGCAAGGGAACTTGCTGTTCCAACAGGACAATGCACGTCCGCATGTATCCCGTGCCACCCAACGTGCTCTAGAAGGTGTAAGTCAACTACCCTGGCCAGCAAGATCTCCGGATCTGTCCCCCATTGAGCATGTTTGGGACTGGATGAAGCGTCGTCTCACGCGGTCTGCACGTCCAGCACGAACGCTGGTCCAACTGAGGCGCCAGGTGGAAATGGCATGGCAAGCCGTTCCACAGAACTACATCCAGCATCTCTACGATCGTCTCCATGGGAGAATAGCAGCCTGCATTGCTGCGAAAGGTGGATATACACTGTACTAGTGCCGATATTGTGCATGCTCTGTTGCCTGTGTCTATGTGCCTGTGGTTCTGTCAGTGTGATCATGTGATGTATCTGACCCCAGGAATGTGTCAATAAAGTTTCCCCTTCCTGGGACAATGAATTCACGGTGTTCTTATTTCAATTTCGAGGAGTGTATAACTTCGTTACTTCTACAGCTATTATCAAATGGTTCAAATGGCTCTGAGCACTATGGGACTTAACATCTGTGGTCATCAGTCCCCTAGAACTTAGAACTACTTAAACCTAACTAACCTAAGGACATCACACATATCCATGCCCGAGGCAGGATTCGAACCTGCCACCGTAGCGGTCACGCGGTTCCAGACTGAAGCGCCTAGAACCGCACGGCCACAACGGCCGGCAGCTGTTATCAATCGTCTACTAAACTGTAGTAGAGACTTCGTCAGTGACTGAGAAGGCTGGGTGCACATTCTGTGAGTTTCGTCTGTTGCGAATGGGTGTACTGACTTCTTAATAGCCAGACCACATTTGCGTAGATGAAGGTCTGTGAATAAAGTTATAGGATTACTTTGAAGCACAGAAATTCTGACCGACAAACAGACAATCCTATTTTGCACCATTCACGTACGGTTCTAGTCGCAGACGAAAAACAAATGTGCTACACGATTCCTAGGAGTAACGAAATTTCACTATGATAGTGGAACTGAAATGAAGGGAGAGCCATCTGCCGCAATTGGAACGTTGATACATTCGTCAACCATTCTTTCAGAATGAAGGAAGAGTGCTACAACTGCTAACAAAAACAAACTCGAGGGAGAACCGAGCGGTACTGAATGCAAGTTTGAGGGTGGAGACTCAAGTAGACGTTACTGTTGCATAGAGCATGTATTGTCAGTGAATCGAAAATGTTTCTAAGCAATACACACAACACATACCGTCGACATTTTGCAATGTTATAGATATTTTTAGTGCAGTACAGTGACTGCTTTGCATTAAACAGCGTCTTTCGAATTTCTTACTTTTTGTGTGAGTTATGCACCGCTGAAATTCCGCTAGCAAGTACCTGGATACTTCCAATTAGATAGAGTTTGTAAGTAGATAGAGTTTGTTCCGCGCTGTATCTGAACTAGTTCCGTAATTCCTCTTGGAGTTGGCGGGAAGAAAGGTTCCCCTTGCAGCCTCCAGCCAGCCCACATCTCGACACATCTTGAGGGACGGTTGGGCGTTGGGTGGTGGTGGGGGGGGGGGGGCATTGTCGAAAGCTGCGTCCTGCAGTGGCAGATGAGGGGAAGGTTTTTTTAGTCGTGTAGTAAGGCGTGAGCATTGCTGGACTGTCCAGCTGTGTGGTAGAAGCTGTAAGAGAGTTATCATGGCAGTACCCGTTTGGTGGACTTGGGAGAGACTACATTGTATAATGATTGTTGAAAGATACACACGGCAGTTATTCACGCAGTGTCGCAGCAGTTTGCGTTCCAGACATGCAGAGGAACGGTGGCAGTTGCCGGCTGGAGGAGATGTCTACGTGTTAAGCACGTGCGGACACAGACAGGGAGTCGGCCTCTTGCGGGCTAACTTAATGCGGGATCTACCTTCCTGTGTAGAATCGGTCACGCCATTATTTCTACAGGTCAAGTATAATCTTATTATGTGTTAGGTGAGCTGACCGTTTGGGGGATAAGTTCGTTTAAGTGTAACGTATGCATGCAACGTATTTTGTTGTTAAATAAAAATGTTTAAGGTTTAAGATGAATGTAATTAGTTAGATTACCGTAATGTTGAGATTGTTTAATGAATATACTTACATGTGTCTTCAGGGAAAAAAATAGCTACATAAGGAATACTACGGAAAAAATTGGTAAAACTGTTTATAGCAGTGGTATGTGCCTATAGACGATGTGTTGAAGAACATTTTTATACATTCACAGTATTTATGTGCTTCTCAAAAAATCAGTAAAATTATCCCAAAACTGTAAACAGCATCGAACATTGAGTTGCTTACGGGGGATGTATGGAGGTGGCATTTACAGACTCATATTTACATGCGTCTTCTCAAGAAATCAGTAAAATACCCACAAAACCAGAGTCTAGGTGCGTTTTCTTCATAAATCGGCAAGATTACCTATGAAGTGCGTATTTACATGTATCTTCCTAAAAAGAGAGGGAAAGTAGCAACGAAATCCTTATTTACGTGTATCTTGTTAAAATGTGCATGTTAATAAATAATAAATGTGCATGAGTATCATGGCGGCTGCAGTGTAACACGTGTTAAGTTCGGCTCGCGAAATTTAGTTGATTTCGAAGGTGTTCTCGCAGGTGGTGCTGTCTAGTACAAGTGGAAATCGTGTAAACAACAGTGTTCTGTGCAGTAGTGCAATTTTTTTTCTGTGCTCCGCCCATATCTTCGAGAAAATGGTAAACAGAAGAGTGAACAGCAGCGCGTCCAGCAGCGGGGAAGCCGCAGGTGCGGCGGGTCTGCTCTTGGCGGAAGGTGCGGCCGCGGCTCCTGGTATAGCGGAGCTGGTCCGCTCTGAGGTAAACGCTGCGCTTCGCGATAAAAACAATCTCGATCTGATAGCAGGCACTATATCAGATACTGTAACGGCAGCAGTATTGGCCAAAATGCGTGAAACTGTTGAGGCCAATACTGCCGAAATTACAGCACTAAAAAAGTCGGTGTCTGAATACGAGAAAAAGACACGAGAGTTAGAAGTGAAACTATCCGCCGCAACAGACGAGCTAGAACAGTACCAAAGGCGAAATAGTCTACGACTGTTTGGAGTAGCTGAAAATAAGGAAGAGGACACAGACAACCTGCTTCTAGAGGTTGCGCGTGAAAAATTAGGTGTTGAAGTGACCAAGGCAGACATTGACAGGAGCCATCGGGTGGGATGAAAACTACCAGGTGCTACCAAACCTCGTCCAATAATAATTAAATTTCTCTCGTACCGGAAAAGGGCAGAGATCTTTACCCAGAAGAAGAAGTTAGCAAGGACAGGACTTTACAATAAGGGAAGATCTGACACACGAACGGCTAAAGATTTTAAACAGTGCCATATCCCATTTCGGTCTTCAGAATGTGTGGACTCAGGATGGCAGAGTAATCATTAAGACAGCAGCTGGAAAGAAGACAGTCAAAAACATGACAGAACTGAATAGTACTAAGTGAAGCTACTCGAGCCAAAAGTGCAAACTCAACACCATTTGCAAATTGTAACAGCCCTATACTCAGATATAGTCTTGTAACTGTATTAACTTTTCAATTATACCCATATTTGTACCTTCAACTAATTGTTTTTGTAACTGTATTAAATTTTCACTATTTTTTTGTGTCTGTAGCTCTAACCATTACTTAATTTTAGTTACTGCTAATACTTTTTTCATTTTCTCAGTTTATTCTCTTCCATTCTGTAATAGTTCTATTGCAATTATTAGTCTCTCCTTTAGTTCATTAATCACCCATCTCTTCAGTTTAAATTGTTCATAACAAAAATCACCATCAGTATCACTTTAGCAAATTTCAATCTAATTGTAGCTTCCTACGATAATCACTACCAGTATCACTTCAGTAAATTTCAATTTAATTCTAGCTTCCTACGATAATCTATTAATTATTAAGCTTACTCCTCTCTGCTGGCAGCATCGGCCTCTTAAATCACTCCCCTTTCCCTTATTTCCACCCTAACCTATTTCAAATACGCTAATTACATTTCTCCTCTTACGACATAGGATACACAGTGACACACGGCCGTCACTATTATAGGTCATATTCTCCTTGCACCGAATACCACTAATCCATTTTCTATACTCCCGCAACCTCAGGAAATCTCTTGCAGTCGCCTTTATTTCGGCACTCGCGGAGTCACAAACAGGGCGCGCAAAATCTCGGACACCCCTGCGTTATGTCACTTGGCGGAAGCAGCGGCCAGTGCCCCTCGCGGCAGGTAGTGCCTAACAAAGGGACAAACCAGTCTGCCACCCTACTCCAGGCTGCTCGGCGGAACGCGTCAGAGCTTTTAGCAGCTCACTGCAACATCCAGTCTTTACCTGCACATTACGAAGAACTTAGCCTCCTCTTCAACCAACTAAACTACCACGTAATCCTCTTATCTGAAACGTGGTTGAAACCACACAATCCTCTGCATCTTTTCATCTCCCAGGGTACACATTTCTTAGGGCAGACAGATCAAAAAAGCGAGGTGGCGGGGTCGGCGCGTATATACGAACAGATCTCAAAGCGAAAGTCTTATGTACGTCAAGTCCTGCTGAAGAAAAAGAGGCTGAATTCATGTTCATTGAAATAAATATACAAAGTCGGAAATTCTTGACTGGCGTCGTGTACAAGCCGCCAAAAATAAACTCAATGAGTTCCTTCCAGTCGGAATTACATTCACTCCAGTGTCAATACGAACATGTCATCGTAATGGGTGACTTGAACGTAGACCTGCTAAGAGACACTCCCTCCGCAATAAACCTAAGAAGATTGTTTAGTTGCAATAGCATGAACATTCTTCCATTACAACCTACACACCATACGGCGCACAGTCATACTCTTATAGACGTAATCGCAACAAAACAGACTGACAAAGTAAGAGATGTTGGTCAAACATCGGCCCCTGGCCTCTCAGCACATGATGTAATATTCCTGGCCTACTCTGTGCAGCCCCCAAGGATCAAATCGCGTTACATAACTTGTAGGAACATGAAACGTATTGACCTTGACGCTCTAACAGTCGATTGCTCAGAAATCTCATGGCACCAAATAATCAGAGAACCTACAATCGACGGCAAAATTAATGAACTTGGTGATAAACTCACTGCCCTCTATGACAAACATGCACCTGTGCGCACAATCCGTGTAAGAAAATCTCCTGCTCCATGGCTGACAGCTGAATTACGTCAAATGATGACTAATAGGGATGCTGCCCACAGGCGTTTCAAGGCAGATCCGAAACCCGAGCGTTTCGAAGAATACAGAAAGCTACGGAACAGAGTGAAACAATGCATTCGCAATGCTAAAATCAGGCACGCTCGCTCCCTTGTATGCAGCGATCTGACGCCCACGACTCTATGGAAGAATCTCCGTAGCTTGGGAGTCGGAAAGGCAAAATCGGAAACTACTTTTCATGTGTCAGCTAACGAATTAAATGAATTCTTCTCTGCACCTCTGAATACCAGCACGGCTGATAATTACCGTCCACAAAATCCCCAAACAGGATAACTAACAACGATAGCTTCCATCTAAAACATGTAACAACAAATACGGCAAGAAAAGCTGTTATATCCTAGCCAGTAATGCCAACCGAGCCCGCTGCCAAAAGGTTGGCAGCATCAAAGTCCGGACGCCGTCCGCATAAGCAGCGCCAGCGAGACAGGAAATCGCCGCAAGTCTGCGCGCGCCACCGCTGGCTTCTGGCTTCTTAAGCGCTGGAGTCGCGAGCGCTAGAACAGTTCTGTATTCGCCGCTCAGTTGTATACTCGCCACCGAATTGTGTACTTGCTAGTCAGTTGTGTGTTCATCGCAGCAGAGTTGTTGTTTGTCGTCAGCCGACGCTGACCTAGCCGCTCCGACTCGAACTAGACAGAGCTCTGTGGACACGGAGTTCACTATTGTGTTTCTGTATCTTCGTCAATAAAGATAAGTACCGACTTTTATTTAATCAGAGTGTTTGGGTTTTCATCTTTCTGTTCACTGTTCCAGCGGACCGGTCGGCCCGCTATTAAAAGTGTGGCGGTGACTTCGTAAGCCGTTTCTACAGCGAATTGTTTGTCGCTACGAACGCCGCCACAAAAAAAGCAATAATGAGAATCTCTTCTGATGCAATAGGCAACGACAGTATCGGTATAACCATGATTAAGAATGTTGTCGATATCTTAGTACCTGTCTTAACTGACATATTTAATTTTTCCCTCGTGAACGGAATATACCCCACTGCATGGAAAAGAAGCATAATTCGACCCATCCCTAAGATCGAAAACCCGCAACTGCCTAGTGATTACCGACCAATTAGCATACTGCCTGCTGTTTCCAAAGCACTCGAATATATTGTTCATGACCAAATCACTGAACACTTGCATGAATTCAGCCTATATGACAAATTTCAATCCGGTTTCCATAAACATCACAGCACAAACACTGCTCTAATTAAAGTAACAGATGACCTGAAATGTGCCATCGACAATCGAAAGGCAACAATATTGACGCTACTGGACTTCAGCAAAGCTTTTGACACTGTTAACTTTGACATATTGCTCAGAAAAATGCAACAGCTTAATTTCTCTGATAGTGCAATGAGATCGTTTGAAAGCTACTTAAAAGACAGACAGCAATGTGTTGTCTGCGTAAATGAAAAATCTTCCTGGAAACATGTTTCCTCGGGAGTGCCACAAGGATCAGTCTTAGGACCACTTTTGTTTTCTTTGTATGTCAACGATATTTCGTCGGTTCTGTCCTCCTGTAAATATCATTTCTATGCCGACGACCTCCAGCTCTACCTAAGCGTCAGACCTGAAGACGTAAACACTGCAATCGCTCAGATGAATGATGATCTGTCTTCGGTAGTGACATGGGCGAAAAGCCTGGGGCTTAAACTAAATGCAGAAAAGACGCAAGTAATCTTAATAGCCCATCAGAGATTAATAAATTCAGATTTCCGCGAACGGCTACCTCCTATTCTGCTCGACGGTACTCCAATACCATATCAGAAAACAGTGAAGAACTTGGGTGTAACTTTGGATGAGCATCTCAACTGGGCGGAGAATACAGTCGCAGTGTGCCGAAAGACGTCTACTTGTCTCTATGCTCTCAAAAAGTTTCGGAACATATTTCCACAGGACTTGAAATGCCAGCTCGTGCAAGCACTCGTTCTACCGAACCTCCACTATTGTGATGTGATTCAACAAGGCACGAGTAGTGAAAACAAAAGACGGCTAGAGCTAACCATGAATGCCTGTGTGCGTTACACCTGCAACGTTCGCCGATATGATCATGTTAGTGCTTCATACTCCGAGCTAAAGTGGCTGCGGCCGGACAAATTGCGTGACTACCACACTCTATGTCTACTTCACAGACTCCTCGCCGCGCAAGCACCCCAGTACCTTGCTTCAGAGATTAAAAACCTGTCATGCCATCATAATCGAAACACGAGGTCATTCTTATTTGGTATTCTAACTGTGCCCACTCGCAAAACAAAAACTTTTGCAAACTCCTTCTCAGTTGCCGCTGTCCGCCTCTGGAACAAACTGCCCCTTACCTTGCGCAAAATTCAATCTCCTGCTGCTTTTAAGAAGAAGTTGAAGCATTTCCTACTATCATCCTCATAAAGTTCTCTACAAAATTAATGTACCAGGCCAATCCTCTCATCTGTCAAATAGCAAAGCTAGCGTCTCCTATCTTGCTCCTGAGATGCCTTCCCCTTTATATATCTCTATTAGCCAGGCAATCTTCTTTTCCTTTATATTTCCTTAATTATGTTTCATCACGTCTATTCTTCTCCTCCCTTCACCATGAGTCTCCCTCATACTCCCTGCTGCCAGCACTCCTATCTAAAATTTGTCTCTTCAATAATGTCTAATTATAACAGTACTTATGATCTACGAATATAAACTCTATATGTATGTATTTTTCCAGGTGTACCTTTCTAATTGTTTATTTCACTTTTTGTACTAGATGTAGTTTAACATGCCTACTAAAACGTATGAATGTAAAATAAGTAGAATGCCTGGTTAGATGTAAGAGAGGGCCTGATGGCCCTAATCTTGCCAGGTTAAATAAATCAATAAATAAATAAAAAATAAATAAATAACAATGAAATCTTCGTCTCCTTAAAAATTGTCCCCGAAGCTGTAATTAGTGTTGTGACAACTAGGCCAGTATCACTGTGTGCAACACTGTTCCGGAAATTTGCGATGTCAGCTGGTCTTACTGGTGCTGCCGTTACTCGAGTGAGGTTCACATTAAGAATTCCAGTCTTCGGATGTCAAGGGGATACGAATGTCCAATGGGACAGGTGGTGGGGGACAACCAATTGAAGCAAAATGCGGGTGGTTGGGGTTGTGGAGGCCATAGGTGCTACAACATGTCCTTTTTTGGGTCATTCATTACCATATTTAAAACGAGACTTCTAACATTACACTACAAGCTTTGTACACTTGAGTAGACATGAACCAAGGCATCCACCTTGCCTATAAATTATCGTAACTAGCACGACAGTTATTGCAAATTAATTATGTCCTAAATAAAGAAAACATACGCCCAAGTGAAAGTCTGTGTTATCAAATTAGGCTAGCACAAGCGGACTTTTTTTTTTTAATATATGAGAACAACGCACCCCAATGGGCTAGAACGGGCCTTTTCCCATTTTTAAATTGTGGGGGAGGGGACGTCTATGATGTTTGAGTGGTTGGTTCCTCCCCCGTTTTTTCTTTAGATAGTCATCCATCTATTAACAATCAGTGTGTCGCTAATACGTTTTTCCTAAAGACTAAGTGTTAAAAAAAAAAAAAAAAAAAAACGAACCAAAGATTTGTCACGACATCTGCTGCTGTGTGTTCGTGGGCGATTCTCACAGCAATTTTGCTGTGGGAACAGACATTGGTCAAACCACAAGATGTGTATGTTGATGTCTAGTAAGAGTGCCGTACCGTTGAACGTCCTCAGTCCAACATCACCCACTGATGGTGGTATTCGTACGATTGGGCCAATAGTATCGTTTCTGATAACATCGATGTTTCCAACTCAAGTGTTTCATCACAGCAACAGTCAGACTTTTCACAGGGATTTTATTAATAGCCAAAGCCCAGAACCTTCCAGCTTGAGTAGTTAAACACCTGTTTAAATTTTACGCTCGAAGACAGTGTCCTTCTTTCCGCCATGTAGCGCTCTTGACGATGCCCACCAGTTGTCCAAAGCAGTAAGTGCTAGTAGCACACTGTCTAGCATTGGCCCCTCTTTTATGTCACTGGTGCGATTTTACGTGTGCAACCCCTGTGTTGTCCTAATTGGTTGTTAGTTATGTCAGGGTCTCTGGACTGTTATTACATATCGAATTAACCTCATTCACCTGCATATTCAGCCCTCCACGTGCTGATATGTGTCATTATAAGCATCATTCTTTTCTCTCATTAATGAGTTGGTACAAGGTAAGGCGTCTACACCTCGAGTTTCTCTGATTTTACTCAGGTAATGTATATACACGAGGTTATATTGAGGGAAGTAGTACCTTCTTTGCTATCAGAATTGCACGATTAAGGATATACACGACACTCTTTGTGTACTGTTGCGTCTCCCACCCAAACATTGGAGAGCATTTCCGTACCATCCTCATGCTGTTAATGAAATCCACAATTAAACACTCAGGTCATCTTGGAGTCTCTTCTAACTTTTTCGTCAATCTAGCCTGCTAATGGTCCCATACTAGGCTACGGTAGTTTAAACTAACTGACCGGGGTTTTTTCTGGACCTCCTTCGTGCATGAATAACACCACTTGCATTACTTTCAGTCGCCAAGCAGGCACCCGCTTTCGCACCCGTGGGTGGTCACCCAACCGCCCGCTCTGCCAGACACTGAACACTGCTGTGTGATTAGTGTGATGGCCTGTTTCGCCCACCACTTTACATTTCGTTACGAGTGTCAAAGCCAGTCTTGCAGCACACATTGACCACTTGTAGATCTTTGTATATTTCGCAGCAGTACTGTTACTAAGCATCGTCTTGTGTACCGGTGGCAGTCCGCGCACAGAGTCAGAGGCATAGTGATGTTGTCTGACAGAATATTTGTACGCTTCGTGGACGGCAACGCCCCTGTCACACTTCTGTGAGGCGCGCTAGGTGCTATTTAAGCTTGGAACTTTTTTTCTAGACACTACCGAAGCTTTTGGCATTTAGAATTTCCGTTGTTTCCTTAAATAGGAAAAGGCAAACGGGCGATGGTTCCTTTGAAACGTCGCGCTGGGTTCCCTCCGCATCATGCGCTTTCCCTCTATAGTGATCCAGCCGGCCGTTGTGGCCGAGCGGTTCTAGGCGCTACAGCCTGGAACCGCGCGACCGCTACGGTCGCAGGTTCGAATCCTGCCTCGGGCATGGATCTCTGTGATGTCCTTAGGTTAGTTAGGTTTAAGTAGTTCTAAGTTCTAGGGGACTGATGCCCTCTGATGTTAAGTCCCATAGTGCTCAGAGCCATTTGAACCATTTTCTATATTGATCTCACAGCCAACGGGACATAAAATCGTAACATGGCTTCCTTTCTTATTTTACAACATTTTCGTGCGATTTAAATGTAACAAATTACAAATAAACGGATCTTACCACTTTTAAAGAGTAATGACAAGTTGAAACTTCCTAGCAGATTAAAACTGTGTGAATAATACAGACCCAGAACTTTTCTTTACACAGGGAATACTCTTACTGACCTTTCATTTTTAATTTTTATTTATTTTTTACTAAGATTTTCTATGGTAGCACAAGTTCGGGTGCTGCCGACAGCGTTTCATTGTGCCTGAAGAAGTGAGAAAAATTTTCGATGGTACACTGAAGTGAGAAAGGACATCGAAAACCTGACATCTGTGAAGGTTGTGAAATCCAAAACTCCGAGTGAGTGAGTACAAAATATGTGTTTTCTTTGGCCCGAAGTACTATTCATAACGACGACTGAAATTCCATTTTCTATCAGCATCGCGTTGTTTGAAAATCTGTTGCGAGCCCGCTGCGAGGTGTAGGCAGTCTGTATTGAGACCGGCGTTGTGCTAAGAGTATGGCCGCGGGCACAGTTAGTGCGGTAGTGAGCAACTCGTCCGCTGTGCCGTTTGCCAGTTTGTGATCCTCTTAAACACCTTGTTCAGTTCTGCCGTTAAGCGCGTCTCGAGGCGCCTGGTGGATAGTGTTGTCATCGAGGGCGACCAGTGGTGGACAGGTATATACACTCATGCTCATAAATTAAGGATAATGCTGATACGTGGTGAAACAACGCTCTGGTGGGCGGTTTGCGGGTTTAAATCACCTCGGGGTATGACCATGCGGTGCATTTGACCTGCGGTCGTCGCACGGTGGCGGTGGCAGCAGTCCACATACGCAGAGGTGTGTTGGTGCATGTCAGAATACGGTGCAGCGAGTAAGTGTGCAGCCGTTTTCAGACGTGCTATTGGTGACTGTGTGTTGAAAATGGTTCAAAGAATACGTATTGATGACATTATGAGGGGTAGAATACTAGGGCGACTAGAGACTAGAGACACAGCAAGTCATAGCACGGGCCCTCCGTGTGCCACAAAGTGTAATCTCAAGATTGTGGCAACGATTCCAGCAGACAGGAAACGTGTCCAGGCGCTACAGTACGGGAGGTCCTTAGTGTACAACACCCCAAGAAGACCGATATCTCACCATCAGTGCCCGCAATACTGCAGGTAACCTCGCTCGGGACCTTACCGCGGCCACTGGAACAGTTGTCTCCAGACACACTGTCTACAGACGAGTCAAGAGACATAGTTTATTCGCCCGCGGACCTGCAAGGTGCATTCCACTGACCCCTGGTCACAGGAGAACACGTAAAGCCTGGTGTCAAGAACACGGTACATGCTCATTCGAACAGTGGTCCCAGGTTATGTTCACGGACAGTCCAGGTGTAGTCTGAACAGTGATTCTCGCCGGGTTTTCATCTGGCGTGAACCACGAACCAGATACCAACCCCCTTAATGTCCTTGAAAGGCCCGCATCTCGTGGTCGTGCGGTAGCGTTCTCGCTTCCTACGCCCGGGTTCCCGTGTTCGATTCCCGGCGGGGTCAGGGATTTTCTCTGCCTCGTGATGGCTGGGTGTTGTGTGATGTCCTTAGGTTAGTTAGGTTTAAGTAGTTCTAAGTTCTAGGGGACAGATGACCTAAGATGTTAAGTCCCATAGTGCTCAGAGCCATTTGAACCATTTGTCCTTGAAAGGGACTTGTATGGAGGTCGTGGTTTGATGGTGAGGGGTGGGATTATGATTGACAGAGGAATATAACAGGTCACGTGTATAGGGACGTCATTTTGCACCAGTATGTCCGCATTTTCAGGGGTTCAGTGGGTCCGGCTTTCCTCCTGATGGATGATAACGCACGGCCCCACCGACCTGGCATCGTGGAGGAGTACCTTGAAACAGAAGATATCAAACTAATGGAGTGGCCTGCCTGTTCTCCAGACCTAAACCCGATCGAGCACGTCTAGAATGTTCTCGTTCGACGTATTGCTGCATGTCTTAACAACCCTAGGACACTTCAGGAGCTCCGACAGGCACTGGTGCAAGAATGGGAGGCTATACCCCAGCAGCTGCTGGACCACCTGATCCAGAGTATGCCAATCCGTTGTGCGGTCTGTGTACCTGTGCATAGTGATCATATCTCATATTGATATCGGGGTACATGCGCAGGAGACAGTGGCGTTTTGTAGCACATGTGCTTCGGGGCGGTTTTCTCAACTTATCACCAATACCGTGGACTTACAGATCTGTGTGGTGTGTGTTCCCTATGTGCCTATGCTATGAGCGCCAGTTTTTTGTAGTGCCACTTTGTGTGGTACCACATTCTGCAATTATCCTTAATTTATGAGCAGGAATGTGCTTAGTTTCGAGTCGCTAACGAACATCCTCCGTCCCATTCGGTATCCGAGGGAAGTGTGAATTCACGCGAGATCTCTATCCTGATTTATGAGCGCAGGCAAGGAGTAATCTTTTTCTCCCTTATTAGTATTCAGAAAGCTCTCATGTATGTATGTTTTGGGGCGATAGGAAAAACAAAATTCGAATGACGGGTCAATTACATTTGGCAGATGAGAAGCAAGTCAATGAAGCTAAGTCGCTCAGCAAAGTGATGAGACAGAAAAATGCACAGATAATGTATCGCTTTAAATCGTAAACACACTTTCTTTAAAACAATGATCTTAAATCAAATATGATTTCAAGTATGGTACTGCTCAATTTAGCTAAGGGGCTGAGGAATCGGATTCCAAGCGACCTGAAGTGTCAAGAGCTAAAATAAACGCACGAGTAGAAAAGAAAACTGTCAAGCAGATAGAACAATTAGTGAAACCAGATAGTCCGTCTTTTGTCACATGTACGGCCACAGCAAATGCAATATACTTCAGAGGAAAATGGGTGCAGAAAACCAATACTTGTCCGTGGCTTCTCCATTGGGAACCGACAACAGATGTTGAAATGATGGTTGTGTAAATGACAGGATCAGATACAAAGATGTACCACATCTCGTTTCGGAGGCTCCCCTCCTGGCTTATGTGACGGTACGTCACATAAATATTGAAATTTTCATCGGTTGTAAGCAGTGAACAATACTGTGAAGTGTTAAGGGTGAGGCCGGCCGGTGTGGCCGTGCGGTTCTAAGCGCTTCAGTCTGCCACCGCGTGACCGCTACGGTCGCAGGTTCGAATCCTGCCTCGGGCACGGATGTGTGTGATGTCCTTAGGTTAGTTAGGTTTAAGTAGTTCTAAGTTCTAGGGGACTGATGACCACAGATGTTAAGTCCCATAGTGCTCAGAGCCATTTGAACCATTTTTTTTTTGTTAAGGGTGAACTAAAAATTATTTGTAAACACTTAACGCATTTTGTGAACGTAATTAGTATAAAAGATACAGTTAATGATCTAGAAAAAAGAAGAAACTGATATGGAGCGGTAATTTAAAAGTAGCATCTTTGTTTAAAACATGTCTATGAAAATAAAAAAAGGATCGCTAAGAGACGCGATTGTACGGCCGAGGAGGACGGACGTACTTTATGGCACATACACTGTTTTGTTTCGCGATACGGAAGGCAGCCATTGAGCGGCTACACATATTTTATTTAAGTTATTCTGTATTCTGCTAAAATAAACTAATTATTGTTATCACAAAATGAATTTCTTTGTAATAGTTGTCACCTCAAATGGTCGCAGCGGCTAATTATTTTTAATAATCATTTTTTTCAGTAATTTGCGCTGCGAGAAGCTCATCTTCCGATGCAGCCTCTGGTCGGCCATTACGAGCCAAAGTATTAATTTATTTTTCAAAGTGTTAACAGTAACTGTAAATGCGAGAGATTTCGTTGTAAGAACCTTTCTAAATTGCAACATACAATTAATTTAACGTTAAAGTTCATTTTTTAAATTATGCAGATTCCATGAGTTCAGCAAGTTTTATCTTGGCCGCTCTACGGCAACAATCGAAATTCACTCGAGCCTTGCTTTGCAATCAATAAATAGAAATTAACAAAATTACATTCAATTCAGTTAACGGCAACGTTATTTTTAGTCATCACTTTCAAAATCTGAAGTTGGTACATGAATAACAACAGCCCTTCAAGAACCCGTTTCGTATTTACTTACGCACGTAAGTAAAAATGATAAGAAAAGATAATTTCCGTGAGAGAAAGAATTACGGTCTAAAAAAAAAAATATACATTAAAAATAATATATATAACGTAACAATTACAAGGGTGAGAGGTTCTCAGTGACGGTTGTTAGCGGGTGAGAAGGTCAGGACCGTAGACCACTTCCACGTTCCAGAGGGTGCCTACTAGCGAACAGTGGCCGTAATCAAAATGCAGTGCGATAAAGAACTTGAAGAAACTTTACACACGGCTAACGCCACTGGAATCGGTTGTACAAAAACGTCATACGCAATGCGTTCACTGAATTCGACGTGGGACGCACCGCACACGCTGCGGCCGCTGTCGTTCTACCTGAGCTGTCGCAGCCGCCAGCCGCCTCAGAGCGCGACCTCCACCGGTGCCTCTCGTTCTACCTTCCAGCAGTGCCAAATGGTTCAAATGGCTCTGAGCACTATGCGACTTAACTTCTGAGGTCATCAGTCGCCTAGATCTTAGAACTAATTAAACCTAACTAACCTAAGGACATCACACACATCCATGCCCGAGGCAGGATTCGAACCTGCGACCGTAGCGGTCGCTCGGCTCCAGACTGTAGCGCCTAGAACCGCACGGCCACTCCGGCCGGCTCCAGCAGTGCCAGTCCGGCCACATATGCAGGACACTGCACTGTAGTTCCTTCTCTAGATTGTCGCACAGATGACAAAATGGTAGATATCGAAATAGATGACAGACGGACAGAAAAACAATTAAAATCGCTCAAAAGAGGAAAGGCCGCTGCACCTGATGGGATACCAGTTCGATTTTACACAGAGTACGCGAAGGAACTTGCCCCCCTTCTTGCAGCGGTGTACCGTAGGTCTCTAGAAGAGCGTAGCGTTCCAAAGGATTGGAAAAGGGCACAGGTCATCCCCGTTTTCAAGAAGGGACGTCGAACAGATGCGCAGAACTATATAGACCTATATCTCTAACGTCGATCAGTTGTAGAATTTTGGAACACGTATTATGTTCGAGTACAATGACTTTTCTGGAGACTAGAAATCTACTCTGTAGGAGTCAGCATGGGTTTCGAAAAAGACGGTCGTGTGAAACCCAGCTCGCGCTATTCGTCCACGAGACTCAGAGGGCCATAGACACGGGTTCCCAGGTAGATGCCGTGTTTCTTGACTTCCGGAAGGCGTTCGATACAGTTCCGCACAGTCGTTTAATGAACAAAGTAGGAGCATATGGACTATAAAACCAGTTGTGTGATTGGATAGAAGAGTTCCTAGATAACAGAACGCAGTATGTCATTCTCAATGGAGAGAAGTCTTCCGAGTAAGAGTGATTTCAGGCGTGATGCAGGGGAGTGTCGTAGGATCGTTGCTATTCACAACATACACAAATGACCTTGTGGATAACATCGGAAGTTCACTGAGGCTGTTTGCGAATGATGCTGTGGTATATCGAGAGGTTGTAAGGATGGAAAATCGTACTGAAATGCAAGAGGATCTGCAACGAATTGTCGCATCGCAATTTAATCTCAATGTAGACAAGTTTAATGTGCTGCGAATACATAGAAAGAAAGATCCTTTGTCATTTAGCTACAATGTAGCAGGTCAACAACTGGAAGCAGTTAATTCCATAAATTATCTGGGAGCAGGCATTAGGAGTGATTCAAAATGGAATGATCATATAAAGTTGATCGTCGGTAAAGCAGATGGCAGACTGATATTCATTGGAAGAATCCTAAGGAAATGCAATCCGAAAACAAAGGAAGTAGGTTACAGTACGCTTGTTCACCCACTGCTTAAATACTGCTCACCTGTGTGGGATCCGTACCAGGTACGGTTGATAGAAGAGATAGAGAAGATCCAACGGAGAGCAGCGCGCTTCGTTACGGGATCATTTAGTAATCGCGAAAGCGTTGCAGAAATGATAGATAAATTCCATTGGAAGACTCTGCAAGAGAGACGCTCAGTAACTCGGTACGGGCTTTTGTTGAAGTTTCCAGAACATACCTTCACCGAGGAGTGAAGCAGTATGTTCCTCCCTCCTACGTATATTTTGCGAAGAGACCACGAGGATAAAATGAGAGAGATTAGAGGCCACACAGAGGCATACCGACAATCTTTCTTTCCACGAACAATACGAGATTGGAATTTGTGCGAAGTTTAGAAAACGGTGTGGCGCAATGCGTGGCTAGCTGTCTCTTTTAAGGGCAGTTAAATAAAAGGTAAGTTCCTAGTTTAGTGTCCTCATCTGACGCACAGTTTTAATCTGCCAGGAAGTTTGAAATCAGCACACATTTTACTACTTCGCTGCAGAGTAAAATATGCAATCTGGTAGTAACAAGATACATGGAATACAGTGATAAAAAAAAGTGGTGATGAATGTGGTAACAAGTCTTCTTGTGGATAAAAAAGCTATTAATACTCCTGACGGCCCACGGTAGACAAATACAGTTTCTCAGAATGAAAATATGAAACAACTCTGGCTGATAAACAGTGCGAACAATCCGCGTCTCGGATGGAACACTGTGATTTCAGCCCGCAATGGAAACTGGTTACGTAAGGAGGCCGGAACGCCAGTCACGCGAGGTCGCTGTGCCCAAGTCCACGGCAGGCCGCGTAATTTGTGGCTCTTCGTTGCCGCGCAGCAGCAGCAGCAGCAGCCACTGCTATTAGCGCCGCCCACACGCCCCTAGCTGGATCGGTCCGCCAGGATGTTACGCAGGCGCCGGGCGAGCTGCACGCGATGGCTTATACGGCCGGCAATGATCCACTTGCTGAATACAGAGGATCCGAATACGTTTTTTGGTGAATTGCTTTCTTCAGCGTAGAACAACACGTGTCTTCCAGCGATGATTTCTAACCTGCAGTTATTTAGCGAGTTTGCTCACTTAACTTGTTTTCTATATATACTAAGATGGTATCTGTTCTTTCGGACGTGTCCGAAAGAACAGATACCATCTGTGACCATGCAGCTCGTTAGAATGAAATTACAATGAAATGAACACCCTTAGCTGCTTATAGGCGTTGACATACGTATATATATATATATATATATATATATATATATATATATATATATATATATATATATATATATATATATATAAGACTCACCGGCTACTTGACCATCTTCTTCTTCTGTGCGAATGCACAAACAGTGCCCGAACTCTTACGGGAATCGGCAACGCGCCGCGAGTAATGAGTATAATGGGCGGGGGCACTACGAATGTAGTGCGGGACAATACGTTGAGAATGTGGGTTTCGCGGGAGGCGTGCCAGAGATAAATCCTGCAGTCGCGCTATCCTCTGTGCCCTCGGTGGCTCAGATGGGTAGAGCAACTGCCATGTAAGCAGGAGATCCCGGGATCGAGTCCCGATCGGGGCACACATCTTCACCTGTCCCCGTCGACGTATGTCAACGCCTGTAAGCAGCTAAGGGTGTTCATTTCATTGCAATAACTTGTTTTCTCTGATCCGACTAACTTCTTCATTTTCTCAGTGACGATAGTATTATCGAAACGGAGGATAACACAGAGAAGGCGGACGTCCTGTGTTTCTTATTTCCGAAATTGTTTCACTGAGGAAGACAGCACTACCGTTTTCCTCTCGGTGGTCGCACGAAACCCGAAACGACAGATGCCGTACGAGTGACCGCGGGACGGGAAATGAACTCAAACTGATCAGAGGAAAGATGACTGATCCTGAAAAGATAAGAATAGCGTTTTACATCAAGATGCGAAAAAATTTCCTCCTCTTATTTCAGAAGTTTACCTCGGATCGGTTCCTTTCAGAGTATGCAGACACAATAGCGCCTTTCTTAGCAATCATATACAACCGCTCACTTGACGAAAGGTCTGTTCTTAAAGACTGGAAAGTAGCACAGGTCACACCAATATCAAGAAAGGAAATAAGAGTAACCCATTGAATTACAGACCCGTATCACTGACCTCAATTTGCAGGAGGATTTTGGAGCATACACCGTACTCGAACATTATGAATCGCGTTGAAGAAAATGAATTATTGATACGTAACCAACACGGATTCAGAAAATATCGTTGTTGTGAAACACAAAAAAATTCAAATGGCTCTGAGCACTATGGGACTTAACATCTGTGGTCATCAGTCCCCTAGAACTTAGAACTACTTAAACCTAGCTAACCTAAGGACATCACACACATCCATGCCCGAGGCAGGATTCGAACCTGCGACCGTAGCGGTCACGCGGTTCCAGACTGAAGCGCCTAGAACCGCATGGCCACACCGGCCGGCTGAGCAACACAGCTAGCTCTTTATTGCCATGAAGTAATGAGTGCTGTCGACAAGGGATCTCAGATCGATTCCATATTGCAAGATTTCAAGAAGGCTTTTGATACCGTTGCTCACAAGCGACTATTAATCAAATTGCGTGCATATGGAGTATCGTCTCAGTTGTGTGATTGAATTCGTGATTTTCTCTCAGAGAGGTCACAGTTCGTAGTGATAGATGGTAAATCATCGAGTAGAACACAAGTGATATCTGGCGTTCCGCAATATAGTGTTATAGGCCCTCTGCTGCTCCTGATCTACATAAATGTTCTAGGTGATAATCTGAGCAGCCCCCTTTGATTGTTTGCAGATGATGCTGTAATGTACCGTCTAGTAAAATCATCAGACGACCAATCCTAATTACAAAATGATCTAGAGAGAATTTCTGTGTGGTGCGAAAAGTGGCAATTGTCTCTAAATAAAGAAAAGTGCGAGGTCGTCCACATGGGTACTAATAGAAATCCGATAAATTTTGGGAATACAATAAAAAATTTCACAAATCTAAGCGCTGTCAATTCGACTAAATACCTAGGAATTATAATCACGAGCAACTTAAATTGGAAAGACCACATGGATAACATTGTGGGGAAGGCGAAACAAAGACCGCCCTTTGTTGGCAGAACACTTAGAAGATGCGACAAACCCACACACAGCCTACATTGGACTTGTCCGTCCTCTGCTGGCATATTGCTGCGCGATGTGGGATCCTTACCAGGCAGGACTGACGGAGGACATCGATAAAGTGCAAAGAACGGCAGCTCGTTTCGTGTTATCGCGCAATAGGGGTGAGAATGTCACTGATATGATACGCAAGTTGGGGTGGCAGTCACTGAAACAAAGACGGTTTTCTTTGCGGCGAGATCTATTTACGAAATTTCGATGACCAACTTTCTCTTCCGAATGCGAAAATATTTTGTTGACACTCACCTACGTAGGGAGAAATGATCATCATAATAAAACAAGAGAAATCAGAGCTCGAACGGAGAGATTTAGGTGTTCCTTTTTCCCACGCGCCATTCGAGAGTGGAATGGCAGAGAAGTAGTATGAAAATGATTCGATGAACCCTCTGCCAGGCACTTACGTGTGAATTGCAGAGTAACCATGTAGATGTAGAAATGAGCGAAGCGTTCCTACTGGTTGAAAAAAATCCATAGGTCATTTCCATTTTCTAGAAGGGTCGCCAGAAAGATCCACAAAACTGTACATCTATATCGTTGACGTAAATGTATTACAGAATTCCAGAACACGCGTTATGTTCGGATATTATGGCCTTTATGAGGAACGAAAATCTGCTTTGTAAAGGAAATATGGATAAAGGAGGTAATGCCTATGGATTGGAACATGGGAATTATCTGCCCGTTACACAAAAAAGACGACAAGTCAGAATGTAGTAATTATCGTGGAATCACTCTCTTGGACGTAACATAAAAGATATTTAGTGAAATCTTAGCCTCCAGACTTGAAAGGATGATAGAAGGGATATTGGGGGACTATTAGGCTGGATTTAGGAGGAACAGATCAACGATGGATCAGATATTTTTATTACGACAAGTGCTAGAGAAGTTTTATGAGTATGACAAGCAATTACGTCAGTTGTACAGTGATTATAAGCAAGCGTACTACAGCCTACACAAGAAGAAAATTATACAGATCATGAAAGAATTTAGAATCGCACTAAAACTGGTCAATTTAATGGAAATGACAATGAAAGCAACAGTGTGTAAAGTAAGAATAGAGCAAGAACTGTCTGGAGAATTCCAAGTACAGAGGGGGCTGCGATAGGGAGATGTGATCTCTACAATGCTATTTAATTTAGTTTTAGAAAAGGTGATGCGCCAAATGCCGATAAACCCAGGAGGAACAATACTTAATCGGCAAGTTTAAATGGTAGCATATGCGGATGACGTAGCATTAATGGCAAGGAATGTAAGGGCATTAAAGGGGAACTACGATACGTTAGATGAAGCAGCAAGAGATGTAGGTTTAGAAGTAAACATAAACAAAACAAAGTATTTGGTGATGGGGGGAGCGCAATATAAACAGACAAAAGAATTCAATAGTAATGA
This sequence comes from Schistocerca piceifrons, assembly GCF_021461385.2. Lineage (NCBI taxonomy): Eukaryota > Metazoa > Arthropoda > Insecta > Orthoptera > Acrididae > Schistocerca > Schistocerca piceifrons. The sequence goes on along the minus strand of NC_060144.1, from coordinate 38,691,191 downwards.
ATGGAAAGAATATGAAAGAGTAAAAACATTTAAATATTTAGGTTCTGTGGTAACGGAGGACAATAAAGTGGCAGTAGAAATACAAGAAAGGATGGCAAGTGGAAATCGTTGCTATTTTACCTTGCAGAATGTATTTAATTCCAGAAATGTTAGTAGGAACACAAAAATCAAAATATACACGACTATATTAAGACCTATAGTAATATATGGATTAGAAGGCTGTGTATTGACATTAAAGGAGAAGAATTGGTTATTGAGATGGGAAAGAAAGATACTGAGAAGGATTTTTGGAGCAGTGAGAGAGGAAGATGGCTGGAGAGTAAGGACAAATGTAGAACTACAAAAACTTTTTGGACAGATGGATACTGTTGTTAAAATTAAGCAGGGAAGAATAAGATGGGCAGGACATATACAGAGAATGCCAGAAACTCGGAGCGTCAAGAAAGTTTTCATGGGAAAACCTGATGGGAGAAGGAGAAGAGATAGACTCAGGAAAAGGTGGCTGGACGATATGGAAGAAGATCTAAAGGCGATGGGAATAAGAAATTGAAGAAGGAAGGCGATGGACAGAGAAGAATGGAGGCAGGTGATACAGGAGCCCAAGGTCCTTCAAGGACTGTAGAGCCAACCAACAAGAAGAAGATGATGATGAATCAACGTGGTTTCCGTAAACAACTACTGCGTGTGTCCCAGCCTGTTCTGCTTGTCCCAGATAGCTCGAACGCAACAGATTATGGCGCCCGGGATGATGTGTTCCTTGACGGCCAGAACACGTTCGGTAAATAAAGTGCCATACTGATGCCTAACGAACAAGTTGTGAACGCACGTGAACCAGACAAGATTTATGATAGTATTGAAGACTTCCTAACAAATGTAACAGAGTACCTCATTCTTAAAGGATAGGATCCTTCAGAAGTAAACGTAACTGTCGGTGTACCGCAAACGAGTGTTGTGGGACTTCTAGAGGAGACCGGGGCGCCTTTACGCACGAGGCACGCTTGCACGGAGCTCTTTTCTCGGGAACCGCTCTCGTTAGAACACTACAGGCAGTGGAAGGTTAGACTGCCATCTGCCGAGGGCCCTCACAAATGTGAGAGGGACGAACATGCTTCTGTTTTTGTTCTAGGTGAGTAAATTTTGTTGTTCAAATACTGAAGCCCCCAGGGAGGCAAGTTCTTAGAAGTGAGCGTAGTTAAATATACGTTCCTTCATTCTACTTTGCAAGGTAAATGTGTGCAGTTTCAAAGCCTGGAAGCTACTGTAATATGGCGATGGGGCATATTTCCGCAATTCTGTTGGGACACGTTGACGCACTATTTTATATCGCCATCCAAAGTGATACCTTTATCGAGGAAATTTTAAGACAAAAGCAGTTGGAAACGCAGTCTAAAAATGAAGGAACATGAGAATAGAATGTAGAAAATCCAAAATAAGCTATTTGCAGCTGATGATTCTCAAGCAGAAAGACCTAATTCTATGAGAGCATGACTGATAAGGGCAAGAAATTGCTAAAACCGAGAACAAAGATAAAATGTGGTCGCCCTGCATCTGATGTCATTAGTTTTCTCTCCAAGGGCAAGATTTCATATGGTAACTCTTTGTACTCCATTGCCTTCTGCTTTCCTCTTAAGGCAGCGTAATTTCCGCTTCCCTTTATATCATCTATCACTCTGTATCTCTTCCCTCCTCTCGGTCTCCTCTCACAAACTTTTCCTTTCAAAGCCTCTATTAGCCAGTATTCCCATCTCACCGAATATCCGAGCCAGTCGTCTTCCTTTCTCTTAAAACTTGTAGCAGTGCGATGAAGAGGTTGAAAATTACCTCCGTACTCACTAACTGAAGAAGAGATATAGCCAGTCAAAAAGGAATCAAGAATGAATCCACTGCCTCAAATATAAAAGATGGGCTCACAACGATTGAACGACAGGAAACACATTATTTCTTATGGGTATAAACTACAACTCTACCAATGATGGTCCACACAGACTGCTATCTAGGCCATATTATGCTAACAGGCAGAAATTTGGCAAAACATTTGTTTAGCGCTACTAAAATCTTTGTGTTTTATCAAGTTACTTGGTGTAAATGAGCCTGTAATTTTGTTCCCTGCCGATAAGATGTAAGAGTAATACCTACGAATTTTTTGTGTGAAAACTTTTAAAGCTTTTTAAATAAAACAAACGTTATTAACATTCTATATCTTCATTACTCGTGGTTACATATTTATTTCTCAACATAGTCACCGTGGGGACGAACACACTTGTCCCAACGAGCGAAGACTTTGTTGACACCGTCATTACAGAATGTTTGTTCACGGAGGCACAGCCTCACCTCTGCTAGCATTCCATCATCACTATTAAAGTGCAGTCCTCGAAGGTCTTCTTGCAGTTTTGGAAATAGATGAAAATCGGATGGGGCCATGATGGGATTGTACGAAGGATGCTCGATGACAGTGGAATCAAGACTTGGGATTGTTGCACATGTCGCAGCACTCATGTGTGGTCTGACATTGTGATCCTGAAGGAGACGGTGCTCCATGTGTGGACGAACTCTTCGAGTTGGCACTTTCAATGAGAAACCTCAATTATAGCACGCCGCTCCTGGAGCATCGATATACACTCCTGGAAATGGAAAAAAGAACACATTGACACCGGTGTGTCAGACCCACCATACTTGCTCCGGACACTGCGAGAGGGCTGTACAAGCAATGATCACACGCACGGCACAGCGGACACACCAGGAACCGCGGTGTTGGCCGTCGAATGGCGCTAGCTGCGCAGCATTTGTGCAACGCCGCCGTCAGTGTCAGCCAGTTTGCCGTGGCATACGGAGCTCCATCGCAGTCTTTAACACTGGTAGCATGCCGCGACAGCGTGGACGTGAACCGTATGTGCAGTTGACGGACTTTGAGCGAGGGCGTATAGTGGGCATGCGGGAGGCCGGGTGGACGTACCGCCGAATTGCTCAACACGTGGGGCGTGAGGTCTCCAATGTACATCGATGTTGTCGCCAGTGGTCGGCGGAAGGTGCACGTGCCCGTCGACCTGGGACCGGACCGCAGTGACGCACGGATGCACGCCAAGACCGTAGGATCCTACACAGTGCCGTAGGGGACCGCACCGCCACTTCCCAGCAAATTAGGGACACTGTTGCTCCTGGGGTATCGGCGAGGACCATTCGCAACCGTCTCCATGAAGCTGGGCTACGGTCCCGCACACCGTTAGGCCGTCTTCCGCTCACGCCCCAACATCGTGCAGCCCGCCTCCAGTGGTGTCGCGACAGGCGTGAATGGAGGGACGAATGGAGACGTGTCGTCTTCAGCGATGAGAGTCGCTTCTGCCTTGGTGCCAATGATGGTCGTATGCGTGTTTGGCGCCGTGCAGGTGGGCGCCACAATCAGGACTGCATACGACCGAGGCACACAGGGCCAACACCCGGCATCATGGTGTGGGGAGCGATCTCCTACACTGGCCGTACACCACTGGTGATCGTCGAGGGGACACTGAATAGTGCACGGTACATCCAAACCGTCATCGAACCCATCGTTCTACCATTCCTAGACCGGCAAGGGAACTTGCTGTTCCAACAGGACAATGCACGTCCGCATGTATCCCGTGCCACCCAACGTGCTCTAGAAGGTGTAAGTCAACTACCCTGGCCAGCAAGATCTCCGGATCTGTCCCCCATTGAGCATGACTGGATGAAGCGTCGTCTCACGCGGTCTGCACGTCCAGCACGAACGCTGGTCCAACTGAGGCGCCAGGTGGAAATGGCATGGCAAGCCGTTCCACAGGACTACATCCAGCATCTCTACGATCGTCTCCATGGGAGAATAGCAGCCTGCATTGCTGCGAAAGGTGGATATACACTGTACTAGTGCCGACATTGTGCATGCTCTGTTGCCTGTGTCTATGTGCCTGTGGTTCTGTCAGTGTGATCATGTGATGTATCTGACCCCAGGAATGTGTCAATAAAGTTTCCCCTTCCTGGGACAATGAATTCACGGTGTTCTTATTTCAATTTCCAGGAGTGTAGTTGCGTTACACGCCGCCACGTTACGCGCTACAATTCTGAGCCCTCTAGCGGCAGAGGGTTGCAATTTGCGCAGCGCAGCGGTATAGTCGACCGAGCAATGTGTGTGGCCTGACCCGATGTCGAGGACAAAATAAAAAGTTCGGAGGCATTACTTTTCGTCATGCCCTCGTATTTCGAAAATATTATTAGTGTGTTTTGCGTACTCATTATTGTATTCTATGGTATGCGTAAACCTGCGCACATAGACCGGCCAAATACCGGGCACCTTTACGCACTCTACTTGAGGCAACATACAATTATTTTGCACTCATCAATGTAATTTTGACTTAGAAGTACACAGACTACGTTATAGTTCAACAACAATGTTACATGACCAAACAATTTTCTACACGATAAATATGACGAAAAAGGGTTAAGAATTTCAGAAAATAAATCGGCATAAATGTGCCTATGTCCCCGGTACTGAAAGCACAATGCATATAAACGACTTGGTGGATAACGTCGCTAATTTACATGAGGTTGGTGGTGTTATATACAGAGAAGTCGCGACGTTTTAAGGGGAGACGGAAGGCAAACGGGCTTAAAAAGTCGGTTTTTAGATTTTTTACGTATTTGTGAAGCCCACTAATCACTGCGTTAAACAGTTTTCACTTCATCATAATGTATAGGCTTTCACGGTCGGCGCCTTCATTAGTTAAAACTTCCGAGCTGAGAAGCCGTCCTCGGTCTGTAAAACTTCTTCTTCCTGACGTTTCATTGCCAGCTGCAGACAGCATCTTCCAAGGTGAGTCATCGACTGGCTGCCACGCCGTGGAGGTCTCGTTTTTATAGAGCGCATAGAGGGCACCACCATTCGCCACGTGGGACCGACTGTAAGTCTCTCTCTGGCTAACCTCGTTATTCTCTATTGAAGTTAGTCGATTGTCACATCGTTGGTGCAAAGTCGACCGCCATATCTTATCTAACTTTAAGCCTTACTCTTTACTATTAAAATTATTATGGTGTTTCTGAATCTCTATAGCTTCTCTACACATGCGTGCATAATAATGCGTTCTCCTCGCTAGCACGCTCGTCTCACTCAATTTTATTTCATGATCACCGTCTTTAAAAACATGTTCCGCTACGGCTAATTTGTCGGTATGTCCCAGTCGACAGTTGCTTTTGTGCTCGGTTAAGCGGGTATTGCACATTTTCTTTCTGTTGTTCCAATATAAACCTTCCCACAGCTACACGGAACTTTATACGCGCCAGGAGTCGCTAAGGGTGCCGAGCGCTATTCTTCTTGGTGGGTCTAAGGATTCTGTCAACTTGAAACTTGGCCAGGACTTTCAAACACGGTCCGTAATATCCCAAATATATGGAAGAAAAACTTTTCTAGATGACAGTTGTTGTTGCTGATTGTTGAAAGGCGCTTTTCTTCGGGGATGTAGTGCTCGATCTACCTCGTTGTCAGCGTATCCATTTCTCTTAAAAACGGTTTGCAAACGATTTAGTTCATCTTGCAAATAAAGTGGCTCACACATCTTATTAACTCTGTCCACCAATGTTTTAATGACACCTTTATTTTGCCTGGGATAATGGTTAGAATCCTTATGGAGGTAACGGTCGGTGTGCGTATCTTTTCTATACATTTTATGCCCTACACTCAAATCTGTCCGTTTAATTACTGATACATCCAAAAACTTAAGTTGTCCATTACTCTGTTTCTCCATAGTAAGTTGTATCTTTGGATTAATACTTTTTAGGTGCACCAAAAAACCATACAATTCCTCTTCACCGTGATTCCATACCATAAAAGTGTCATCCACGTACCGATACCGCTTCAAAGGGCTTTTACTGGCAGACTTCATCGTCTGCTGTTCAAACAATTCCATAAACAGATTATCAACTACTGGACTCAGAGGGCTGCCCATGGCCACTCCGTCGGTTCCCTAGAACTTAGAACTACTTAAACCTAACTAACCTAAGGACATCACACACATCCATGCCTGAGGCAGGATTCGAACCTGCGACCGTAGCGGTCGCGTGGTTCCAGACTGAAGCGCCTAGAACCGCTCGTCCACACCGTCCGGCGTGTTGACGCTTCCCACTCTGGCATTGGTGCAGTGCTGGCGCACAGTAACGGCAATGGTACTGAGCAACCCATCGCCTATGCATCCAATACACTGATGCCTGCTCAGAGAAACTACTCACAGATCGAGAAAGGGGCTTTAGTGATGACCTTTGCCGTTAAGAAATTCCATGTGCCCCGCTTTGCGACCAAGTGTACCCTCATTACTGATCACAAACCGTTGGTAGCACTCTTTAGGCCTCATTCTCGGCTACCAGACCACGTGGCTCAGCGTTGGGCTCTTTTCTTTAGTACAGTTACACCATTAATTACAAGCCTACTGTACAACACATAAACATGGATTTCCTGTCTCGTTTACCCTCAGGACCGGACCTGACATTTGACTAGGAGGAGTTCTCCTGATTCCACATTGACATAAAATGACGATGCACCTTGGTTGGGTTTCCCACCACAGCTACTCACATTGCCACTGACATGCACTGTGACCCTATCTTTCGGCGTGTCACATGATATGTGCTACATGGTGGCTCATTTATTTTTAAAATTCTGATGGTCCAGAACTCTGAGGCTGGGCTCACCTCTCACATCGTTTGTTGGTTGTCTCTGATGTTCTCCTGCTTGATGCGAAGGTCGATACCCACTTACGCCATATCTTGGAACTCTTCCATGGTACGGGGTAGCGTATGTCACAGATGAAAGCCCTTACCAGGTGACATGTCTACTGCCCGGGACTGATAAAAGACGTGGAGGCAATGGTGCACTGTTATCCCACATCTGCCCAACATTGGGCTATTCTGCTTCGGTCTTTTGCCCCCTGGTCCACTTTAATAGCCGGTATGTCCACCTCTGGCGCGGATAGTAGTGGCTACACGTTGTGGCATGGAAGCAATGGGGACTTGGTAGGTGTCTGGAAGGAGCTGACACCACATCTGCACATAAAAGTCACCTAATTCCTGTAAATTCCTGGGATGGGTGCGATGAGCTCTGATGCCAAGTTCAATCACATCATCAAATGTGTCCCATCGGGTTCAGGTGAGTTGGAGAACCAGCACATCAATTGGAACTCGCCAGTCTGTTTCTCGAACCATTCCTTCACACTCCTGGCATTGTGATATGGCGCATTATCTAGTTGAAAAGTGCCAATGCCGTCATGAAGGGGTGTATGTCGTCTGCAATCAGTGCACGATACTCCCTGGCCGTTATAGTGCCTTGTGCAAGCTCCATTGGTCCCATGAATGTTCCCTAGTGCACAACGTAGCTGCCTCCTGCTTGTGCCCGACCTGCAGTACGGATGTCAAAGAGCTGTTCCCCTGGATTCTCGCCCTCCTATCGGCATGATGAAGAAGTTATCTGTATGCATCAGACAACGCAACGCTCTAACATTGCGCCAATGTCCAGAGCCGACTTGACAGTGCACCTGCATGGGTCGTCGGCTGCAGAAGCCCACTGTTTCGAGTATTCGGTGCACTGTGTGTTTAGACACACTTGTACTCTGCCCAACATTAAAGTCAGATGTTAGCTCCGCCGCAGTCCGCCCACCCTAAAATGTCCGACATCTTATAATGAAGGTTGGCCGCCCAACCAACGACGTTTGGACGAGGTTTCATCTTGGTTCCGCCATATCTTGAAGACACTCACCACATCACTCCTGGAAAACGCGACAAGTCGTGCAGTTACCGAAATGCTCGTGCCGAGCCTCCGGGACATCACAGTCTGCCCTCGGTCAAACTCAGATAGATCATATGCCTTCCCCGTTCCACCCAGCGACAGAATGCTCACTGATATTACGTGCAGCGTGCATACGTATGACTAGCAGTCATTCCTTGCCAGGTGAGCTGCTATCGCCTGGGCTGGTTTATATCGATAGTAGATCGGTGGTCATAAATGTTCTGCTGATCACTGTATAGTCTTGTTGCAACCCTTGTTCACTATAGTACGAGCAGCCCTTAGTGGCTCGGCATCTTACTTACAACCATTCATAACGTCCCCTTTCCGGCTTAGATCTTTTTTAATATCTGACTTGTAAGTACTGCATCTTTTTCCAGTCAGTACAAACTTTAATTTTATTAATCTATTATATACTTAATATGTTTTAGAACAGTTAGTCTAATTCTGAAGACGACGCTCATAGTAGCGTCAAAACTTGGTCAATTTTGACTTAATAAATGGTTCAAATGGCTCTGAGCACCATGGGACTTAACTTCTGAGGTCATCAGTCCCCTATAACTTAGAACTACTTAAACCAAACTAACCTAAGGACATCACACACATCCATGCCCGAGGCAGTATTCGAACCTGCGACCATAGCGGTCGCGCGGTCCCAGACTGTAGCGCCTAGAACCGCTCGGCCACTCCGGCCGGCTTTGACTCAATATTTGTGACCGAGGGCTTATTTGTTCTAATATAATTCTGACACGGTCACTGAACCTTAGCAGCTATGTTCAAAGTTTTAGATTGAGAATTACTTCTATGACTAATGGTACAGGCAGCACTGGATGGTATGTAAATAACAGCAGTTTGCAATGAATAGGTTCTCTGAAGGCTTTATAGATTGTTTTTGTCTATATTATTGCTTGAAGTATTCTAAAAATACGTCAGCAATGTGCAATGTTCATGTTAAACGGTATTAAATACGTAAAATGAGTAATCAATCTGTGCGGTTGAATTTCTGCAAACTAAGGCCAGCTACACCATCAGAAACACATACACAACAGTATTGTCTTATTATGGGAGAAAGGAATGGGATGATTTTATTACCAAATTTCACTTAACCTGCAGAACGATTTGGACAGATTTTAAACACGCATTCAAAGATAGTCAGAAAACGTCAGAGTCGATATCTAGGTAACTACTTGTGAAACATCTTACACTCTGCAAGTACTAATTAAATACTGTCGTAAATTTTCTGTGTAACTCACGAAAATACATGTTTATCGTAATATAAGCAAAATTCCTACAAAACTTCGATTTTGTGCGCCTTGCAAGGACAATGAACTATCGAAATACGCGTAACGCCAAACGCGGGGCTTTGTACGACCACCTTCCATTGCTATAAATGCTAAATTATGGCAGAACTGGTATTAAAGTGACGCAACTCTCACTAACGTATAGATAAGTAGACATAGATATGGAAGTTGCCGTATTCTAAAATTTAGTGTGTCACAACCAGAAACGACGTTAGAAATTCTACCAACCCATGATACTGTCCCAGTTGAAATACGTGCTTAACAACACAGTTCATGCTAGAACTTTCTATAAGCAAAGCTTAAACTAGATGATTGTAAATATTACGACGTATGGTACCTCAATATTGCAGTGTGACAGTACGGCAGACCCGATTTGCAGAGACGAAATATCGGTGTCTTAATTCACGGAAAACAGAGACGAAATACTTTGATAGCAGCAGCAATAACGGTGAACAATCACCAAGAATTATCGAAGTGAGTTAGTTACATTTCATAACAGAGTAGTTGAAAAGAAAGGAACAAGTCATTGTGTACATTCCTAAACTGCCTTGCACAGGAATTCAACACACAGTCCATTCTGTAGTGGTCCCTAGCCTGTTAATAGCTTCATTTTAGCCAAGGAATACGTACATCGTTTCCTGTAGACACATGCCTCGATACTTTATAAAATCCATAAGGTAATTACTAATAAAGCTGCCCGCTGCCGGGTTTGTGAGTTGACGTTTTAATACGTGATATAAACTTTACAACTGCAGGCCACTCATGATAAACACTCAACCCACAGCTGTCTTATCGCGTTGTATAACCGCAGCTGTCGCTGTATATGCATGATGTCACCTCCACGCGAACATTACGCTCCACCTAGGAAAAACCTTATGTAACTCCCGAAGCAGGCTGGTTCCGTTAATCTAGATTTGTAGTGTAGTTTTGTGAGAAGAGTACGTAAAATGTATGTTCCTGTGCTCGTCGAATATGAGGAATCAAGGAATCGTACGTTCTCGGTTCGCTTTACAAACAAATCGTATTAATGAGATTTATTACAAAATAAAAAGAGACAATACTTAACTTTGGGATAACACAGATGTTTCACAAACAGAGGACGACATACGAAATAATCAAGTTTCTTTAGTTTAGACAGTCCTAATTCGCTTCTGTATAAGTCACTTGTCTTGAAGCTACTATTGAACTGGACCGCGATCGGTCGGGCGTGGCGCTGATGTCTGATGTCGCGTTGTCGTCCTGGAGAGGGGTCGGTCAGCGTGCGATTGGCTGACGTCTTCTCGCAGCCATCTCTTCTCTATCGTTCCCGACTGGCGAGCCGGCGCTTTACTTTACGTCGTAACATTCCTCCCCCCCCCCCCCCCCCCACCTCCCACCCAAAGCGAAGGACGGTCGTCAAATAAGGAGCAAGCACTACAACTGGAGGGGAGGCAGGAGCGTGGAAGCTGCGATGGCCCGGAAGCTGTGGCTGTAGGGGACATCAGACCTTCCGGTCGTACCCTGCCACCTGGCCTACGCTCTGGTGAAAACGTCCCCTGGAAAAGCCTAGAATGATAGGCGTCCACCTTCTGAGGCCCAAAGCTAGATGTAGAAGGCATCGGCTGCTGCGGTTTGGGGAGGAGGGGGGGGGGAGGGGGGGTCCAGCTCCATCGGTAGGACGAGAGGAGGTGGACGAGGCGAAGGGTCCGTCTCCATAGTGTCGTGATGGCACCCTCTGGCGGTTGCTGTGGCCACACTGTCATCGGGATACATGAAAATGGGGGGAAGAGATATAGAAGGATCACCGTGCACATGACAGTGGCGAATTTGATTCTGATGTCGGCGCTACAGTCCGTCTAGGCCTGAAATGCATGCGCCAAGTCGACGAGAGATCTCTCCTCGCGCCCACCGTCTGCTGCTGCTCGAAGTGGTACTCGCGGCCTTCGTTCGGCGTCGGATGCTGAGGAGGGTGGAGCAGGTGCAGCAGTGTGCGATGGCGGCGACCGTGAAGCAATTCCGCCGGCGACGGTCCATCTCGTGGATGCGAACGATAGGAGGCGAGAAACAGTTGCAATGCTCGATCGCTGGTATGTGCGGTGCGAAGTTTGGCCATCTGCTGCTTGAAGGTTCGGACAAAACGTTCCGCTTCGCCGTTTGATTGTAGATGAAATGCTGTACTAGTTAGATGTTCTGTACCAAATCCGTTCACAGAATGTTTCAAATTCATTTGATGTGAACTGAGGGCCCTTGTCCGACACTATGACTTTCAGGCAAACCTTCGAGGCACAAAATAGAGGACAAAGCCACGACTGTGCTACGTAACGTTGTCGAGTTCATTGGCACAGCAAAAGGAAACTTGCTGTAAGAGTCTACCACAATCAACCAACGGAGTCTGTGAGGGTATTTGTTTTGGTATAGCCGTACTGGCTCTCGGCCGTTTCCATCTGCTCGGTGTCCGCCCCCGGCAGCTGAATGGTCAGCGTGACGGATTGACAATCCTCTGGGCCCGGGTTCGATTCCCGGCTGGGTCGGGGAATTTCCTCCGCCCAGGGACTGGGTGTTGTGCTGTCGTCATCATCCTATCGCCCTCATCGACTGCAGGTCGCCGAAGTGGCGTCAGATTGAAAGACCGGCACCCGGCGAACGGCCTGCCCGACAGCGGGCCCTAGCCATTCGATTTAATAAATAAAAATAAATAAATCTGCTCGGTGGTACATAAACGCCATCTCGGCTTGTCCCTGACATGAATACCGGACCAGTCCGTTGCTTACAGTACGCTGCGTTAATCACACAACCCGCCTTTTTTTTTTTTTTTTTTTTTTTTTTTTTTAAATAGTGTGTGGTGTGGACTGAAGAGATCATCCTTGATGACTTATTCTTCTAGGATTGGATGTAAGGATAAAAGGAAAACACTTTATTTATTACACATTCAGTTAGGCTTGGGCACGCAATGGGTCCTTTAGCCTGCTGTCTTTGGTGATGTCTATCTCCTGTGGAGGGTGAAATGTGTCAAGGCTGTTATGTGTGACTGCTTCCTCGTGTTATGACAGATTGCCTATGGGAGGTGAAACGTTATTGACTTCGGTACTCGATACTTGTGCCATCTTGCAGGGTTTACCGTTCCTACCGATTCTAATTGTCGAACTTCGTCCCTAATGGCATCGATCTTGTCAAAAACTCGTAGACCCTTGTCATGGACCTTCTCTTGTATAGTGGTCTCGTGGAGTGCGGTGCGGATGTCGACGTTTCTTTTCCACCATGGAGCTCCTGTGATCCATCGATAGCAAATGTTTTGCACCGCTTGGAGTTTGTTGTAGTTGGGGACGCACGTAGTTCCCCACGGGGTGGAGCCATACAACATTGTGGGTTCCACCGTTGCCTTATACAATCGGAGTTTAGTCTTAGGGTTGAGATCCTTACTCTTCAGGAACGGAATCAATGACCTGGCCATCTTCTGGGCTGCCGTCTTCTTGTCGGCAATATGCTGCGTAAAGAGTAATTTTTTGTCAAGGTAGACACCGAGATACTTCACTCCCGGCGACCATGGGATAAATTGGTCAGCTATTTGGAGTCTGTCGTTCAGAACTGGTTTCCTCCGTGTGAACAGAACGGCTGCCGTCTTCGTCGGGTTGATCGTTATCACACAACCTGCTGCACACGAGGCATACTCGGCACGATTTGCACACACACAGATGGCGCTAGTATCGCATACACAAGGCATAAAGGGACAGTCCATTGACGGAGCTGTCATTTGCACCCAGGTGATCAGAGTGAAATGGTTTCCGATGGCACGGTGGAAGCACGACGGGAATCGACAGACACTGAATACGAAATGGAAGTTAGAGCAAGACGCATGGGCCATTCCATTTCGGAAATCTTTAGGGAGTCCAATATTCTTAGAACGCACAGTGTCAAGAGTGTACTGAGATGCCTCATTTCAGCCACTACCTCTCATCAAGGACAGCTCAGTGGCTGACGGTCTTCACTTAACGACCGAAGCAGCGGCATTTATTTAGAGTTGTCAGTGATAGAAGACAAGCAAGCCCTGGGTGAAATAACAGCGGCGATTAATGTGGGGTGTGCGATGAGCGCGTCCATTAGGACAGTGCGGCAAATTTTGCGTTAATGGGCTGTGGCAGCAGACGACCGACGAAAGTGTCTTTGCTAACTGCACTACACCGCCTACGGCGCCTGTCGTGGGCCCGTGAGCTTGTCAGTTGGACCCTGGGACACGGGAAGACCGTGGTCTGCTCACATGATTCCCGATTTCAGCTGGTAAGAGCTAACGGTAGAGTTAGACTGTGGCGCAGATCCCAAGAAGCCATGGATCCTAGTTGTCAACTAGGCACTGTGCAAGTTGATGGTGTCTCCATGATGGTGTAGGCTGGTTTTATATAGAACGGACTGGTTTCTCTGGTCAATCTTAGCCGATCATTGACTGGAAATGTTTATGTTCGACTACTTGGGTACTTGGGGACAATTTGCTCCATCCGTGGTCTTCATGTTCCCAAACAATGATAGATTTTTTTTATGGATGACAACTGGTCTACAGGTGTTCGCAGTTGGTTTGAAGACTATTTTGGACATTTCGAGCGAATGATTTGGCCACCCAGATCACCCGACATGAATCCCAAGGAACATTTATGGGACAAAATGGAGATGTCAGTTCGTGCACAAAATCCTACGCTGGCTACATTTTTGCAATGATAGATGGCTATAGAGTTACGTCCATCGACTTGTCCGTGGCACGTCGATTTGCTGCACTATGACGGTCGAAAGTAGGTCCGACACGATATTAGGACGTATCCCACGACTCCTGTCACCTCATTTTAAGAAAAAAATGCCTCTGAGCACTATGCGACTTAACATCGATTAGTCCCCTAGAACTTAGAACTACTTAAACCTAACTAACCTAAGGACATCACACACACATCCATGCCTGAGGCAGGATTCGAACCTGCGACCGTAGCGGCCGCGCGGTTCCAGACTCAAGCGCCTAGAACCGCTCGGCCACAACGGTCTGCCCTCATTTGAAGTGTCGAGACAAGTGACTACAAGAAACTATTCAGGTGTTTCTTGTCTACTACAGATTGGATCATGTGTTTAATCCCTGTTCAGGACTGTTTAGGAATGTACACAATGACTTGTACTTTTCTTTTCAACCACTGTCTTATCGAATATATTTACATCGCTTTGGCAATTATTAGTAATTCTTCACCACTGTTGCTACTGTTTTCCGTGTATTACGACGTCAATATTTCGCCTTTGAAAAGCGGCACTGTCATACTGCAATTTCGAGCTATGATACCTCCTAATATGTACAGCCATTTCGTTTAATCTTTCCTTATAGAAAGTCCTAATATGAACAATGTGGTTGAGGGCATGATATTGAGTCAATTTTTCAGCTGAGGCAGCATCATGCGTTTGTAGAATATCTAACATCATTTCCGGTTGTGACACACTGAATTTTAGCGTTTATAGAAATAGAGAGTGGTCATACGAAGTCTTGTGTTTAGGTATAGGCGTATCTTGACTGTCATTGCCCACACAAGGTTTGCAGAATCGAACTTTCGAAGTGATTTTGCTTATATTACGATGAATATATATTTTAATGAGTTATACAGACGGTTTGGATACGGCAATAATTTATATGTGCTTGCGAAGTGTGAGGCATTTCACTATACATGGTAAGTAGTTTTGCACAGATATCGCCTCTGACATCATCTTTGGAAATATCACATCTCTCACGTGTTTGGTCGTGTGTTTACACGCAGTCCAAGTCCGTCTGCAGTTTAAGTGACATTTAATCACCTTATTCCTTCCTAAGACAATTGAGCTGTGCGTGTGTCTGGGATTGTGTAGTTGGTTAGACGTTTTTATTTCTGTGAGCCATATTTTACAGAAATGCAACTGCACAGATAGAATACACACTTTACGTATTTAGATACCACTGCGACATGAACATTGCACTTTTCACATTGCTGAAGCATTTTTAGTATATCGTGAGCAATAATAAAGAATAAATACAGTCTGTAATGCTTTTAAAGAGCCTTTTGATTGCAAACTGCTGTTATTGACGTAGCCTCCAGTAATTCTACGTCATTTGTAATAACAGCAGTAATTTTCAATCAGTATCAAGGCTTATATATAATTTTAGTGACTAACATCATGCACCATCTCTGTCTCTTCTAAACTGGTGCAGAGAACAATTTAAATGTAGGAATACATAGTCTGTGGGTATGTTATGACTTACATCAAGGGTAAGCCCGACTAGTTACATGCAGTCTATTTATTCGCCTGCTTAAAATAGTATTATTTGGCTAACACGTATTTTTCTGCAATTATGAGCCTGGCCAATTTAGTTTTGCGACATTGAATAATTAGGCCTAACCTCTGAAATGTCATCCGTTATTAGGGCATTGGGATACACACTCCACAGTTTTGAGCGCTAATTTGGCGTACACGTGTATATGTGAAAATTCACTCGCACCTTCTTTTTTACATTGCAGACATATGTGCGTCACGTTAATTGATGTAGGTCTTAGAGTGTTTTTCTTTCTCATGAATTAACGTGAACTGGCAACGTAAACGTAGTATTTCTGCGCTGCCTACGTATTTTGCAGACTTTTAAAACTTTTCGAACATCTTAGATGTTATGTTACCACCAAACGTCTGACAGCAAACTGATGTTACTGTACATAGACTTCAATGGGACTGCATCATTTATAATAATAGCAATAATTGGCAATTAATGGCATCGTTTATATACGTTCTAGTGAATAAGATGATACATTATCTTTCTCCCTCCTAAAATGGTGCTTGAGAACAATTTAAATACGGAAATATTTAATTTGAGGTTTTGTTGTGACTTACAACAAGAGTAGACATAATTAGTTACATTTAGTCCATATGTTTGCCTGGTTAGAGTAGTATTTTTTAGATAACACGTAGTTTCTGCTGTTATATGCCCGGCCAGATTAGTTTTACGACATCAAATTATTAGGCCCACATTTTGAAATGTCTGCTGTTATTAGGTGTAACAATTAGCACTGGGGTACATAATTTTGAATTTTTGGCACTAATTTGGCACAAACGTCTATCTGTGGAAATTAATTCATACTTTATTTTTAGTTGAAACATATTTTTGCAATATTGTGACATCAAATTAATTCATTTGTATCTCACAGCGTTTTTTCATGTATTAACTTCAACAAGCAAACTAAACATCGCAATTTTTTCACTGCCGACGTTTTTGCAGACATTTTAGAAGTTTTTTTCACACCCTAGATGTGAAAATTAATTAATTTACGACTCTGTTGTGTTATTGATCATGCGGCAGTATGTTGGTGACAGGAAGACGTTGCAGTACAAGTATCGAACATTGCTCGTTTTTACCACGTGCTGGTGACTTGCTTTTATTTGGCGTTTTCAGCTGGAGTTTTAATTCGTTATCTACGTTTTATAAGCAAATATTTGTTTTTAACTGTTCGTACACAAATACGCTGTGTAGTTATTCAAATATCCCTTGGCGAACGATTTATAGTTTCAAACTAAATTTACCACTCTGACTGGCGACCCAGTCCGTAAACGAATTTTTGGAAGTCAATAATACAAATGTAGCAGACAAATTTTTAGGCAATTCATACACTTTATCATATTTAGCCAACTAGAGATGGCACGATGATGCATCAGTCGTGAGGCTGGGGTGGTTTCTGCTGGGAAGCATATGACGATGTGTGTGCAAAGTTAAATTTGCGCGCCATTCACTGCAGAGTCCTTAGGGTAGGGGAGCTTCATGCAGATTGCAGGAGGACAGGGTGTGGGAGGGCCCGCCCGCCACTCCCCCCCCCCCCCACTCTCCTCTCCTCTCCTCCCCTCCCCTCCCCTCCTTGACTGTGACATATGGTTCCCTGTACGGCCTCGGAGATAAGGAAGTAGTGATGGTGCCAGCAGCAAAACATGACATGCGCAGTTGCCTCTGCTGTGATATGACACCACGGATAAGAAAGCACGGATGCTGATGCCATCACATTTTGGGCCACAACAAACACTGCTACCCTAGTTACTAGTCAGTCTTTGGCGCTTACCAGATAGCACTGAAAAAGGAAACAGTGTAGGTCCGAGGAGAAGCAATGCTTTTCAGCAGAGATTCCTTCAGTAAGAACGCAGGCATCACAGAGATGTTGCAATAGAGGCGCTGTCCACCGCTCTGTAGATTAATGTTCAAATCTCTATAGTGTACTGTCCTAAAAGAATTATTGGTAATTATGGTGAAGATATAATTACCACAAAAACTAACAGACGGACGTCTGTTTATCGAAAATCAGTTAATAACTATTAAACGTCAAAACAATAATATGTCGAATCTACATTGCTAATAAACCTTCCTTGCTGCATCAAAGATCCTTTCTCGGTCCGTCTGCGCGCATAATGCCTAATGTCGCCATACCAGGTCTCTCCTTTTCTTTAAGCTCTGTATCGCCAGAATACTGGGATACTTAACTTGTCGACCCGACCTTGCTGAGTCTTTGTGTGGTGAGAGCAGCCGATTGATAGGTGTCATACTGCGTCACTCGGTGGGCTGCCGTGTCGGTCTGTGACGAAAGTTTGCTGCAGGTTGGCAAAAGACCGCCGGAACTGTAGTGTCATCGATGTAAGAAGGTTTTAATCGCTCTACCGAGACTGTTTGGTGCCTGCCATTTCGATCATTGGTGAAGGTCTTTTTTCTTCTTGCCAGCACATTGTGTCGGCCAGTAGACGGTGAAAGCAACGGCGTTCATAGGACGTAGTGTGTGTGCCGGAGATGCGACATTGCATCTACGTTTTTGTGAATGTCTACCGGGTAGAGCCATATGTAGTCGCGACACGTGTGAGCTCAAATACCCTACGAACCCTCTCATTACTTCTGTCGGTGTCGATTCGAGTGTTTCGAGTACAATAAGTTCTCTTAGTACCTTAACTGCTCTCCGTAGACCATTTGGGCAAGTAAGCATTTTAGATGTTTCTTTACGGCTGTTCACAGGCACGGCTGTACACGCAGCAGAGCATCCGTCAATGATGACGAGTAGCACGTGAGTGCCGCCCGCAGTGTGCGGTGTAGCCTCTCCACCACACTGTGACTTCCGGTGGTGCAAATGTGGTTGTAACCGTGTAGCCAAAGACGTTACTGAAATAGCTGCGGCTGGCCGATGTGGCCGAGCGGTTCTAGGCGCTACAGTCTGGAACCGCGCGACCGCTACGGTCGCAGGTTCGAATCCTGCCTCGGGCATCTGTGTGATGTCCTTAGTTAGGTTTAAGTAGTTCTAAGTTCTAGGGGACTGATGACCTCAGATGTTAAGTCCCATAGTGCTCAGAGCCATTTGAACCAAGTAGTTGCGACTCCAACTGACGTCCGCGATCAGTTGCAATTGTCTGAGGGACGCCAAACATCGAAACCTACGTGAATAACAGCGCCTTTCCCACCGACTCTGTGGAGATGTCTAGTACGGGCATAGCTTCAGGTCACGTCGTGAAACGATCGACTGCCTTGAGTGAGTAGCGGTGACCATCCGAATAGGGTAGCGAACTGCGCCACTGGAGGCGAAATGTGGTGCCTGACCTCGTTGCGTTGACATTCCAGGCAGCAGTGCGCACACTCTTTACAGTTCATTTCTATTCCTGGCTACACGCACGTGCTTGCAACTAATTTAGCCATTGCCCAGGCACCCGGAAGGGCCAGATTATGTAGCGGTGGAAACACTGCACGTCGTTTTTTTTACAGGTACCTGTGGACGTTATTTGATCCGCTCTGTGTCGCGCCAAACACCCGCTGTACAGTACGACAGCAGATCCGTTACAGTTGCAAAGCTGTGTGCTCGCACCTGACTAAGTTACCTAGTGTTAGGTCCTCTTGTTGTTCTTCTGCTATTTAATTCCACACTATTGCTTGCGGATTACACAATTTCGTGGTAAGCAATCTGCGGCAATATTATGGCTTTCCGAAATGTGATGGTTCAAATGGCTCTGAGCACTGTGGGACTTAACATTAATGGTCATCAGTCCCCTAGAACTTAGAACTACTTAAACCTAACGAACCTAAGGACATCACACAACACCCAGTCATCTCGAGGCCGAGAAAATCCCTGACCCCGCCGGGAATCGAACCAGGGAACCCGGGCGCGGGAAGCGAGAACGCTACCGCACGACCACGAGCTGCGGACCCGAAATGTGATGCCCATCAGTTGAACACTGTGCGATATATTCCCGTCGTCTACAATGGTTTGGTAATCAGTGATCTATTGCAAGATGGAAGAAACTAGTGAGTGGTTTGTCATCGGTAAAGACCATAAAGTGCCTGCCTTCCACTAATGGCTGCAAACGCTTGACCGCTTAATAGATCGCCAGCAACTCGCAATCGATAGCACTCCAGTTCCTTTGTAGCGGCGTAAAGTCTTGTGAATAAAACGCAATCGGCTGTGCTTCTCCAGCAGCGGTTTGGCTCGCGTCCACGACGAGGTCCAATGGTGCAGTAGAGTGGGGGTGGGCCAGCCGCCCGTCTTCCGCGAAACGCCTCTTCACTCTTCCGGCTACCAGACGTATATCTGCCTGAAAGCAGGGCATTAAGGGCTACCTGCTGATCCCTAAAAACCTAAGGAACGCTTTGTAGGTTGCCAGCAAATGCGTATCTTGTACTGCCGGAAGAGGCGAGAGGCCTGCTGCCGCGACTAAATATACTAAAAACTGGACCTCCGTCTTGCCGAAAACACACTTTGCTGCATTAATAACTCTAGCATACTCTTCTAAGTTTCCTCAGGTGTGAGAAATGTTCTTCCACGGTATCAGATTGTAGTCCACGTAGCAAAACAGAAATGTCCAACCGCACAGCATGTCGCGCATAAAGTGTTGCCATGCTTGTGCCACATTTTGCAACCTAAAAGGCACGGAGCTGTATTGAAAAGGCCGAAAAGTTTTGCATCACCTCGGTTCCGAGAGTTCCGGAACACGAACAGAAAATTGGGATAGATATCGACATAAACTTATATCTTCAACATCTCGCGGCCCTGTCAGCAACTTTGTAAATATTAATTTTAATCTTAATAATTAACAGCCTCAGTTGCACCGTTTGCCTAGAATTTACCTAGGTTTCAGTCTGGATAACCCAACCTTCTTCAGAATAACAGTCATTTAGTGGGTTATTGCTATTGCCTATCTTGAATATTGGTGTGAGTTGCGCTAAATTTCGAGCTACTATTAAAGATCGCCAGTCTTATGGATTTTGCGTTCGTTTAGTTTGTCGTTGTTTCTGCGTCATTTTTCTGATCTGTTTCGTGTACCGTAAGCAATCAGCTCCATCTTTTATTAATTTATTTGGTACAAATTCCTTAGACTGTCGAAACGTTGCCTTGGCCTTCCCGATCAGCAGATGCGTCTCCAGTCGGGCAGATAGGAGACATAATCGGACGATAACTCCAGCATCATCTACAAACAACATTAACCACTGAAATGCAACAGACTTGGAAGTCCTTCCCACCAACGGACATCCGGCATCTGTACAACACAATGCATGCACGTTTGCACACTTTCATTCAACATTTTGCCGGTTTCTGCGGTTATTAATGATGACCAGCATTCCCGTTTGGAATGGCTTTTCTCGCCCTTACATTAAACTGTGAACTGCAATGTTAATCGCTCACATATGTTATCTAGATTTATTTCCGAGATTTCATTACGCTATATTAATTATGTTTTTGATGTTGCGATTTTTTCCCGTCACTGCGTATAAAATTCTCATTTTAGTGAAATTCCAATCACGGAATAAAAGAATCTGGTCACCAGTCCTAAAGCGGATTATAAGTGGTTATAATTAGATTTAAGTTCACGTAGCAATCAGTAACATGTGTATTGCTCACGTACGTCCTTACTTGATGTGGGGTAAATTTTCATGTTCAACGGTCACGTAATACTTTCTTAAGTCGGAGTTGACATGCAAAACTCCAGAACTGACAAACAAAATGAAAGTCGGAAGGATATGCCGGGATACAGCAGCCAAAACATTGATTAATAAAATTCCCTTAAGCACATAGAATTATTATCTATAGTTGACTAAGAAGTAAAATTTGGTATCCTCTTCCATATTTACTAATTTCAATGGTTCTTCTAAGTATTGATTTCAAAAGTTAGATGTTGTTATTGCAGCACAAAATTTATTTGATTAGAAACGAGATTAAGTCTCACCTCAAGAAAAAATTTAGCTTTACTTTTTGGCAACGCTATTGTTCTTAGTGTAAATAAGTTTTAATAGGATACGAGTCCTGTCCCAGGTAATAATGACTTCGGATATCAGCGACTATGAAATTATAACTAATAGTTCACACAAAAGTTGTATCGTCCAAATCACTGGGAAGCCTTTTACGAGGGTTGTCCAGAAAGTAAGTTCCGATCGGTCGCGAAATGGAAACCACTGGGAAAATCCGGTAAAGCTTTACACAGATGTGTTGAGCAGTGTCTCTAGTATGCCTGTCGATCGTGTCGCGTCGCTCTTTTCAGTTTTGAGTGAACAGTGAGCACGTAAAGATGCGTAGGGAACAGCGTCTCCCGCCAAGTATAAGGGCCTGGTTAGAGATTTCGCCTGTGTCCTGCAGCCCACATAACACAATTGTCGAGCAGTTCCTTCTTCACGCCAATTCTCGGCAGCACACTGCAGGGGCAATGAAGATGCTCCTGCAGCGTTTCCGATGAGAAGTGTTTGATCACCCACAATACAGTCCGTAATTGGCTCCCCCTGAGTCTCATCTCTGCTCACAAGTACCGCTGGCTTTGAAGACAAAATTTTTCCACAGACAAAGAGCTGCAGACCAGCGCGGATAACTGGCCGAAAGCACAGGCGGCTGCTTTCTATGACGAGGCTATTGGAAAGTTGATACAACATTACGACAAAACTCGAAGTTGGAGCGGCTACTATGTAGAGAAGTAGGTGGAAGATGAACCTAACTGTTGCAAATAAAACGTTTCTGGTTTTCACTGTGGTTTCCATTTGCCGACCGATCGGAACTTACTTTCTGGACAACCCTCATATACAGCAAAAATTCTGAAGCGTCACGACCTTATACCTAAAAACGCTGCAGGCGCGAAGTAGAGGTTCGGCCGAAACATTATTAAAATTATGGCTCGTCTCGAGAAGCAAATACTCCTCATAACAGCTGTGCCCGGACGGTACTCTTCCCTTTTTTCTTCGTGATTCATAATTGTAAGCCACCTCCGTACTGTGGCGCTTGCAGCCAGCAGGTGCTCTCGCGACCGCAAAAAATTGCTGCAAAAACATTCGCTGTGCCAGAGCCATCCGCATTCGTCTGTTCCCTCAGCCGCAGTTACATCACCTCTTCTTTCAGCCGGCTGCTACTGTCACAGACCGTGTGCACTCCGAAGAGTTTCTGTCAACCACTGAGATATTTTCAGTGACTCGATGTAATGTAAATTCCCTGAAACTGCCAGCGTGTCAACAGATGTTACGAAATGGTTTTAAGTGTTTCTGATAATATTCTATTCATAACATATTCATATGAACATCAACAAAAGCAAAACGAGGATAATGGAATGTAGTCAAATTAAATCGGGTGATGCCGAGGGGATTAGATTAGGTAATGAGACACTTAAAGTAGTAAAGGAGTTTTGCTATTTAGGGAGTAAAATA
This sequence comes from Schistocerca piceifrons, assembly GCF_021461385.2. Taxonomy (NCBI): domain Eukaryota; kingdom Metazoa; phylum Arthropoda; class Insecta; order Orthoptera; family Acrididae; genus Schistocerca; species Schistocerca piceifrons. Next base: position 38,668,471 of record NC_060144.1, on the reverse strand, counting down.
ACTGATGATGGTCGAAGTAGAGAGGATATAAAATGTAGACTGGTAATGGCAAGGAAATCATTTCTGAAGAAGAGAAATTTGTTAACATCGAGTATAGATTTAATTGTCAGGAAGTCATTTCTGAAAGTATTTGTATGGAGTGTAGCCATGTATGGAAGTGAAACATGGACGATAACCAGTTTGGACAAGAAGAGAATAGAAGCTTTCGAAATGTGGTGCTACAGAAGAATGCTGAAGATAAGGTGGGTAGATCACGTAACTAATGAGGAGGTATTGAATAGGATTGAGGAGAAGAGAAGTTTGTGGCACAACTTGACTAGAAGAAGGGATCGGTTGGTAGGACATGTTTTGAGGCATCAAGGGATCACAAATTTAGCATTTGAGGGCAGCGTGGAGGGTAAAAATCGTAGAGGGAGACCAAGAGATCAATACATTAAGCAGATTCAGAAGGATGTAGGTTGCAGTAGGTACTGGGAGATGAACAGGCTTGCACAGGATAGAGTAGCATGGAGAGCTGCATCAAACCAGTCTCAGGACTGAAGACCACAACAACAACAACATATTCATTTCTCATGTTGACTAAATAACGCTTAAACAGTGTTGAAATTGGCCATACACAAGAGTGAAATAAAAAAGAACCTCTTTCATCAGAAGGAACAAAAGTAAATATTTCCATCGCGATGCTCCGTTATGGAGATAGATACGGCTTTGTTTAAAAGCATGGATATTTGTAGGAATATTAATATTGTCTATTGGAATAGTTGTGCACAGTGTATATAGAGCAGTATAAGATGCAGTATGCTGACGGTTGTAGTCAAATAGTATCGCATTTGACGTCAGTAATACAGCATGTAACAAGACATCAACGATTCGTGTAGTAGTGAGTGGAACTCGGTATAAAGGTAGTCGGCTTTGTGCGGGGTTAGTGCGTCTTTAGTAGGAAACAGACGACATTCGTGACAATGCGTATTGTGTACATAAACCATGACTGTGGCAGTGCCACGTGGAAAACAGTTAACACGTACGAAGAAGCAAAAGTCGGCGCGTAGAAGGAAATGGGACTCTCTAATCGTCAAATCGCCAAGAAATTGAACTGTTCAGAAACAGTGATTTATAATTTCGTTCGGTTGCTGTGCGGTATGAACAGAACAGATAATTCGTGCAAATTACAAAATTATCTGATACATCGAAACGGTTACTTTTGCCTAAAGCAAGAGCCACAAACCGTTTTTCTTCCGAGCTAATAGTTGACTTTACAGTTACCAGTAACTACCTGACGTGTACGACAAATTTTGTCATACGAAAACAGTTTGTATTCAAGAGACTACAAGAGAAATTTGTTCTAACACCCAAATATAAAAACGCTAAATTGGAGTTTGCTGATAAACGTGTCATGGACTTGAGAATGAGACAAAGTGATCTTAACTGATGAGAAGAAGTTTAATTTAGATGGCGCGGATCGACATCAGTAAGACTGGCATGATTTGGGATCAGAGCAGCAGGTACGAATGAGCAGAAATTTTTATGGTAGAAGTATTAAGAATTGGGCAGCCTTCCGCCCACAAGGTAAATCACTCATTACCTGGGTGAACACTGGAATGAAATCTAACAAGTACTTTGAGATACTAGAGGCAGAACGGATTAGAATGTTTGAGAACCTAGGGGACGAAAGTCTACTGTTTGAAGAAGATAATGCTTCAGCAAGATAATGTTTTTGCTACAAAAAAAAAAAAAGTGGTTTGAAGATAAAGGTAACCATGTCTTGCCCTGGCCTACACGTAGCGTGAATATGGACTCCATGGAAAACATTTGGAGAATATCTGCAATGTGTATTTATCGCAATGGAAGGCAATTTGTGGCCATATGTGGGATGAACAGAGCGATACGAGAAGCGTGGGCGACAGTTTCACCGCAAGAATTACAATTCCTAACAAAATCAGTGCCGAAGAAAATTTATGAGGTAATTAAGAAGAGCGTATGTTGGACAAAGTACTTAAAATGCAATAATACAGCGGGACGGTGAGTGCCTTTTAGAACAACTTCCACCCTGGAAATGTTAACGTCTTATTTTCGTACTGTGTTACGAAAGAAACTACGTAATTCCTTCATGATTGTTTATGTCTTATATGGATCTATTACTTTCATCATAAATTCAGACACTGTACATTAATTTGGTAGGAACCCTGCATTTATACTGATTTCCATTACTGTACAGGATTGCGATGTCACGCAGTTGTTAGCATTTGACACGTAGAGCGATTTGATGTATCAATTTTTGTGTGAGGCTAACTGGAGGAGTGACTAGTAGATATTGACTGAAACTGATTTACGATTTAATTTTCGCAAGTCTTATGCGTTTTGCTAAAAATTAAGCTTTTATTTTTATTTGCTGTAAGAGGAAGTCTTCTGCTCTTTTGATTATAATGCGAAGTCATATGATCCTACATAAATATTTTTGTCCTCTCTAAAGATTCATTTTAATTGCACACATTTGTTATCCTAATTTTAAATGGTCTAGAAGAAAAGAAAAGAGAATGAAACGTACAAGTAAATGGAAAGACTAAAAAAGAAAGAAAAGAAAAAAATAACAGAAGGAAAATGGAACTCGTATCAGAGACGAAGAGCTTCGTAGAAAAAGAATAGGAATGACGAAATTTGGCATAAATGATACAGGACCAGAAGAGATAAATATTATGCTAGTGCACCTTTCACAAGTAGGTACTGCTACTTCTTTTTTTTGGGGGGGGGGGGGGGGTCATCAGTCTACTGACTGGTTTGATGCGGCCCGCCATGAATTCCTTTCCTGTGCTAACCTCTTCATCTCAGAGTAGCACTTGCAACCTATGCCCTCTACTATTTGCCGGATGTATTCCACTCTCTGCCTTCCTCTACGGTTTTTGCATTCTACAGCTCCCTCTAGTACCATGGAAGTCATTCCCTCATGTCTTAACATACGTCTTATCATCCTGTCTCTTCTCCTCATCAGTGTTTTCCACACATTCCTTTCCTCTCCAATTCTGCGCAGAACCTCCTCATTCCTTACCTTATCAGTCCACCTAATTTTGAATATTCGTCTGTAGCACCACATCTCAACTGCTTCGATTCTCATCTGTTCCGGTTTTCTCACAGTCCATGTTTCACTACCATACAATGCTGTACTGCAGACGTATATTCTCAGAAATTTCTTCCTCGAATTAAGGCCGATATTTCATATTAGTAGACTTCTCTTGGCTAGGAATGCCCTTTTTGCCAATGCTATCCCGCTTTTGATGTCCTCCTTGCTCCGTCCGCCGTTGATTATTTTCTGCCTAGGTAGCAGAATTCTTTAACTTCGTCTACTTCGTGACCATCAATCCTGCTGTTAAGTTTCTCACTGTTCCCATTTCTGCTACTTCTCTTTACTTTAGTCTTTCTTCAGTTCAGTCAATATTCTGTAGTTATTAGACTGTTCATTCCATTCAGCAGATCATGTAATTCTTATTCACTTTCACTCAGGGAGCAATGTCAGCTGCGAATCGCATCATTGATACCCTTTCATCTTGAATTTTAATTCTACTCCTGCACCTTTTATTTCCATCATTGTTTCTTCGATGTACGGATTGAACATTAGGGGCGAAAGACTACATCCCTGTCATACACCTTTTTTTCCGAGCAATTCGTTCTTGGTCGTCCACTCTTATTATTCCCGCTTGGCTCTTGTGCATATTGCATATTACCCGTCCCTCCCTATAGGTTACCCGTATTTTTCTCAGAGTTTCGAACATCTTGCTCCATTTTACACTGTCGAACGCTTTTTCCAGGTTGACAAATCCTATGAGCGTGTCTTGATTTTTCTATAGTCTTGCTTCCATTGTCAACCGCATCGACAGAATTACCTCTCTCGTGCCTTTACCTTTCCTAAAGCCAAACTGATCGTCATCTAGCGCATCCTCAGATTTCTTTTCCATACTTCTGTATATTATTCTTGTCACAAACTTGTATTCGTGAGCTGTTAAGCTGATTGTGCGATAATTCTCGCACTTGTCAGCTCTTGCAGCCTTCGGAATTTCGTGGACGATATTTTTCCGAAAGTCAGATGCTATGTCGCCAGATTCGTACATTCTGTACACCAGTGTGAATAGTCATTTTGCTGCCACTTCCCCCAATGATTTTAGAAGTTCTGATGTAATGTTAACCATCCTTTCTGCCTTATTTGATCTTAAGTCCGCCAAAGCTCTTAAATTCTACCAATACTGGATCCCGTACCTCTTCTAAATCGACTCCTATTTCTTCTTCTGTCACATCGTACAAATCTTCCTGCTCATACAAGCCTTCAACGTTCTCTTTCAACCTATACGCTGTCTCCTTTGCATTTAACTGTGGAATTTCTGTTACACTCTTAATGTTACCAACCGTGCTTTTAATTTCTCAGTAGGTTGTTTTGACTTTCCTGTGTCCTGAGTCAGTCCTTCCGACAATCATTTCTCTTTAGATTTCTTCACATTTTTCATGCAGCCATTTCGTCTTAGGTTCCCTGCGCATCCTGTTTATTTCATTCCTCAGTGACTAGTATGACTGTATTCCTGAATTTCCCTGAACATTTTTCTACTTCCTTCTCTCAGCAATCTGCTGAAGTATTTCTTCTCCTACCCGTGATTTCTTCGCAGTTACCTTCTTTGTACCTATGTTTTCCTTTCTGGTCGTTAAACACTATAAATCCATAGATACATTCGCATAGTTTGAAAGTGACATGGAAGTTGCATGCTGAAACTGTGTTTAACTGAATTTCTCACTAACAACCTGAAAACTGTCAGACTTCTAAATTACGATTTCAAATTCACTTGAACATGAACTTATTTATGCACATTACTTTTTAGGAATGTGATTTTCATTAATCTGAAATGCTTCTGATTGTAAATTTACTGCATGAAAACAATTCAGAGGAATACTCAGAATGACTAACGATTACATTATTTAAATGTGCCGTATTACAGAAAACGTATTGTTGAATTTACAAGAAATTTCACTATTTGGAAACTGCTCCTAATACTCGTATTCTGTGAAAAATGTTCATTTAGACCCTAGGAATAATTCTTACTTTGAAAAGCATAACGTGACTCTGCTCTGGCTGCATTGCAGATGGTGATCTGAAATAAATCACCGCACGGCCGTTTTTAAAGTTGATGTTTTGGCAAATTAGTTTTTGATTGTCTTTTCAAAATTGTTAATTATTGTTCATGCAAACCTGCAAGGCGTGACAATGACAATTGAACGGAACATTTTTCTTTTAATAGTGGGATACGCTTTGTGAAATAGCTATAAATGACAAAAGGAAGCACTTGGAAATACTTTCAATGACACAAAGTGAACTCCAGCTAATATGAGCAGTCAGCATTCTGTTCGCATTGTCGTACTCGATAATGTCTGCGTCGACAAAATATTTCTATTACAATAAATTATTTTCTCGAATTCGTAGTAGAATATTATTTAACCTAAGAACTAATGAGAGTACTGAATACATGATGACTAGCAATCCTTGACTGCAAACACGTAGATATTGTTGGACATAATGGGTGGTTGGTTGGTTGGCTAGCTGGCTGGCTGGTTTGTTTTGGGATAGGGGACCAAACAGCGAAGTCGTCGATCCCGTCGGATTAGGGAAGGATGAGAAGGAAGTCGTCCGCACCCTTTCAAAGGAACCTCCCGGCCTGAAGCGATTCAGGGAAATCACGGAAAACTTAAATCAGAATGGCTGCACGCAGATTTGAACTGTCGTCCTCCCGAATGCGAGTCCAGTGTTATGACCACTGCGCCACCCCGCTCGGTTGGACATAATGAAATCTTTACAAAGCAATAACAACTGAACTCGTACTTACAGCTAATGAACTCAGAATCAGTTACCTTTTCTGACGTGCTGTCCCTTTATTCATTCATCTTAAAAATTAACCTTTATCCTCAGGCTACACATGGAACATGGAACATCTCTGGGCGGCATCTCCGCTATCCAGGCTGCTCATTCCACCATGATCCAACCAACACCCTGCCTGCCTCTACGCCTCCACAACTGCCATTGCGCAATGCTGAGACTCGACTCGATTCGACTGTTACTTTCTAGCTCGCCCGCGCTTATTTTAATAATGCAACTTCTGAAGACCATAGACTGTGTATCTCTCCTGTGTTCAGAATGCAAAACTATTTAAAGCGACAATATTGCTAAGAAAGAGGTAATTTTCATTATATTTGCATGAAAATGCGTTTGCGATCAAAGATGCGCCAAGTGGTAATATACCAAACTGTGATTTACTACTATTTCATTTAGTGTATAAGCCTTTCAAGTTCCAAGAATGCGAAAATATGTTGCTGATTCCCACCTATTTAGGTAGCAATGACAATAAGAGAAACCACAGCTTTCAAGGAAACATTTAGGTATTCATTCTCACCGCGCGGTTTTAGCCGAGCGGTCTCAGGCGCTGCAGTCGTGGGCTGTGCGGCTGGTCCCGGCGGAGGTTCGAGTCCTCCCTTGGGCGTGGGTGTGTGTGTTTGTCCTTAGGATAATTTAGGTTAGGTAGTGTGTAAGCTTAGGGGCTGATGACCTTAGCAGTTAAGTCCCATAAGATTTCGCACACATTTGAACATTTTTTTATTCATTCTCCCACATGTCATTTGAGGATGAAATGATCGAGAAATAGTGTGGGCGTGGTTCTGTGAACAATCTGGCAAGAACTTAATTCTAAATCGCAGAGCAGTGATGTAGGTGTAGAAGTAGACAGATAAGTAGAGAGCAGTGTTTATCTCCGATATTTATCCAGTGTTATTTTCTCGCTGTACAATGTGACGTATGTATACACATATGATGTCAACAAAGAAAACTATATTTTAAAACCATAATGATTAATACAGAAGACCTCTTTGTCCTGCAGATACTTTTGACGTCAACTAACCGTCATGCCATGTTATGCCGATAATTTATCTCGATCTCATGATATTTTCAGATAGAAACTAATAGAAATCAATTCAAATAGTTATCAGTTATTATGTTTTGGCTATATTTCCTGTGTTTGTGAAATTTGTTTTCACTTTTTCTTTTGTCTCAGTGCTCAAAAAATATGACAGCTACCTTGCATTACTTTTTGTCACATCTTAGTAGCGGTGTGAAACATCTTCGTTTTGGTATGTCTGTAGCATCAGCTACCTAACACACATCTAATCGTCGATAGCCGAATATCGTGTTGTTGATTCCGTCAATGTCTTCGCCTATGGCTGCGATTTTAGAATTTCATCAAGTGTGTTACTTCCACGACAAGTGCGGTACTTTTAAATTAATCCACGCATGCCACGCTAAGATAGAAGGAGTCGATTCGTTGTGCAACTTCACGGACTTTGAATAAATTTCCGACTGTTACAAAACACAAAAAGAAAGAGGTGTCGAATATATCGATTTGGACGAAAAAATTCGCATTATAGGTACACGGTGGTACATGTCTGTGGAACCACAGTTGTAAAACAAAAACGAGTGGACAAACAGAAATTTAAGAAGTGATATGACGTGCGGGGAAGGGAAAACATATGACGGACGTTACCAGCAGAGTGGCAACTTTGAAAGCTTCCATCTCGAATGCAACTCGTAATTTTCAAATGGAAAGAGGGTCATGTGTCGCAAAGGATGGAGAATCAGACGAGAAATACACTCGCGTATCTCATAGCTTAATTATTTCTCGAGTTATGTCACATTTTGTGCAGAGCAAGACAGATACTTGTGATAACATTGGAAGGTACGGAACTCGGTCGACGTGTTGTCCAACACACCGTACGTTTGCTGTCATCCGCTTCACACATTCCTCACTGACACGAATCTGCAAGCGTCAGCAGTCCCCTCCCTGAGGTGTGCATGTTCTTCACCTCGTGCACAACTGCATTTATATTTCCCCACAGACAAAAATCCACTCACTTTAAACATGGGTTCAAATGTTTCAAATGGCTCTGAGCACTATGGGACTTAACATCTGAGGTCATCAGTCCCCTAGAACTTAGAACTACTTAAACCTAACTACCCTAAGAACAGCACACACATCCATGACCGAGGCAGGATTCGAACCTGCGACCATAGCAGCTACGCGGTTCCGGACTGAAGCGCGTAGAACTGCTCGGTCACAGCGGCCGGTTAGTACATGCTGGGTTGCGTCATCTCTGAATCACTTTACACACACTGTGCATTCCTTACCTTAGTCATTACGAAAATGACTTAAACACGCAACAGTGCCTGTATTCGACACCGGGACGAGAATCGGTACAGAGCTACTTCCTGATATTTTCATTTGAAAACAGTATTTGCTAAGGTATTCGGTTGCCAGTCCTTTAGGGACAAACCCGAGATTTGTCTTTGAAACTTCAGTCAAATCCATTAACAGAATATCACAAAATTTTACTGTTAGATTTTTGTGAAATAAAAGTGTATAAAGCGAGCATAATTTTTATGCCATTTATAACAAAAATTAGTGAGATTATTGAAACAGATGTGTGAGCAATTTAAATTGCAAAATCACAATAGTTAATTAGTCGTGAACTTAAGCAAAGCGCCCATTCAGTAAATAAGTAGAAGCTTTCAAACATTTGAAACTCCGTGTTGGAAACCAACAACATAAACAAAAGATAGTTTGAGAAGAGCGCTATCTGGCGGAGCATCCAGAGACTAGGCTGCCAACAAGCAACCATAGGGAAGCTGCATACTACTTCTCTTTTGAAGAACAGGTACAAAAACAATTCCACAGCACAGACATGGGCACCTGCGAGGCACTCTCCTATGCCAACCTGTTTATGGGTCACCTAGAGGAGACCTCCCTAGCCTCCCAAAGCACCAAACCCCTAGTCAGATTGAAGTTCATTGACGATATCTTCATGATCTGGACTCAGGAACAAGACACCCTACCCTTATTGCTTCACAACCTCAACACTTTCTCTCCCATCTGCTTCACCTAGTCAGAGTGCCACCTTCCTGGACGTTCATCTCTTCCTCTTTGATGGATCGATCCACGCCTCTGTCCACATTAAAACCAAAATTGCCTACATTTCGACAGGAGTCTTCCCTTCCACACCAAAAAAAATGTCAACCATACAGCCTGTCCACCCAGGAGCAGAGCATCTACAATGACAAGGCCTTCATATACAGGCTGTATCCCCAAGACTTAGTCCACAAACAGACCTCCCATGCCGTTCCTCCATACACCCCCAATTCTCCCATCACCCCCAAGAATCAGCTACAAGGCTGTGCCCCTTTGTCACCCAGTATCACACTAGACTGGAACGACTGTATTCTTCGTCAGGGCTTTGATTACTTATCTTCGTGACCTGAAACGAGGGCATCCTACCCTAGGTCCCTCCCACGCCTCCTAAAGTGCTGTTCAATCGCCCATCCCCTAGCCACTCCCAGTCCTGAACCCTTGCAACTGGGATCTTATCCCTATGGAAGACCCAGGTGCAAGACCTGCCCAGATTACCCACCCAGCACTTCCTATTCCAATCCTGTCACAGGCTTATCCTGTCTGCAGCCCGTGGTCGTGCTGTAGCGTTCTCGCTTCCCACGCCCGGGTTCCCGGGTTCGATTCCCGGCGGGGTCAGGGATTTTCTCTGCCTCGTGATGACTGGGTGTTGTGTGATGTCCTTAGTTAGGTTTAAGTAGTTCTAAGTTCGAGGGGCTGATGACCATAGAAGTTAAGTCCCACAGTGCTCAGAGCCATTTGAACCATTTGAACTTATCCTATCCTATTAGAGGCCAGGCCACTTGTGAAAGCAGCCATGTCATATACCAGCTCTGTTGCAATCGCTGCAAAGCTTTTGATATTGGTCTGATGAGTAACCAGCTGTCCACCAGAATGAACAGCCACTGCCAAACTGTGGTCAAGAGTGAAGTAGACCACCCTGTGGAACAACATGCAGCTGCACATAACCTGCTTTATTTAAATGGCTGCTTCATTACCCAAGTCATATGGATTTTACTCTCCACCACCACCTTTTGTGAGCTGCTCTAGTTATAGTTACAACACATTCCCCTTTCCTGGAATTATTCCGGCTTCAACTACCCCTACACCCTTCGTGCAACAGTTTTGATCCCTTCTGTTCTATCACTTTCTCCTTTATTCTCGTCTCTCACCATCTTTGTGTGCCACCCGCTGCCAGTGCACCTGCCAATCTTTACCATTCCCAAATCTGCTCCTTCCTCGCCTGTTTCTCCTCCTTCTCCCTGCCCCACAGCCTCCCGACTCTGTGCCTGTCGTCCATGCACGCACCACCAGACTGCCCTTGTCTTCCTTCACCTGTACCCTGCCATCCCCTGCCCCCTCCAGATTGCTGCTTCCATTGTAGATGACAGTTGTGTTCCATCCTCAGCTGCCAGAGATGGCGCTCTTGTGGGCATGAGGTGTGCTTGCTTGTGTGAATGAATGTTTGTGTGTTTCCTTTTCTGAAGATGGCTTTGGCCGAAAGCTAAAGTGTGTCCTTTCGTTGTGCATGTGTGCAACTCAGTTACAGTAAGTAGCAGTCTATCTTTTCCTTGTATTGTTAACTAAAAGCTTTACTTGTTTTGAATTGTGGCGTTTTTTTTTTTGTTACCGTTCATTATCAAAGTAACAGCGATTTGCAGTAAGATAATAACTAACTAATCACAAACCACTTTTATTATATGCTGATAGCATTGGAATAACACTTCTGTTACGTAACATTAAACTTACTGCACAAACGTCTGAACTGCATAGAACTACTCTCCAGTTAAGAACATAACCAGAAAATATTAATATCAACAACTTTCTCTAACGTAACTAAAAGCACTCCTTGCCTTTTAACAGAAGCACCGATACGTAGACAGTGAGCAATTAGCACAATGCAGGACACATCTCGCATCAGTAGCGTAGCTAGAGCTCGTCATGCAGTATTTCTTCATTGCGTGCTGAATTTGTTGTGCTTAGCCTTAAAAAAATTAGGCTATTAATAACTGAAATCTAGTGTCCGTCCAGTGTTGTGCTACATCATTTGGTGCACACTACTGAAATGAAATGATTGTGTGGCATTGTTGGCCAGGAGGCCCAATGCGGAGAAGATCGCTGACGCCACTTCGGCTACTTGCGAGTCAGTGATGATGAAAGACACACAACACCCAGTCATCACGAGGCAGAAAAAAATCCCTAACCCCGCCGGGAATCTTTTTTTTTTTTTTTTTTTTTTTTACTTTGTACATAATCAACTTTTATTGCAGCTAGTACATCATTCACAAGTAAAATATGACAACTTCCACCATAATTTACTTTCACACAACTGTATTACTCACAACCAGCACTATTTCATTAGTTAATGCTTGTATCAATCTTACATCCAACACAGTAGCTGACAATATTAACAATGCACTAAGTAGTATAACAGTGAAATATTTACACCAAAATTTTAAGGTACTCTACAGAAAGTAAGCCTGTTATTCTCTTCCAGAATAATGCTTCAAATTAACCAAAACATAGGCTGGTATAACACAAATACTGGTTGCCAGGACTGTTCCCGGGACGTATTTTTCCGCTTTTGAAATTTTTGTTCGGGGCACACCCGAAACAATAGAGCGACTTTGGCAAATCATGCTGCCAAATCTCGGGGCAACACGGAATGCTCCTTGAATTCCAATCATTTTCTTTACAAGTTGTTCAAACTGCAAATCCTTCTTCAATGGCTCAACCTGCAGTCTTCTGAGTTCGGAAAATGGCTACCGGGACCCCGTGCACGGGAAGCGAGAACGCTACCGCGAGACCACGAGCTGCGGACTATGCACATTACTGTGTGGCCTCAAGTGACTGACAGCCTCCTTTCATGTTGCACTCCAGGGCAAGAAAAAGACAACAGACTAAGAGGTGGATTACATTTCCTGTTTTTGTGTTGGTAGGCCGCCTTCTGAAATTCGTTGCATCATACCATGAGGAGGAGATGAGTTACTTACATATATAATTGAATATATTAATAACGTAAACGCCGGCCGCGGTAGCCGAGCGGTTCTAGACGCTCAGTACGGAACCGCGAGACTGCTACGGTCAGAGGTTCGAATCCTGACTAGGGCATGGATGTGTGTGATGTCCTTAGGTTAGTTAACTTTAAGTAGTTCTAAGTTCTAGGAGACTGATGACCACAGCTGTTAAGTCCCATAGTGCTCAGAGCCATTTGAACCATTTTTTGAATACCGTAAACAAACTGATTTTCAAAACTGATTCGATAAAGAAAATTATTATGCACATTTTACATAAGTATCAACAGTTAACCGTTGGTCTGACAGACATGGTGTACGAAACATAATCAGTACCAAAAAAATATGAGGTGAAAAGCATGAAATAAATAGCAAAGTATAGAGTTGGTACGTTACGAGTTCCACTAAATCACTGTGGTCTGGCTCTGTCGTGTTGATTGATATCTTTAGCGATAACATGGGTGTTCCCCTAATCTGATATGAGAAGTATATCGATGTATTCGGTTTGTGGAAACGCTGATAGAATTTACGTCACCGATAAGGGAAAAACATCAGTGATAACTCGAGAATGAACATACCTTTACTCAACTGAAAGACAGCCTGTTTATCTCGTGTAATTCTCTTTTTGTCTGATAGTCACATGACCCATATTCCGTTTCGAAATCACCATTTGCATTCCAGATGGCTGCTTCCAAAACTGACAGCATGTTGTTAACATAGCCTCACACAACTTGGTTTTAAAAGTGTGTTTATCCAACCTGGTTATAACAAACTTATGACCAACCCATAACCTTAAGAATCTATATTAACTGAGTTTTTGCCCTGTTCGAGTTTATGCGACATAAATTATACGTCAACGTGTTCCAGTATACTGAAAGAAAGAAACATCATTTCAATCTTCGCTATCTCTGAGGCACACTGTAGAAGCTCCCTCTCTTGCTGTCGCACACCTAGCGTTACCTCACAACATGCAAATAAGTATAGTACGTGGGGAATAGCGTGCATGGACGTGTGGTGTGTGTCACGCAGGTCGCGCCGTCTGAGCTGGAGGGCATTCTGCTGACCCACCCAGCCGTGAAGGAGGCGGCGGTGGTGGGCGTGCCCCACCAGTTGGACCAGGAGCGCCCCAGAGCGTACGTCGTGCTGCAGCCGGGCGCCAGCGTCACTGAGCGGGACCTGCTGGAGCTGGTCAACTGTGAGTGCACTTGTCTACACAGTCGCAGCGTCTCAGACTAGGTGTACGCCGGCGGGAGTGGGAAGTGTTAGACCGTGGACCGTGGAAGTCTTACACCGAACGCTACAGAACTGATACCCAGTATTTCTGGACTTGAGGGATACGTTGATTGAAATCGCCTACTAATCTGACCTTATTTTCAGTACAGAAAAATACATTCCTTTAGATGGAGAATGGTGTGAACATACTAGGGTTTTTCGGTGTGTCTAAAATTATTGGAACTTTTCAAGTGGAGATCGGAAAACAGAATGCCCAGAAGACATGCACACCATCTCTGAGAGTGTGAGAAGTGTCAAATATTGGCGTGTGGGATGTAGGAACATCATACTAGCCAATCGAACAGACAGTTGGCTGTAGTGGAATGGCTGCAGAAAGATTGGTGACGAAGTGTAATGTGGCAAATGGTGTCACGTGAGGAGTTTGGACAGGTCGTCTCAGAATGTGAAGATGGTGAGACTGCGCTACTGACTAATGTCAGCAACTGCAATCCGTGTAGAGGCTGCCGACACAGCACCATCAGAATCCAGCCAGGCAGAGATTAATGAAGGCTGGGTTGCGATCGGAATTTCCCATGTGTCCTCTACCACTGACACCAGACCACAGCCAACTCAATCTTGCATGGTGCAGAGCAACAGTCAAGTGAGGCACTGAGTGCCATTCTGTGGTGTTCAGTGACGAGACGCACTTCTGCTTTTGGTGGGCAGATCGACACCAATGTGTCTGTAGGCGAAGTTGATAAATTTCGGACTGGTGTTTCGTGACGTAACATATTCTAATTCCGTCATTATAGTTTGGACTGAGACTCCTGTAAATGTCTCTTGAGATCGAAGAACGACATATTTTATTCTAAGTACAAGTTTTTTTGCTAGCTTATTTATTTACTCGTAGTGGTACAAGTCACATAAGAAACTGTCGGAGGCCGGCCGAAGTGGCCGTGCGGTTAAAGGCGCTGCAGTCTGCAACCGCAAGACCGCTACGGTCGCTGGTTCGAATCCTGCCTCGGGCATGGATGTTTGTGATGTCCTTAGGTTAGTTAGGTTTAACTAGTTCTAAGTTCTAGGGGCCTAATGACCTCAGCAGTTGAGTCCCATAGTGCTCAGAGCCATTTGAGCCAAACTGTCGGAGAAGCTGTTAAAAATAACTTTACAAGATCACGAAAATAACAAGCAAGTATATAAACAACAAGATCTTATCATAACAGACAGACCACCAACATATACTTCCAAGATACCATATGGAACATGTTGTACCAACTAAGACGTAGGTATAATGTACCATATTTAGAAATTGACAGAACGAGAAATATTATTGTACCTGTTATACCAACATAACAGGTAACTGATAATGGCGAAATGCCAAAACGAACTCGTCATGTAACTTGTCTCACTACGGGTATAAACTGTGCAGCAAAAAGTTGTACTTAAAATAAAAGTAACATGGAGGCAAATAGCTTAAACTGGATTCCTACTCTGTCATATTTTACTTATATATCTGCAATTCCAGAAAACCTTCCAAACTGTTCTGTGTTACAAACACACACACAAACACAAACACACACACACACACACACACACACACACACACACACACACACACTCATTTCTGGGCTTCGGTACAGCAACACCAGGAACAATAGCGGATAACGAATTTCACTTACTGTGCGTGTACTTTGCAGTAGAGATAGTACATAATTAAATATCTGTTTTGAGGGAACACAGGCTGTGGAGCTTAGAACAGAGAGCTGACACCGATGGAAGCAAAATGGCTCCAACCTGGCTGTGCATTATGGTCCTGACATGGGCATTTTTATTTTATTTACCCGTCAAGTTCCGTAGGACCAAATTGAGGAGCAAATCTCGAAGATCATGGAAATTGTCAGTACATGAATTTACAACATAAAGTAATAACAGATGAAAATAAAATGTTTATACCCCCACCCCCCACCAAAAAAAGTAAGTCGGCCGGAGTGGCTGAGCGGTTCTAGTCGCTACAGTCTGGAACGGCGCGACCGCTATGGCCACCGGTTCGAATCCTGCCTCGGGCATGGATATGTCTGATGTCCTTAGGTTAGTTAGGTTTAAGTAGTTCTAAGTTCTAGGGGACTGATGACCGCAGACGTTAAGTCCCATAGTGCTCAGAGCCATTTGAACCATTTTAGAACCAAAAAAAGTAAACCCATATATTTCAGTAAACGCAGTCAACAGTATAACATAAGAATCAGCTTAATTTTTCAAGGAACTCCTCAACAGAAAAGAAGCAGTGACCCATCACGAAACTATTCATTTTCGATTTGAAAGCGCGTGGATTACTGCTAAGATTTTTGAATTCTTGCGCCAGCTTATTGATAATGGATGCAGCAGTATACTGCACACCTTTCTGCACAAGACTTAAGGAAGTCCGATCCAAATGCAGTTTGGATTTCTGCCGAGTATTAACTGAGTGAAAGCTGCTTATTCTTGGGAATAAGCTGATATTGTTAACAAGAAAAGACAGTAAATAATATATTTATTGAGAAGCCATTGTCGAAATACCCAAACTAGTGAACAGGGGTCAACAAGAGGTTCGCAAACTTACACCACTTATTGCCCGAACCGCCCGTTTCTGAGCCAAAAATCTCCTTTCAGAATCAGTAGGGTTACCCCAAAATATAATATCATCTGACATAAGCGAATGAAAATAAGCAAAGTAGACTAATTTTCGTGTCGAACGATCACTTATTTCAGATAACGTTCGATCTTTGAACAAGATCCTGAACATGGTGTCTCCACGACAGCTTACTATCCATCTGAACACCTAGAAATTTGAACTGTTCAGTTTCACTAATAATATGCCCATTCTGTGAAATTAAAAGGTCGGATTTTGTTGAATTGTCTTTTAGAAACTGTAAAAACTGAGTCTTACTGTGATTTAGCGTCAGTTTATTTTCTACAAGCCATGAAAAAATGTTCAAATTTGTGTGAAATCTTATGGGACTTAACTGCTAAGGTCATCAGTCACTAAGCTTACACACTACTTAAGCTAAATTATCCTAAGGACAAACACACACACCCATGCTCGAGGGAGGACTCGAACCTTCGCCGGGACCAGCCGCACTGTCCATGACTGCAGCGCCTAAGACCGCTGGGCTTATCCCGCGCGGCTACAAGCCATGAACTTATGTCATGAACTGCACTATTTTAAATCAAGCCAATGTTGCACACAACATCCTTTACTACCAAGCTAGTGTCATCAGCAAACAGAAATATTTTAGAGTTACCCATAATACTAGAGGACATACCATTTATATAAATAAGGAACAGGAGTGACCCCAACACTGATCCCTGGGGCACCTCCCCATTTGAGCGTACCCCACTCAAACCCCACATCACAGCCACCCTCAACACTGTGAATAATGACGTTTTGCTGTCTGTTGTTTAAGTAAAATGTGAACCAATTGTGAGCTGCTCCTGATATTCCGTAGTGGTCCAGCTTCTGTAGCATTATCTTGTGATCAACAGACTCAAATGTCTCAGTTAAATAAAAAAATATGCCTAGGGCTCGAAATATTTTGTTTAACCCATCCAGTACGTCATAGAGAAAAGAGAATATAGCATTTTCAGTTGTTAAACGACTTCTAAAGCCGAACTGTACATTTGATAGCAAACCGCCTGATATAAAATGATCAACTAGCCTTACATACACAGCCTTTTCAATAACTTTAGCAAACGCTGATGGCATAAAAGTCGGTCTAAAATTGTCTACATTATCCCTTACTACCTTTTCATAAAGCGGCTTTATTACTGAGTACTTTAATCGTTCAGGAAGCTGACGATTCCTAAAGGAAAAATAACAAATCTAGCTAAGTACAGGGATAACATGTGCAGCACAGTACTTTAATATTCTGCTAGGCACTCCATCATATCCATGAGAGTTCTTAGTCTTCAGTGATTTAATTATTGACTCAATCTCCCACTTGTCTGTATCACAGAGGATTATTTCAGACATAAATCTCGGAAAGGCATTTACTAAGAGAGTTATATAATTCCCTGTAGAAACTAAATTTTTATTTAGTTCACAAGCAATGCTCAGAAAATGATTATTAAATACTTTACATATATCTGCTTTATCAATAACAGAAATATTTTTACTACGAACGAGCGTTATATGGTCGACTTTGTGCTGCTGACCAGACACTTTCTTTACAGCTGACCACGTGGTTTTAATTTTATCCTGTGAATTAGCTGTTCTATTTGCGTACACATTATCTATACTTTCCTAATAACATTTTTAAGCACCTTACAATGCTGTCTGTAATGGGCTACTGTAGCTTGATTGTGACCACTTCTAACATTTTAATATAATTCCCGCTTTGTTCTACATGATATCCTTATCCCACTATTCAGCCACGCAGGCTGCCTTTTACTGCCAATACCCCGTTTAGAACGTTCTGATGGAAAGTAACTCTCCAAGATCATGGCAAATGTGTTAAGGAAAGAACTATATTTGTCATCTACATTATCGGCACAAAAACATCCTGTTGCTTGACGAGGTTTAAAAAACTCTATTGCCACCGGATTAATTTTCCTACATAGTTTGTATTTATATGTGACGTTTGTTTGAGTACAAAAACCTTTTAGTGTTAAAATTTGTCCATCATGGTCTGAAAGGCCATCCACCCTTTTACTAACAGAATGCCCATCTAGTAATGAAGAATAAATAAGATTATTGTCTGTGGCTGTGCTACTATTCCCCTGCATCCTAGTTGGAAAAAACGCAGTCTGCGTCAGATCATATGAATTTAGGAGATCTATATGAATTTAGGAGGTCTACCAACATCCTTTTTCTTGAATAATCACACACAAAATTAATATTGAAGTCACCACATATACCTGATTCCTGGTACTTCCTACGAAGTGAGTCAAGAACCCTCTCTAGCTTGAACAGAAATGCTCTTAAGTCGGAGTTAGGGGACCTATAAACAACAAAAATTAGAAATTTAGTTTCACTAAATTCAACTCCCCTGCACAACATTCAAATATCTGTTCAGTGCAATGTCATGATACGTCTACTAACTCAAATGGAATATTGTTTTTTTATGTACATGGTCACTCCCCCTCTCTGCAAGGAACTCCTTGAAAAAGAGGCAGCTAATCTGTATCCTGGTGAAGAAAGCATCTGAATCGTAAATTATTTAAGTGGTGCTCCGATACAGCAATAATTTCGGAGTCAACATCTACAAGCAGTTCACTAACTTTATCTCTGATGCCTCTTATATTTTGATGAAATATGCGATAGTGCAATTGACACAGGCAAGTTAGTTATTCCATGTTGCTTCCACCGTACATTAGAGTTCAGCAGTTGTACTGGCTGGCGAGTGATGGCCTACCACTCTATCGATAATTCATGACCAAATGTTTTCAATGGGTGAGACTTACGCAGAATATGCTGGACAGGAACCGAGGTAGGTCAGGACAGCACCGGGAACATGTAGTACTGTCTCGTTGAAAGGTAACGACACAGCGCACAGAATATGTGCCACAGTCAGTCCCCTTAATTAAACAGCTGCTGTCCATATTACCGGCTACGTGAAACAGATGTGGTGCACTTAATGGCACTCCATACCACCACAACAAGTGTTGGGCTCAAATGACGATGACAAATGGCATTTATCATTTGTGTTTTAATCCTCCAACTACAGATACATCCATCGTGAAGGTGTATACAGAGCTACAGCTCCACTTAAAAGACAATCTGGTGTCACTACTATATCCACTGTAGTCTGATAATAATCCTTGCTGCTCCAGGTGTTGACACACTGTCTATGTGGATATTCATTTTGCTGCAATCAAGCCTGTTTCCTGACTGAAGGTAATTGACGTGGCTGTGTGATGCACTAATAGATATTTCTCCTTGTAACACTGGGAAAAACACTATGTTCATATCAGCAACCAACATCCAAATGCTGCTTTTGTGTAATCTCTCCTTGTGTGTAGGTGGCATCCCTACCTACTCTGTGCGTCACACTGAAATGCTAATCATCTATATGTCCTAGCTTGTAAGACATGTCAAGCCAGTTTGAAATTCATAGCATGATCCTTTCTTATGTTGCAATTTATAATCATAATTACTGCGTATTCACTGCCTGAGTCATAAATCCGTTGTATGCTTTCCTGAAGGAAGATGACGCACAAATGATGCAATTGGTGTTTGATATCCTGGATACTGAAATCCTAGCTGACATTACACATGTTCTAACAGGAACAGATCTGGGGATGTCTGTGACACACTATTGAGCTGTCAGAGTTGCCTCAGTCACTACCAGCTGTGACCAGAAGTCGTACTCAATGGCTCCACACAGGTGTTCCTCTACAAAACACTGGAAGAATGAGACCTCTCCCCAAGTCCCGCGCCGGCCGGATTGGCCGAGCGGTTCTAGGCGCTACAGTCTGGAACTGCGAGCCCGCTACGGTCGCAGGTTCGAATCCTGCCTCGGGCATGGATGTGTGTTATGTCCTTAGGTTAGTTAGGTTTAAGTAGTTCTAAGTTCTAGGGGACTGATGACCTCAGAAGTTAAGTCCCATACTGCTCAGAGCCATTTGAACCATTTGAACCCAAGCCCCGCCATATTCGCTGACAATGGCGATCCGTGGAAGTACAGAACTGCAATTCATTCGGCAGCACGCCATGCTTCCCAGCCATGGCACAACTCCAAACAGGGCCGTGGCTTGTCATGCACATCCTTTTCACCACCTTGAAAATGCCGTACCCATCGCCTCACATTGCTCACGCCTGTTGTGTCGTCTCCATACACCTTTAGCAAGCGTCGATGGATTTTAATGTTTGCAATTTGTTCAGCAGTGAGGAATTCAATCACACATCGCTGCTTTATACATGCGTCCGTATCAGATTCCATTTTGGAACACTACTCTGCTGGCGTCAGCTACCGCAGCAGAACAACGAAACGACCTGCAAATGAAAGAGGGAAGCTCAAGCATTAGCACTACACCATCTGGTGCGCACATCCGAAGTCACTACAAAAAAAAAAAAAAAAAAAAAAAAAAAAAAAAAAAAAAAAAAAAGTAGGAGGTATTACTTTTCGAACGACCTTCGTAGTTTAATCTTACATATACTATTCACTAGAGTATATGCAGCTCCACTTTCTGCACTATGGACTATGCCATACACAGTGTCAGGTTTTATGTTCACTTCCTGTCTAAATTCTGTATATTGATCACATTCAAAGAAAGTATGTTCAGACACGCCTAAATTACATATTTATGCATTACTTGGCGCGCTTTGTTTACACTGGGAATTCTGGCACAGCGAGGTCATCATACTTATCAGTGGGAAGACGTGTTCCCCTCCTTATCTCCATCAATCAGCACAGTATTAAAAATACAGCATGGCGGAAATAGCACAATTACATTAGTAAAAAAATTACAACCCTCCTCCTCCCAATCTCCAGCCAGTCATAGAGTGGTATTCAAAGTCCAAGATGTTGAAAACAGAACAGTTGTGTGCTTTATGCCCCTTGCCCCTCCTTTCTACCTCCAACTATTCAGACAGTGGTATGAAAATTGTGTGAAGTTACAGTATTTACGTACAAACCAAATGTGCAATTAATAATCCGTCTCCTCTCTCCAACCAAACGTATTACTGAGGAATGAAAGGGAAAACAAATAGTATATAAAAGTAATAATTTTAGTATATAAAAATGTTCACAGGAACTATTACAACTTACAGTGACACAAACAAACAATATTAAGAGCACAGGAAAAGAACATGCTTTGTCCACATTATAAAAATGTGCAGGAGAGCAATTTTAAAGTTTGAAACCGAATTTCATGGGTACTAACGGAGAAAATTAATGAATACTAACGTCATTTGGAAGGACGTGTTATATACATTAAAATTAATGTAACTCATACCTTAAATATTTAAATTGTAGTTTTACTGGCAAAATATTTTAAGTAATGCCATGCGTTGCGATGGAAAAATGTGCTACTTGCATACAGCAGACCAGAAGGTACTGCAAGTAAAACTGTATACTTTGTTGAACATTATGTGTCAAATAATTTGAAATGAAAAACAATGTTTGAAACAATAAAGGCGGTGGTTGGCACACAACTTCAAAAATGGTTCAAATGGCTCTGAGCACTATGGGACTTAACATCCATGATCATCAGTCCCCTAGAACTTAGAACTACTTAAACCTAACTAACCTAAGGACAGCACACAACACCCAGCCATCACGAGGCAGAGAAAATCCCTGACCACGCCGGGAATCGAACCCGGGAACCCGGGCGTGGGAAGCGAGAACGCTACCGCACGACCACGAGATGCGGGCCACACAGCTTCTCTTTGCTACTTTAACTTCATGTAATAAAAAATACAGTGTAACATATGTAACATCACTTCATCCCAAATGCACTTCTCAGCCCAGTGCAAAATATTTCTGTAAAACATCCTAGCTGCTTGGCTCCAATAACCCTTCAAAACGTGGTCTTTGTGATACCTTTCTTTTGATATTGCCAGAGGATCTGTAAAAAGAAATTAATATTATGATTATTATTACTACTAGTTTTTTATTATTAGCATTGTATAAAATTATTCTAGAATAAGATTTCATTATACTTTATATTTTACTTCTTTAAGCATGTGACAAGCAATCTGTAGATTACTGCTCGTGAAACTGCTGTGAATCTCTCATTACCAATTAAGTCCAAGCTGCATTATAAATTTCTCGGTGTTAAATGAGGTGGGACTGTTTCTTTGTGATGATTACCTCTTTGATTGGCCTTGTTAGGAATGGACATTTGCTCAAATATTTCTTCTCGGAAAATGACACCCAATTTTGTATCATATCTTGGCTGACGACCACAACATCAAAACGGTTAAATTACTTCAGATAATTTTGCATTTTGGCACTGTAATCTCAGTGGTGTACTTACCACAGGTTCAGCATGTATCACTCCTTGGATACCCAAAAGCTGCATTGAATTTGGTGCTCAATACTGTTCCATAGGTCTCATATGAGATGTCAATAATCTAGAATTTTTCTTTGAACATTTTGTGCACTTTTAGCACGTTCTTTCCCTGCATGCTTAATCTAAAATGTGTTATAAAATGTTGACTATTCATAGTATCACACTGGTCGATAACAGTATGAAACAACACGGAATCTTTCATCTCACAATATACATAATTCATTTTTTTATGTTCTTCATGTATAAAAAGTAATAATTTTAGTTTATAAAAATGTCCACAGGAACTTTTACAACCTATAATGTCACGTGCAGTAGAAACAAACAAATTTTATGCAAATACTACATCTTTTTCCACACTGTTTACACTGTCTCCTATTGCAAACAGTAGTTTCCTGCAATATGAGTGGATATTTGAAACAACTCCATTAAACAAACGCGGTTTCACTTCTGAATCTGCCTTGGTGAAATCTCAACAGCACTGAATAGAATTATGCAGGTAAACTGTGTACATTATGAATGATACATCTTTAATATAACAACTGCCCCAGCTTCTTTTACTGGAACAGAAACAGTTCTGTGTAGTTATTACACTCGTCATTATTGCACACTTCAAAAACATCAGTGTCTGGAATCGGTAAAGCACTCTTTCAGAAGCAATTGTATTATTCGCTCATTATCTTCTGTAAATGCATTAGGATCAACAGTGATTTTATATGTGAGAACTGAACACTCTTGTAAATAAAACAAGGAGTCACAACACTCTTTCTTAGAGATTTAGTATTAACATCTCTTATTCTTTCATTACATGCTTCTTTGCGAATAGTACCTGATATTTTTGTATACACAAACAATCATGCAGCAGTATTATCAAAATCGACTGTGTGTGTGTGTTATTTTATCATCCACAAAATATTATGCACACTTTACCACCGTTGAGGTAACAGAGTTCGCTATCCGATGGTGCTGTCGTTTCTCTTACGTCGATACTCTTACTGCGTTTAATGCACTCCCAAGACTCTTCAAGTCCTGTAACATGAAATCCCTGATTTCACATGTTATGGTAGTAACTGATAAATAAAATACGTATGTACACTCGAACAGTCCACGGGTGTACCGCCGGTCCATAGTGTCCAACGGACACAATATTTCGACATGTCTGATCACCGAAATATTGTGCCCGTTGGACACAATGGACCGGCATTTCACCAGTGGACTGTTCGAGCAAGAAATATGCCGGGAGAAACTGAAGAATCATACTACGTATGTATAGATTCTTATTATATTCTTCTTCTACTTACGTCCTTTTCTTTCCTCAAAGACTGTGATTTTGACTCTCTGAAGGATAAGCGTCGACTAATAGCTTCTGAGACAATTTTACAGCTTAACATTCCTGGAAACATCCATTTCCCACAAACACCAAGCATGAAGAAACAGATAAACCTAAGTAAGACTTGCAAGAGACACAAGGAAGCATGATGAATCTAGCAAAGAGTTATCGCACTCAGCTAAAGAATAACCATGGGAAACGACGTCTATATTTATTTGTATTATAGAGACAGAATTCTCCACAAAATGATTAATCCTTCATTGCTCGTGAAGATAACACACGTCATCTATACGATTTTACGGCTCCATTTTGTCTTACTGACTGGACTGAGTTCGCGCCGTTTTCAGTAACTTTCAGTTAACTCGCCCTCCGTTAGCTCCAACCACCATTGGGTTTCAGTTACGCAGTGTTGCATTGTTTATGAAGCATTACCATAGCTTGGAGGAGCCCTTTCATCTGCGTGAGCCACAATGCTATAACCTGAAACAAAGCATCTGACTTTACTGCTTTCCTAGATTCAATCCAACTTCCATTTGCATAATTTTAGGTGTATCGAAACTAATTACAGTAAATTTACTTTTTATCTAGAATAGCTACCCACTAAAAGTAAATATTCTCTGTGGAATATACGTCAAAGGTGAAACGCAGAGACAGTGATGTATGGCTGGAATGGTCGTATGAGCTCAGTGGTTAAGATCCTGATAGTGACATTGCTGGCTCAGAGCACGAGGGTTGTGTGCATGAAGGTGGTCTTTATTCAGTAACAGAACAAGAAGTGTCAGAAAAAGATGTATATGAATCACAGGCAGAAATAATTCAAGAGGACATATTTCTTTTAGGGAAAGATGGAATAGCTAAATGGTGGACAAGTATAGATGATACCAGTGTTAGAACAAGATCCTGTAATATTGTTATGTGACAATGTTATTTTTGGGTCAAAATACAATACTATTTGTTGGAACATCTACTAATATTTACATAGTGAAGTTCTGGTATCTTTTCAAGGGAAAGGGATACTACAGAAACAGGTGTTATAGAGATCTTAGCTTTCAGTGGTTTGTAATATCTGTGTGGATCTCTCAGATGTTCTAGGTTGCGCTTGAAGTGTCTGAAGTTTGACAGTATCCTTTATAGAGGTGTTCACAGAGAGAACAGCAAGTCCCCTGCTATCAGAGAGGTACTGCAGCTATTTACGCACAGTTGCCAAAAATATTTATAAATTGGTCTTACCATACTGTATTTGTGTATAAAGTGTATTATATTTAGATGTCAATAAACCAATTCCAAAATCATTCATATACACTGTTCAAAGTGTCCAGATACGCTGTTTGTGTTGAGGATGACACCTCTCATGTGCACATCCGCTACCTTGCAAAGTGTCACCTACAGTGTGCTCAGTAGTACTGGTGTAAATACATATTTTTTGTTACTCCACAGAAACCCGAAATGCAGTGCATGCTGTTGGATCCAAAAATCAGTAATTAGTTGGACTGTTTACGAATCTACTCTTTTCACTCTAGTATTTTCGTCAGACATTGTAAACTTTTTGGCAATAATCAACGCTTTGCGAAGCTCTCCTTCAATAGATATCAACTCACTATCGTCTGATTACTGCCCGCTGCCAGCTAGCAATAACATAAATCGATCCACCAATTCATTCGCACTATTCCAGTGAAGGAAATCGAAATACGCTGGTGACTCGGTGGAAATCCTCTCACAATCGCGCATTTCAAGTGCAATTCCGTTCTCTCTCATACAGATATGTATGTTGTCAACTCCCATTATTTTATTTAATGCAGGCTTAACGACTTGAATGTGCCTCAGTTGAGTTTTAAAGTTTGCGAGAGAGGTAGCACTACTTACAGGTATTGACGGCCTTGAGATTTTACTATGATTCTCAAGATCTCATGCTGTGAAACTCGTTTTGGGATGTCTCACTGTAAACAATAGGTCGCATCATCCTCTCGCTGTGAATTATTAAATCATCTCCTTTGACAGTCACTTGCGAATTACCAGTCATCCACACGTTTACTATTGGCTCAAATCTGATGCCGTATACAATATCACTTATTTTGTCTACTGGCTTATTAAAAATTGTGTTGTTATTTTCCCTGATGACTCTCTTCATCTCCATCATCATCTTTCACATCATATTCATCATCTTCTTCTGCTTTCATAAATACTTTATACCCGACCTGCAAATATTTCATGAAGATTTCAATGACTGATTTTTATGACTAATCTTTCATGAAAACACGACAGCATACTGTCTGGTTATTCAGGAATCTGCCATAGATATGACGCCTTCAACCAAGTGGGCAACGTGGTGGGCTTAGATCTCGCAGATTGAATGCTATACTGACATGTTAAAAAAGAGTCTCGCAAGTTTATCGACCCGAAGTGACGTCATCATCACAACATTATATGTGCTGCCATCTTGTATCTTTAGAGCGTGGAAGTAGTCTTGAAAGTCACAACCGGTCAGTATTCTGTTGAGTATCGCCGTGTGCTGGTACGGGGACAAAAACACTTCTCTTATGCTTAGGAAGAAAGTTTGATTTCCACAATGCTGGTCTTTATTATGCATTTTTTCCAAAGACCTCTTTTATTGCTACTGAATATGCTAATAAGACATTACTCGAATGTGGATGCATATGGAAATTACGACTCATTTAGCGGCTGAGTGCAAAGGAGAGAGACATCTTACTTCAAGTAAGGGAGGGAAAACACTTTTCTTCTGTTTACAAAGGGAGTGTTATTTTGTGCGAGATTGCTCACTGCTGTGTTTTCTTTTTTTTTCTAGAATCATGTACTTGTACTTCCACCAAGGATTCCACACAACAGGCAATCGATTTGTTCGAAAGACTTCGGATGCTGTGTGGCGCTCATAGTAGCATCATTGTTTCTGGTCATTTCCTTCTACAGCGAACAACGCCATGCAACAAATTGGATGCAGCTTCTGTAAAATGGCTGATGAAAACTCTCTTCTAACACAGTATTGGCCTCAGCTATTATGATCACGCACACTGAACTGAATAGTATACACGCAGTTATTCCACCCGAGGCGTGTGTCTAAGTAAAGGAGTCGGAGAAAGTGAGTTGGATAAAAGACTTATTACTGGAACATGATATAGATGATACTGAAGACAAAAACTGTCCCCCAAAAATTCGTGTCGACAAACATGAACCAGTGACTGGAGACCTAAATGGGAAATTATTGGGACAGTAGTGGTCTGTGTTGTGACTTGGCAAGACAGCCAAGTGACTATGCGAGGATGCCGAAAGGCTCGCCTTAAGCTCACGCAGACTGGCGTGAGGTCTGGAACACTTAAGGGAATTTATAGTAGCAAATAAAGTACGTAGTTGATGTAATACTTAACTTTAATCCATAATTGGAGAACATAGCTCTTGTTGATACATTAATAACAATCTCAATATAAACTGGTAATGGCGCCTTGCTAGGTCGTAGCAAATGACGTAGCTGAAGGCTATGCTAACTATCGTCTCGGCAAGTGAGAGAGTATTTGTCAGTGAACCTTTCCTAGCAAAGTCGGCTGTACAACTGGGCGAGTGCTAGGAAGTCTCTCTAGACCTGCCGTGTGGCGGCGCTCGGTCTGCAATCACTGACAGTGGCGACACGCGGGGCCGACGTATACTAATGGACCGCGGCCGATTTAAAGGCTACCACCTAGCAAGTGTGGTGTCTGGCGGTGACACCACAGTCTGATTGTCACATGCGACATTTCCCATATGGCGTTAACGAACGAAATTGACCTTATTGTTGATTTAGTGTAAACATGGAATCTGTTCTGAACAGTGAAATAAACGTATAGTAAAAAGAATTATATCCTGATGTCGGGAGTAAAAGAAATGTAATATTTTTTATAACAATTTTTTGTTTTTTTAGAACAATTTTTTGTTTGCATCATTAGTTCACGGCCGTCGCGTCGGATAATGTTGTGGATTCTGCCCAATATTCCGACGAGGCAGCTGCTCACCATCTTCAGGTGCTGACTGACGTGTTGCTGCAATGGCTCGCCAATGTATACGCTGACTCGCTAGAAAAGCACAGGCGCCGAGGCTTGAGGCTGTAACGTCAGCAACCGGCCGAAGTGGCCGTGCGGTTAAAGGCGCTGCAGTCTGGAACCGCAAGACCACTACGGTCGCAGGTTGGAATCCTGCCTCGGGCATGGATGTCTGTGATGTCCTTAGGTTAGTTAGGTTTAACTAGTTCTAAGTTCTAGGGGACTAATGACCTCAGCAGTTGAGTCCCATAGTGCTCAGAGCCATTTGGACCATTTTTTTTCTAACGTCAGCGTAGTTGAATCGTAGAGGACGGCGGCATCGAGTGCGCCGTGCCGTACAAACGGGCCACTGGCTTCCCGTTCGCGACGCGGGGAAAGCAGGGTCGCAAATAGCTGGCAGAGTGTTGACGCCAAATTTAAGCGTGCGGACTTTGATTCTCCGTCTGTGTTGACTCTGGTTCGCTCTTCTGCAGCCGACGATGCATAGGACCGCCAGTGCCGGTTCCACGCTTGGCTGAGTTGAAACCCCGTGTCTATATTTATCAGGTCGTTACTTACACGAATTTCGACTGCTTCTTTAATGATGGAGTCCCAGTACGTGGAGGTGGACGAAAGGATCTTTGTCTCTCCATAGTTCATGCTGTGTCCCGTGTCAAAACAATGTTCAGCCACAGCAGACTTTTCTGGCTGATCCAGTCTGATGTGACGTCTATGTTCAGCGCATCTATCCTTCACAGTGCGACACGTCTGGCCAATGTATGACTTCCCACACTGGCATGGGATCTTATATATCGCTGATCTTCTTACACCTAGGTCGTCTTTAACCGAAACCAGCATGGTTTGCACTCGCGCTGGAGGGCGGAAGAGGAGGCACCTTGTCTGTTTCTTCTGGCTTCAGTGCGTGCAAGTTTAAATGCATTACGGATCTGTTTATCAGAGTACCCGTTTTGTACAAACATAGAGCGATGATGGTTAAGCTCTGCTGATAAGCTCCTTGCATCATAGTCCTATGAAAGAGAGTCCGCAACACGCCACTGCGCCACTGCGTTGAGATTGGTGATGGCAGCTCGTAGCAAGTAGACATAGGTCAGTGTGAGTCGGTGTGGCCCAAGGAACCAACATCTTTTCTGCGGACCAAGACATCAAAAAAAGGGAGGCCACCATTTTTCTCCACGTACATGCTGAAGCAAATGGTAGGATGGAGGGAGTTAACATGTTCCAGAAATGCAGGAAGCGTTGTTGTTCCGCGCGGTCAAACTACAAAGGTGTCGTCCACATACCTCCAGAAACATTTAGGTTTCAACAGCGCTGACTGAAGTGCATTCTCCTCGAAGACTTGCATGAAAAGGTTAGCTAATATGCGAAACAAAGGCCTACTCAAAACAAGTGAAACTACATCGAAACTCACTAATATGTCAGCTGGTCTTCAGTCACTCTAAAAATCTTCTGAGTTTCCAATGTGATGTCCACATTTTCTTACCAGTGGGCATAGAAGAGAAGCCAGATGTTTTGCCAGGTAATATGGCTCCTACATTGCTCACCATGGGGCGAAGAGGAACCCCTTCCTTCTCGAATTTAGACAGCCCATAAAGTCGCGGTGGAACTGGCGCTTGTACTCTTAAGCTCTTTCTAAGATGTTCGGGACACTGGCTGGATTTGAGGAGCGCGGATGTCTTCCGTTGTACTGCGTCAGTTGGATCCTTCTGGAGACGGCGATACGCTGAGTGCTGCAGTAAATCCGTCATCTTGCCAAAATAAGATGTTGGAGGCAAAAGAACGGTAGCGCTTCCCTTGTGAGCAGATAAAATCACTGTTTCTGTGTCTTCCCTTAAGGAACGGAGAGCTTTCCTTTCCTCAGTGTTGATGTTCTGCTTCGGTGCTGGCATCTAGGTTACGGCCCTGCAAGCCTCTCGCCTTATTTCGTCAGCAATCTCAGTCGGAAGTTTCAAGACGCCTTGCTCAACGGCACTGATAAAATCCTTAATAGGGAACGGGCACAAAATTTACTCTTTTCCGACACCGATACCGCAGCGCCACTTAGTTGTTTATCTGTGAAATTAAACAGAGTGCGTCAACATGGTTTAGGTTCTTGCGATGACTGGCGTGTAAGGGGATGGAACTTGGAAGTTTAACGCGCCACGGCATGGTGGGGCGTCCAGTCCAAAAGCGACCACGTAGCACCGCCCACCCACTCCCAGGAATCCGCTGACACACGTGACGACATATTCAGATATAATGAAAGCAAGCTCGTGTAGACTCTGTCTAATTCTCGCCAGTTATAACGGATTCTTTCGCTCACCAGCGCCATGCTGGCTCCTTGTTTGACCCTCTTGGCGGTCGCAGAGTCTATGTAATGAGTGAACTTGGCGAATGTCGGTATAGATTGCTGGTCCCGACATCTCAGAGTACTTGAATTCGATAAACTCCGCAAGATGAGAAACAGACTGTTGTGCTCTCTCGCGTTTTTACTAAAGTATCGGGACCAGCAAACTATACCGACATTCATCAAGTTCACTCATTACATAGGCTCTGCGGCCACCGACTCATAGTGACCTTTGTCTACGAGATACGAGCTGCCATCACCCATTTCAAAGTAGTGGCGTGTTGCGGACTGTCGTTCATAGGGCTAGAATTATCTATCATGCAAGGAGCTTATCAGCAGAGCTTAACCATCTTCGCTCTATGTTTGTACAAAACGGGTACTCTGATAAACAGACCCGTAATGCATTTAAACTTGCACGCACTGAAGCCAGAAGAAACAGAGAAGGCGCGTCCTTTAAGATTGGTCTACTTTTCAGAAAACATCAAATAAAATGTGTCTTCCCCCCTCCAGCGCGAGTGCAAACCATGATGTGTTCTGTTAAAGACGACCTAGGTCTAAGGAGACCAGTGATATATAAGATCCCATGTCAGTGTGGGAAGTCATACATTGGCCAGACGTGTCGCACTGTGAAGGATAGATGCGCAGAAAATAGACGTCACACCAGACTGGATCAGCCAGAAAAGTCTACTGTGGCTGAACATTGTTTTGACGCGGGACACAGCATGAACTATGGAGAGACAAAGATCCTTTCGTCCGATTCCACGTACTGAGACTCCATCATTAAAGAAGCAGTCGAAATTCGTGTAAGTAACGACCTGATCAATAGAAACACGGGATTTCACCTCAATTAAGCATGGGAACCAGCACTGGCGGTACTTAGTATCGTCGGCCGCAGACGAACATATCCGACTCAACACAGACGGAGACTCAAAGTCCGCACTCCTAAACTCTGCCAGCTATTTGCGGCCGCGCTTTTCCCGAGTCGCGAACGGGAAGCCAGTGGGGCGTTTGTACGGCAGGGGGCACTGAATGCCACCGTGCCCTATGATTCGCCTACGATGGAGTTATAGCCTCAGGCCTTGGCGCCTGGCACTTTTCTAGCGAGTCAGCGTATACATTGGCGAGCCATTGCAGCAACACGTCAGTAAGCACCTGAAGATGACGAGCAGCTGTCTCGTCGAAATATCGGGCAACTTCCACAACATTATCCGACACGACGCCCGTGAACCAATGAAGCAGTTACTACGTCGAGAAAGTCTTAAACAGCACAATTTTCTGTTTGTTTTTAGATTGTTAGCTCTCTACAACATGGTATACAAAGAAATAATTTGTTGTTGGTACCTTATTTTCACGACAGAGTTTGCTCTTGTTACTGACTGACATAGTAATCAGCGTGAAAGTTGGAATAGCTACGCAAAGTTTATCCGAGGAGAGTAGTTATCTCAAAAGGAATTGATGAACTTCATCGAGCCAATTTGGTTGATTTGATTCCATATTCCAAATACAATTTAAGCTATAACTGTTTATTAACAGTAACTAATGTGTGCTTCAAATATGGGTGTGTTGCCACTTGAAAGACTAAAACTGGCGCTGATGCTGTAGGCGCATTTAGGAAGATTTACAGAAAGAATAATAGGATTCCAAATTATTTACAAACTGACTTAGGTAGGGGATTTTATTATAACCACTTCAAGAAGCTGATGGAAAAGCATAAGGTTAATGACCACTTCAACTGTGGAACGACTCAGTCGAACTCATAAAGGAAAGATGTTTAAGTATTTAAGCGTTGAGACTTCTTGACATTGGAGCCATTCTTATTACTACGCCATAGATATATACATGCATAACTTCCACAATAATATCGCTGTAATATTACGTAAATAATGTAGAATGAGACCATTATTATGTCTAAAATAATGCATGTCTGACTTTCAAGGAAATAATTAATATTGTTGACTTTTAAGTGAAGGCTGCTTTACTTTTTTACTTGATACTACACATTGATTGCTTGGAGAGATTAGAGGGAAGTGGGATATAAAGCAAACAATTGGTCTGTTTTCATCATCTTGACTGGCTGGAGATAACGAGAGGAAGGGGCGTGATTTGATGTGTACGTCGGTTATAATGTAATTCTATACCCTTTTTATATTTCAATTATACACAACAATCTAGTTGGAGACAGAAAGGATGGGGCGTGGGCTATTAATACGCAATTGGTCTATTTCCATCATCTGGACATTTAATACTGCATTATGATTGGTGGAGATAGGAGGAGGGGTTTTCAATTTCGTATTAACGCAATAGTGGTATCCTCGCCCTCTTGGAGTTCTAATACTGCGTTACTATTGGCTGGAGGTAAACGGGAGACGTGGCTTCCTGCTGATAAGGATGATAATGACACTGGTAAGAGTGATAAAGTCACTGATAAGGATGATAACATCACTGGTAAAAATGGAAATGTCGTGTGGCTAGGGCCTCCCGTCGGGTAGACCGTTCGCCTGGTAAAAGTGATAAAGTCACTGATAAGGATGATAATGTCACTGGTAAGAGTGATAAAGTCACTGATAAGGATGATAACATCACTGGTAAGAGTGATAAAGTCACTGATAAGGATGATAACGTCACTGGTAAGAGTGATAAAGTCACTGATAATGTCACTGGTAAGAGTGATAAAGTCACTGATAACATCACTGGTAAGAGTGGTAAAGTCACTGATAAGGATGGTAACATCACTGGTAAGAGTGATAGTCACTGATAAGGATGATAACGTCACTGGTAAGAGTGATAAAGTCACTGATAAGGATGATAACGTCACTGGTAAGAGTGATAAAGTCACTGATAACGTCACTGGTAAGAGTGATAAAGTCACTGATAACATCACTGGTAAGAGTGATAAAGTCACTGCTAAGGATGATAATGTCACTGGTAAGAGTGATAAAGTCACTGATAAGGATGATAATGTCACTGGTAAGAGTGATAAAGTCACTGATAAGGATGATAACGTCACTGGTAAGAGTGATAAAGTCACTGATAAGGATGATAACGTCACTGGTAAGAGTGATAAAGTCACTGATAACATCACTGGTAAGAGTGATAAAGTCACTGATAACGTCACTGGTAAGAGTGATATAGTCACTGATAAGGATGATAACATCACTGGTAAGAGTGATAAAGTCACTGATAACGTCACTGGTAAGAGTGATAAAGTCACTGATAAGGATGATAATGTCACTGGTAAGAGTGATAAAGTCACTGATAAGGATGATAACGTCACTGGTAAGAGTGATAAAGTCACTGATAAGGATGATAACGTCACTGGTAAGAGTGATAAAGTCACTGATAAGGATGATAACGTCACTGGTAAGAGTGATAAAGTCACTGATAACGTCACTGGTAAGAGTGATAAAGTCACTGATAAGGATGATAACGTCACTGGTAAGAGTGATAAAGTCACTGATAAGGATGATAACGTCAGGGCAATGACCCGTGTGTTACAGAATTCCCAATATAAAGAAAATGGGCCAAGTAGTGTAAAGCTGTACTATTAACAGTTGCACATCAGTGTTCTAATCTTGTTAATCCTGTATAATACCACTGGATATGGATATGTATCCTGTCTTTGGAGGAGTTTATCTATAATTTAGCTGAAGTCTTTCACAGATGCTTTGATAAAACTTATGGGCTCACCGTACCGTGCTTCCTGTGTCCAAATGACTTTGTCACTCGACTGTGCTGTCTTTCAGGTGAGGTGGCAGACTTCAAGCGACTAAGAGGTGGCGTCCGCTTCTTGAATGCCCTGCCGAAGACTGCGACAGGGAAAGTGTCGCGGCGAGATCTCCGGAAGCTCGCCAGGGAGGAAGCTCCAGCGGACAACTGAATCCTGCCAGTCACGCACTGACAGCCATCACCGAGGGAAATGCACTTCGTGTCATCACCGTTGTCAATCTCGTAGCTGTTCTGAGTAGCTCGCTCTGTCAGCTCACTGTGAAGAAGAGGGTTGTTGCCTCATAAGAAGGGAGTGTAGAGACTTGCTTAACGATGCACAGAGTCTTTCACTACCAACTGAGGGTCAACAGAAATGAGAGTTCTTTTGTTTCAGATTGGTTGATCAACTTCTTTTCAGAAGATTTACATGATGTAATTATCGTAATATGTACTGTATATAAATGTTGAGATTAAATTTCTTTGATGTGCATTGACACTACTTATTCTCGCCTTGTTCTAGTTAACTCTCACATAATGTCAATACCAGAAATTGTGTCTGTTACCTGTGAATTTACGATAATTTTTGCGTTTTCGTCACTTTTCACAAATTTTTAAGCTGTGTGAGATACTGATCGTAGACTTAAAGTGTGCAATTATTATCGTCAATCACGAGTCGTTTATATATTGTACATGCTCGATCTGTAACTTTTTAAACTTTGAAATGCTCAGTGTATAGCAATAGCGCGGTATTCAACCCGGCGAAAGGAGAGACTGGACAGACATCACTATACACCCTAACAAAAAGCTTAATACATATGGGAATATGTCACGGTATGTCAACGACACAAACACTGTAGGGCCTACATATACTACCAGAGGCCAGCCCGAGTGGCCGTACGGTTCTAGGCGCTTCAGTGTGGATCCGCGCGACCGCTACTGTCGCAGGTTCGAATCCTGCCTCGGGCATGGATGTATGTGATATCTTTAGCTTAGTTAGGTTCAAGTAGTTCTACGTTTTAGGGGACTGATGACCTCAGATGTTAAGTCCCATAGTGCCCAGAGACATTTTTTATACTACCAGAAATCAGAAGCAGGTACCAGATATTTAACACCGTCAAAACAAATGCAGCGAACGAGAACATAACGTAAGTAATGTTATGTTCACCGGAACAATGTAAGAACTATGCAGAAAGACAACAGGTTGGGAAACATATTACATATTTCGGCGAATTGTCACAAAGTATTGCCGATCTACCTAACAATACCACTGAACAAAAAAGTTTCAAGTCACCATAATGAAATGTAGCAGAGTTTACGGTTAAAATGCAGATGTGACCTTGTCGTCTTTGTGTAAAGTCCACGATGAAGCATTCTCGTCCAATCATCTTGAAAAATTTATAATAGACGACCACAGAACGCACACCCAAGTACGCTGCAATGCAGGCAATGATTCTTGCAGACTTAATCACCATAAAAGTCCTCACTGACAGTGGGTCTTAGACGACAGGACAGAGCAAAGGGTCTCCTGTTAGGACTGTCCATTTGCCAGAAAACTCGGGCCCAGTGCCTACGTTACTTTTCTCTGGAAATGCTGTTGTCCCACGCACACAGAATGAACTGCACATATATTAAATGTATTCGCAGTTGTGAATACGGATAACCGTCAGCTATGTTGCATCGTACACTACTGGCCATTAAAATTACTACACCAAGAAGAAATGCAGATGATAAACGGGTATTCATTGGACAAATATATTATATTAGAACCGACATGTGATTACATTTTCATGCTATATGGGTGTAGAGATCCTGAGAAATCAGTACACAGAACAACCACCTCTGGCCGTAATAACGGCCTTGATACGCATGGGCATTGAGTCAAACACAGGTTGGATGGCGTGTACAGGTACAGCTGCCCATGCAGCTTCAACACGATACCACACTTCATCAAGAGTAGTGACTGGCGTATTGTGACAAGCCAGTTGCTCGGCCACCATTGACCAGACGTTTTCAATTGGTGAGAGATCTGGAGAATGTGCTGGCCAGGGAAGCAGTCGAACATTTTCTGTATCCAGAAAGGCCCGCACAGAACCTGCAACATGCGGCCATTCATTATCCTGCTGAAATGTATGGTTTCGCAGGGATCGAATGAAGGGTTGAGCCACAGGTCGTAACACATCTGAAATGTAACGTCCACTACTCAAAGTGCCGTCAATGCGAACAAGACGTGACCGAGACGGGTATCGAATGGCACCCCATATCATCACTCCGGGTGAAACGCCAGTATGGCGATGACGAATACACGCTTCCAATCTGTGTTCACCGCGATGTCGCCAAACACGGATGCGACCATCATGATCCTGTAAACAGAACCTGGATTTACCTGAAAAAATGACGTTTTGGATTTCGTGCACCCAGGTTCGTCGTTGAGTACACCATCGCAGGCGCTCCTGTCTGTGATGCAGCGTCGAGGGTAGCCGCAGCCATGGTCTCAGAGCTGATAGTCCATGCTGCTGCAAACGTCGTCGAACTGTTCGTGCAGTTGGTTGTTGTCTTGCAAACGTCCCCATCTGTTGACTCAGGGTTCGAGACGTGGCTGCACGATCCGTTAGTCATGCGGATAAGATGCCTGTCATCTCGACTGCTAGTGTTACGAGGCCGTTGAGATCCAGTACGGAGTTCCGTATTACCCTCATGAACCCACCGATTCCACATTCTGCTAACAGTCATTGGATCTCGGCCAACGCGAGCAGCAGTGTCGCGATACGATAAACCGCAGTCGCGATAGGCTATAATCCGACGTTTATCTACGTCGGAATCGTGATGGAACGCATTTCTCCTCCTTACACGAGGCATCACAACAACGTTTCACCAGGCAACGCTGGTCAACTGGTGTCTAGTATGAAAAATCGGTTGGCAACTTTCCTCATGTCAGCCACGTTAGAGGTGTCGCCACTGGCGCCAACCTTGTGTCAATGCTCTGAAAAGCTTATCATTTGCATATCACAGCATCTTCTTCCTGTCCGTTAAATTTCGTGTCTGTAGCATGTCATCTTCTTGGTGTAGCTGTTTTAATGGCCAATAGCGTACTTTTGACACAACCAGAAAAAGAGATTTTACTTGTCGCTACGCTCAACTGTCTATACTGCGCTGAGAGAAATATGAAAGGAGAACGCTGAAATACTGATAACGATTGACGACAAAACACACACGACTATTGACGAATACTCAACTTTGTACAAGTCGGCTCAGGCAGCAGACCCTGAAGTTCAACTACTGTTCTCACGTTAACGCTCAATAGTAAGCAGTTCTTGTCCCACTAGAAAGTTCACTGAAGACACGCTGGTGTGGACTCGCTAGAAGCAGACGATGCGACGGTATGTACACGAGCAACGGGCGGAGGACGGTCTTCTGACTCGGAACTGATGACGTCTTTCGTTGTCCCTGTCCCCTACGACATCAACGCCCTCCACCCCAGAAAATGGCGGGAAATCTTTGCTGACAATAGGGCAGGTGGGTTACTTCCACTAACCAGATTTCCCCCTCCCCCTTGTCGCCCTCCCAACTCCTGTGACATCACCCTTGGTAGTGGCAGGAAACCGACAGTCTCTGTCTGGCTGCTGGAGAGGAAGGGTAGGTTAGTGTACTTTAGCCGGCCGGAGTGGCCTAGCGTTTCTAGGCGCTACAGTCTGCAACCGGGCGACCGCTACGGTCGCAACTTCGAATCCTGCCTCGGGCATGGATGTGTGTGATGTCCTTAGGTTAGTTAGGTTTAAGTAGTTCTAAGTTGTAGGGGACTGATGACCTCAGAAGTTAAGTCGCATAGTGCTGAGAGCCAGCGTACTTTTTTTTTTATGGGAAACCGTAATTCTGTGCTGGAGAGGAAGGCACGGCAGTTAATTTATTTATATATTTATACTTCAGTTGGATTACCTCCAGTAACCTAACTCAGAAGCGCATGTGTTCGCTTCCACGTGCAGTGACCGAGCGAGCTAGATGACACTGCAGCTGTCGGCCTGCCCACTCCTGCCCCCAGTCCTATGACGTCACCCCCCCCCTCCCCCCCGAACACCAACACTCCCCTGGAAATGGTGGGAAACGGTCAATCTCTGTCCAACTGCCAGAGACAGTGGTTACGTTGGTCTACATTGTTTATTTTTGGTAGTGAACTCTAGTAAGAACGTCTCCAAATTACACACCTATCGGCGTTATGCTACAAAGGTTCAAATGGCTCTGAGCACTATGCCACTACGGCCAGCATTATGCTACACAACGAGTAACTAAAACCGCAGTAGGCCTCAAAATTGATAATATCACACAACAGGTGCTCTATTGCTCTCCTGCTGGAAAAAAAAGTCACAATGCCGCTAGAAACTAGAAGCATCCGGACTCAAAATAAATAGTAACTCACATAGGATGCTCCCTTCACTTACAGGTCGAAATAAATCTCTCTCTACTCCACCTCAGAAGTGCTACGGAGAAACTAGGATTGCAGTGATGCTAAAATATTGCCCTATACATACCTGCTGTTACCCAAGGGTTTCTACTAGCCCTCGTCTTTTTACCTATTTGATCCTCTGCTGCCTTCACTATTTCATCCCTCAAAGCTACCCATCCTTCTTCTACTGTATTTCTTTCCCCCATTCCTGTCCATTGTTCCCTTATGCTCTCCCTGAAACTCTGTACAACCTCTGGTTTAGTCAGTTTATCCAGGTCCCACCCCCTTAAATTCCCACCTTTTTGCAGTTTCATCAGTTTTAATCTACAGTTCATAACCAATAGATTGTGGTCAGAGTCCACATCTGCCCCTGGAAATGTCTTACAATTAAAAACCTGGTTCCTAAATCTCCGTCTTACCATTATATAATCTATCCGATATCGTTTAGTATCTTCAGGGTTCTTCCATGTATACAACCTTCTTTCGTGATTCTTAAAGCTGCACGCCCTCGGGAAATAAAAACTTTGAGGTTCTCCGATGACATTGTAATTCTGTCAGGGACAGCAAAGGACCTGGAAGAGCAGTTGAACGGAATGGACAGTGTCTTGAAAGGAGGGTATAAGATGAACATCAACAAAAGCAAATCGAGGATAATGGAATGTAGTCGAATTAAGTCGGGTGATGCTGAGGGAATTAGATTAGGAAATGAGACACTTAAAGTAGTAAAGTAGTTTTGCTATTTGTGGAGAAAAATAACTGATGATGGTTGAAGTAGAGAGGATATAAAATGTAGACTAGCAATGGCAAGGAAAGCGTTTCTGAAGAAGAAAAATTTGTTAACATGAAGTATAGATTTAAGTGTCAGGAAGTCGTTTCTGAAAGTATTTGTATGGAGTGTAGCCATGTATAGAAGTGAAACATGGACGATAAATAGTTTACACAAGAAGAGAATAGAAGCTTTCGAAATGTGGTGCTACAGAAGTATGCTGAAGATTAGATGGGTAGATTACATAACTAATGAAGAGGTATTGAATAGAATTGGGGAGAAGAGGAGCTTGTGGCAGAGCTTGACTAGAAGAAGGGATCGGTTGGTAGGACATGTTCTGAGACATCGAGGGATCACCAATTTAGTATCGGAGGGCAGTGTGGAGGGTAAAAATCGTAGAGGGAGACCAAGAGACGAATACACTAAGCAGATTCATCAGGATGTAGGCTGCAGTAGGTACTGGGAGATGAAGAAGCTTGCACAGGATAGAGTAGCATGGAGAGCTGCGTCAAACCAGTCTCAGGACGGAAGACCACAACAACAGCATACGTGCTACAGTCGTGTTCATCAGTTTTCTGATACGCTGATTGGGCTTAATTTCTATTTGCCACCAGAGTCAGGGATGTTAAGGCACTTATTTTTTTATTTTCCTCACATTTCTGAACACAGTTCTGCAATGGGACACCCACACTGGTGTCTAAGCATGATATATTTTGAAATCCACAACAGATTGTGATAAAACATACAGACACACGCAGATCCGATGTGTAACGTCCTGGAGGATTAAAATTGTGTGCCGGACAGAGACTCAAACTTGGGACCTTTGCCTTTCGCGGCCAAGTGCTCCACCGTCAGAGCTACTCAAGCACGACTCACGCCCCGTCCTCATAGCTTTACTTCTGCCAGTACCTCGTCTCCTACCTTCCAAACCTCACAGAAGCTCTCCTGCGAACCTTGCGGAAATAGCACTCCTGCAAGAAAGGATATTGCAGAGACATGTCTTAGCCACAGCCTGTGGGATGTTTCCAAAATGAGATTTTCGCTCTGCAGCGGTGTGTGCACTGAAGTTAAACTTCCTGGCAGATTAAAACTGTGTCCGGACCGAGACTCGGACTCGGGACCTTTGCCTTTAGTGGGCAAGTGCTCTACCGTCCTCCTAGAATTCGAAGCACTGCGCTACAAGCAAAAAATAAAAATAAATAAATAAAATAAAATAAAAAAGGCTGGAATTTTCAGCATGTTAAAACTGAGGGTCTGGAGCCACAATGAGGGGTGGGTGAAAGCACTCCACCCGTCCGAACTAGGGGAAGCTGGTCTGCTCGTACTTGTCTCTGAACATGAAGACATCATGTGACTTTCTGATGTCATAGAACTTGCTGTGAATGGAGCTTACTGGTTGGTTCTTACTGAATTTACGAGCCAAAAAGCTGCTGCTAGTGCGGGAGAAACCACGGACAAATTACGAGAATTTCAGTGGAAAACTGTTTTTGAACAGATCGAAAGAAGCATACAACAGCCATATTGAACTGACAGTTAGGCCCTGCCAAAGCGGCCTACAGGTCGTGAAATACGGAAACCATTGTCAAAGACGCTTGGTCAATTACGTTGCTATGCTACTGTGGAGAAAAGGTTGATTTTTTTTCGGCGTGAAACCGATCTGCAACCAGGCTATATCAGCACAAATGATTGTTCCACCATGCAATATCACTCCGTCGCCGAAGTAAACACAGTTCATGTAGCTATCGACCGCCAGCTACTCCTACATATACCACGAAGATACGCAGATCCCAAATACGGGAACACATGCGCTGTACACTATATAGTCGCAGTGCTAGATATCCCCAATGATGTCGGTCGATTATCCATCACGGCTAGACTGGCGCCCTCCGCGCACAGCGGTCACTCTCCAAACGTGTACAAAGGTTTACTTGGTTCCTCCAGCACGAAGGCGTCCGCTAGCAGTACCGTTTCCGGCGGGGCGTGCTTGCTGCCGTGATTTCTGCAACGTGTTGCGACCATCTCCAGACTCGGGGAATACAAGAATATTTACTGTCTGTGTTCCATCCATGAGAAATGCTTCGTCAATTACGAATTAATTTAGCGATATCAGCTCACACGTCCGATTTTACTCGCCAAAAAACGATGATATTTGAGACACCTTTATATAGAAATCATCGAGTAGCGTATGAAAATTTCCAGAATTTCGTGTATTTTCACATGTTTTGCCGGAATATCATACAATTTACGCTACTATTCTCGATATCAATCGCATAGCAGTATGCAGTATATCTACATCTACATACATGCTCCGCAATCCACCATACGGTGCGTGGCGGAGGGTACCTGGTACCACAACTAGCATCTTCTCCCCCTGTTCCACTCCCAAACAGAACAGGGGAAAAATGAGTGCCTATATGCCTCTGTACGAGCCCTAATCTCTCTTATCTTCTCTTTGTGGTCTTTCCGCGAAATGTAATTTGGCGGCAGTAAAATTGTACTGCAGTCAGCCTCAAATGCTGGTTCTCTAAATTTCCTCAGTAGCGATTCACGAAAAGAACACCTCCTTTCCTCTAGAGACTCCCACCCGAGTTCCTGAAGCATTTCCGTAACACTCGCGGGATGATCAAACCTACCAGTAACAAATCTAGCAGCCCGCCTCTGAACTGCTTCTATGTCCTCCCTCAGTCCGACCTGATAGGGATCCGAAATGCTCGAGCAGTACAATCAAACGTCTGCGCAGTATCATTATGAGAGTGGAAATTATATCTTTAGAGAGCCGAAACTTTAGCATGGGACATGCTCAAACTGTTGATTAACTAGAAACTTATCTGCGAAGATTTTTAAGTGTAAACTCTTAAATAGGGGAAACAGGTAGTTCACTCGTATTTCTTTTAACGAATATCGATGTCAGTTATACAACAGATTCTATATCATCCTTGCCCTTTAAAAAGTCAATTAATCTCATAAAACTCACAATCTTACATGTTTCTCATGTCTAGAAAACCAGCAAATATCTGTTCCATCGGTGTTTCACCATCTCGATGCAGATAACACATCACAATAGATGTTGTCTCAACCAAATAAAGACGAGAAATGTGTAGAATGGCAGCATACCACATATTCGGACAACAGGCTTCTGATTCCGGTCTGCAGAGATCAGTCGCAGATGAACAAAAGGCTTATGAACAGGACGCTTCCTGCAACCACTTAAAAGTATCTCTCGGAAAGAGTGAACAGTAGCGAAATACCTGACTATTCGTCACGGATGAAGAGCTTAATCGTCAACAATGATGTGCTTCCAAACGTCCCGTATGTGCTGACACTGTCTGTAAGTGGTGCTCAGCTAAGTAAAATCAGACCTACGTAGAAAAACGTAAGGCTGATGAAAGGTACATCTTGATGCTTCTCACTGCTGGTACCTCTATCCCTCCCTGATAGCTATACATGCCGGAAAGTATTAGCACTGAAATATGTTCTTCTGTGCATGTTTCAATTCGTCAATTTTCGTATCATGTGTTAAACGAGTATTATTTTGTGTTAAGGTTTCCCATAACAATTTCTCTGCATTCCTTCAGTTAGTGTGTTAGACATATAAACGATTTGGGAGACAATCTGAGCAGCTGTCTTAGGTTGTCTGTAGATGACGCTATCGTTTATCAACTAGTAATGTCATCAGAAGATCAAAACAAATTGCAAAATATTTAGAAAAAATATCTGAATGGTGCGAAAATTGGCAGTTGACCCTAAATAACGAAAAGTGTGAGGTCATCAACATGAGTGCTAAAAGGAAGCCGTTAAACTTCGGTTACATGATAAATCAATCAAATATAAAGGTCGTAAATTCAACTAAATACCCAGGAATTACAATTATAAACAACTTAAATTGGAAGGAACGAACAGAAAATGCTGTGGGGAAGGCTAACCAAAGGCTGCGTTTTATTCGCAGGACACTTACAAAATGTAACAGATCTACTAAGGAGACAGCCTACACTACGCTTGTCCGTCCTCTTTTAGAACACTGCTGCGCGGTGTTGGATCCTTATCAGACGGGATTGACGAAGTACATCGCAAAAGTTCAAAGAAGGGCAGCACGTTTTGTATTATCGCGAAATATGGGAGAGAGTGTCACTGAAATGATGCAGGATTTGGACCGGACATCATTAAAACAAAGGCGTTTTTCGTTGCGACGGAATCTTCTCACGAAATTCCGATCACCAACTTTCTTCTCCGAACGCGAAAATATTTAGTTGACACCGACATACAT
Source organism: Schistocerca piceifrons (assembly GCF_021461385.2). Lineage (NCBI taxonomy): Eukaryota > Metazoa > Arthropoda > Insecta > Orthoptera > Acrididae > Schistocerca > Schistocerca piceifrons. The sequence goes on along the minus strand of NC_060144.1, from coordinate 38,625,455 downwards.
AGGGAGAAGCGATCACCACGATAAAATGGATATCAGAGCTCGTACGGAAACGTTTAGGTGTTCGTTCTTTCCGCGCGCTATATGAAATTGGAATAATAGAGAATTGTGAAGGTGGTTCGATGAACCCTCTACCAGGCACTTAAATGTGATTTGCAGAGTATCCATGTAGATGTAGATGTAGACTGGTCAGGGCTTCTCTTGACGCTTTTTCCTGCTGATACCTTCGTACCTTTACCTGCCAGAAACTTTTATGGTCTGTCGTTTGTTGGATTTAATGTTTCATGAGAGATGATTACAAAACCCTTTTCGAAAAAAAGTTGACGGGGAAGCTGCGTGTCCTAGTCCACGACGGAATTCAGTCAGAAATCCTTTCTCTACACGCTTAAGCCGTGTACTCACGAGGACACATCTTGCGCCGCTAATTGTGCAATAAGATGGTGCAACTTCATTTTCCAAGAGCTAGCATGCTATCTGGTAGCTGCGTTTGCACACACAACGACTGCAGATGGCGCAACACTATCTTATTAAAATGGCTGATGACGAAGTGAGAGTGGCAGCTGCCGCTTAAGCAGTCGTTACTGCAGTAATATCTCGGCGACGTCGACGTCGACGGAGGAATTTACGCTGACATAACAGAAGGTGGTGGAGTAGACCCTGGAGTTTAAGACGTGACGTCGGCGGTAGAGAACTGCACAGTTTATTACACGATGAATGGAGATTGAGGAACAGGGAATCATACAAAAATTTTATGAGAATGGGCTAGACGGAATTCTTGACATTGCTTCGTTTTGTAGGTTCAAGAATAACGAAGAAATCCACAGTTATGCGAGAATGTATCTCAGCTTCAAAGAGGTGAATAGGTACCCTTATATAAGCCTAATATTATGAGGCTGCTGTACGTACAGTGCATACTTGTAAGCTGTAACTAATTCCATAGTAGTCTTTAGGTTAGTTCTAACACTGAGGTTTCTAGCTGCTGGAGAAAGCTATAGTAGCCCAATGTTTTCATTCAGAATACCTGTAAGCACGATATCCTTAATTATTCCTGATACTTGTGACGCAGTTTACCAGTGCTTGAAGGATTCATCCATGAAGGTACGTTGATTTTGTTAAACTTCATCAGAAATAACCAAAATAAGTTAATGTAGTAACACATTTAAATAAGCTGAAAAGTGAAATAAAGAAAACATTTTTGTTCAGATGTGTTACTCTCTGCAAGAAACATATTTCTAGATGGGGGTGTGCCACAACTTTTTGATGCAGTTTCGTTTATTACGTTTACTTAGTCGGCAAACCCCTAGCATTCCCTTTATCCTGCTCAATTCATTAGAAATAGCAACAAATTCTTTAAAGTGGAATTCTTAACAATTTCCAAAAAAATATTTTTTTGGGGGAAGGATGTATCTCAAATCCAACCTTCAGCTATGCGTATGTCCAGGTATTGTACATATTTTTATAGTTTGGCAATTATATTCAAAATGTATCCATACACTGTAAAAGTTTATATAAAGAATTGAACCTTACAATTTATAGGGCGAAACTGCTTCTCCCCTACCTGTGGAATTTTCAGGCAAAATCAGTGCACTCCGTAATTAATCACATTCAGTTCTTAGAGAAAATGTGTCTGATACATAGTGATTCCAGCCTTTAAGATCGCACTAATTTTTTTTTTCATGTGTATGAAAGTCACATTGACATGTTCACCTCACATTTTCTTTCAGTTGCCACCAACAGAAAGTGAATGGAAACGTATATCAAAACAGTTCCAAACATGTGGAACTTTCCAAATTGTCTTGGTGCTGTAGACGAAAGCATGTAAAATTCCGACCACCGAGATGTATGGGATCATACTACCACAATTTCAAAGAACGTAACAGCATTGTGTTACTGGGAATTGTTGGTGCACAGTATAAATTTACATGTGTGGCTGTAGGTTGCAATGGGAGGATAAGTGTTGGACGACTGTTCCAGAGCAGTCCAGTCTGTGAAATTCTTACAGATGCTGAAAATGTAATGAACATTACTAATTTACTACACGAGAGATAGTATCAGACACTCAAACTTCAGTGCCTTTTATAACTGTAACTGATGATTCCAGAATGAGATTTTCACTCTGCAGCGGAGTGTGCACGGATATGAAACTTCCTGGCAGATTAAAACTGTGTGCTGGACTGAACTCGAACTTGGGAACTTTGCCTTTCGCGGGCAAGTGCTCTACAATCTGAGCTACCCAATCATGACTCACGCCCCGTCCTCACAGGTTTACTTCTGCCAGTACCTCGTCTCCTATATTCCAGACGCAGGAGAGCTTCCGTGAAGTCTGGAAGGTAGGAGACGAGGTACTGGGAGAAGTACAGCTTTGAGGGCGGGGTGTGAGTCGTGCTTGGGTAGCTCAGATGGTAGAGCAATTGCCTGCGAAATGCAAAGTTCCCGAGTTCGAGTTTCGGTCCGGCAAACAGTTTTCAATCTGCCAGGAAGTTTCGTAACTGATGATATCTTTCCTTATCAGAGCATATAATGAAGCCTTGTAAGATAAATCTCAAACAAGAACAGAAAATATTTAACTACCGTCGGAGAAGGGCAAGTAGAATTTCTGTAAATTCTTTTGGAGTACTGAGTAATAGGTTCAGAATTCTCCCTTAGACAATGGAGCTACCTGTTGAAACTGTAGAGAAAATCACACTGTGTACTTGCGTCCTAAATAATTTTTTTCCTGTACACATGTGGGAAGAGTTACGTTGGACAACTGGAAAAGAAAGAGGACACAAATCACTGTGTTATCATTCCAGGAGAACGGCAGCAAAGTAATCTAAGTGGCATAGGAAGATTAGGTCAACACAAGTCAATTAAAGAAGCCAGGAAAGTGAGGGACACTCTACAGGAATGTGGGAATCCACAAAAAAAAAATTCAGTGCTGATACAGTGCCAAATCTTGAAAATAAATAATGTAAATTATGACTGAAAAGTTAATATCATGTATAGGAGAGTGTATGATATTCATAAACTAACTTAGCCGGTATTAGCAATAAATTTTGTAATTTGGATTTGCTATAATTATAATCCACATTCAACATAAAGCACCGCATTCAATTTGTATTTTATAGATATTACGCAATTACAATTTAATGAAAATAAACAAATAAACAGTCTTGTTACTCATAATTGCCCAGGTCTTCCTCTTGTACAGTACAGAATATGTTAAATTCTCTCTTTTAGCTTTTATCAGCAGTGCTTTACTTTTTATTTACTGTGGTTACTGCAGTTACATATGAACCAAATGCTTCAACATCAGTTGGAGCAGTTTTTGCTTTATTTATGCTGGTCAATGTATTGTCAGCTCTTTTCAAAATAGCATTTTCTTCTTCACTGTAAGCACTCTTTCTTTTTGTGTCCTCGGCCGTACCTCTTCCACGTGGATTGCTGTATGCTGATGACGATGATGCTGTTTGAAATGGCTGGCCATCTCGCGCAACTTCACATTCCTCTATAATTAAGAAATGGTCACTAACATCGGTGGGAGACTCTGGGATCTCAATTACGAGACACTCATCATGAAAAATAATGATAGTAATTGTAGAAAGCTTGCACTGTGTGCTTTACACTTTTTGTGATTGGATGTTTATGGCCAGTGCGAGCCACTGTGCAAGATCATAGGCCACGAATTCAGCTTCACAACGAATTTAATTTTGAGCTTCAAAGGAAAAAAGAATATGGACAGTAGTGGGGTTCAAACCCACAGTCTTCGAATTGTAAACTAAACGCATCACACAAGTGAGATATTCGTATGAATTGCACATTTGTTAGTATAATATATCTTGTGAAGTTCGCCAAGACAAACCAGTTATCAGCTTACTTTTTTTCACTTACTTTAATAACTACAGAGGAAACTGAAGGGTATTGTATTGTATTTTATGTTAACCGTTATAATATAATAAAATAGTGGAATAGATGATAATAAAATGTTGAAATGCGTGGCTTTTTAAAATGTATTGAATTAATGACATTAATTTTTCGGCATGAATGACAAGCACAATAAGCTGAGCTATGCCTGGAAATAAGTTCGTATTAGTTCATATTATTTTGCAGGGCGAAGTAGTTTCTTTCTCCGCTGTAGATTTGTGCTTACCATTCTTTATAATGCTACGTTTGGTCGCCGTGTTCACCTTTGAAGTCTTGACCATGTTCCCACTAAGCTTATCGGATCTTCGTAATTTTCCAAAGTACACAGGTGGGCTTCAGTTCTTGTAATTATTGTACTATTTGAAATAACAACTCACACGACCTTTCTGTTAATAAAACAATACTGTATTTTTCTAAACGGTGCACATATGAAATACATACTCCTCACTTAATGCATAGCGACCCCAAAATGGCGGTCTACAATTACTCGCTAAAAATGTCGTGCTTCTCACTCGTTCACTAGCTGAGCGCGAATCCTTCCTTCCTCCTACTGGTACCAGAAAAAATCCTCTGTTTTTTTAACAACTGAAAGTCAAAAAATACATGACGGTATGCATAGGCTCATAGGCTCTATGATGTGCTACCGCTTCGTCTTCTCTCTTTGCCTTTAAAGAAGACGAAAACATAAAGGAAATGCAAAAGGTTTATCACAAATGCCCCCCTACTGTATACTGTCGGAAATAAATCTCTTTATTTAGGGAGACAGTATACAGTAGCCTTATTAATCTTGGGGCTCATAGTTCAGTCACTTGGTGCACGTCAATGGAGTTTTAATACCCTTATGATACTACAAGTATATCTACAAAGTTCATTTTCTCGACCATTACAAATTCATAAATATAAATACATTCACATATACTTATATCACGTAATTACATTCACATATATTCATATTACATATCGCACGTCCATGGCGTGCTAACGTCGTAGTCTCTTATTTCTCCTTACATTTGTTAAGCGGTATTACCAGGGGGAAAATGTTACATTTCTCAAATTGTCCTTTCACTATATTTTATAAAGTGTTTTTCTCCTTGGCTTTTGGTTCATTAGGCATTCTGAGAAGCTGTCCTTTCGGCACACGTTATCTCATTGTTCGCTGCACTTATAGCCAGCAGCAGCTCATTGTTTAACGCGCCCGACGCAGTGACGCAAGCGCCACGTGGGCAGCAGCACTGCCCGCGCACGCACTGTAAGTCGCTCCAGGCTCATGAAGTCTGTGTTGTATATGCCCTCCAGTCCAGAGACTGGATACGGCGGATTCAGCTCCAACGCTCAACCCGAAGAACACCAATACCTCATCTCGCTCCTGGGCGAGGTTTTTGGCCAGTGACATTGAAGGTAAGAGCCGCACTGCAGGATACGGCATTATCTTCCGTCGTGCATTATAGTTCAGCGGTTCTCACACCTCAGCTCGTGGTTATACGGATTTCCTCTGATATCTCCGTCGCACACACATCACACTCTCTGTATTCACTTTGCTAGACTGTAGCGTTTACTCATATTACGGCTGAGCCGTTATTTTAAATATTATTAGGCCTTAATATTTTTGTATCACTTCACACGTGCGAGTATTTTACTCGTCCGTCGCGTTGCACTTCACATGCATGCATAAGTTGTTCTTCTTCAAGTATAAAATCTCACATAAAATTGATAATAGTGCATACATAGACATAAACATTGACGATAATAGAGTTGACACATAAATTTACAATTCACATTCACATTTCATATACGTACTCCATGACATTCACCCTCTTACACACTAATATGTAAATCAGGAGGTATCTTTCATTTATTCTGAATATTGGCATTTTCTATTCTTGTCTTGCAGGACCGACCTCCTGCGCGTTTTTACGTCCACAACTACACATAAAAAAGAAGAAAAGAGTACATACATACATTTTACATAGACATCGACATTAACAATAATATAGTTGGCAAATAAATGTCCAATTCACATTCACATTTCGTATGTGGACTCTTATGTTAAGCAGCATCTGACACAGCAATAAGTAAATTAGAAGGAATCTTGCACTTGTTCTGAATGTTTGCTCTTTCTTGTTATTGTCTTGCAGGACCGACCTCCTGCGCGTTTTTACATCCACAACTACAGTAGAAAATACTACATACATATTTTCATAGACATCGACATTGGCAATAGTAAAGTTGACACATAAATGTACAAGTCACATTCACATTTCCTATATGGGTTCCATGTTAGGCATCATCCATCTTACACACTAATAAGTAAATTAGAAGGAATCTCTCATTTGTTCTGAATTTTTGCTTTTCTCTTGACTTACAGGCCCAACCTCCTGCGCGTTTTTACCATCACAAATACACATAGAAAATACGGTCCAGCACTACTCACTACATGGAAAACAGGTTTCGCTAAGGTCTGCTTCAGAGATCATGCTACTTCTAGGACGGCTATTTGTAGTGCGTCGTTAGTGTACTTATTCTATCCTTGGCATTTGATAAATCTTCATACTATGTATAATATTTACAAGTGCTCGTTTGTGAGCGAGTGTGGGGGATGTTTTATCCCTTGACAATCCTGACTTCATCACTGCTTGTTAATCGTCGTACTATTCCACATTCGTGAACGCATATTTCAAGCCATACTTCTGCCTTATTGATGCGACGACATGTACATGTTTACCTTTGTGACATGTGACCGATAATTTTACCGTATTTTTGTCATGTGTAGCTCCACTCATAATTCATTATCGCTAAATAAGAACGCGCATGTGCTAAAATAATGCTTTCGCTCCTGCATGCGTCAAGAACTCAGTGTAGAAAATATTGTTTCACTGCATTTTGTGTTCATTCCTCATACGAATCGTGTATCATATTTTCATTTATATTAACCTTATAGTTTCTCGAGCTGTAACAGTCTCTAAGGATATATTTTTCATACTAGGTTGTTTTACATTCTGATGTCTGTGTAGCAAATCACTGTGCTATGGTGTGTTTTAAATGTTATCATGTACCATTGTTACTATCGACTTCACTGTTTCTTCTATACTCCTCACTGCTTCTTCGTGATGTTCGTTTTCATAATTACTTACCATACATGCATCATCATACTTTGCTTTCCACACTCATACAACCATTCATTCTAAGACGTAAAACTATATAGTGTATTCTTTCTTACGTCGGCTTCGTGGCCCTTTCCTAGGTACCCTTGTAATATTAATCTTCATATTCATCACCGTATACCCGTATAATTATTCATTAAAAATATTCCACATAAATCGCCATTTATACTCATGTACTACCTACAGGGTTCTCACACTAGAACCACCGCCATATTTATTTGTTCCCACAAATATAAATGAACTCGTATTACTCTAATACACTTTCATCCTCTTCCTAGATTCACTCCATGCACGGTACGTCACCACACATGTAGATTAACTAATGAATACCTTCAATCGAATCCAATAAAACCTTTCACACTCTCTACTTCAAAATATTATCCAACAGTGAAATTTCATTTATTTCTCCATATCGCTTTTGTAAACATACAGTACTTACCTCAGTTCTTTTGTTCTAAGTTCATGCAATTACGTTGTGTGCGTATTGGTTGGTGTTTGTATTTACTTAGCTTATCTCCCGCGTGTTGTTCGATTCATGTTTACAGCTTTATTTTGCTGATTATACTATAAGCTATCGTGTAATTAATAGCAACTAACATAGGTGAGTTCTGTAATAACAAATTTGTGGATATGTATTCTCTCTGTACATTAAGCTCACTACTTCTAATGTTGTCTGTAAAGAAGTGTAGTTCTATAAGTGTACAACTGCTCCTCTCGCTAAATCTTGTACGATATGTTATTTTATAGTTTACCTCTCAGTCACACGCATTTTTCTATGTTTATATCTCATTCTACCTTTCACATCGTCGCTCACTTAGGTGTTGTATGTAAGTCGCTTAGTTCTTAAGTTATGTGCTAATCGCGTTCTTTCAAGTGTACATGTTGTTACTTCCCTATTCAACTTGTCTTAATCCTGTTGTATATAGTCGGATAGGTCATTTCCTGTGTTTATTCTCTTGTACGTTGAATACTGAGAAATAAGTATAACTATGTACGTTCAATGGATTGTGTTAAGTCCACAAATTTAGCGTACTCTACTCTCCTTATAGTTTACTTGCGTCAATGCGCTCATTTTCTTAAAGCTTCATATGCTTAACTTAATGATATACTCTTAAAATTAATGTTCTTTACAGTATAGTCGCCGACTTAGGAATAAATGTCTCTATTCGTTTAGTTTGTGTTGCTCATCTACGTCAGAGTAACTAGCTGATAGGTACCCCACTTCGTGTCGCTTCCGTTTTGTCAGCTGGTTGCGCGGTGTGGATGCCGATTCGCTTAAATTCTAGAATGGTTTCCGTCGCGGTGCGCAGTGTGTCTTTGCGCATCGAACAGGGGACACTGAACTCAACCTTGCTTTTTGCCTACTTGGTACGCTCTGCTTTAAGCGCGGCTGCACGGCTCAGTATACCTCGTCGCTCATGCCTCTCGCTGAAAGCTCGCGCGCTGTGAATTAAATCTTAAGAAAGTACAACATCAAAATACAAGGAAAATTTATCTTCACTAGGCTGCATCTCACTCTCTGCATGTTAGATAGTAAAAGAAAATTGAACATTCCTTATTGATTAAGCAGGATAGTGGAAGAGGGAGAGGGCTCCGGAAATATAAATATTGTACCACCTAGCTGGAGAGGAACCGAGTGCCAATCGGTTTATTCGTCAAAGAGCGACAAACCTCCTACTTTCTTGACACCTTCATACCAACTGTGCAGTAAAATAATAATGAACGGTTCACTATAAGTTTATCGACCAACAAGAAAAGACACTGCAAAATCACACCACATATGCTAATGGGTATGTTGGCCTTTAATTTTATAACTTTAGATTTACTTCCCATCGCCGTTACGATCTTACAGTTCTCTACAGGTAGTGTGGGTACTTTTACTTCCCTCGCTATCTCTTTGAACAAGCTAGTAGACATTAGGCTTGTCGACGCGCCAGTATCCAAAACAACTAGTACATCTATGTTTCCCACCTTTACCTTTATTGTTGCTTGAATAATTTCACTTACCTTGCGTGTTGTTTCTTTCTCTTCGATAAACAAGTCTTCTTTCATTTCTGCGTCCTTATCATACCTTAAAAATAGATTCCGGATATGCTGTATGTGTAGGTTTGTTTCAGTGTCTGCTTCCTCCTTTCCGTTCCTGTTCGTTTTAGTGTTTTAAGTTGCTCATATTAGTACTGTGGCACACTGACAGTTCATTACCTTCTTCCTCTTGTCACGCTCGATTATTAAACCTGGGGCCGGTAAAGGTATTGTTTCATTTTCTGCCGTCACTACTATGTTTACCGTATGTTCGCGTGCTCGCCAGTTCGTGTCCCGGTTGTTTCGATTTGACTGTACGGGCTGCCTGTTATCTCTCGGATCCCTGTGTTGCATATTCCGTTCCTGGTAAGTTGCATTTCCTTGTCGCCTATTGTCGAAGTTCTCCCTCGAATTTCTGTTGTCTCGGCCATTACCGTACCCATGGGCTGATATTTAGTTTCGTACCCTCGGTCACCCTGTGGCTGATGGGTAGACCGATTGTACGGATTTCCGTTGTAGCGCAGCGGTGCATACGGATGCCATTCATTCATACGCACACGGCCGTTATAATTTCCAAAGCCATTGCCGTTACCGTAGTTCCTCCCGTTTGGGTTGTGCCCATTACCGTTACGATAACTAGGCGCGGCTTGCCCATCCTCATTGAATCAGATCTATTGAGTCGAGCACTGAAAGAAAATACTCGAGATCATATTCGGGAACAGTTATTAATTTTTCCCTAACATTTGCAGGTAACTTGTTCTTTAAGATTTTCAGTACATCGACATGAGATATCGGATTATTCCAGTAACGGGTCTTGTTTAGGTATTTTTCAAATGGTTCAAATGGCTCTGAGCACTATGGGACTCAACTGATGTGGTCATTAGTCCCCTAGAACTTAGAACTACTTAAACCTAACTAACCTAAGGACATCACACACACCCACGCCCGAGGCAGGATTCGAACCTGCGACCGTAGTAGTCCCGCGGTTCCGGTCTGAGCGCCTAGAACCGCACGGCCACCGCGGCCGGCAGTTATTTTTCAAAATAGCTTCTTAGCCCCCCGAATTTTGAATGATATGGTACTGGGTTAAATACCTCTCGTCTTAACCTCTCCTGGATAGCTGCTGACCAGTATTTATCTAAAAAAGCATTCTCAAACTGATCATATGTCTCGCAAAGTTCTGACGTCTCCGTAGCCCACAAAAGGGCATCACCCTCGGTGTGTCCTACTACATATTTAATCTTTTGAGCTTCTGTCCAAGTCCTGGGCAGTACATTTCTAAAGGCTCGGACAAACACTACCGGGTGCGTTCGCTTTTTCTCATTTGAGAATACGGGAAACTGTCGATGTTTTATTAAGCTCTCGTCCATTAACAACGCTGTCCAGCACGGCGGAACAGCATTTCCCTGCGGTGATGGTATATTTGTTTCAGCAAAGTTTTGCCCGCTGCTCGCGTCGCGCGTCGACATGCGGTCGCGCGGCGTGGGTTGGGCATTGTTGTCGGCCCCACTGATTTCTCCCACTGGCGGATGGCTGTTTATCGCTCCGCTTACCGCCCCTGGCGATGATATTACCGCACTTTGTTTATTAGCTATTTCGTCTCTTAACCATTGTTCTAACTGTCTGATATCATGCCCTACGCGTTTTAAGATTTCTTCTTCCTTGTCCCCCATTACTTCCCTTACCGCTTCCACATAGGTACGCTGTTCACGTACGCATTTTTCTGCGAACGTTGTATTTTCGTCCTTTGCATTGCTCTTTACCGATTCATAAAGCTGCACAATGTCTGAGTTGATCCTCTTGTGTTCTAACTTGAGTAATCGTTCCTCCAATGTGATTTTTTCTACATTTTCTGGCAGGTCGTCACAGAAAGAATGTAGCTTTGCTACTTCTGATTGTACATTGTCTAAGTTGACCTGCGTATTCTTTTGCATTGCCTGTAAATTCTCGTGGGTTTCTCTAATTCCGGATAGCTCCTGTCGATACGTGTGTGTTAGTGTTTCAAATTTTTCGACCATTATGCCTTTTAATTTCTCACCCATATCGTGAACCGAAATTTGTACTTGTTCATTAATTTTCCTATCCACCTCCGTGGAGATTTGTGAAATGTGCTGTGTGAACTTAATGTCCAGACTATTGAGTTCTGTGCGCAAATTTTTTACCTCGTCTGAAATGTGTGTCATGTTTGTATTAACCTTCTCGATCTCGGACTTTACTGTGGTCATGTCTGCTTTCATATTAGTCATGTCTGCTTGCATAGTTTGTAAACTTGACATTTTAGTCTCTAAACTCGACATTTTTGAATTTATGTCTGCTTTCATTGCATTCATGCTTGTTTGTATGGATTCTGTTAAGGCTCGAAATAAGGCTTGCATATCTTCCGTATTCACTTCCGGCCTACGCCTGTCAGCATCTGCGTCCGTACTACACGTACTGCTCTCATTTAAAATATTCTCTTGCCTCGAGGAGCCATTAGTTACGTCTACTGTAATTAACGTATTGCTTGTAATTAAATGTTCTGTATTCACGGGCGTCGAATGCAACAATGGCATGTCGCGCCCAGCATCCAAATAATCACTGCTATACGGTTCCAAATCACTCATTGTTGCATTTTGCAAATGAACATCCACCACATTGGCATTCTGATTTTCGAATGACATTTCCATATTGTTTTGACCCTCCATTATAGAAATCCTTATACCACTGCAGGTATCAAAATAAAAATTTTCTTTTTTGAGTTTTTACTTCCGCGCTACTTCACACGCGAAAAAATGCATATACAGTTGTATGTAATTGTAGTCTCAACTGTTCTTCAATCAATATATTTTCTGTACTAATAAAGAAATGTCATTATCTCTACTTGACTACAATAGCGTTAATCTCTGAAGCTTTAGGTTCTGGATTTTAGGAAATAGGTGGATGGATTTTCTAATAGGTCTACTGGGAACGCATTCTCTATATGCATTGCGCGGTGCTACCTGATTGTTGTTTTGTAATTGGTACTTCCTCTGTTGTGCTTTGTTGTGTGCTCTTGGTATTGTCGCCTTCTTCCTTCTAATTTATTTATTATTTCCTTTTGATAGTATTTCTTCAGTATCAAATCACCGTCTCCGTCACATCATCAGCGTACATGGAACATAAAGAAATTGTTAACATACATGTATATTCATTTTCCTAACAATACTAGTACTCACAGTTTTGCCCACTACGTATCGTGCCTGTCACCTGTCGCCACTTTATAATATAATAAAATAATGGAATAGATGATAATAAAATGTTGAAATGCGTGGCTTTTTAAAATGTATTGAATTAATGAGATTAATTTTTCGGCATGAATGACAAGCACAATAAGCTGAGCTATGCCAGGAAATAAGTTCGTATTAGTTCATATTATTTTGCAGGGCGAAGTAGTTTCTTTCTCCGCTGTAGATTTGTGCTTACCATTCTTTATAATGCTACGTTTGGTCGCCGTGTTCACCTTTGAAGTCTTGACTGTGTTCCCATTGAGCTTATCGGATCTTCGTAATTTTCCAAAGTACACAGGTGGGCTTCAGTTCTTGTAATTATTGTTCTATTTGAAATAACAACTCACACGACCCTTCTGTTAATAAAGCAATACTGTATTTTTCTAAACGGTGCACATATGAAATACATACTCCTCACTTAATTCATTGTTGTTGTGGTCTTCAGTCTTGAGACTGGTTTGATGCAGCTCTCCATGCTACTCTATCCTGTGGCAAGCTTTTTCATCTCCCAGTACCTACTGCAACCTACATCCTTCTGAATCTGCTTAGTGTATTCATCTCTTGGTCTCCCTCTACGATTTTTACCCTCCACACTGCCCTCCAATACTAAATTGGTGATCCCGTGATGCCTCAGAACATGTCCTACCAACCGATCCCTTCTTCTGGTCAAGTTGTGCCACAAACTTCTCTTCTCCGCAATCCTATTCAATACTTCCTCATTAGTTATGTGATCTACCCATCTAATCTTCAGCATTCTTCTGTAGCACCACATTTCGAAAGCTTCTATTCTCTTCTTGTCCAAACTATTTATCGTCCATGTTTCACTTCCATACATGGCTACACTCCATACAAATACTTTCAGAAATGACTTCCTGACACTTAAATCTATACTCGATGTTAACAAATTTCTCTTCTTGAGAAACGCTTTCCTTGCCATTGCCAGTCTACATTTTATATCCTCTCTACTTCGACCGTCATCAGTTATTTTGCTCCCCAAATAGCAAAACTCCCTTACTACTTTAAGTGTCTCATTTCCTAATCTAATTCCCTCAGCATCACCCGACTTAATTAGACTACATTCCATTATCCTTGTTTTGCTTGTGTTGATGTTCACCTTACATCCCCCTTTCAAGACACTGTCCATTCCATTCAACTGCTCTTCCAAGTCCTTTGCTGTCTCTGACAGAATTACAATGTCATCGGCGAACCTCAAAGTTTTTATTTCTTCTCCATGAATTTTAATACCTACTCCGAATTTTTCTTTTGTTTCCTTTACTGCTTGCTCAATATACAGATTGAACAACATCGGGGAGAGGCTACAACCCTGTCTTACTCCCTTCCCAACCACTGCTTCCCTTTCATGTCCCTCGAGTCTTATAACTGCCATCTGGTTTCTGTACAAATTGTAAATAGCCTTTCGCTCCCTGTATTTTACCCCTGCCACCTTTAGAATTTGAAAGAGAGTATTCCAGTCAACATTGTCAAAAGCTTTCTCTAAGTCTACAAATGCTAGAAACGTAGGTTTGCCTTTCTTTAATCTTCGTTCTAAGATCAGTCGTAAGGTCAGTATTGCCTCACGTGTTCCAGTGTTTCTACGGAATCCAAACTGATCTTCCCCGAGGTTGGCTTCTACTAGTTTTTCCATTCGTCTGTAAAGAATCCGTGTTAGTATTTTGCAGCTGTGACTTATTAAACTGATAGTTCGGTAATTTTCACATCTGTCAACACCTGCTTTCTTTGGGATTGGAATTATTATATTCTTCTTGAAGTCTGAGGGTATTTCGCTGGTCTCATACATCTTCCTCACCAGATGGTAGAGTTTTGTCAGGAATGGCTCTCCCAAGGCCGTCAGTAGTCCTAATGGAATGTTGTCTACTCCGGGGGCCTTGTTTCGACTCAGGTCTTTCAATGCTCTGTCAAACTCTTCACGCAGTATCATATTTCCCATTTAATCTTCATCTACATTCTCTTCCATTTCCATAATATTGTCCTCAAGTACATCGCCCTTGTATAGACCCTCTATATACTCCTTCCACCTTTCTGCTTTCCCTTCTTTGCTTAGAACTGGGTTTCCATCTGAGCTCTTGATATTCATACAAGTGGCCCTCTTTTCTCCAAAGGTCTCTTTAATTTTCCTGTAGGCAGTATCTATCTGACCCCTAGTGAGATAGGCCACTACATCCTTACATTTGTCCTCCAGCCATCCTTGCTTAGCCATTTTCCACTTCCTGTCGATCTCATTTTTCAGACGTTTGTATTCCTTTTTGCCTGCTTCATTTACTGCATTTTTATATTTTCTCCTTTCATCAATTAAATTCAATATTTCTTCTGTTACCCAAGGATTTCTAGTAGCCCTCGTCTTTTTACCTACTTGATCCTCTGCTGCCTTCGCTAGTTCATCCCTCAAAGCTACCCATTCTTCTTCTACTGTATTTCTTTCCCCCATTCCTGTCAATTGTTCCCTTATGCTCTCCCTGAAACTCTGTACAACCTCTGGTTCTTTCAGTTTATCCAGGTCCCATCTCCTTAAATTTCCACCTTTTTGCAGTTACTTCAGTTTTAATCTACAGGTCATAACCAATAGATTGTGGTCAGAGTCCACATCTGCCCCTGGAAATGTCTTACAATTTAAAACCTGGTTCCTAAATCTCTGTCTTACCATTATATAATCTATCTGATACCTTTTAGTATCTCCAGGGTTCTTCCATGTATACAACCTTCTTTCATGATTCTTAAACCAAGTGTTAGCTATGATTATGTTGTGCTCTGTGCAAAATTCTACCAGGCGGCTTCCTCTTTCATTTCTTAGCCCCAATCCATATTCACCTACTATGTTTCCTTCTCTCCATTTTCCTACACTCGAATTCCAGTCACCCATGACTATTAAATTTTCGGTTCCCTTCACTATCTGAATAATTTCTTTTATTTCATCATACATTTCTTCAATTTCTTCGTCATCTGCAGAGCTAGTTGGCATATAAACTTGTACTACTGTAGTAGGTGTGGGCTTCGTATCTATCTTGGCCACAATAATGCGTTCACTATGCTGTTTGTAGTAGCTTACCCGCATTCCTATTTTCCTGCTCATTATTAAACCTACCCCTGCATTACCTCTATTTGATTTTGTGTTTATAACCCTGTAGTCACCTGACCAGAAGTCTTGTTCCTCCTGCCACCGAACTTAACTAATTCCCACTATATCTAACTTCAACCTATCCATTTCCCTTTTTAAATTTTCTAACCTACCTGCCCGATTAAGGGATCTGACATTCCACGCTCCGATCCGTAGAACGCCAGTTTTCTTTCTCCTGATAACAACATCCTCTTGAGTAGTCCCCGCCCGGAGATCCGAATGGGGGACTATTTTACCTCCGGAATATTTTACCCAAGAGGACGCCATCATCATTTAATCATACAGTAAAGCTGCATGCCCTCGGAAAAAATTACGGCTGTAGTTTCCCCTTGCTTTCAGCCGTTCGCAGTACCAGCACAGCAAGGCCGTTTTGGTTATTGTTGCAAAGCCAGATCAGTCAATCATCGAGACCGTTGCCCCTGCCACTACTGAAAAGGCTGCTGCCCCTCTTCAGGAACCACATGTTTGTCTGGCCTCTCAACAGATACCCCTCCGTTGTGGTTGCACCTACGGTACGGCTATCTGTATCACTGAGGCACGCAAGCCTCCCCACCAACGGCAAGGTCCATGGTTCATGGGGGGACTTAATTCATAGCGACCCCAAAATGGCGGTCTACAATTACTCGCTAAAAATGGCGTGCTTCTCACTCGTTCACTAGCTGAGCGCGAATCCTTCCTTCCTCCTCATGGTACCAGAAAAAATCTTCTGTTTTTTAACAACTGAAAGTCAAAAAATACATGACGGTAGGCATAGGCTCTATGATGTGCTACCGCTTCATCTTCTCTCTTTGCCTTTAAAGAAGACGAAAACATAAAGGAAATGCAAAAGGTTTATCACACCGGGGGCCTAGAAACGACGGAGAGGCTCCGTCGCCGGCCGGTGTGGCCGTGCGGTTAAAGGCGCTTCAGTCTGGAACCGCGTGACCGCTACGGTCGCAGGTTCGAATCCTGCCTCGGGCATGGATGTGTGTGATGTCCTTAGGTTATTTAGGTTTAATTAGTTCTAAGTTCTGGGCGACTGATGACCTCAGAAGTTAAGTCGCATAGTGCTCAGAGCCATTTGAACCTTTTTAGAGGCTCCGTCCGCGCCGCAGCCGCAGTAGTCCACAACCACACGACGACTACCGCAGTCCACTTCATCCCTCCGCCGCCTCACACCGAACCATTCTTTCAGGGTTATTGTGCAGTTCGGCTCCCAGTGGAGCGCTCCAGGGAACGTCTCACACCAGACGAGTGTAACCCCTATGTTTGCATTGTATAGTAATTGTGGTGTACGCGTACGTGGAGAACTTGTTCGAGCAGCAGTTGCTGACATAGTGTAGATGAGGCGGAATAAGGGGAACCAGCCCGCATTCGCCGAGGCAGATGGAAAACCGCCTAAACACCATCCACAGACTGGCCAGCTCACCAGACCTCGAGACAAGTCCGCCGGGCGGATCCGTGCCAGGGACCAGACGCTCCTTCCCAATCCGGAAAACCGTGCGTTAGACTGCACGGCTAACCGGGCGGGCAAAAAACCTGAAGGGTAAAAAATTACTTACTGTAGCATTACTGTTTTTAGTGTAGACAACGCTTTCTTGTGCGAATTCTGCGCTGCATGTTCCTTTACTTGTCCGAACGTAGTCTCGAAAAACGTAAGTTTCTTAAAATACCACAACGTGGCTTCAAACAAATCAGCAGATCCCATACCACTCTTTGTCAAAACTTTTATTTTATTAGGTTCTGACACAAACGTCGTGCGCAAACTTTTCGTCTACGCTACAATTTCAGCATTAGACGAAAACACAACCTTCTTCAATGAATCAACTATTTTGCCGAATGAGTATTGCCTAAAGTGTTTGTTATGGTATGTGCGTGATTTTGTGTCATAAAGACATCTTTCTTGTCTGTATGCCTCAATAAGAATTTCTATAGCTTCCTTAGACCATTCCATTATCACACGGTGCACTACCGATAGCAAAAACAAACAGACGTATGGACGCAAATGACAGCCATATGGCGCGGAATATGGCTTCGTCCGGTTGCATGCCATTTACGAGCAGTGCAGCGGCACGCCACCAGATGGCGCGCAAGGTGACCGTTCACACGAAGCACTGGACTCGCTACACCAGTCATGGCGCAAGAAACGTCTCCGTCTGTTGTGCAGATGGCGCGGCGAGCGGCGACCGTGGACTCAGATGCCGGGCGAGGCGGCCCGCGGGGTGGTGTGGGATCCAAACCCAAATATATTCTCTAGGCCTCTCGTGTATAGATTCACGAGAGCTAACAGAAGCCGTCGCCAGTAGAGAATAATAACATACTTAAGCAACACCTGGCGTGTGTGCGGTATGCAGCCAATGGCCATCTCTGTTAGTAAATTACGGTCTCTGTCGATCGCCTTCACAGGCAAAGATACAGCTCTCTAACCTCTCCGTTGTCAAAACTTTCAACAGCAGCCTCCAATAATACAGCTATTTTCAGACCATTCTGCCATTCACGCTAAAAGCTGTCTCAGCAGAGAGAGAGAGAGAGAGAGAGAGAGAGAGAGAGAGAGAGAGGTAATACCTTCCGAAACCATACAGTTCTTCGTATACAAAATTCCTGTCTAGAGTATCTTATGCACCACTAAGCGTTCTGGCTTCAAAGAAATTCTTGCATGCTGAGGGAAAATGGTTCATGCAAACCGACACATACTGGCCTTGTGAACAGTAGCAAAGCACCTGTCGGCTGACCACCCCTTCCTAAACTGTATCGTGCCCTGTATTCGAAGCGACTGTGGAAACACGTTTTCACATCGCTAAAGTGTCGTCTAAGTACCGTACACCAGTATTTCGTAAGCTATATTTCCTCCGAGTATTGTCTGACCAGGTAAATAAAAAACAAAAAAGTCTATTTTTGTTTGTTACGTCCCACAACAACAAACGGCTTATTAACGCTGCAACTCGCTGCCTTTCTCCCTAGCCTAGTGCAAAGTGTACGCTGTACAGTAGGAACACTCGCATCTTTATTTAAGCAAATATCTTACAGGCAACCGTGCGACCGCTACGGTCGCGGGGTCGAATCCTGCTTCGGGCATGGATGTGTGTGATGTCCTTAGGTTAGTTAGGTTTAAGTAGTTCTAACTTCTAGGGGACTGATGACCTCAGATGTTAAGTCCCATAGTGCTCAGAGCCATTTGAACTGTGGTGTCACCGCCAGACACCACACTTGCTAGGTGGTAGCCTTTAAATCGGCCGCGGTCCGTTAGTATACGTCGGACACGCGTGTCGCCACTATCAGTGATTGCAGACAGAGCGCCGCCACACGGCAGGTCTAGAGAGACTTCCTAGCACTCGCCCCAGTTGTACAACCGACTTTGCTAGCGATGGTTCACTGACAAAATACGTTCTCATTTGCCGAGACGATAGTTAGCATAGCCTTCAGCTACGTCATTTGCTACGACCTAGCAAGGCGCCATTATTCAGTTACTATTGATATTGTAAATAATGTACAGACAAGAGCTACGTTCAACATCAATGGATTAAAGTTAAGTATTCCACCAAGTACCATCTTTTTTCTGAAGTCTACATACCCTGACCTGTTCCAGACCTCACGCCAGCCTGCGTAAGCTAAAACGCGTGCCTTTCGGCTTCCTCTCATTGTGGGTTGGCTGTCTTGCCAATCCACAACATGAACCATTTGAACCTTTAAGGGAGAGAGCTGTCTATTTCGCGATCGCAAAGTTCGCGATCACTAGACAGGTCGAGAACTCAGTCACAGGTTTGACGCGCAAATTCTCCGATTTACGTGGAAAACTGATTATTCGCTGATTTCATAGTGTTAAATATAGTTCCGACATAAACAGAAATGTGTAAGACTATATTTACTTTATGTGGAAATTTCACGTTGCTCCTCGATTTCACCAAGATAAGTCAGTGACTTGCTGTACGTATATCACCTGACGTCTTTTGGGAATTTTATGCAGGAGTCTGATGTTAAGGGACACACCATAAAACACGGATGGATTTTACGTTTTGTGTGACAGATTCGAAATGTATCAACGCTGTCAGCAACATTGTCTTCCTGTGTAACACAGAATCGACGCTGTAATGCGTACCGATATACTATTCGACATCCGTTCCCATTTTTCAGGAACTGACAGTAGATCTCATATGTTTTCTGACTTGTGTACACACGATTATGCTTTGCTCTCGTATTTCGACGTTCGGCTTAGAAATCGAGTGGAAACTTTTGTTATCATTATACCGCACAAGCACTTTCGCAGCACATGCGGAGTATGTAGTATTCTGGCGTTGTCGTCACCGATGAGCTGGCCTCGTTCCAGACGGAACCAACGGAACCACGTCACGTTTTACTCTTCACGTAAGAGTACTGTGTCAGAGAGAGAGAGAGAGAGAGAGAGAGTGAGTGAAAAAGAGAGAGAGAGGTAATACCTGCCGAAACCAGACAGTTCTTCGTAAATAAAATTCCTGTCTAGAGCATCTTACGCACCATTGAGCGTTCTGGCTCCAAAGAAATTCTTGCATGCCGAGGGAAAATGGTTCCTACAAACCGACAGATCCTGGCCTTTTGAACAGTAGCAAAGTATCTGTCGGCTGACCACCCCTTCCTAAACTGTATCGTGCCCTGTATTCGTAGCGACTGTGGAAATACGTTTTCGCATCGCCAAAGTATCGTCAAAGTACCGTACAGCGGTATTTCGTGAGCTATAGTTCCTCCGAGTATTGTCTCAACCGTTAGAAAAAAAAGTTTGAAAAAATCCATTCTTATTTGTTACGTCCCACAACAAAGAACGGCTGATTACAGCTGCAACTCGCAACCGTCCTCCCCGCCAAATGCAAAGTGGAGTACGCTGTACAGCAGGAACACTCGCATCTTTATTTAAGCAAATACCTCTCAGGGAGAGAGCTGCCTATTCCGCGATCGTAAAGTTCGCGATCACTAGACAGGTCGAGAAATCAATCACAGGTTCAAAATGGCTCTGAGCACTATGCGACTTAACTTCTGAGGTCATCAGTCGCCTAGAGCTTAGAACTAATTAAACCTAACTAACCTAAGGACATCACACACATCCAAGCCCGAGGCAGGATTCGAACCTGCGACCGTAGCGATCGCTCGGTTCCAGACTGCAACGCCTAGAACCGCACGGCCACTCCGGCCGGCCTCAATCACAGGTTTGACCCGGAAATGTGTTAAGACTATATCTTCTTTATGTGGAAATTTCACGTTGCTCCTCAATTTTACCAAGAAAAGTCAGTGACTTGCTGCACGTATGTTACCTGACGTCTTTTGGGAATTTTATGCAGGAGTCTGGTGTTAAGGGGCACACCATAAAACACGGATGGATTCTACGTTTTGCGTGACAAATTCGAAATGTATCAACGCTGTCAGCAACATTGTCTTCTCGTGTAACACAGAATCGACGCCGAAATGTGTACCGATATGCTATTCGACAGCCGTCCCCATTGTTCAGGAACTGATAGTAGATCTCACATGTTTTCTGACTTGTGTAGACACGATTATGTTTTGCTCTCGTATTTCAACGTTCGACTTAGAAATCGAGTCGAAACTTTTGATCCCATTATACTGAACAATCTCTTAGGCAGCACATATGGAGTGTATCGTATTCTGGCGTTGTCGTCACCGCTGAGCAGGCCTCGTTCCAGACGGAACCAACGGAACCACGTCACGTTTTACTCTTCACGTATGAGTACTGTGCATTTACAGCAGCGCACGGCTTTCTTCGTTCTGAGACAGCGTGCATTAGGGCAGCCATCTCCGGCGCGTTGTTCGCTACCATTCTTGTAGGTTTAAACTCGTCACGAGTCCCAGCGCCTGCCCGCGTTGCACTGTTAGGCCAAGTGTTTTAACAGACAATAGAAATCGCGGCACAGTCATACAGACGAGAAAACTGACAAAGAGAAAGAAGTCGTCACATCCTCCTCAAAAATTCGTTCAAGTAATTACACTGCAAGCTGTTGCATTCTTCGTCTGCTGCATGTTTTTTTCGATCTCAACAAAAATAGCTTTCCGCTGAAATTATCGTAATTTGTCCGTCTGTAGAATGTGGCGGACAGTCCTCCCACTCCAGAAGCAGCATTTCGACGAGTAAATGCAGTAAGAACCAATCACGATACTCCATTCACAGGGAGTTCCATGACGACAGAGAGTCACATCCAACCTTTGTGGGGGGATGGGAGTCCCTATAGACTGTTTCGAACATGACAGGGGCAGAACAAGGCATCTACGGAAAGTTCCGTTACGTCAGAGAGTCATGTGATGTCTTCTTTGTTCGAGTGTCCACAGACAAATCCGAGACAAGTCCAAGCAGACCAGCCTCCTCCTGCTTCGACACGTGGAATGCTGTCTCCCACACGCCATTGTGGCTCCAGACCAGCAGTTCTAACACATCGAAAAGTCACCGAAAAATCCAGCCATTTTTCTCGTCTGTAGGACAGTGTTTCGAATTCTATGAGAATCTTATAAACATCCGGTCTGCTATGTGTGTCTGTGATTTTTTTTCTTACTATCACTGTAAGTAGGCTGTTTAGGTTTTCTTATTGGCAACGCCACCTCTGTATGAAAATCACTGGCTGTGCTGTGTGCAGTCTGTGGCTGCTTTGCATTGTTGTAATACTCGCCATTGTAGTGTTGGGCAGCGGCAGCTGGATGTGAACAGCGCGTAGCGTTGCGCAGTTGGAGGTGAGCCGCCAGCAGTGGTGGATGTGGGGAGAGAGATGGCGGAGTTTTCAAATTTGTCATGAACTGCTATATTTATATATGATGATATCAAGGTAAATACATTGTTTGTTCTCTATTAATATCTTTCATTTGCTAACTATCCCTATCAGTAGTTAGTGCCTTCCATAGTTTGAATCTTTTATTTAGCTGGCAGTAGTGGCGCTCGCTGTATTGCAGTAGCTTGAGCAGCGAAGATTTTTGTGAGGTAAGTGATTTGTGAAAGGTATAGTTTAATGTTAGTCAGGGCCATTATTTTGTAGGGAATTTTGAAAGTCAGATTGCGTTGCGCTAACAAAATATTGTGTGTCAGGTTAAGCACAGTCGTGTATAAATTGTTGAAAGGGGACGTTTCATATGTCGACCCTTAGCCGAGGATGCCTCACTGGAATCTTCTGATTTTTTTTTTTGTAGTTTGTGTAATTAGTGTAGATTTTGTTTATTGCTAGCGCGTAATTGTAGAGAAAATCTCCTTTGTAGTTGCAGTCTTTCATTGTTGTACAGTAAAACAGTTGTGGCATGCATGTAGATTTGCACCAAGTATTTCGCAGCTGCAATTAACTAGATATTATTTTCAGTGTTATGTTAATGTGTTCTCTTATTTTTGATCTTCAAATTGTGTTTTTCTGTGTTGTCGTGTGAAATACTGTGACAATAATGGCGTGTGAAAAACGTAATACTAGGCTCCAAAGTAAACTGAGAAATGACAGTGAAGACGAAAGCAGTGTGTTAGCGCCGCAGAATAATGAATTAACTGATGTTCAAAGTAGTAATTTGGTAATTGTGCATATGGAAATGGAGCGGGCTGCAAACAATGGTGTAGACAGTGAAACAGGTAGTGACTAGGGAAGCATTATCGATCGATCGGTCGGCAACAGCTCGCCTCAGGAATCCGGAATGACAGGACACAATTTCGCAAATACTGTAGATTCAGGTTTTGGGTCATCACCGTTTTCTCAAATAAGTCAAGACACATTTTCTGCTTGTCAAAATGTGAATGTTGCCGGTGCAAATGCACTGCCGAAAAGCGTAGATAAACAGATTCCAGACACTAATACATTATTATTGCAATTAATGCAACAAATGGAACAAAATCAGAGACAAATGGGACAAAATCTTAAAAAGTTAGACACAGTGGAACAAAATCTTAAAAAGTTAGACACAATGGAACAACATCAGAGACAAACACAGCAACAGTTAGACACAATGGAACAAAATCAGAGATAAACACAACAACAGCTTCAAAAGTTAGACTCATTGGAACAAACTCTTGAACAAACGCGTGAAGATTTAACTACTGAGCTACATAACATTGAATCGAAATGTCAAAAAGTCTGTAATGACGTAAAAACTCAAATTTGTGAGCATTTTCAACCTATTTTTTCGCGGCATGAAAATGCATTACAGAATCACGAAGCAGCCATAAAAGAACTGCAAACTATTGTTCATGAAAATCATGAGACCTTGCAAGCTAAATTTGACTCAGTTGCATCTACCGATTCGGTTACGCAACTTGCAAAAACTCAGGAAAACTTAAAGGACACAGTAGATACTCTGAAACTTGGTTCAGAAAAACACACTGAAGAAATAAGTACACTATCGGAGAAAGTAGCCGAACTTTCGGATCAGGTCACTAACTTATCTACAAAGGTAGATGATGATCTGAATGACACAAGACCTGTAGCCTTCACTGACACAGAAGAGTATGAACAAATTAGGAAATTCAAACAAAATCAGAATCAAATTAATACGCAACACCAAAGAGAAATCCGGGAAGTACAAGATCAGCTGACACAGGTAATACAAGAATTACGTATTTCAGAGGCCACTCGCGCTCCAATACGGGAAGAGGGACCTAGAAATACGGAACAGCGACAAAATAATAACACAGGGCATTTCGGAAGTTATGAAAGAAATTGGTAATGTGCACCGAATTTTGAGATGGAACGGCCGACACGACCTAACAATGACCGATATGCGACTCGGCGACATGATGATTTTGACTATAAGCTGTTCATTACTACACGTAAATTCAAAACATTTAAGAATTCTGGCAACGACATTCATCCACAAGCATGGCTCCATCAATTCTCGCATTGTTTTCCTCCCAACTGGTCATTAGAACACAGATTAGAATTTATGTGTGGCTACTTGGAGAATGAACCAGCTGTAAGAATGCGATCGGTAATTCACGATTGCCACAGTGAAGGAGAGTTTTACCATGCCTTCCTCTCAGCATATTGGTCTCAAGCTACACAAGACCGTGTAAAACATAGCATCATGATGATGAAACACTTTGAACAATCTGAATTTTCCAGTCTTGTCAAATATTTTGAAGACATGTTGCATAAGAATCAATATCTTTCAAACCCATACAGCCCTTCAGAACTCATCCGCATTTGCTTAATCAAACTGCCTGAACATTTACGACATATTATTTTGGCAGGACGTTGCAAAGACGACATTGAGGCTTTTCAGGGACTGTTACAAGAACTGGAAATTGACACTGACAATCGGGGAACGCGGAAACAGGAGCACAACAATTACAGGTCACATCTATCACAATTCCGCGATGAAAGAAATAATAACTGGACACGACAAGGCTATTCTAACAACGCAAATCGTGACCAAAACAGACACCACCCATATGACAACCACTGGCAGAGTAATAGTTACAGAGAAAGATCGCACTTCCGTAATTATGAATATGACAGAGATAACCATAGAAACAGACAATATGGAAACCAAAACAATTATTATCAAGGGAGACAAAATAACTTCAGACGCAACAGTTCAGCGCGCAGTTACGATTCCGGGAGAAATTCTCCACCACAAGACCGACAAGAAAGAAACTACAGGAACTATCGACATGACGACAGACGATATGATCGTAACGACAGATCTAAATTGCATCAGAACTGGCAGGATTCGAACAGAGCAGGGCCTTCTCGTCAGAGTGAATTTGTTGAAGTTAGGTCTCCTAATCCCAATAACGACGCGCGCCAACAAAGAGACAGACAATGACTCGCACAGCAGGCAGCTGCGTGCGGCCGCTGGCTCAGGGAAAAATAACAAAGACGCTAGCCTTGAGAAAAGATTTAGCATTCTTTACCGATGTAAACAACATGATAATTGCTTTGAAGTTGAAAGTCTGCGTACTAGGAAGAGTAAAGGATTGCACCACACTTCACATGTAAAACCGCTTACTGAGAGATAATCTGCTTTTTAACTTTGTCTTTGCCATATAACTTTTCACTTCACATTTCTAGTATGCTCTGTCAGATTTAGAATCTGTTAACATGTAACAATGTTTGAAGTGAAATATCCAGTCTAGAACCTAGGGAACATTTTTAAACAGAAATTACGAATGCATTGTTATAGTGAACAGACAACACAGTGTTGTATTTGTACATTCTTGCTTGTTAGTTGCACGATTACGTAACGACTATCAGGCTTACATACTTAGGACACATACTGGTACTGCTAATGAGATTTTAATGCAACATTTTGGTTTACTTGAAAATATATTCTGGATTTAAAGTACTTTCTGTGAGATACCAGATGACACAGTGGTTAGTTTATGTGACAGCTACACGATTTTATCACGACGCTACTAATGACTGACAATATACAATGTTGCTTTTGCGGTGTTTCTGTTTTATATCTGCACAGTTTTTCTGTTTTATTCTGGAAAGTAAAACAGGTTTTAGTAGTAACTTTTGTGGTATAGCTATAATGAGACTGCCTTTTCCGTAGCACAACAATACGTTACAGCACAGTACTTTCCGCATCATGGCAATAAGCATAATAACTATGATATCTATACGCAAAGCATTTCAATTTTGTGTATTATGAGGTAAGTACATTGACTTCTGCAGAACTTAGCTTTCGGAGGACGATAACTACGACACTTCCACAGAGATTATGTTGCAACAAGATGCACATTTAGCGCTACAGGTCACGTATTTGAGTGATTAATTTTGTACTTAAAACATTTATTTTTAAAGATTTTTGAATTACAAAGAAAGTTTTCCGTGATACATTTCATTTCATTGCTGTAATCTGTAACACCTGAGGGTATAATTACATTAATCCTCAGGGGGGTACACGCTTACTTTGTGTACCATGTGTTTGGCAAGCACAAGGAGCCCTAGCTAATATGGTATATGCTTACACAACTTTTCACATCAGTACCATATTTCTCTAACACACAAATTACACAGCTATCTGATCATTTAACTGAGAGATAAACATTTTTTTACTACATCAGTGACACATGTTTACGCAATCCACAGTTGGGTAACTTCACACTTATGAAACTGTATTTTGTCTGTACTTTGTAAACTGTTCATATTTTTTCGGAATCATTGTGATACTAGGAGAGCTTTGAATGATGTATTTGGTAAGGGAGCATGATTTTAAAGTACGTTTGATAGTAGATGACACTATTGAAATGAGCAGAGAATTTTTTTTAGGTTTTGAAATTATTGGAGGAAGCTACGACGATTTTGAGAGTTGACTAAGATGTTATGATATTATTACGACGACGATGTGTATTATACTGTTGAGGTATGTTTATGATTAATAAGATGATGATACCGTATATGAGGAGTTTGATTATGCTACGTATTTCTTATGATGAAATACTGAAGAAGTGTCGACGAATAAGGTAAGGAATAATGAGTAGTGATTAGGGACTCTGATTTGTGAAAAAGGTTGTTGGAAACCAAGAATCGTACTTTAAGAGTTATGAAATGTGTGTATATGAGTGAATGTATCACAATGCCGGCAAAAATTTTTTTGGACACTTATATTTATAGGATTTTGTTTCTATAGATTTGCAACACTAATTCTTGACCTGTGAAATATTTTTATGTGAGACTGTCACTGTAGCGGAAACTGCTGTCGTAAATATTTCCGTAAGAAAGTTAAGTGACCACCTGCACGTAATGCGCCGCGGGCACCCACCAGGGCGACAGCCGCCCGAAAAAAAAAAATCCATTAGCCTTTCAGCGGCACAGGTAGAAAAAAAAAAGGGGGAGGCCATTATAATGACAAGTGTCTTTCTACGAGAGTTGAGAGCTACTGACTTACGAAATGCCACATAGCTATTGAATGATGTTTTTATGCTTTGGTTTGCGTAATTGCTTATTTCATTTGATACCTGTTTTCCAGCTGTGTTACAGCATTAGTTTTATAAAATAAACTTAGATGCATTTGCTAATGTGAACACTTTCTGTCAACAGATCTATTAAATGATAATTTTGTAATCCACATTCTTTAAAAAAAAAGAAGCACTTGGAAAGGAAAGAACAATAAGAAGGGACTAGTAACAGTAACTGGACACATAATTTTCTTTTCAAGTACATGGTAATATTTCTTTTACAATAAGTTGTTGTGGTGCACCACTTTAATTACATAGACATTAAGGTGTGATTATACATTTCCCTTATCTGCATTGTTATCTTTAGTGTACTATTTTTTCTGCTTGAGCTATGTCATGTTTAGATATAAGCTGCTGTTTGCCAGGCATAGTGCTACTGAACTTTAATTTGTGTTACTCTGCTAAGCCAGATTTATTTTTTTGTTTGCTGCGCATTGCCTCATATTAGTTGTAATGTTGAATTGCTTGGTAATTTAGATTTACTGTAGCTTGCTTTGCGATTTTCCATTTTTTTCATTGCTGTTTATATTAATTGTTTTATGTGATGCTGCATTGCCTCGTCCCTTGGTATATATATCTGAGCTCAGTAGATTTAAGTTTGCTTAAGAGGGGGTAGACTATATAAGAAACTGACTATGGAGAATAGGTAAAGAATGCATTGCGAAGTTATATGAAAAAGATTTGGGCCCAAATGAGTATTGTACAATCAGAAATAATTATTTTGAAAGAAATATGAACAGAATACAGAAAGCAGGCTTAGATAGGACTTTTTGAGAATAATGATGAACAAAGGGAGATCTCCATGCAAAATACTGCAGTAAAACAAACCCTGTCCTTTCCCTTTTGTGTTATCCCACTATATGTTTGTGTACCCTTGTGTAGTTGTTTTCTTCCTGTCTCTGTGTAGTTTCATAGAATTTTTTCCTCTTTTAATATTAAGCTACATTCACTATGATGAGGAATATTGTTATCCTCAAATATAATTGGCATTAATAATATGTTATTTACTTTGTAAAGATGTTAGACATTATTCATTCTGTTTAAATGCTCATGTGTGAAGTTGATGTTTCAATAATTATTCCGATCTTCTATGTATGTACTCATGTCATAATTCCTGTAACACTGACGTATATGTCTATTTCTATTATTTTGTAAAGCCCCTATTACTACAAATGTTATCTGTATTGTTATGTTCTTTAATGATGTATTTTGTACCTTTATTGTATTCTTATGTTATAAAATTGTAATTGTCACCAGTTCATGATATTATTAACTTGTTAGTTACATTTCACTGCACACGTTTCTGTTGGTCATAGTATATGGACAATATGTGAGAAGTTGGGACTTTTAGTGTTTGTACGTGTGTTAATAATTCAGCAAGGGACTGGATAACAGCATTGCTGGTTCTAAGGACACTTCCAAAAAACTTTGTGAGTGCACAAGTGGTGGTTATGGACTTGCTATATTATCCGCAAGACTCTTCAATGGTGATTGTGCACCCGCACAGTCACAACAGATGGCTGCTGCCCATCTCTACAAGGACTACAGTGGGTCTGCACCTCTGGTGGCCCACCAATACCATACTCTCTACCAGGACTACAGTGGGCCTGTCCACAATTTCTACAAGGACTGCAGTGGGTCTGCACCTCTGGTTGCCCACCAATACTCTCTACCAGGAATGCAGTGGGTCTGCTCTGTGAAGACCTACCTACCTATATTCATCATCTTCGAATGACTCTGCTGTGGGTTTGCTCTGTTGTGGTCCATTACCTGTCAGCATGTCAAGAGTCAGCACTGTCTTTCCGTTGGAAGGACACCACTACTTCTTCATGACTGCATGGAAATCCACTACTTCTGTGTGCATTCTCTTTTACTAATGAGACTTTGTAAAAAAACTGTAATTATTATTATGATGAATGATCAGGACTGTCTTTAGGGACTGTGAGAAAATTTGAGCTTTTGACCAACATTGTATCAATAACTGTGTGCATTTGATTTCTTTGTTATTGTAATTATGAAAAATTTTTTTCAAATCTGTATTGGCCACTGCCCAATCCAATTTGTAAAATTTTTTGTGGGGAGCATGGGGGCTATGTAAGTAGGCTGTTTAGGTTTTCTTATTGGCAACGCCACCTCTGTATGAAAATCACTGGCTCTGCTGTGTGCAGTCTGTGGCTGCTTTGCATTGTTGTAATACTCGCCATTGTAGTGTTGGGCAGCGACAGCTGGATGTGAACAGCGCGTAGCGTTGTGCAGTTGGAGGTGAGCCGCCAGCAGTGGTGGATGTAGGGAGAGAGATGGCGGAGTTTTCAAATTTGTCATGAACTGCTATATTTATATATGATGATATCAAGGTAAATACATTGTTTGTTCTCTATTAATATCTTTCATTTGCTAACTATCCCTATCAGTAGTTAGTGCCTTCCATAGTTTGAATCTTTTACTTAGCTGGCAGTAGTGGCGCTCGCTGTATTGCAGTAGCTTGAGCAGCGAAGATTTTTGTGAGGTAAGTGATTTGTGAAAGGTATAGTTTAATGTTAGTCAGGGCCATTCTTTTGTAGGGAATTTTGAAAGTCAGATTGCGTTGCGCTAACAAAATATTGTGTGTCAGGTTAAGCACAGTCGTGTAAAATTGTTGAAAGGGGACGTTTCATGACTTGTGAGTTTCGTAATATGTCATGAACTTTTAGATATGTAGTTGTTCTGATTTTCCCGTCTCTGCTTGGGCACCTGTGTGAATTTCCTATTGTGAAAGAGTGTTTCGAAAAGTGAGGAAAATAAAAAAATAGGTGCCTTAGCTTCCCTGACTCCAGAAGCAAATATAAACTAACTCCATTCGGATTTCAGAAGAGTGACGAACATCACAATAGCAGATATTTGTGTCGTACGATTTTTTAAATATCTCTTCAGTTCTCATTTCTTACTAATTTCTATGTGTGTATCAGTTAAGGGGGTGGTTTCAGTTGTCGTTTTAAACTGAGTCTTATTACTGTCAGTTTACAAGCAAAGAGATCTACACTACTGGCCATTAAAATTGCTACACCATAAAGAAATGCAGATGATAAACGGATATTCATTGGACAAATATACTAGAACTGCCATGTGATTACATTTTCACGCAATTTGGGTCCATAGATCCTGAGAAATCAGTACCCAGAACAACCAACTAAGGTCGTAATAACGGCCTTGATACGCCTGGGCGTTGAGTCAAACAGAGCTTGCATGGCGTGTACAGGTACAGCTGCCCATGCAGCTTCAACACGATACCACAGTTCGTCAAGAGTAGTGGCTGGCGTATTGTGATGATCCAGTTGCTCGGCCACCATTGACCAGACGTTTGCAATTGGTGAGAGGTCTGGAGAATGTGCTGGCCAGGGAAGCAGTCGAACATTTTCTGTATCCAGAAAAGCCCGTAAAGTACCTACAACATGCGATCGTGCATTATCCTGCTGAAATGTAGGGTTTCGCAGGGATCTAATGAAGGGTAGAGCCACAGGTCGTAACACATCTGAAATGTAACGTCCACTGTTCAAAGTGCCGTCAGTGCGAACAAGAGGTGACCGAGACGTGTAACCAATGGCACTCCATACCATCACACCGGGTGATACGCCAGTATGGCGATGACGAATACACGCTTCCAATGTGCGTTCACCGCGAAGCCGCCAAACACGGATGCGACCATCATGATGCTGTAAACAGAGCCTGGATTAATCCGAAACAATGACGTTTTGCCATTCGTGCACCCAGGTTCGTCGTTGAGTATACCATCGCAGGCTGTCTGTGATGCGGCATCAAGGGTAACTGCAGCCAACGTCTCCGAGATGATAGTCCTTGCTGCTGCGAACGTCGTCGAACTGTTCGTAGAGATGTTTGTTGTCTTGCAAACGTCCCCATCTGTTGACTCAGGGATCGAGACGTGGCTGCACGATCCGTTACATCCATGCGGATAAGATGCCTGTCATCTCGACTGATAGTGATACGAGGCCGTTGGGATCCTGCACGGCGTTCCGTATTACTCTCCTGAACCCACCGATTCCATATTCTGATAACAGTCATTGGATCTCGACCAACGCGAGCAGCAATGTCGCGATACGATAAACCGCAATCGCGATAGGCTACTATCCGACTTTTATCAACGTTGGAAACGTGATGGTACGCATTTCTCCTCCTTACAGGAGGCATCACAACAACGTCTCACCAGGCAACGCTGGTCAACTGCTGTTTGTGTATGAGAAATCAGTTGGAAACTTTCCTCATGTCAGCACGTTGTAGGTGTCGCCGCCGGCGTCAGCCTTGTGTGAATGCTCTGAAAAGCTAATCATTTGGATATCACAGCATCTTCTTCCTGTCGGTTAAATTTCGCGTCTGTAACGCTTCATCTTCGTGGTGTAGCAATTTTAATGGCCAGAAGTGTATTTCGACCTATAAATGAAGGGAGTATCCTACAAATAAATTACACTAGCTTAACCATTCTTCTGGCAGCTGGACAGGGACTGACTGTTTCCCGAAGTTTTCAATGGAGGGTAGGTGATTGGGGTTTGGTGTTATCATAAGGAGTGGGGGGCAGAGGATTGGGGAACTAGGTTAGTGGAAGTAGCCCAATTGCCCTATTTTCCCACCAAAGTTCTAATTTCCCGCCATGAAGTCAGTGCCACATTGCCACATATACAGCCGCCATCTTGAACACATTTGGAAACAATGCAAGGTGCACCAGAAATGGCTTAGCCCCAATATTACTTTTTACATCCTGTACTCATAAATTCCCATAGAGGGGAGACATTTTACTTGAAAGTTGCTTGCACTGTGTCGGCGGATAAATACAATATTGCAGTGCCCGCCTTATTGAGAAGTACACTGCAAAGTTCCTTTGGCTATGTATGTGTGTTACTGATAAATCTAGTGCAATGTTTCTTCGGACATGCATGCATCATATTTCTGAATAACACAGGCACTGAAATATCGTCACCAAACGATCGAGACACCACCTGGTAAAAAAAAAAAAAGTACTGTATGAGTAGAACACTCAAAAACATCAGCTACCTAATTTCTTTTTTAACTCCTACTAGCCACTTACACCCTAGAATGTGGACCTGAGAAAATTAATTGTAATAAATTCGTATTATAGCTTCCCACTTAGTGTTGGAATGCAATGAAAAGTTATTGTTTCAGAATACGTTTTGTAAATGGAAGTTGCAGTAAGTTAGCCATGATACATAACAAACATATTTTGTGGAAATAAAAGCAACTCTAATACACTTTAATTGCATTTTATAGCTAGTACACCTGCACCTGCAGCTGCTCCTTGAATTTGATGTTTATCGTAAATTTCGCACATGACTGCAATATTCACATTTAATAAAATGGAACTGAAATAAATTACCTGCTCAAGCTGGATACCGTAATAAAACTATCACTGCGAATTAAACTCCAGGGTATGCATAACAAAAGCGTACCAGATGGGGTTGGTCACAAATCGTATGCTACTTACAGTAGCTTCCAATCTGGGACTGAACATTGAGTACTGTAATATTCTACACCGAACTGAAGGTAAATATTACACTCCTGTATCATGAAATTCCACCCTCATTTATGTCATTTACTTTAAGCAGTTTGTTAAGTGTGGAGATTGCATTCTAGACGACCTCAGCTTTTACTTGTAATATCAAGATGCAGTAGAATGCCGATACTCATTCACAGAAGGTGAGGAATGAATTGCTCCTCATTTATTTGGATAACACAGTGCAGGTAAGTGAAATGGACATTTTCAAGAATGAGATGACTGTAAAGCTGTGTAATTTGCAGGACTAGTGGCTTCACACAATACAGAGATGGGGAAAGCATATGAACGTCATAGGAAGACACGCTTAAGCCGTCCTCATACAGAACATATTTCTCATCGCGGAGCATACCGATCTAGAATATGCACAACAAAGGTATCACTACGTCAATGCCCTTAAACGACCTATTACTTCTCGATGAATGTGCTCCTAATCGTTATTTGCGTCCTTAGTCCACTCGAGCGGCAGTTTCCGGCTCCATCTCACGCGAAGATCACACAGTTACTTTACAAAAACGGAATAGCCACATTAACTCTTTTAGCCATTGTCGAAGAATAGCGAAGAAAATCGCAGAGAACATTCTGGATTCATTGGTAGCTTGAGCAACGAATTGCTGGTGGAGGAACATTGCGTGAAGCTTTACAATGATCTGAGGTATGTACTAATGGAAGTTATTCGTAAACTCCGTTGGATGTTCATTAGATTTCTGGTTTTAAATAGATCGTAGTTAAACGATAATATTCGAATGCATATGTTGTGTACATAGTTTCGCTTAGTCAGCGCGTACACAACTTCCCCACTAGAGCGCGCCCCACTAAGCACAACAGCGCAGGTGCAGCGCTCGTCCATCTCCACACTACAAGATGGCGCTGTCTTAGAGACGGACCAAATTCTGCTTACACCGATCCGCGTATTAATATGTAATGCAGCCAATGAGATTGCTGCTAACGTAGAACCTTTTCTCCTCACGGATCACACTCGTGCAGTGATACCTGAACGTGCGAGGTATTATAGCGAGTGTACAGACCTCCAGTTAGTCAGTCTGCATTTGTCTGCACCAGTCTGCATTAGTCTGCATTTTTCTGTACCAGTCTATAGTCAAGTTTCAGTCTGCGCCTAATAAGATTATCATAGTCCTGTACATAGTCATGAAGAGAAATGTATAGACACTTTGTCAAGTATCAGAGATATGTGAGAATAAGATTAACGTACCAAGACCAAAGGAACTTCAGATTGTTGATTGTAAATAGCATCCAGAATCAAGTTAAGTAAGGTTTATGATTGTTATTATTTTAATAAATGTGTGTGAAAATTAATCAAGTTCTGTTTAAAGTTGGTCACCATCAATCTGCTACTCTAAGCGTGCAAGGGGCATTTCTATCGTCTGACCTAACGGCAGAAGATAAACACGCCACGATAAGACCACGAGACATATTGCTGACACTCGCCTACTTCGTTAGAGCGACAAGCCAAATAATCTGATGGTGTGTGTACCGAAGGTCTTACAGTACGCACACCACAGCATACGACGTCCGTTCGTGCATGCATAATATACATATTCTCGATTTGTAAGGCTATCATCATTTCTGAAGTAACATACTTCTTTACATAGATATCAAGGTCGATATTCGTTTCGTAATTTCATTTGACTGGAAGAGAAGATTTTTTTCAAAGCTGCTCGCCTTCACTGAAAAACGTACGTTCTGGCAAGATGTAAACAAAAGGCAGTCCATAAAACCAAGAGATAGGTGTATATATTTTATAGAAAGTTCCATAGTAGCAAATATTTGCAGTTTGTAATTTGTTTACTTTCTGACAATGACTGGCAGCCACATTGTGATTTCTGGCCACTGAGGAAACATTCCAGTCGTTGGCCGATGCAGCAGAAATTGCAGCACTTGCATTGTTTAAAGCATGACACGGACTTTTGCAGATAACACTTCTGTTGTGTTTTCGCCAGTGTGCGGAACCGGAGCTGGCTCGACGAGACAGTTTCCGACTGGCGCCACGGGCGGCGCTTTTAAGTTCGCCGCCAGCCACAAGCGCGATCCAGTCAGCAGTGTCTGCACAGCCGCCAATCAGACGGACTTCCGCGCTGTGCTAAGCGGAGGCCACAGGGGGCAACGGCGGTTCATGCTCGACGTTGGTGTGCGACAGGTCACAGTGGGTATCAGCCTGCGAGACTTTGTCTACAAGTGGAGTCGCCTATGCCCTTCGCATAGGCACAAGTGTTTACTACAGTGATTTGACAGAGCGTCGCCGGGGACGGACAAAGTCTTGCTGACCTCGTATTCAGTAACACACGCCTTGACAGCTCACTGCTTAGTTGTATCTGTCTGAAAGCACGTCCAGTGAGTACTGTACAACTTAAATTAAGTATCGCAGCACCATTAAGCGTACGTTGGTGTGTCACTAATTTGTTTGCACTGTCACAGTTCCCCCATCCACCTTGGAGGACCTAAACGTAATACAACGTGTGTGATCCATTCTACACAGACAAATTGTACACATCAACTTCTGTTAGATTAATAAGAAAGTCTCACAACTTCTCAGGAAAAGAAAGGTGAAACAAATTGTAATTAATGAGATTTTCACTCTGCAGCGGAGTGTGCGCCGATATGAAATTTCCTGGCAGATTAAAGCTGTGTGCCGGACCGAGACTCGAACTCGGGACTTTTGCCTTTTGTGGGCAAGTGCTCTACCAACTGAGCTACCCAAGCACGACTCACGCCCGGTACTCACAGCTTTACTTCTGCCAGTACCTCGTCTCCTACCTTCCAAACATTACAGAAGCTCTCCTGCGAACCTTGCAGAACTAGCACTCCTGAAAGAAACAATGTTGCGGAGACATGGCTTAGCCACAGCTTGGGGATGTTTCCAGAATCAGATTTTCACTCTGCAGTGGACTGTGCGCTGATATGAAACTTTCTGGCAGATTAAAACTGTGTGCAGGACAGAGACTCGAACTCGGGACATTTGCCTTTTGCGGGCAAGTCTCGGTCCGGCACATAGTTTTAATCTGCCAGAAAGTTTCATATCAGCGCACACTCCACTGCAGAGTGAAAATCTGATTCTGGAAACATCCCCAGGCTGTGGCTGAGCCATGTCTCCACAATATCCTTTCTTTCAGGAGTGCTAGTTCTGCAAGGTTCGCAGGAGAGCTTCTGTAAAGTTTGGAAGGTAGGAGACGAGGTACTGGCAGAAGTAAAGCTGTGAGTACCGGGCGTGAGTCGTGCTTCGGTAGTTCAGTTGGTAGAGCACTTGCCCGCGAAAGGCAAAGGTCCCGAGTTCGAGTCTCGGTGGGGCACACAGTTTTAATCTGCCAGGAAGTTTCATATCAGCGGACACTCCGCTGCAGAGTGAAAATCTCATTCTGGAAACATCCCCCAGGCTGTGGCTAAGCCATGTCTCCGCAATATCCTTTCTTTCAGGAGTGCTAGTTCTGCAAGGTGCGCAGAAGAGCTTCTGTAAAGTTTGGAAGGTAGGAGACGAGGTAGTGGCAGAAGTGAAGCTGTGAGGACGGGGCGTGAGTCGTGCTTGGGTAGTTCAGTTGGCAGAGCACTTGCCCGCAAAAAGCAAAGGTCCCAAGTTCGAGTCTCGGTCCGGCACACAGTTTTAATCTGTCAGGAAGTTTCAAATTGGAATGAGTTGAACATGAACATGCCATCTTCCTCTTCACCGCTCACAGCTCACAATGCCGTTAACTACAGTACACCTTCGATATGACATCCAGGTCTCTACTTACTGTCTACACTGGCAAAAGACTGTATCCAGCAATGTCATTATTTGATATGTAATACGAAAATTGTATCAAAAGAGGCGCTTTTAGTGGATCATCATAGTGCGGTAGCAATGAAACTGTATCCTTTCTTAGCAGACGAGTTATAAGACTAAAAACAACAACTACAGGAAGCCCCTACCTACCAAAATATTGTGTCCCGCCATTTTATTATAGCAAGTCGTAGCTAAAACGACACGTTTCTTTTCTGACGCTTTGAAACAGCTTATACTCATACCAAATACTCTGTGTTAAAGAAAACCCACCGAGTACGACATTCAACGCCATACAACATGGCGACTCCAAACTTCTGCTTGTGACATAAAAAGTTGTCGCATGTCATATGCTTCGTTTCTCTACACGAGTCAGAAACCTGAAATACCGGAGTTTGGCGTTTAGTTTGCCTTAGCAGGACGTGAAATCCAATGCTGTGATATCAGCAGCACCTCGCCCTCCAACGCTTTCACATCCTGTGAGAGAATGGCTTTAGGGGAATAAGATAGACACATTTTTGTTGTAGGAAAAAGATGTCGGCAAGGATAGGTTACAGCAAAATTTGAATAAGCTGAGTTACATGCACAGGTCTGGAGAATGTAGGAATCAGCAAGATCACTGAGCTGTAGTTTTGCATTTCTGTCATATACTGCAGGTGCCTTCGGTTGGTACGCTGAACATTCGAAGGTATGTAAGTGCTTATCCGTAACAGTTCTCTTAGACAATGATTGTTTTTGTGGCTTTTGTCTTCAGTCTGACGACTGGTTTGATGCGTCTCCTTACACCACTCTTTCCTGTGCGGGTTTCTTCACCTCCGAATAACTATTGCAACCTAAATCCATTTGACCTTATTGATTGGCGACTCCATGCTGTGTCCTGTGCACTACGACCAGATAATGGATATACTTAGAAGGAGAGACAGCATTGGTCGTATTTTTTTTTTGTTTTATTAACCGCAAAATCGATTTTCGGTCATTTAGTGACCATCCTCAGTGCTGCAATATACAATTTAAATTGGTAGGCACTGGTATCAACAAGTTTAGAGCGATCACATAAACTCACGTCCAACTCATTCCAATTTGAAACTTACTGGCAGATTAAAACTGTGTGCCGGACCGAGACTCGAACTCGGGACCTTTGTTTATGAGATCGCTCT
Source organism: Schistocerca piceifrons (assembly GCF_021461385.2). Classification (NCBI taxonomy): domain Eukaryota; kingdom Metazoa; phylum Arthropoda; class Insecta; order Orthoptera; family Acrididae; genus Schistocerca; species Schistocerca piceifrons. The sequence goes on along the minus strand of NC_060144.1, from coordinate 38,587,627 downwards.
AAGCTTGTTGGTACCAGTGCCTACCAATTTAAATTGTATATTGCAGCACTGAGGATGGTCACTAAGTGACCGAAAATCGATTTTGCGGTTAATAAAACAAAAAAACGACCGATGCTGTCTCTCCTTCTAAGTATATCCATTTGACCTTGTTTACTGTATTCATCCCTTGCTTTCCCTGTACAATTTCTGTCCCCCTCCCCCCCCCCCCCTCTTATACACTCTCATCCATTATAAAACTGACGATTCCTCCATGTCTCAGGATACGTCATATGAAACGACCCCTTCCTTTAGTCAAGCTGGTACTTTCTAAACTCGATGCAGTGCCGCCTTACTACACTCATGATCATAAATTAAGGATAATTGCAGAATGTGGTGCTGCACAACGTGGCACTACACAAAACTGGCGCTAATAGCGAATACACACGTCACAGATCTGTAAGTCCACGGTATTGGTGATAAGTTGAGAACCCTCCCCCCGAAACACATGTGCTACAAAACGCTATGGTTTTCTGCGCATGTACCTGACATCAATATGGGGCATGATCATCGTGGTTCAAATGGTTCAAATGGCTCTGAGCACTATGGGACTTAACATCTGAGGTCATCAGTCCCCTAGAACTTAGAACTACTTAAACCTAACTAACCTAAGGACATCACACACATCCATGCCCGCGCAGGACTCGAACCTGCGACCGCAGCGGTCGCGCGGTTTCATACTGAAGCGCCCAGAACCGTTCGGCCACACTGGCCGGCCATGATCACCATGCACACTTAACAGTGGCTGCACAACGGGTCGGCATACTCGGGATCAGGTGGCCGAGCAGCTGTTGCGGTACAGCCTCCCATTCTTGCACCAGTGCCTGTCGGAGCTCCTGAAGTGTCCTAGAGGTTTGAAGACGCGCAGCGATAAGTCTATCGACAGCACCACAGACGTGCTCAATTGGGTTTAGGTCTGGAGAACAGGCAGACCACTCCATTCGCCTGTTATCTCCTGTTTGAAGGTACTCCTGCACGATGGTAGCTCGGTGGGGCCGTGCGTCATCATCCATCAGGAGGAAGGTGGGACCCACTGCACCCCTGAAAAGGCGGACATACTGGCGCAAAATGACCTCCTGATACACCTGACCTGTTACGTTTCCTCTGTCAAAGACATGCAGGCGTGCACGTGCACCAATGATACTCCCACCCCACACCGTCAAACCACGACCGCCATACAGGTCCCTTCAATGACATAAGGGGTTGGTATCTGGGTCCTCGTTCATGCCAGATGAAAACCAGGCGAGAATCACTGTTCAGACAATACCTGGACTCGTCCGTGAACATAACCTGGGACCACTGTTGCAACAACCATGTACTGTGTTCTTGACACCAGGCTTTATGGGCTCTCCTATGACCAGGGAATGCACCTTGCAGGTCTCTGGGTGAATAAATCATGTCCGTGCAGTCTTCTGTAGACTGTGTGTCTGGAGACAACTGTTCCAGTGGCTGCAGTAACGTCCCAAGCAAGGCTACCTGCAGTATTCCGTGGCCGTCTGCGGGCACTGATGGTCATGGTTCAAAGGGCTCTGAGCACTATGGGACTTAACTTCTAAGGTCATCAGTCCCCTAGAACTTAGAACTACTTAAACCTAACTAACCTAAGGACATCACACACATCCATGCCCGAGGCAGGATTCGCGGTTCCAGACTGATGGTCATATACCGGTCTTCTTGTAGTGTTGTACACTGTGGACGTCCCGTACTGTAGCGCCTGGACACGTTTCCTGTCTGCTGGGATCGTTGCCATAATCTTGAGATCACACTTTGTGGCACACGGAGGACCCGTATTACGACCTGCTGTGTTTCACCAGTCTCCAGTCGCCCTAGTATTCTACCCCTCATATGTGCTCCTTCAACCATTTTCAGCACACAGTCATCATTTGCACGTCTGAAAACGTCTGCACACTTACACGCTGCACCATACTTTGACATGCACCAACACACCTCTGCGTATGTGGACTGCTGCTAGCGTCACTGTCCGACGACCGCAGGTCAAATGCACCGCATGGTCATACCCCGAGGTGATTTAAACCCTCAAACCGCCCACCAGAGCGTTGTTTCACCATGTATCAGCATTATCTTTAATTTATGAGTAAGAGTGTACTTACTCGATCTACCCTTCTTCTGCGATATACTTATCGTCCATCTTTCACTTCCTTTGAAATATCTCTGGAATAATTTTTTTTTAATACATACGTCTATAATAGATTCCTCTTTTTCAGAAATCTTTTTCGTGCCATAGCCAGGCTGCATTTAAGTTCTGTCTACTTCGGTCATCATCGGTTATTTTAACATACAAGTAGCAAAATTCAACTACTACTTTAAAAAAGTCATTTCCAAATCTAGTTCCTTTTGCATCACCTGATTTAATTTGACTTACCCTTGTTTTCTACTTTTGTTGATGTTATAGAACCCACATTTCGATAAATACTTCACTCTGGGCCTTAACAAAGAGCTTCCATAGCCAGTTACAAAAAGAAAGCAGATGAGATGACTATTATTTTTCATAGATTTATTACATTACTTGTACTAATTTGTAATCTAGTGCACTCGGCTGTGACTTACCAACCAGCAGTAAAGGCTGTCTGTCGAATTTGTGCTATGTTACCTATTAATGGCACCTATGGGCATATATCATCATCATAATCAGCTACTTGACATCCACTATTGATTAAAGGCATCCATGAATTACGCTCATGTCGCCCATTCCAGTTTGTTAGTCAAAATGAGTCATTCGGCACTTCGAAAGGTGGTCCCTACTGTGCAACTGGCGAGTTTCATTTCTTTGCAAGCAATAGTATTTTCTGTGCAGAGTTTGAGTGTTGTGTCATACTGCTTCTGTCGAATGTTCGTTGCTGTGATCTAAGGCTGGGGAACGTTAGTGCCACATTCGTGTTGTTGATGACGATGAAAAGAGAACACTTAACACCTAGCGAATAGCAACAATGTGGCCACTGAGTCCGACACCAACATTCAATGGACAAATTACCATAAAAACTGTCACATGGTCTCTGGAGGGATATGCAATGTAATGCAGGACACAGGCGCAGTGGTTGTTGGTTGTGAAAATTATCTCCTATCCCCTCCTAGCTGGCCAGACATTGATAAAGGAAATTGATTTAATCACCACGATATGAACCATTCATTCTGAGGCGCTAGAGACTGCTCAGGAGTTCGTTAGTGTTTCATTTGTTAGTCCTGTATCTCCAAGAAATTCTCCTAACGCATCTCTCCATTTCCACTGAAAGATACTCAGTTTTCATATGGTGCTTACAACAACTCCACTTTTCAATTTGATCACGATCCATTACAAACAGAAAAGCAATGGTGTAACTAACTAAATTCAGTTAGCTGAAGCAAAATCTACAAGAGTCCTAGTGATATAAAAAATAAAAATATTAAGGTGATTAACAACCACGTACACAAACCATAAAAGTATTTAATGTAGGTATCAGCGTCAAAATAGATATATCTAGATACAGAGTAAGTGATGGTGACACCTGGGATATGCCCAGTATTCATACAGATAATTGAGGCCAGTACAGTGCACTGACGCTACGGTAAATAGGTGACCACTATCGTAAATTCAACAGGTAAAACGCAGTATGCGTAGTCATTAATTAAGATTACTTTGTATGATAAAATGACCATGTGTATAAATAAAATCCATACTTAAAATCCACACGATACACGTAAAGAGCAATAATAGAAAGCTAAAGAGTAATAATAGGAAGCTATTTGTCTGACAAAATAAATAACACTCAAATGTGAAAAATCCAGAGAAAAAAGTTTAAACATCACATCCATCAATTTCAACCTGACAGCATGACAGCAAAATTGAGCATAACTCCAAATGTAAGGTAATTAACAAAACAGTGATTATTGATTAAAATCCCGATAGTCGATGACACGTTCGGAGAGGAATTTCAGTGGCGCCGCCTCGTGGCTTTTCCGTAATATTTTGTTCTCCCGTGGTGGAACTTGTGGAAGGAGACTCAGTCCTCTCGCCGCTGACGGCCGGCGAGCACAACCGCACGCCAAGCTGCCGAGGCGCTCGGCGCTACTTTCTGCGTACACCAAAATAAGCATTCAGGTTAAACCCATTCCCTTCATTCAGCAGTAGTCCCAGATGCCGTTTTCTATGTATGTAAATTTCCGTTTTTTCCAGTAGGTTTAATAATTGTACTTTTGGTGCCTTATGGAACAGTTCCATATGATCCTCTGCATTTACTGCCACATGGTTATCTTAAACAAAATGTGTGCCGAATGCGTTCTTGTTATGGCTACATGTGTGTACTCTAAAAAATGTCTTGAACTCTCTTCCGTTTGACAAACGTAACACTTCTCACAGTCTTGGTAGGTGATACTGAACACACCAGATTCTAAATACTTGTTGCTGTTATTAAAAGCTTTGAGGTGGAGCCTAGAACTAACTGCATTTTCCGTTAGAAATCCAATTTTTACTTTCCTTTCTCTAACGGCCTATGCAATTCTCTCGGAAATTGCACCATTGTATGACATAGCAACAAAAACTTCTTGCCCTCCTTTACAAATAAAATACGGATTTTACGTCTTCAGTTGAAACTCCACGTCTCACCTCTGTTACTCAAAATTAACAATAGGAATTTAGTGTAAATCATTCGTTTCAGTCTTGTGGGAAGTGAAATTGCAAGAACTTCGTTTAGTTTACCAAAACAACTCTCCTTTTTATTTCATTTCCTTTCCACTCAGACACTATCATCAGCTGCCCCACGAAAACTCATCAACTGGTTCCGTAATTTCCTGCGAAATTTTCCCTATTCATATCTTACTATGTAAATAATTACATAAAATCTCTAAATAAAAAATACGAACATATCAGTCAGGAAATCGAGCAAGAACAAACAGATCTCAGCAAGAGAGATAATTACCCTACTGACAAAACTTAGGACATGGAATTAAGATTGCAAATGATGGAGTGTCCTGGAACAGCTTGTAGTGTTCCGAAACTGCGCAAGTGAGAGTAGTTTAAAGAATCAAAACACGAATGATTCAGATGTAAGGCTGTTGTTAATAAGACGGACATAGATGTACATGTAACTGTACGGAATTGCATGAAGAAATGTATATCACCATCTTTAGATCTTACAGACGTGAACAATGGATCTACCCTCTCCAGGAAACTGTGCATTCCAGTGGAAGTAATGTCCCTGTGTCAATAATAGGTGATAATGTTAACTTAAAACGGTAATAATTATTCCTGTTGATCATATGTAATGTTCTATAATTTATAAACACAATGAGATTATAATTGCGAATGTCTACAGTGGAAGCTCATGTTTCAAACGGCACATACAATCCTACTACAATTTGTTTCAATACACACAACAGTAGTTCCTGAAAAAGTTTTGCAATGATATTCTGTAACCAATAGCGATATGTTGTACTGACATGAAGTATTTATGTCTCTTTTGTAGAGAGCAGTAATAGAGCGTGGACCTCGGGAGAGTCTGTGTCGCTTCCAAACGATCAAGGCTGGCGAGAGATCTTTGCAGTTAGGTGCTGGAGCTGTTGGAGATTTAGTGAGATTTTTTAGTTACTTTCCATGGTTGTTAATAGACAACGTTTTCAGTCGCTTCACACATCTGAGATTCGAATTCGCGCAGTTATTTTACAAATTTGTGATGAATTGCGAATGTATTGTTGCAGTGATATCCCACATAGGTTCAGGGACTGATGATTTTCCTTAAGTGGGAAACTAATCACAGTATTGGGTCACAGTTATTCAGTCCGAAGTGCTATTCACTCAATTTTGTCACTCTCTCCTGCACTTAAGGTTACGTAATGCACCACTGAAATTTGTGTATTTGTACGGAATAGCATGAATAAATGTATATGGCCATCTTTAAATCTTGCAGATATAAACAACGGATGTGTCCTCTCTAGACAAAATAATGTCACTATTGCTACATGCAAAATTCTCAGTGAAGTAAGTCAATCGAGAAGTCAATCAGTTCGAATTTACTGTTACTCATTTCCGCTTCATAGAGCCGTTTGTCGAGTTATCAATTGTCATTGTGATCCATGTCTTTCGTAACGCTATCTAAATGTGAGTAGCCCCGTTTGTGTAGTCAATAACTGCCACTGTTGTAGGTAAAGAAATCATTCAGTTTGTACACAGTTCTCCCACATTAACAGTGGCAAATATCCCGTTCTGTTGCCTGCATGGTTTTCAGGTTGTGGGAGGTAGTCTTTTGGGCACATGGCTCAGGATTGCTGCGTTTCTGTTGCAGATTTTCTACAGTGTATAAATGCTTGTGTTTCAACGAAATAACTTGCACAAACCGTGATATTAATGCCATCAACGTTTCTTAATAGTACACATACAGTTTGGTATTGAACCACATCATTGTTTCGTTGCTTTGGTAAAGAATCAATAATAATCAACCTTTTTCATATTGAGCTATTATAATTACTGTGCAGGAGAATCATTTCACTGCATGATGTTTGGCTATAATCTGGCAAGTTCAACACACTGTAGTCTTTATGGGGTTTCATGTGTGTCTTTTTGTACTGTTTGATTACACAAGGTACAGCTGTTAATTTGTAGTTGTGTAGCTTCTTGTCAGTGTGATCTAGTGTTATTTTTGAAATCAAACTGCGTTACAAAATTGATTATTGATACATGAATATATTTATACTAGGTCATAGCACCCATTAAACAGCTCTTGGTATGACTACTTATCTGAGCAGGTGAATTCATAATTCAATAAGCCACATCTTACAGGTACATCTGTAGATGTCGACAACAACATGCGGTTTTGTCCATGAAGTAATTATTGTTGTTGTTATCTACATTATATTCACAGCTATCCAAATTTGCTTAAACTTACCAGACATGTCAAAACTCAGGCATGCAAACTGTCTGTAGGAGATTCTACTACTTGCATATCCAACAAATCACCACTTCTCAGTGCCACAGCGCCCATGCAGTAGATATACTGACCCTCCACATTGAGTGGAAAATACAACTTTCGAGTCTAATACACACATTCCTACATAAATTGGTTTATTAAAAATATATCTGTCTTTTGCAAATGTATTGCAGGGAAATTTTATTAAAGATAACTCCAATTTAAAATTACATTACAGCTAGTAATTTATCATATTTTCTCCAATAAGATACTAACTTTCTGTCCTTTTGTTTCTTATATTTTCATAGCTTTTTTCTAACTCTGACTTGTTTCATAACCTATAAATTCATTCTCAAAGCCACTTATTGCCTTAAACCTTTAGTTTGAGTTATAAGTATTGAATTAAATCTCTGTTTTTACTACATAGTTACTTTTATTGTACAATGGTGTTAATTGTTTGGATTCATTTTCTTCAGGAATTATCTCATTTTCCAATGTAAAAAGAAGAAATTTGTATGAATCTTGTAATTCTGTACACTATTCTAAATCAGTGTGAATTAAATACCCATGTTCATAATTATCTTTCATGATAATTACTCATCTTTTCTAATAATCTGAAACAAATTCTGCTTAATTTAACTCGAATCCTCCATATGGAAGAAACTCAGCCAACACAGATACATTTAAATATTAACACCTACAAATATTAAATAATTTGATTTACTACCCTCATCATAATCCTTCATATAATCAACATTCACTGTCACATATGATGTACCTCTGATTCCCTTCTGAATTGGTATCATTTCTGAATTGTGCAATAAATGTAATGAATGTTTAGTACTTTTCAACAATGCATCAAATGTTAAACCAGTTCTGTATAAATCTGTGCTGAATCGAAGCCATTAGATTTTACACTTCTCTTTTCAGATAGTAATAATGATTATCAACATTATTCTGAATATTAAATTTTTCACATACTACTTTTGTATAATTTTAGTATTTATTTAATATGCAGTGGAATTTATGTTTAGTACTAGCCAAGACTTTTTGAATCTGTCCCAGTTGTCCATGCAATCATAGGGATAGGCACACCTTCTGTTGGTGTTACATCTAAATTGAATTTTGCCGTCTTTTGATGTTTTTCTTTTGATCTTCCTTCAGATTTAATGATTACCTAATGGCAAAGCCATAAATGTAAATATATACACATTTTTTGGTTTTAATTTATTTTTATATCTTTTTTGCTGTCATTAGGGATTACATTATCTTTTTTCTTATATGATACTTCTGCAACAAGTAGGAGAGAGTCATTTTTATGTATGGTTTCTAAAGATATGGGTGTAACGTTTTTTAACTGATAATACAAATTACAATGACTATGTGCAGGACACTGCAGTTGCCTATTAAATGATGATGTGTTTCTAACTACTTTTTTACTGTTTTTCGTTCTGGAGAAGTTTATCAATTCTTTTTTGTTTTCTTTTTGAAACCTTCCACCATAACGCTTCCATAACTTCGGAATCTGCTCTTTTTTCTGAGTTATGGATCATATTTTTCTAAATACTCTTCGTTTTTTTTAACTTTCAGTACAATCAGCTCCATTTGTGTCTAGTTTTTTTTTTAAATTTTGCTCTCGTGTACCACATTATTCTTGAGTTAGCTATGGAATGAAGTGTTTTATTAAATTCTCTTTCCAGTTATAGCTTCAGTATATAATATCTGATCTTATGTTAATGGAGCTCTACCATATTTCTGAGTATATTTCTCCTATTTCTTCTTATTCCTTGTTCATTGTATTTAAAATCTAGTTGACAAACCGCTCAATGCCTAGGTATTTATTTATAACTGCCCCCTAGACTATACATGTAGAATTTATTCTTGACTTATAAATAAAGTTTCTTTGTAGACACTGTTTGAAGTAGTATGATTGGGTATATGAACAAAGAACGTGTTTGCTTCACTAATATGGGAGAGAGTCAAGTGGAGCTGGCTGTGTGAAATGAAATTGATATGCCTGCAACATGCTGCATCCGCCCTTGTCCTTTGTTTATCGTCATGGTAACATTAAGAATCAGCGAGTGAATGGTTTTGAAAAGTAAGAGAATGTATAATGCTTTCATCCAGCGTTATGTGGTCCCTCACTTTCGAAAGGAGTTTCCGAAGAGTAAATTAAAGCCTGATGTTCTCGATCTATACTGAGTCTTGCCTAAATATGTTCAATGGATCCTTAAGACCACACAGTAATTACTATTTTAGCCAATCTGGTGTACTTAGAAAGACTTCACCATTTTCTAGTTTAACTGTAAATAAAACGAAATTAAAATGTAGAGAGTAAACACAAGAATTGCGAATCAAACTTAATAAATTAGTTTTTACTAGTAATGAATATAAATAAAACCTATCGAAAGAAGCAAAGCAATGCTTTAGTTAGCAATGCTGTTAGTTTGTATTCGCAAAGTGAGGTTGTTGTGCTTAATCCTGTCACTGACGTAACCTGCCAAAAAACACCATTCACTGAGTTAAAATAATTAAGAGTGCCATCTATTGGTTCTTTGGTGAAGCCTACTGTGAAACTAACTGCAGCATTTATTGGTTCTTTGGTGTACTACGCTGTGATGATTAAACATCGAAGTTGAGCACAAGATTTTAGATAAAACATTGATTCACGATATCTTTTTTATGAGATCTGATGTTAATAACATAACTCTTTATGTTGGCCCAAGCTACGCCAAAGCTGCCTGTAGAAACCCTATGAATTTTGGTCTAGTAGTTGGAGATTAGTATGTTCAGTCAGACAAGCAGACAGACAGACAGATCCACTTTATGGTTTTATTATCAGTAGTACATATTCATTACTTGCATTTTTAGTTCTGTACACAGGAGGAATCTTATAATGTCCACAATCAAATGTTACCATAATGCACATGGTTCAGTGTTTTGGTATTTCATTCTATAAACTAGTTTCAAACAATAATTTATCCCTTTTCCTGCCTGCTGAACTCTGTGGCTTTGAGTTATATCATTTTACTAAATACAGCAACCAACCAGTTTGTTATGTACTTTTATTTAAGCTGTTATACGTTTTGGGCTTTCACTTATCTTCAGTTAGCATCAAACAAATTTGAATCTTCAGTCAGTACATTGTTACAACATTAACAGCAACTTTGGTTCTGCTGCTGTCCTGTGTAAGATAGTAATTTTGACTAGCTAATACAGTTTGTAAGTTGTATTGTCATAATATACTGCGTTTTAGGTGTACTTGCTTTCTGCTCTTCTTGTTGTTATTTCTGTTTTGGACCAGTATCTGCTGTTACCAACTGACAGATTTGTTTACAAACGAAAAATACATCTATCGTCAAAGATTGTATTTAGGTTACAGATTATGCTATGGTCAAAGTTATATTTTGCTTGCAGGTTCTTTATGGCTAAAAAGAACTGAAATTGTGTGCTACGAATGTGCTGTGTATTCTATGTGGTTCTTAAATGAGTGTCTTAGTGACGTTCATTAGATTACACAAATATAAAAATAGAAATAATATACTACATTTTATAGAGAAGTATTAGCATTATATTTTTCCCTTTCCTGCCACAGCTGGAATGATGTTATAAACGACAAAGATGGAACAGCAGACTTACATTATGTAGCAGTATTTTATGCATTGGATGGGGTCACAATGGATTATGTTTTTCCATGGGTGGTCTGCATGTGTGTTTGTATGAACAATTTATGGAAATTCCTTGGAAAAATATTATATGGTAATGCTGTTTGCTCATTTAATATACAATTTGGGAATGTAAATATGAGAGAATAAATTTCGATTTCTTCAAGTAAGCCCATTCTTTTAACTGAAAGATGCAGAAAAATGACCTAGCTGTAAGAAGCTGCTTTGCCAATTTGCACATTGATATTTTCATCATCAACTTAGAGTGTAAATTCTTTAACAAAAACCACAAGATAGTTAACAAAAAAGTATATTATAACAGACGTGTTGACCATATAGTGATCTTATTTGATGGTACAACAGCAGAAATTGAAGAACTCAATAAGGAAATGAATTAAACGCATTAGAATTTCATCTCTCTGTTGAAAATCATACAGTCAAAGGTTTAAGTTTTCTGGATCTCTCTATAATTAGCCCCAACAACATCCATGCCTTTCAAGTACACAAGAAACCAACATAGACAAATCTCACAATCAATAACACCTCATACCACCAGACAAGCACAAAATGGCCTCACACAAAGCAGTTTCCCATTAGAAGCAGATGACCAATGTGATAAACTAAACACAATTGCAGTAGTTGCTTACAGTTGTGGCTATCACCCAGAACTACCAGATAAGCTAAACAGTGAAATAAATTCCCACTTAACCAACCACAAAGACAAAACTGTAACTGCAATGCATATTCAAAAATATACATTGGCCAACAAGGATGAAATATCAACATCCGATTCTGAGAACATACGATTGCTTTTTATTTAACAAACTTAAGCAAAATCACATTTGCCCTACATGTAGCTCAAGATAACATCAAGTGAAAGACATAGCTCACAACTTACAAGTACTCCTGGTGGTCAACAGAGGAAAAAAACTGAACATACTTGAAGAAACCGAAATTTATGGTTACAATTGTGCGTCCCCAAATGACATTCTAAATGACAAAATAAGCTATCAAACAAAATTTTTCTCAAGAAATTCCATAAATTGCTCATACAGCCACACACTAAGTACAGCTATGAGCAAACACAAATCAGTGTGAGCGCATCCAACATATAAAATATTACTACATAATGTAAGTTTACTATTCTGTCTTTATCGTTTAAAAATGTCATTTCAGCTGTGAGGTAAATGAAAAAAATGTAATACTTATTCTTCTATATAAAATACACTAAATTGTTTTTTTGTAATATTTCATTTAATCTGATTAAACAACCACTAATGCACATAGTTAATAACGATATAGAGCATCTGGTATATTCATGCTATACAGTTTCATTTCTTTTTAGCCATAAAGAACCTGTAAGCAAATTATAGCTTTGACCACAGCAGAACTCATAGGCAGAATACAATCTCTGAGTATAGATGTATTTTTCAGACATAAACAACGATTTCAGATGGCAGCATGATGGGTACAGAGCTGTTTTTGCGCAAAACAGAAGTAAAAAAGTGTTTGTGATACGTTCATAAATGTGAAAATAGGAATTGCAACAGGTCAGCTGCAGCATGGAATTTTTTGTAAATGTCGTAACTATTTACTGACTCAAGACTCAAGTATATATTATGCAACTGAAGATGAGTGAAAGATCGAAATACATATCAGCTTAACTAAAAAAATATAACACACTTGCTACTTGCCATATTTATGAAAATAATAGTTTTAAACTTTTTTTGACTAAATATGAATTCAGTACCATTGCAGTTTAAGAGTTAATCTAAATTTATAACTTAAAATGACCTTAAGTAAGAATTCATTTTAAAATTATGTTCTTTCTTCCTCTCTCGATATTTAAACCACAAGATTTATAATTTGCGCAGTCTTATACATGTTTATCTAATATTTTCATTAGTATTATAACATAAATGATTCTGATGGGTAAAGGTATACCATACACATTGTTTAATTTCTCTTGGGTCTAGACTTCAGTGAACTTTAATCCAAGAGCAATGTGAACTATAACTCACTATAATCACACAATGATACATTTATACTTATTGCTGCACATAGATATTATTAAGGAAGCATATTAATTGATACCCCAATGTTCAAATCAATTTTTCCAATTTCATCAATTTTAATTGGATATTCAATTGTTTTTATCTTTTCATCAATGTATAATCCTAAACTTCTGTATTTACTAACTCCTTGAGAACCTTCCTTACATGTTTAACAAATAATGTTGATTTTGAGGCTAAAGAAGACAGCTTCGATCTTTATTATTCACATTAATACAAGTTCTTTTAACTTTAATTACATCTTGCAATTCAGTTAATGATTCATTTGTTAAAAGATTAAATTTTTAATTTCTTATCATTCTGCCTAAAAACAGTCTTGAACCTTATGTATAAAATTGACCTTACTTATAATGCTTTTATATGATTCTTGTAAAACCTCTTCAGTGTTCCTTAAGAAAGTAAGTAAATGCTATAATTCAAATACTTCGTATATTTAGCAATACTTATACTTTTAATTACAAACTAAGTGGTGTAAGGTATTAATCTGATATATATTTTTCACAGTGTTAATCCTCTGGCAGTGGGAGCTTTCTGCTAAGGAGGAGATATGGTCTCATAAAGAGGTTGGTTTGATAATAGGGAGTGGAACTGTTGGCTGTCTGTGGGAGTCCAGGGTCCAGAAGGGGGTGCAGGAAGCCTCCGCTGCTGTGTGCGGTTAATGTTAAGCAAAGGTGGCTGCCTCACTTCATCCAGTCTGTTGGATAGGGTCAGCGGTTTACCGCTGCCCAGCTGAAAGTACACATCATCAAACCGGGGCATGCATGTCCTGCACCAGGAGTTCATAATCAACAGTGCAACAGCTTTGTATGAGACGAACAACAAGATGACGATAGTGGCAGCCATGCAGGTAATATAGATAAAATGGCGCGTGTAAGAACGTGAGCTGTCGCCTGCGATGAATAAGTCGTGGTAAACGGTATGCAGGTTAGGGAGTGGCCTTAAGGCATCGCCTGGATACGCGACAAGGTTGTTGTTTCCGAGGTGCAGCTCCTGGAGTTGGGGAAGACCTGAGAAGACTTCTGGCTGTAGCTTGGACAGGCTGCAGCTGGAGATGTCCAAGTACTGCAGAGACTCGCTTCGAAGGAACGTCCCAGATACTGGAAGTGTGATCGGATTCCCAGACAGGACTAGGTTCTTGAGACGTGCGTTGTCCACGAAGACATCTGTAGGAAATATTTTCAGCTGGTTTCTTGATAGAACAAGAGTTTCCAATTGTAACAGACCAGAAAAGACGTCTCGAGAGACCTGAAATTATAATAATCATCATGGTTAATGTGTACTGAAGAAGGAAAAGCGTTACTGTCGGCATCGAAGGAGGAATTACCTATGAACAAAAATGGAACTCAGATTCTGCAACATTGCCAGGAGAAGGGGTGTGGGATAGCAGTTAACGTCGCTGACTGGGGTGCTGCGGGTCGCCAGTTCAAATTCGGCCTCGAGGATTTACTTTTTATTTAGTACTGCCAAATGGGGATAGGGGAAGTTAACAGAAAACTTCATAAAACATCTTGTTGATGATGAAAATTATTTTATTTTAGTTATTTCATGCACTATTCGGCAGTCCTTAATTGGTGGCAAGTACAACCGAACCTTTATCTGGTTATTAGTCGTTTTTCCGAATAACTGCTTTTTTAACTTTTTTAATGAGCTAAAACTTTTATTCATGAAACTGGTACAAAACAATTCATGTAGCTAGGTCTTATGTATGTCGTGCTTTTGGTCCTCCATAATGGCAATGGGCATAGTAATAAATTTATGCTTTTAAATATGTAAATAAATCTTTGGAAATTCTTGGTGGAATCCGAGTGAAGTTGACCATGTGTTTCAAGTGCATCTTTTAGAAGCTAACAGTCACGAATGTGGCAAAATGTAATCCAATGAACGTAGCAACAGTGTTCCATGGTGGATGCAACAACAATTTTCTATAACAGTTTAGTGATGGAGCGAGCCAGTTATTACTACAAGTGTCTATATACTAACTCATTATTTGTCGTGTATGTCTAGGTCGCAGTTCCATCAATAAAGCTGATAACGTAGGAATTTTCAGTATGAAAGTGCCATGTGTGTGAAAATGTAAATCAGGTGAATTGAAGAAATATAACATGAAGGTTTCAGAATTGGGCTCACAGAAATTTGAAATAGAAAAATAAGCGATTATAAGGCTAGCTGAGAGTATAAAAGTTCCAAAGGAACCCCTAGTGAAAAGGATTCATGGTTTTCATGGCAAAGCACAAAGTGGTCAGCCAGTGCTAAAAAAGAAGAGTGTGTGTTTCTTCAGAATTTCATAAAGAAAATATGTGATCACAATTTTTCTTTAAATTTTCTTCTTACTTTACTTTGAAATTAGTATTAAAATTTAATTATCATACGAGATTTATTTTATTTTTTTATTTTATTTTATTTTATTTTATTTTTCAATTACTGATAAAGTTTCAGCAGAACAGTTAAAGTCACCCTAGAGTCATAAACTATCCACAATTATCACATAACAGACAATCAGACAACTTCATTCCAAAGATGACCAACAGAGTTTTTTTTACATTTTATGGTCTGTTAGAGCAAAAGGTAATAAACACCAAAAATTTTGTTACTACAGCTCAGTACCCACGCTCTGAAACAAAAACCATTAATTTCAATGGTTTCAGAAATATTTAAGTTTAATGACGAAAATCAGACAACATCACCCAGTTGGATGGTATTTATTATTACTGGAAGGCTCTTACGCACGTAATATTTCAACATTCTGAAATATTCGATGTCTGTAAAATTACCGACATTCTGGAATATTCGATATTTTCCACATTCTTCGTCAAGAGTTCAGTTGTGATCTGACTGCAACACCTTGGTGTCAGCAATAAATACGCTTTCGCTTCCAAGTGTTGTACTGTATTGACGAACCTGTCTTCGGGTCTGGACCTGCTATAGGTTTTGACGCGACGTTGTTTCCTGGAAACGACTGGTACTTCAAAATTTTTACTTCATTGTTGCATCCATTAGGCCGTCGCCTTCATGGACAGGAACTAGAATCCAAACAGTACATCATTCTAAGGTCTGTGTATTCAGGAGACAGATGGATTCCGAAACAGGAGAAAGTCAGCTGCACGTTAGCCATTCATTAATGTTTTCCGCAGACGCTGGTAAGGACCTGATGAAATGTCACAAACGATTCGACCCAGTTGCCAGAAACAACAGATGAGATGACATAAAGTATTTGTCAAATGTGCTCGTTTACTTTTACTTGGGCGCTACAAGCCAGCAGTAGTATGGGAACAACGAAGAAAACTTAATAGCTGACACAAATTCCTGGTCAAACTGAAGAAAACTGAAGAGAAATGATAATAAGCAGCAAGACCGCTTAACGGAACAATATTGAACAACAGTGCCCAGCGTCATGGTTGAAACAGCAGAGCTGTACTTAACAGAATGTTTTGCCACTATACCACATCGTCATCCGAATATAACAGATGTCAACAAAACCTCATACTTGATGAAAAGGCTCAAGGAAGGCATGTACCAAACTCTTCTAGTAAAGGATGTACACGAACAGAGGAATTGACAAAGTGGTCTCATCAAATCGAGGAAATGATAACAAAAAGAATGGAACGAAAGAGCTACGACCGACTGCAGAATGTGGCCCCTATGGCACTTGTGGAAGAACAGCACAACCTCGCTTATCTCGTACGCCATAGAGCAGGGGATGAAATACAACACTGTCTGCCTGCCAGAAATATCGGGCGGAGTACACAAGAGATGGCAGACCCCATACATCAAGACGCAATAGAGAATTTCGAAGAGGAGATACACTGATTTTTGGGATCAGTCTCCGCCACTAGGCCAACGTGCAATGCGAAACGGTCTCGGCAAGGTAGAACTTATGCTGCAACCGTCGAACGACAAGCCTGCATCCGACCAACGCAGACAGTACCAACTACAGCTCCAAGTACAAAGCCCTAAGGATAAAGCAGACATTTGGGGGTAGAGAACAACACGCCCTGGACACATTTTACGCTGCTAAAGAGAGATAAGGCGTTTGTTCCGCGACCATTACGTCGTAATATGTCAACCATCACAACAGCCCTTTTCACGCCAGGCAGCTGTAGACGATTGTAAGTGACCTTTGAGACGAAGCCAGTCGCTGTACCATGTACGAAGGTGCTCGCTAACACGTCGTAACAGTTACTTTAAAAATGTAATTAAAACTTCAGGCATGAAAAGTGTATGTGCTAACTATGTTGTTTCATCATAGCAAAAGACTTGGAAGAGCAGTTGAACGGAATGGACAGTGTCTTGAAAGGAGGGTATAAGATGAACATCAACAAAAGCAAAACGAGGATAATGGAATGTAGTCGAATTAAGTCGGGTGATGCTGAGGGAATTAGGAAATGGGACACTTAAAGTAGTAAAGGAGTTTTGCTATTTGGGGAGCAAAATAACTGATGATGGTCGAAGTAGAGAGGATATAAAATGTAGACTGGCAATAGCAAGGAAAGAGTTTCTGAAGAATAGAAATTTGTTAACATCGAGTATTGATTTAAGTGTCAGGAAGTCGTTTCTAAAAGTATTTGTATGGAGTGTAGCCATGTATGGAAGTGAAACATGCACGATAAATAGTTTGGACAAGAAGAGTATAGAAGCTTTCGAAATGTTGTGTTACAGAAGAATGCTGAAGATTAGATGGGTAGATCACATAACTAATGAGGAGGTATTGAATAGAATTGGGGAGAAGAGGAGTTTGTGGCACAACTTGACTAGAAGAAGGGATCGGTTGGTAGGACATGTTCTGAGGCATCAAGGGCTCACCAATTTAGTACTGGAGGGCAGCGTGGAGGGTAAAAATCGTAGAGGGAGACCAAGAGATGAATACACTAAGCAGATTCAGAAGGATGTAGGCTGCAGTAGGTACTGGGAGATGAAGCTTGCACAGGGTAGAGTAGCATGGAGAGCTGCATCAAACCAGTCTGAAGACCACAACAACAACAAGTGTGGGTGGCTATTCTGCGTGGATAAGTGCTACCTAATGTAGCGTTTTATGGTATCACAACAAACAAAAGGAAGTAATGTGTGATACAACATACATAAGACAGTGAATGTAGGCAAAGGTATTATTACACATGAGATTTGCAATGTGTTTAATCAACGAATTTCAAGCGTTTAGTACCCACCTATATCATCCTTTCCCGCCTGTACTGTTTTGTCCATTGGAAAACCTATCTAAGCAATAATGTACACCGTCTGTCATTTTTTGCTTACCTGTTTTAAAGAAATATTAATTCATAGTCAGTAACCATTTATTTACTAGTAATATTATTGTGTTGCTAAATTAGAATGGAAGTCAGCTTGTTGGATGAGTCTAATCAACAATTTTAGTAGCCATATGACAATCTAGTGGTTACAACAATAAATAGGTATAGCTCAAATTTGCTTCCAGTGTATTCCACCAACAGGGAAGAGTGATGTAGTGAAACAGTGTGACCTCACAATGTGGGGCCTGTATTCTGGCGTAGTTGGCTAGATCACATTTTATAATGAAGTTGGCTTACGTTACTGATTCCACCACAGGTTTGCTCCACTGATTCCTGGGTATGCTGTCGTTTTATATTTGCAGCTTTTGCAGCTACAAGGCAATAGTTAAGTCCATTTTTAAATGAATTCAAACAGCTTTATTAAACAGCTTTATTAACCTGAGTATCAGCTGATAAGAACAAATACAAAACACATTTTTTTTTCTTTCTTCCATTTACAATGAAGGGCTTGTCCGTCGGGAAAGAAGTTAACTGCTAACCGACTTCAAATCGTGATACTACACCACCACCTCGTCCAGTGTGGGCCGCGCTTAACGGCGCGCCGCGCTGACAGAATCGAGGCTCACACACTGCAGTCTTTCTCAAATCGTTTTACAGAGTCCATTTGGTACAAAAATTTGATTTCTATATTACTTGCAGCATTTCGTGTCAGCTTTATAGTGAAATGCGCGCCATTTCGTTAACGATCATAGTTACTGTGATGTTTCCTATATAAATAACAAATCGAGAAACGTTGCAATGAATAATAGGGGTTTTGCGTTTGGTGCTGGAAATGAAATTTAGCTAACATACTGAATATTTTATTTAGACTTGAGATGAGGTGTACCCCGTCGTATTTTTAATAGTCAACAGTTGCGACAGAAACTTACCAAAGGGTTTTCTTCCTGTTCTTCGTCTGAGAAATATGCCAATAATTGACAGCAAATAGTACATCGTCTATTCAGAGTGAAGTGGTGAACGTCTTCACCTTACCTTTTGATGTGTTAAAGATAAATTGTATATATTTCTAATATATTTTAACCTAAACGAGTTGCCTCAAGCGGTTCATAAAATAATGACAATCTTGTTTTCGTAATCTTATTAATCATAAATAAACAGGTATCAGATATGTTATTTCTAACAGAACAGTTCTGATCTTCTGCTGGAGACTAGAACTGACCCAGTAAAACACTTTCGTATCTCTGAAGCTGTAAAAAAAAATGACGGCTTCCAAAACATTGCCAATTATTCACTGACGAATTAAGAAAAATTTGTAGCAAGAATATCTACTCCCTCCCTCTGTACAGCGATGGGAACAGAAAGATGGTACACTATTTTCAGTAGTTTTTCTTGTGTTAAAGAAAACTGAAGAGTACAACGGAAATCCTTTGGAAACTCCCACTTTTTCAGTTTACAGTAACATAAGAGAAAAAATTTCATGTTTTTCGTACTATCAAATTCTGTTTTCTCTAGCCGTCCATGACTCTTAAAAAATTACGGTACTAGCTTGAACAAAAATAAAAGAAAAGCTGCAGTTTCTGCTATATATCATCGTAGATCAAGTTCCATACGTTAACTGCTGTGGTCTTCTCCACCAGACATCGCGGCACCTAGAGTATCAACAACCAAACTGACAGCCTGCAGCCGCAGGTTGCCCGCTTCGCAGGCACACCGAAGCACTACACAACTGAGAGCCAATATTGACGAACGGCCACAACAACAACAACAACACCACAGCAAAGACACCAGCGGCCACCAGGGGCCACTACCGGCCCACATAAACATAAGGAAGAGGTCGCTGCAGATCCCGGAACTATTTTCATATGTCAAACCACGTGATGGAAAATAGTTCCGAGGTACTCGCTATAAAGGCCGGCGCTCGGACGCACATCGGCAGTTCATCGACCGCCAGCAGATGTGGATAACTGCCGCCCCGGCAGCCCAGTTTGGTTAATTGAACAGTCCAATAAATTGTTTTCGGACTTTGATCGTTAGTTTCTTCTGCTTATGCAGACATATCATTAACCATATTGAAAACACTCTCCTCTTTGTGTGCTATATTGGCCAAAAGCTCGTTTCTACATATTGAGCAGTTTACGAGATATGAGGGATGTTGTGAATCCACACGCTCGTCGATCAGAAGTGAACATGCTACTTAAAAGCCGTTTTTCCGAGAATGCAGACAGAGATCTCCTCTCAACTCTACAGAAAAATTCAGTATGTCAGCTGAATTTCATTCACAGCAGCATATGGTGTAATGTGCACAAAACGCAAAACTACAGCGACCCCTGTTTTTCATTGCAAGTTTTTTAATGTGTTATTTATATAGAAAATATCACAGTCACTACGATCATTACCGAAATGATGGGAACTTCACCAAGAAGCTGACATATAAAGAGCTACAAGAAAAGTAGAAATCAAGTTTTTCTACCAAATATATTCTGCAAAACCGTCTGAGAAAGACTGCCGGACGTGCTCGTCGACTCTGTCAGCTCAGCGACTCGCCAAGCCTGGCCCTTTCTTGGTGACGTCACACTGACCGCGCTGCGGGCTTCTCTTGATGCGTATGCCAATACGTTATGTTGTCATTGATCTGAAAGCTGTCACTAGATTGGTCTGTCATTGTCATGGAGAGAATAGCTTAACACACTGGAGGAAAACAACATAAATTTTTTGTACACAGAAATCAACACAGTGCAAAGGCCGCTATTGTCTTTGTCTTTGTAAAAATAATTTCAGAGCGTAGATCACGCTAATAGATTTCTGATTAATCCAAGGAACACCA
Organism: Schistocerca piceifrons; assembly: GCF_021461385.2. NCBI lineage: Eukaryota > Metazoa > Arthropoda > Insecta > Orthoptera > Acrididae > Schistocerca > Schistocerca piceifrons. The sequence goes on along the minus strand of NC_060144.1, from coordinate 38,566,891 downwards.
TCTCATTTTAGGTTACATGGAACACCAAACAAGAGCAAAATTTTCCTGTGTTACAGCAGCTTATAAATCTTGTAATATTTATTTATTTTACGTGATTGTGTTTCCGGTGTGAAATAAGTTTAAAAGTGCTCAGTTACACTGTGACTAAAAATGTAGCTTTTAGAATATACAAGGTATTCAGAAATTTATAATACACTCTTTTTCTCTGATGAAATATAACAAGCGATAGTGGTAAAATCTTGGCTAATGAAAGTTTAAATAAAACATCCAGTCAGTACTTAAATATACAGGCTGTTCAAAATTTTTTGTCGTTGACGAAAAGCTTCAAAAAGCGAAACAGAAACACTTTCATCAAAATAGGCTACAGTGTATCGAAAGCTTTCAAGACAGACTCTTCGAGAGAAGTATACCGCCATACACAGAAGACAGGCACAGAAAATAAGTGAACCTGAGTGACTCTTATACAGACGGGGAGCACTGCTTCCAGCAAGCTTTAATTTGGTTGTTGTGATGTTAACTCTGGCTCAGTGGTTAGTTGTTTTCATCAACGATGTGTAGCATCTTGCTTTCCTACTTGGTTCTTCATTTGGAGTAGTTTTGGTTATTTTTAGTTTCTGTCGAAAAACGTCTCCCATAGCGTAAATGATGGGTAACGGGAGTCCTTCCAAGCCCCGAGATCGCTCATCTACATATGACTGCAAACGTTCAAGGCTTAATTCATGCAGATACAATGGCGCTTGATTTCCTCCATTCTACTTTGGCACATCAATCTCGAACAGTGTATTTGAGTTTATTGATTATGTGTATCAAGTGAGCTGCAGCACATTGGCTCCTCGTACCTCTTTGTAGTATCCTAGCCATTCGGTCTGTCCTCCGTTAGGGGAATTAGAATATAGGTTTATTTAGATTTTCTTTTCTTGTTCATCAAATTATACTCCTGCATCACGATGTTATGTAGACAACATCAACAGATAATTATTCGGTTTCTCCTTTATGAAGTACGAAACAACTATTACAGGAAGCTTCTTAATGGGTGGATCTGCTATTGTCTTGGGACATGTGTTCTCTGTTGTGTTTGAGTGTTCAAACCGAGATAAGTTTGTAATCTGCATACCGTCAGTCCCACAGAAGTGTAGAAACGGTCCGTTATGGTGTTTGTAGCCTGCATTCTTCATTGGCTCCACAGTCTCTTCACAATCTCAAAGGAACCTGGTTCACAGGCTGGTCTACAGTCTTTTTCAACAAACAATTCAATTTTTGCTGTGTGCTAGGGCCATTTCAAAACTCATGCACACTCACATATGCGACTATTACGGTGACGTGGTCAAGTTTAAATTCAGGCCGGATATGAGCAAGACTTCAGTCGTGACGGTTGTATTTGCTGGTTGGTGCTTTCTGGTTCGCATGTCTGTGTCGTGAGTAGCTCAGTTTTAAAAGGAAGCTGAAATCAAGTTAGGTCGGATTACACGTACTGACCAGCGTTCCTAGTTCAGAATCGAAACCCTGCGTGAAAAGAACCCTGAAAAGAACCCAACGGAAGTTTACGACGCTTCCAGGGAGGTGTGTAGGGACAGTTAGCAAATAGTAGCACGGTGTCAAGTTGCTCTGCTCAATTCCGTGGAGGTCGGCTGAGCACTGAGGACAATCCGAGAAGTGTAAGGTCATCAGCTGCAACAGGCTACACCTCTCAAATTATTGTTAATGATATTTAGGGAAAGGATCGACCAAAATCATGTGAGAAAATTTCATATCAGGCCAAAATGTCTGTCAGTTCATTTCACAGACTCATAAGTGAAAAGTTAAAGATGAGAATAGTTGCTGCCAGATGCGTTCCGAATCGTCTAAGTGAAGAGCAGACAGAAGGTCGCACAAAAATGGCAAAATACTTGCTTGAACGTTACCGAACAAAAGGAGAACAGTTTCTGAAGAGCATTGTTCCACTACATGAAACCTTGATCGAGATGTTAAACGAGAACTGAAGTCTCATCTTCACAATAGAGAAGTTCCGACTCTCCACGCCAGGAAAGAAGCGGCCGCCAGTAATCAAAGGTGAAACTGATGACGATCTTTGAGTATTACAGGAATGGAGTTACAGCTACAAACAGAGTGCTAGAGGTGACGTCCGTAACAGGTGTGTACTACAAGCTGTTTCTGCAAACCGTTTTGCGTCCGAAAACTCGTCAAGGAAGATCTGACATGCTTGCAGCTGGTGTCATTTTGCACGATAATGCAAGACCGCATATTGCCTTACCAGTGAGAGAAACGCTTGAAAATATGGATCTGAAATCCTTCCCCCCATCCCCTCCCCCACCCCCACCCACCCTACAGAACTGATGACTTTGGTTTGTTTCCCAAACTGAAGGAACAGTTCTGTGGTAAACGGTTTGGTACTCTGTACTCTTCGTCCGAGGCAAATCAAGATGACCTTTTTTCTAGACAGGAATACAGCAATATAAATCCTTTGGGAGTCAAATAAATAGCAAATATATGGCAGCCAAGGCGAATTTGCCACGGGAAAGATGTAGAGAATCGAAAAAAAAAAGATCGTGGAGAGCACTGGTACAACATATATAAAAGTCGAAACAACCTTGGGTGGAATTAAAAGTGATGGCAATATCAAGGGTGCAACGGGAATCCCAATGTGAAACGCAGAAGAAAGAGCAGGTAGGTGGAAAGAGAGCACTGAGGGCCTATAAAAGGAGGAGGACCTGTCTGACGACGTGTTAGAAGAAGAAACTGGAATCGGCAGGAATGACATAGGCGATCCAGTGTTAGTGGTAGAATAGAGATCAAATAACGCAGAAAGCATAGACAATATTGCATTGGAATTTCTAAAATCGTTGAGGGACGTGGAAACCACCGACAATTCAAGCTGATATGTGGAATCTACGAGACTGGCGACGCACCATCAGACTTTCGGAAAAATAGCATCCACACAAGTGCAAACAGCGCAAGGGTAGATCAATGCGAAAATTATAGCAGAATCAGCTTAACAGCTCATGCATCCGAGTTAGTGACGAGAACAATATATTGCACAATGCCAAATGGTAAGATGGCCCAGTGGACAGTTTGTCAAAAACTGAAGACAGATCGAGCACGAAAACTGGAGGAAGGTGTATCGAACTGTGAAAAAAAGAAGCAAAACAGAAACGATGAACGGTCCAACCTGAGAGATGTGCATCATCGAGCGAATTTGAATAACCACGGCGTCGTGGTTACGTGGTCACGTTGTTGGTCTATAAGTGTGAGATCCGTGTTCAAATATCCCTCGTGTTTCATCTTTTTTCGCAAAATTGTAAGCTGTTCGTCGAGGCGTTGACGTGTCTGTTTCCCGTACTCAGTTTTGTGTCTGTGCTCTGTTGTAACGTCGGTTTGCAACAATGAGGTTTGAGTAACGGACCTCCAGACGTACGCACCTCCTATTTGTTCCATACAAGCACCACACGTTATGACTTTTGCGTTCCGTTTTGGAAGTAACATAGTTCACACTCGTTTATTTGCCGTTTTCATTTCTGTGAGAGGTTTTTTTTTTTTTTTTTTTTTTTTTTTTTTTTTTTTTTAGGTGCGCACAACTACAGTGGTCATTAGCGCCCAGACTAAGTTATGAATGCACAGCAACTAAGAAGGACAACACTATAAAAGGCACATTAACAGGCAAGGGATTAAAAGAAAACAGCATAATCAAATGTCCGTAGACAGGTTTGTCAAGTGGATAAAACGAAGAAGGCGAGCAGCTGCTCCCGGGTCATCCACTAAAATGGCATCCAGAGTACATGGCAGGCCAAGATCAATGCGCGGTGTATTAAAAAATTCGGACAGGACGTTAAAATGTGGCGTACCGACAGCAATTGCCCACATAGGCAGAACGGCGCCGGCGCAGCCGTCAGTAGATGGCGATGGCTGAACCGGCAGTGTCCAATTCGTAACCGGGCCAAAACGACCTCCTCCCGCCGAGAAGGGCGTGAAGAGGTCGTCCAAGCCGAGGGGAGAGGTTTCAAGGCCCGAAGCTTGTTTTCAGTAAGTGTAGCCCAATCGGCATGGCACAGCGATAAAATGCGCTGGCAAATGACCCTGCTAAAATCAGATGAAGGCACACAACAAGAAGCTCTCCGAGGCTGGAGGACCGCAGCCTTGGCTGCGGCATCTGCAGTTTCGTTCCCAGGGATACCGACATGGCCAGGAACCCACATAAAGGTCTGTGAGAGGGGTATGCGGCATCTCGCCTGCTCTCATTGTGTAACACATTTACTAGCGACGATAACGTATTCTTACCACATGACTCATATTCTATAACCAACGTTTTAGTACGAAAATTGCCAAGACTACAGAAGGAGAACAGACACGTCAATGACCAGACAGGAAGTTCGTAAATCTGTGAACAAAAAAGAAGGAAAGAAGTTGGGCACTAGGAACATCTGACCCCGGATCGCCCACAGCACTGCAACTACGCAAGCACGGCGCCGCTACTCTTGTAACAATCTCGATGTTGCACGTCTTAAGCTTCTACCGTTCACTGTTTATCTCTTCCTTCTTATTTCACAGTTCAGTACACCTTTTTCCAGTTTTCTTGCTTGATCTGTGTTCAGTTTTTGACGGAGTGTCTCCTGGGCCATTTTATAACTAAATCCGAGGGCAGTGCGATGGGGAGATCCCCATGTCAGTAACAAACAAATAGCCTTGCAGAGACAGTAATATTTTAAGATGCGCTTAATTTTAACTGACGTTGGTGAAATGCCGCTTACGTCAGGGGCAGAGTCGTGTGTAGCGCAACCACTGTGTGTTTGATAGAAATGAGAGGCGGAATATTTTATTGGTTTTTTACAATATCAAACGCCTTTTGGACTACAAATGTAGTTCCTTCTTATTTGTTCCAGTTCGATAGTCTCTTCTCCGGAACACGTCGAGAAATGTGGCCAAAATGTTTACTCCAATAAGAATTTGGTTCTTCCAAGAAGAGATAAAACTGACTTATGAACCCTTTTATACACTTTTCTGTATCCTTTTGTGGCAATTTTGAATTAATTATAACTTATCTGTTCTGTTATATTAGGTGTAATACAAAAGTAAGATTGAATACGGTCTGCTGCAGCCTCTTTGTTTTGTTTCAGAGAGTAGGGTATCACCATGCCTGGAAAATATGTCGAGCAATCATAAAAATAAACATGTGATCTTGGGACTGACCGCAGTACCCGCTTAGGTACGGAAAACTGGACTCTACTAGTATGTAAGGCTTCAGAAAAATGCATGTACTTTCTTTTCAGCTGATATACATTTGTTGGGAATCTTGTACCACGTAGATTCAAAATGCATAAGGTTTAATAGATAACCATTGTTTGGTGAAAATTGAATCTCTCTTTGAGAGGTCACTTTAGAGCCCCCCCCCCCCCTCCGCCTTCCCCTCCTCTAACCACCACCATAGCAGGCCACAAAATACTATTTGGCCAGAAGTGTCGCCCTTCACTGTCAATATTGGCTATCAAGCAAGTTTGACGACCACCGATATAGAACTTAGTGTAGACGAGTTACTTACTTCGAATTTGTACGACTGGGCATGTTATGGCTGTGCCTACCATTAACTAAAATTATTTGGTAGGTTGTGTGTGTTGTGTGTGTGTGTGTGTGTGTGTGTGTGTGTGTGTGTGTGTGTGTGTGTGCGTGTGTGTGTGTTGTGTGTGTGTGAGTGTGTGTGTCCTTCCACATTGTATTAGTTGATGATACACATAACTACAATATGCCCGTCGAACAATTTCGAAGTAAGTAACTGCTCTACATTAAGTTCTATATGATTGCAGATGACAAACTGTGAAACAAAACGACAGCATCAGACAACATAAAAATCCAGAAAATCCACATCATGTGGTAACAAGGTACATGTACAGAAATTTTTCTGGTTTTCAAATATGTAAATGCTGTCTTAAAATCTCAAATAAATATGTGTACGTGTGGTAAAGAACGTTGTTGTTGTGTTACTGAAAGATAATAGAAGACCTACTGATGATGCTGAAAACTCAGCGAAAAATGTCTGGGAAATAAAAAGCAAAAGAAAAAGTGTGTTCTGCTGAAGGCGGACACTCTCCAAAAACAAATCTCTTTGCAAGCAGACTTGGACAGAAGAGTTGAAAAACAAGATAATTTGCCTCTGTCGTCTTTGATAACAGTCTATGCACAGGACTGGAAAAGTGGTAAATACACGAGTTTCGAACAGCTGTGCTGAGGTGTTGGAGAGAGGAGAATAAGGTAACAGTTTTTGCAAGGACACGTAAACACTACGTAACCATGTCATAATTTTTTATTCTTATCGTAGGATGTGTCTCGTCTGTACCCATTATAAGTTATCCGACTTGGGACAGTGTAGGTTAACAGTGTTCAGGCAGACATATTTTGACAACAGCGTTCCAGAAAACTAGTGAAGTAGTGCGTATGTGAGTACAGTTAACAAGTAATATAGATGAGGCAGCAGAAAAAATCCCGAAGCGTTTCTTAAGTTTCGGTAAAGGTTTGTGGCACAGCGTTTAAACAGTATGCCTTCGCTAAAGTGTTAAAATGCTGGTATCGAGAAGATTATCGCATAGAAATATTACAGGGTGGCGCACGAAATGTGTTACCGATTGTTTCTTTCACAATTTACGACGCACATTAGATATCCCGCTGGGATCTCTACAGCAGCACCAACAGAGCTTGGAAAAACAAATGAGTTAGGAAATGAGGTGTAATTCACGATACTGCCGCTAGGAGACTAGTAAGCAGCAATGGCTGACAATGGAAGACTGACGACACACCAACGATCGGCATTTGTGTTACTTTTTCATGAAACGAAAAGCCTTGTTGTGACTCAGAAGCGTTTCCGACAATAGTTTAACACACGATGGGTCCCTTGCAAGAAGACCATTCACAGGTTGTAGGATAAATATGTACAGGAAGGAACAGTACTGGAAGCGAAGCGACCTCGGCCTAAGCCTGTTTGTTCACCGGAGAATATTGAAGCGGTACGAGTTGCTGTACAGAGAAGTCCCAGGAAATCGTGTAGAAAGGCAGCAGTGCAACTGGAAATATCCAGGCGCTCCGTTCAACGCATTCTTAAAAGTGACCTCCTTATGTACCCATACAAGATGACCTGTGCACAGAAGCTCACTGAAGAACACAAGCAGCAGAGACTACTGTTTGCTCAGTGGGCGGAGGATAGGGAAGATACTCTCAACAACGTTTGGTTTTCAGACGAGGCGCATTTTCATTTAGATGCTGTGGTTAACAAACAAAATGTACGCTTTTGGGCCGCTGAAAACCCACAAGTGCTCCATGAACGACAACATTATGCTCCGAGGATTACAGCATGGGCAGCAATTTCCAGTCACGGACTTATTGGACCCATTTTCTTTGAAGAAACTGTGAACAACGAGCGTTATTTGAGCATGCTTCGCAATAGCTTCATTCCACAGCTTCTTGCTACTGCCTTGCCCTTCAACACGCAGTGGTTCATGCAAGATGGAGGAAGGCCACATACTGTGAACACTGTGTTGGAGTTTTTACATGAGCATTTCGGCATGAGGATCATTTCATTCAGGTTTCCAGGTCACTTCAGTGACAGACAAAATTGGCCCCCCAATAGTCCAGACCTCAATCCATGTGACATTTTTCTTTGGGGGTACCTAAAGGAAAAAAATTTTCCCGAAACGTCCACGTGATTTAATGGAGCTCAGAAGCCTTATTCTTCAAGTTTGCAGTGAAATTACGGAAGACATGTGCCGTAGGGCAGTCACTAACTTCAGTGTTCGTTTGAAGGAAGTTAGGAAACGAAATGGCGGACATATTGAGCATGTGCTGAGTTAGAACAAATCTCCATGGACAGCTCTTCATTGTAGTATATGTTCCTTTCAGATTGTATTGACAATAAAGTTTATATTCAGAAACAAAATGGTAAGACATTTCGTGCGCCACCCTGTATTTACTATTTCTTTCCTCATACCCGTTTCCTCTCGAGACACTGCGTGCGAAAAAAATGCAGATACACCTGTGCGTTACGAAGAGGTCGGATAGGCCAGCTGAGCACATACACGACGCGATCACTGCGTACTGACCTCGAAAAGGAGCCCGTCAGTGACGGAGAGGAACTCCAGAGCAGACAGGTTTCCGAAGTCTGCCGGCAGGAGACTGCGCTGCTGCAGCCCCGTCACGGACAGCGACAGCACGCTGCTGCCGTCGGCCGGCTGGACAGCGGGCCAGGAAGCCGCCTGACATTCCACTCTCGTGCCGTCGCTGGAGCAGTTGCAGCTGCTCGAAAAAGCGCAGACCTCCGGAGGCTGCGACGTCGCGCGAACCGCCGACAGCAGGATCCCCACCAAGCTCGCCACAGTCCGCCAAAACGGAAGGTCACACTTCAGTCCTCTGTGAGAAACAAGCAGCGATGGTACGTAAAGACTGTGGCTGACGTTTCACCATACATACCAGCTTCCAACCACATACACTACAGGCCATTAAAATTGCTACACCAAGAAGAAATGCAGATGATAAGCGGGTATTCATTGGACAAGTATACTAGAACTGATATGTGATTACATTTTCACGCAATTTGGGTGCATAGACTCTGAGAAATAACGGCCTTGATACGCCTGAGCATTGAGTCAAACAGAGCTTGGATGGCGTATACAGGTACAGCTGCCCATGCAGCTTCAACACGATACCACTGTTCATCAAGAGTAGTGACTGGCGTATTGTGACGAGCCAGTTGTTCGGCCACCATTGACCAGACGTTTTCAATTGGTGAGAGATCTGGAGAATGTACTGACCAGGGCAGCTGTCGAACATTTTCCGTATCCAGAAAGGCCCGTACAGGACCTGCAACATGCGGTCGTGCATTATCCTGCTGAAATGTACGGTTCTGCAGGGATCGAATGAAGGGTAGAGCCACGGGTCGTAACCCATCTGAAATGTAACGTCCACTGTTCAAAGTGCCGTCAATGCGAACGTGATCGAGACGTGTAACCAATGGCACCCCATACCATCACGCCGGGTGATACGCCAGTATGGCGATGACGAATACACGCTTCCAATGTGCGTTCACCGCGATGTCGCCAAACACGGGTGCGACCATCATGATGCTGTAAACAGAACCTGGATTCATTCGAAAAAATGACGTTTTGCCATTCGTGCACCCAGGTTCGTCGTTCAGTACACCATCGCAGAGGCTCCTGTCTCTGATGCAGCGTCAAGGGTGACCGAAGCCATGGTCTCCGAGCTGATAGTCCATGCTGCTGCGAACGTCGTCGAACTGTTCGTACAGATGGTTGTTGCCTTGCAAACGTCCCCATCTGTTGACTCAGGGATCGAGACGTGGCTGCACTTTCCGTTACAGCCATGCTGATGAGATGCCTGTCATCTCCACTGCTAGTGGTACGAGGCCGTTGGGATCCAGCACGGCGTTGCGTATTACCCTCCTGAACCGATTCCATATTCTGATAACAGTCATTGGATCTCGACCAACGCGAGCAGCAATGTCGCGATAGGATAAACCGCAATCGCGATAGGCTACAATCCGACCTTTATCAGTCGGAAACGTGATGGTACGCATTTCTCCTCCTTACACGAGACATCACAACAGCGTTTCACCAGGCAACGCCGGTCAACTGCTGTTTGTGTATGAGAAATCGGTTGGAAACTTTCCTCATGTCAGCAGGTTGTAGGTGTCGCCACCGGCGCCAGCCTTGTGTGAATGCTCTGAAAAGCTAATCATTTACATATCACAGCACCTTCTTCCTGTCAGTTAAATTTCTCGTCTGTAGCACGTCATCTTCGTGGTGTAGCAATTTTAATGGATAGTGGTGTATAAGCACGTTGTATATAAGACTGTATTTGTATCATCATTAGAATTAGCAGCTGCGAACGGTACTGTATTATTTAAAAAATGTTGTAGTTCGACGCCCTGGTTAATAACGCGACACGGATTCATCAGTACGGAAAAAGAATTTCACTCCGGGTTACGTTTTTGAATCGATATTTTACAGAATTTTTAGCGAGCACTGTGACTGTGCGGGTCTAAGCAAGGTAATCTAAGCATGGTAACTCCATCGGCTGCGCTGTGTTATTTCCAGAATGTAATCTCAAGATTCGAGATCCCATTAGGTGCACAGTGTATGACGTCGAATTACAGGCGGTGTTGAGGACTTTGCATAAGATACAGCGTCTTCCTGCTACAAAATTCCTCGCCTCCACCGACTCTTAAACTTCCCTTCAGACCGCCTTTCACAGTATCTTTAGCTGATCTGCTACTACCTTTTCCATATACAGAGGGAATGCAAGTCCGTGTCAATTTACTGGATAGCAGGACTCGAGGGCCTTCAAGGTAATGAAGCGGCAGATGTAGCAGCTAACGATGCCTGCTTGGAAGTTACGATTTTTGAATTTGCTGCTCCTGTACAGGCCGTTACCTCACGGTTGAGGCAGAGGGTCGTGCGTTTGTAGGAAGAGAAGTGGTTAAGGTTCAGGAACAACGAGTTGCGGCTGGTGAAACCAACGAGTTCAAAAATTTTTCAAATGGCTCTGAGCACTATGGGACTTAACATCTGAGATCATCAGTCCCCTAGAACTTAGAACTACTTAAACCTAACTAATCTAAGGACATCACACACATCCATGCCCGAGGCAGGATTCGAACCTGCGACCATAGTGGTCGCGCGGTTCCAGACTTAAGCGCCTAGAACCGCTCGGCCACACCGGCCGGTGTCGAGTGTGGCCCTCCTGACCCTGTCGACTGTATACTCCCGTAACAGTCGGGGGATCCCGGCCGTGCCGAGCAGCTACGTGCACTATCGATACGTCACGTTGCTCGTCCTGTCGAATTCCGTCACGTGGCTGTAGGCTTTTCATCTACTCACGCGAGGCGTAACATGAACCTCTCCCAAACAACCAACATTCAGATGCGTTTTCTGAATGGAAAATCGACTGCATAGTCATTCCTTGTATGCGGACTGCAGATGGGCTTACTCCTAAGCATACCTGTGCGTCTAGTACACTTGACGCCATTCCCTCTTTTACGCATCTCGCCTTCTCCGTGTTGCGATTTTAAAATGCAACAGTGTAAATCACCTAATGCAGAACATAAATCTCATGTAGCTCAACTCATACAATGACCAAAATGACGCCAATTCTACAGGCTCACATAGAAACCATCCTGGTGTCTGGCTGCCACTTTGCTTTACTTCCTCCCCCGTATGTTCGGCCCACCAAGCAGAAATGCAGACAGGACACGAGTGCTGTTGGGAAGGTAAGGCTAACGGTAGCAGTATTAGAATCTGATAGAGCTAAGGACGACTTCCGAACAGAGTGGGCAGAGAGATATTGTTCATTCAAAATTTTTAAAATCATTGGAGGAAGGGGCAACCAAATGACTCTTCGAGCAGGAATGTTTAATTTATTGAACTGTAGGCAGACCATCGTATTTTGAGAAAAATATCATGCAATCCCGAATATAGCAAGGCATATAAGTATGAGAACTATCGCACGATTAGTTTAACAGACCGTGCATCGGCCAGCCGGCGTGGCCGAGCGGTTCTAGGCGCTACAGTCTAGAACCGCGTGACCGCTACGGTCGCAGATTCAAATCCTGCCTCAGGCGTGGATGTGTGTGATGTCCTTAGGTTAGTTAGGTTTAAGTAGTTCTGAGTTCTAGGGGACTGATGACCTCATCAGTTGAGTCCCATAGTGCTCAGAGCCATTTTGAACCAGAACGTGCATCAAAATTGGTGACACGAATAAAGTACAAAAGAATGGGACAGTAAATTAATTGAAACCTGTTAGATGATGATCAGTTTGGCAAATAAAGGAACCAGAGAGGCAGTTCTGACGATGCCCATCATAGGATTTGCCGACGAAGAAAAGCGATCGGCGACGTAAAATGCTGAAAGATTCTTTAAATTCTCATAAAAACAGGTATAAGTTATAGAGAAAGACGGGTAATATACAATATATACCAGAACTAAGAGAGCAAAGTAAGACTCGAACCAAACCAAAAACAAAGTGATCGAGTTTGTAATGATGTAAGACTTTGTACATCGAAGAAGAAATAATGAAAATAAAAGACAGTTTCAGGAGTGGGATTAAAATTAAGAGTGAAAGGATGTCAATGACAAGATTCGGTGATGAGATCGCCGATACTCAGTGGAAGTGAGCAAGAATTATGGGAACTGTTGAATGGACTGAACGGTATAATGAGCACAGAACATGGATTGAAAGTAAACCACCGAAAGAAGAAACTAATGATGAGCAGTGTAAATTAGATAAGCGATAAACGTAACGCTAAAAACAGGAGACCGCAGGGTTAATGAATTTTGCCACCTAGGAGTCAAAATAACACATAACGGACGAAGGAAGAAGGATGTAAAAGGTAGATTACCACAAGCAAGGAGAGTATTACTGGCCAAAAGGGGAATTTTAGTATCAGATATATTTCTTAATCTGTGGAAGACATTTCTGAGTACTCACTTCTGGAGTATAGAACTGAAGAGATACTTCTGGAAGATAGAAATCAAGAGGTTGGAATATATCCAGTAATTAATTGAGCAAAGCGGGTATAGGCACTACTGTCAAGCGAAGAAATTATCACATAAGGGAATGTTATGGTGGGTCACTTCAAATCAGTCAGAAGGCTGAGGCTGGAAATTTGCCTCTGATGCTGTTCAGCAGACCCAGCAGAAAAGACGCACACATGTTACGGTACATCAGACGGTCGGTTGAATTTAAACTATCGACTCCTCAAAACAGAATGTCAATAGAAGAATAGTCATCACTAAACACAAGTCTTTCTGAAGGTCAACATTATCCATAACTCGTGAAAGACCTGAGGGCTCAAATAACTACTAAATTGAAGACATCTCCCACACACATTTCGCGAAATGACCGCAACGAGAAAATTGGAGAAATTAGAGCTAACACAGGGTTTCGCAGAATCATTGTCCCCACGCGCCAGGGAACAGAGCAGGGAAGGAGGAACTGGAAGAGCTGTCCTTGACACACCGCCAGCTGGCTTGCCAAGTAGTGCAGCAGATGCGGAAGTAGCATTGTAATGTAGATTAGGGCAATATACGACAATATAGCTAAATGTCCTCGAACATTCCAAGGAAACAACCCATTAAACTTTGGCTGTGTTATCTACTATCATTCGTTACTGTGAAGAAAAGTCGGTTTGTGTTACATTTCAATTGTACGATTGGCGAGACACGGGTGAAAAAAAAGCGGAAGGTATATCACATTCAATGACGGTAGATTGTGAACTACGGTTGTTTGACATAGGTGCTTGGAAAACGGTCATTGTCATAGTCGGAGAGAAGGGAAGCACACAAAGGTTGTAATTTCTACGAAAAATTCATAAGCTGCCAACATCTCGGAACAAGAGCAAAATAAGGCTGTGCTATTGTTAATACATGTGACACATATTCTAGAAGAGATTTAAGTTCTAAATGGTTTTAGGTAAAAGGCGGTACGGTTCCTATGCTAAGGATCCTTGGAACAATGACTAAAGTAGTCAGATGACATCATTGTCAAGGAAACCCAAAAATGTTGAATCGCACTGAACATCTTCCCCTCGCGAATTACATCCCTTGTGAGTAAATCTTGACTTTTCGTGTACTTCTTTGTTAATGACGATGAGGATAACGAAAAAGTGACAGACAGGCACACAAATGGCTTTCCCTTTTTTTATTATCATCAATTTTACTTAAAATTACGATGACGAAACTCCATCTACAGTGATATATACTTTGGGATATATACTCAGAGAATTGGAAGAGTGTTCAAAATGGTTCAAATGGCTCTGAGCACTATGGGACTTAACATCTGAGGTCATCAGTCCCCTAGACTTAGAACTACTTAAACCTAACTAACCTAAGGACATCACACACATCCGTGCCCGAGGCAGGATTCGAACCTGCGACCGTAGCAGTCGTGCGGTTGCAGACTGAAGTGTCTAGAACCACTCGGCTACTCTGGCTGGCGGGAAGAGTGATATGATATTTAAACTGTAGGTGTACAGTGTGGAGATCAGATTCCACTCATGCTCAAATTAGCCTCGTGTTGAAAATTGGAGGGGCCACAAGAATTCATACTGTCTGCATCTGTGTAGAGCATCACCGCACTGGTCCACCCCCTGTATTAAGCCAGAAGAAAATTCTTCTCTTTATTTCCAGCAAGAAATTAGTTTATGCACACGACGTATGGCTGATGAAAAGTTATGTGTCAGTCACGTAATGCTGTCCAGTATAGATGACGCAATGATTTACTTTACAGTTTCTCTGAACCATAAAGCGAAAAGTTATAAACAACAGTTGGAACCGGCAGTGCAGCGCGACAACTAAAATTAGGGCATCCCCAAGGTCACGTGGTGATCGCCAGTGGGCAGCGAGGGCAGCAGGTTGGCAACGTCGCTGCGCTGGCCAGGCGCCCCCACCACCAGCACCGCGCGAGGCTGCAGGGAGTGTTGCAGCCGGGTGACTGCAAGGCGGACCGGTCACCGCCCTGCTCCAGACTATTCAGTGGACTGCACCAACATCTCGCGATTGTGCAACAGCTGGGCAGCTGGGGACGTCGAGACCCTCTGCTCCGCGCCGCCTCTATGCTGTGGACGCCTACGCCTCCGGTAGCACCCTGATGATGCGGCAGCGAACAGCTGTAGACTGGTATTCTCTGAGCCACCGACCACCGACTGCAGACAACACAGAAGCCGTTGTGGCCACTGTCGGTTCTTCTTCAGCTGCACATGATATCCTTCCTCGGCAGATTCCTGACTCACACTAAGCCGTCGCAATACGATGTCCTCTATGGTTCAAATGGCTCTGAGCTCTATGGGACTTAACATCTGTGGTCATCAGTCCCCTAGAACTTAGAACTACTTAAACCTAACTAACCTAAGGACATCACACACATCTGTGCCCGAGGCAGGATTCGAACCTGCGACCGTAGCAGTCGCGCAGTTCCGGACTGGGCGCCTAGAACCGCGAGACCACTGTGGCCGGCAATGTCCTCTATGCCCAGCCAGTTACAACTCGTATAAGAACGACTGCTGAAGATCAAGATGAGCAGCCACACAGCAGCCAAAACTGGACCTTAAGCAGCAGGGACGCCCTACGCACCAATACCAAGTGACAAATTCAGAAATGTTTGTTTGAGCCTGTGTAATGGTTTTCCTATTCTTTCTTCTTCCTTTTCATATTCATCTTGTGTATACAATATTCTTGGTCTGGTAGAACGTAGGCAATATGAATAAGGATGTTTCGGCTCAGGGAGCTATTCGGCAGTCGATAAATGAAGTAGCTCAGTTGCTGGCAGAGTTAGGGCAACTGAGGAACGAAGGAAGGGAACAGTTACTTCCTAGTCCACCTATCGTGGACACTAACACCACTGCACTGGTCACCTTGCCAATCCTATTATTATTATTATTATTATTATTATTATCATCATTACATATGTATGCTTCATTATACATAGCTTTTTTTTGCTGTGATTGTTACAGATCCACAACAGCAGCTGCGGGCAACAGGGTGTCTGGCGTTCTATGCTGTAAAAAGCGCCTGATCCAGTGCTGAAAGAGGGAAAAGGACACTCAGATATTTTCACAATCACAGCCCACACAATGTCTTCTCGAACTTTCAGGCCTGGTGTCATCTGACTATGCCATAGCACAACCACAGTAGCCATGTCCCATGAGGGTATTGTTAATCATTAACGTATACAATGTGGTTGTCAGTGGTTCTAAACTTGTAAATGTAGGTTTGGCATCTGAAAAGAACTTTGAACTAGTAAAAGAGGTAGAAAATGCACAACAAGCAGGTACTAAAGTGCAATATTCGTGATATCAGCGGAACTATCTATGCAGTATGATGGAATATATAGATATGAGTAGATGAGTATGAATCATCTTACACCCCTATTGACATTCACATGTTTGGCTCTAAAGCGTTTTTAGTGGATATGTATTATGAGGCAATACTAGAATGGGACATGAATATATATCTAAAACATCTTAGGGCTATTAAAATGAAAGACCTGTATTGCTCATTATCAATTGCCTCTGATAGAGTGTGTCATTGGTGTCCAAATGTGAGAGGGGCATACTAAGAATTTGTGAAATATTTGAGTGATATCAGTGTAAACACTGATTGAGCAGAGTAATGCGTCAGTGCCTGCATTGCCCCCATACCAGTGTGTGTAAGTGTTGAGACTATAACTATAAAATCAGTGGAGACTCGCTTTACTGAAGGAATGGCATGTATGTAGCTGCACCTATATGCCTGAATGTGAATCAGACTGGATTCAAAGCATGTATAAAAAGGCAATTATTTCGATATTTCTGTAAAGTTGAATTATTGATGTAATAAGAAAAATGTTGTATAAAATTCTTGCTGTTTGCTTCCATCCAACAATAATTTTAATAATGAAACGATCAATTATTATTAACACAAACATAGCAAATCAACTCATGTTTTACTATCAGAAACATTACCTTTTAATTTCTAAAAAAAAAGAGATTGTATGAATGCAGCATGATTTTATTTACATAACAGCAGATGACCAGCTACACTATATTTACAGAAGCAGGTTACACTATACCAGCAACAACTCAGTTTTTCAAAAAGAGATTGCATAAGTTCAGACCGATTTTATTTACATAACAGCAACTAATCAACTATAAACTATTTACAGCAGAACAGATAAATTATATTAAGGGAGGAGGAGAATGATTTTATGTCTTTACAATATTTATAGTGTATAAGTGCTAGCAGCAGCAGATGAAGAACCACACACAAACACATAAACAACATTTATATACACAATATTTGTTTTTACAAGAGAACACAGTGTGCAGATGTGTAATGGTGCATATAATAATATGCAGCTCACATGCATACACATACACACACATGCACATGCACATGCACACACACACACATACACACACACACACACACACACACACACACACACACACACACACACACACACAAAATCATACATGTAATTACGATGAAAACTTCATCTAGTTATTACATACACACACACACACACACACACACACACACACAGACAAATACACACACACACAAATACACACACACACACACAATCATTCAAGTAAATAGTGACATGACAGGTCAGCTTTCAGTTGCAATGCAGTCACTAATGGCCCATTGACAAAAAGACCATATGAGGAGATTCATCAACAGCAAACAGTCACGCCTTATATTGTGCAGCCTCATGAGAAAACACAATGGAAGAGTGCCCATGAGGCTGCACAATGCACTCCCTTAGCCTATCTCTAAGTGACACCTGAATCTACACAGCATGCATACATCCTCGATCTGAGCACTACAGACTCCACAATCTGCAAGCCATTAGCCTCATCTTTCATCAAGTCGATAACCTTCCAGTTCTGAAGTTTTATGCTGTAAGGATTATCAGCCACATATCAACATGTATCGAATTCCTTTGGACTGCACCAATTACTTCATATTCTTCGTAGCCTTTCACACAGTAAATGAAACTATCTGTATCCATATAAAATAACTTCACATCAACGAAGTTTGGTTTCACAAAATTTTAGTAGTATCGGTGCATTTGGAGTTTTGAGAGGTGCAGAGCACACATGCCGATGTAGACAGGCTTCATTAGCTCCACTGAAATCTTACCCATCTCCACAGTGACATGTCTTTCATCGAAGACTGTGGCACACTTAAAATTTGGCCTGATGATGTAGTCTCTTGCACCATAACGCCAATCCCAACTGTAAACTAAATGAATATCGTGACAGTTTCTAACATTCTCCATGGTTTAGTCGAAAACTGAATTATTCATTACTTTATAAATGGAAAAGAGCAATATATCAACACGTGTAAACGTTGATAGGCATCGTTTTTAACGTTGTGTCATACGAAAACTCCAGTGTGGTTTGCTGGAAGGTATACCCTCTGGAATTTCTCAAAAACGTCCACGAGCAAGTGCACATCTGTCTCCTTCTACAATTCAGTATTTCCTCTAAATCAGAGGTGCTGAACTCCTGCCAATACTCTGCATCTGTTATGGTAATGCCTGTGAGTTCGCAGGTGAATGCAGTTATATCAGATAATGGGATTTTGTAGAGTATCTTCATAAAATCTAGGTACTTGTATAGAAAGACACCTTTTTTCTCTACAAGCTGAAACTTTGCTTCTTTGGAGAATGCAACTCAAGTGATACACATATCCTCTCAACACGTGGACTCAGCAAGCTTCTGAAGAGGTGCCTGAGTAAATCGTAAGGAATCCCTCAAGTAGAGCGATATTCTTGATGTCATTTGCTTGGAGAATGAAATGTATTTTTCTGCATTGTCGCTTCTGATGCTGGCCTTATGGTTCTCCCACTCGAAAGCATCCAAGTGCTCAACAAGAAAGTGAGCATCATATTTGGTCAAAATATAGAACAAGATGGGTATGTGTCATGTCAGCTTGTACTTCAAGTAGCATGCATTGTGAGCTGCATCACAGAACTTCACAATAAGCTGACAGTGTTCACTGTGTGGAGTTTCCTCTTTTATATCCAAAGGTAAGTCGCAAACGGGATATTTGGTGCCTGATCGTATATGCGTCATTATCCTGATAGTTGTTCATTGGGTTTGATTTTTTCTGTAAAGGCCATCAACATCGTATACAAGTTTTTCGAGCTCAGAAGGCAGCCAACTCACAAGATTATCCATGACATATAAGCCAAATTTGTTGTTGTGACTGGAAGCATACGAGTACACGTCCTGATACGCTCCCAAGTACAGTATGTGTCGTTCTGTGAAAGTTGTGTAAGAGGCATTGGGATCACCTTCCAATGAGCCACAGGAACGAGGAAGCACTCAAAGTCAGCGTGTACAACAAGCGGACATCGTTGCTGGGGGTGGCGTTCTTAAACTTTAAATACTTTTCGAGCTCAGTGGGCATTTCCACACATACTGGTCCCTCGGTCAAGCAACCAGATGTCTTTTTAAATCAGAAAGCAAAAGAGTTGAAACATCCTCAGAAAAAGTGCCTTGCCCCTTATTTTCACTCTAGCAGATAGTAGACAGAATATGCTTTTGGTTCAAATTGTTCAAATGGCTCTGAGTACTATGGGACCTAACATCGGAGGTCCCCTAGAACTTGGCACTACTTAAATCTAACTAACCTAAGGACATCACACACATCCATGCCCGAGGCAGGATTCGAACCTGCGACCGTAGCGGTCGCGCGGTTCCAGACAGAAGCGCCTAGAACCGCTCGCCCACACGGGCTGGCAATATGCTTTTAAAATAGTTCAAATGGCTCTAAGCACTATGGAACTTAACATCTCAGGTCATCAGTCTCCTAGACTTAAAACTACTTAAACCTAACTAACCTAAGGACATCACACACAGCCATGCCCGAGGCAGGATTCGAACCTGCGACTGTAGCAGCAGTGCGCTTCCTGACTGAAGTGCCTAGAACCGCTCGGCCACAGCGGCCGGCCTATGCTTTTAATTCAGATGTTGGAAAAATGGAAATGAGCGATTGGGGTCATTGGCCAGGAGGCCTCTTGCGAGGCAGGTCCAGCCGCCTTGGTGCAGGTCTTATTACATTCGACGCCACATTGGGCGACCTGCACTCCAGATGGGGATGAAATGATGATGGAGACAGCACAACACCCAGTCCCTGAGCGGAGAAAGTTCTCGAACCAGCCGGGAATCGAACCTGGACCCGTAGGACGGCAATCCGTCACGCTGACCATTCAGCTATCGGGGCGGACCTTGATGTTGGAGATTCGCATTGTGCTCTACGATATTCAGCTCGAGATGGCCTAACATCCGAACAGTCACCGGAAGGCATATTGGATTACTGGGAACCTCGCAATTTTATAACCAGTGTCCACTGTAGAAAAAAATGCGTATACAGTGTGGACTAATCTGTCAAAGTATGAATTCACCACCATATTACACTTTGCACGAATCGTACTGACTGGCAGTATGTCCACAGGCAGATTCGACTCGCAAGTTTTATCATTGTTGTGTATCAGCATTTGCCCCCTAGAGAAACCTAGTAGGAATCCTACTGAACCTTCCTGGCTAAACTCCACTGTCTCTTCCGTTGTTTTCATCTCTGTTCTAAATGTATTAACATTTGCGTGTAACTCATACCTTTACAGATCGTTTTACATACGCATTAAAATTGTCAATGTCATAAGAGCCAAGAGGTGTCTCCACAACATTGTGGTCTAATTTTCAGTTGCTCTGCAGCACTACTATCAGTGTCTAAAGAAAAAAAACATCAACAATGTGATTGCAGACGGCATTTCCCGATGTTGGCGAGAAATCAAGCGGAAATCACCGTAAGTAAAAACCAACATATTGTTAACGAATTGTTTTTCGACCTTAAATCAAATCATAATGTAAATAACACAGACTACTGATGAAGTCTTACCTCAATAAAGCGAAACGCATCTGGTGAAAAAAACGCGCATTTTTTGTAATTGCAACGACAGAACGAAAATACCCTAAAGAATTGTAAAGCAACTATGAACAATATGGCCACACAAATGAAGAATCGAAAGTAGATGGTATTTCGTTTTTCTTTTTTTTTCCTAACGTATGCAGCCCAGTCAATTACAAATCCCCCACTCTCCCGCATCTAAATTGACAGTTCCATGTTCTTTGGATTTCCACATCGCCTTTGGAAATGTATTCCGCATGAACACGCAGCGGAATCTGGGGATTTTTACTTTTCTAGCAAGTTTAAGCAGTTCTATGTTTTAAGCGGTCTGTCCGGTAGTATCGCTACGGGCTTTTTCTTGTTGTTTATGTACGACGCAAGTCCTCTCCAGTAATTTTTTTTTTAAATGTATTCCCTTACCGATTAGCAGAGTCTCCTTGGTCATATTATGCCTTTCAGCATCTTGTAGTTACTTCTCAGCGTTTCGCGCATTCTTTGCGGTTTGATCAGTGGCAGCGACTCTCACAGCTAATGAACCAATGGATGATAACCCAGAAAATCCAAGGGCTAGAAACTGAATTGTTCTGCCAGATGTCTTCGGTATTGGCAGAACCCTGGGAGTTTTAACACGTCTTTTCCTTCGTCCTTTGTTGAAATGTTGCGCGATGAAGAACTGCATCTGTATAACTATACGTTAGCTCTGTGTCAGTGGCCAGAAGACCACATTCGATGAGTACTGTTTTGTGAATGCCTTTTGCACCAAGTGATAGCGAACATTTTATAAAAAAAATGATATAGAGTGATAAATATAGCTTCAGCCATGTAGGTATTTTCAACCTTCAAAACTACCATTATTGATCAGACACAACCCACATGTCACCCGTGACCGCGGCTCTCGGGCAAGCTTTGGCATAATCCTGTAGGTTGCAATCGTAGAAGGAGTGCCTTTGGGACGTCACCAGTTGCTGTAGAAGTTGAATGCGGCCCTGCCTTATACGTTTCAGAAAACTTAGACGCATCAGAAAACGTTCCACTTAGTATTCGGTGACAGGGTTTAAGCATGACGCTGCACTTCCATACACTGGAATGAAGCCCCCCCCCGCCCCCCCTTCCCCACTCTCTGTCCCCGCATCATAGACTACTAGATTTTTATTTGTCGTGACCCTTAAAGGAACAGTTTTACAGTACTCCAACCACGGGTGTACACGATCCAATAACTCACGTGGATACCACTTCAGCAATGGTGGATGTAGGTGTGTTGTGTAGGGTCCAGTAGTTGCGAATAAGTGTTTGAAAATATTAGGTGATCGCTTTGAACATCTTCTATAAAGTTAAAGTTGCTCGTATGTATATCTACCGGCTCTGTGAAGGTACCCAGGATGACAAATATACAAAATGGAACTATTTTGTGTAGCATAATGTGCAGTCTAGTGTAGCCTACCAATTGTGTTTCTTCTGCCTCATTGGCTACAGACTGTGTTACTGTATCCAGTGTTATTTTTTATTGGCTTTGTTTGTGTCACGAACGAAACAAAGTGGTCGTTTATGTCTGTAAGAAGTTCATGTGTTCATGTTGTGTCTTAACGTTTAAATAAAGGTGAAATTAACATAAACAAATACACTAGATACGACATTGTACAGGTCTGGATACAATTTCATGCTTTAGCTAAAAAGAAAGAACGTACAAGAGCATCGGTGATTCTGCATATCCGTTCCCCATGGCATTCCTCGTTTCACTGGCCGAATTGGACTGTACTGACACAGTGCAGAAGTTATGCTACCTGTTCTTGGTCACGCTGCATGCAGTTACAGCGTTGCGAGAGCCTCGTTTATTGAGTCTATTGGCGGGATTATATTATGCTAAATATGCTTTTGTCTCGAATTTGGATAAGGAATCATATACCGACAGCCAAGTGCAGCATTTTTGTTCACGCTTTATAGAAAACTGCGAGCATTCACCCAGTTGTTGTGCTATCTACATCTACATCTGCATACACACTCCGCAATCCACCGTATGGTGCATGGCGGAAGGTACTCCATACTACTACAGTCAATTTCTTGCCTGTTCCACTCGCAAATAACGCCAGGGAGAAACGACTGTCTGTACGCCTCCGTTGAGCCCTAGAGTCTCTGATCTTATTTTCAGGTCCTTACGAGAAATGTACTCTCGAACATTAGTCAACAATGGGTTGCACTAGTGTCCATGTGTTGTCTCCTTTGCAAATGGGCCACATTTTCCTAAAATTCTCCCAATAAACTTAAGCTGACCAGTCGCCTGCCCTACTAGATTCCTTACATGCTCATTCTATTTCATACTGCTTTGCAACGTTATGCCTAGATATTTAACCGATGTGGATGTGTCAAGCAGCAGGGCACTAAAGATGTACTCGAGTGTTACATTTTTTTTCCCTAATCATCTGTATTACCTTATATTAGCTACATGTAGAGCTAGATGTTCATCACACCAACAAGAAATTTCATCTAAGTCGTCTTGTATCCTCCTATAATCTCTCAACGACGATACCTTCAAAATGGTTCAAATGGCTCTCAGCACTACGGGACTTAACTGCTGAGATCATGAGTCCCCTAGAACTTAGAATTACTTAAACCTAATTAACCTAAGGACATCACACACACTCATGCCCGAGGCAGGATTCGAACCTGCGACGTAGCGGTCGCGCGGCTCCAGAATGTAGCGCCTAGAACCGCTCGGCCACTACGGCCGGATACGATACCTTTCCATACACCACAGTATCATCAACCAATGGGGGCAGACTGTTGCTTACTCAATCCGACAGACCATTAATGTATATAGAAAATAACAGCGATCCTATCATACTTCCCTGAGACACTCCAGATGATACCCTTGTCTCTGATGAACACTCGCCGTTGAGGACAACATACTGGATTCGTTTACTTAAAAGGTCTTCGAGTCACCCATACACCTGGGAACCTATTCTGTATGCTTGTACCTTTATTAACAGCCAGCTGTGTGGCACTGCGACAAATACTTCACGGAAATCGAGGAACAAGATGGCCCTTCACCTGTGGGTCGTAGGGTTTCACATGAGAAAAGGGCAAACTATGTTTTGCACGAGCAATGCTATCTGCAACCATACTGATCTGCGGACAGAGTCTTTTTCCTCCCAAAGAAATTTGTTATATTCTAAGCTAGAATATGTTAAGGATTCTGTACCAGACCGATTTACAGATATTGGTCTGATCTTTTGTTCTGATTAGAAGCCGAGGCATTTCACTAATACCATGTTCCCTCGATGTCTTATGACCGGTTCTATGAGTAAAACGTCCGATTTTCAGCTTTTCTGTTCTTCACCTGAGCAAAAACTCCCTGTAATTTCTTCACCATCACCCTAAGATGTTTGTTCTTGAGTTAGTGTGCTGCAGTTTGGAAACTGTACGTGTCTCCATTGACCAGTTCAGTAGACAGGACTTCTCAAATGCATTTCTGCATTTCGAAATACACACAAATACGTTGAACTTCTACTTGTGTGGATCCACCATGTTGATACGGTTGTATACTGTATATATAAGTCTGTTATCACAGACATCAATAACCTTGTTTATAATTATGTTATTAGTGATTTGTGGTAGGATGTTTACCCTTTTCTACGTCCTCTGAAGATTAAATTGCTTGCAGTCGCGGTTTTTGATCTTTGTGTTCCACCATTCAAATATATTAGGTTCCAATTGGAACAGTGGTGAGCAGTGATTTATTCCATATAGTTCGGTTACCGCTTTGAAATACCTGTTGTAAAGTTCGCCTCCATGGTTCACTTGAAAGTTGTTGGAGCACCAATTCGCTCCAGCCTGCAGCTACTGTTCCCAAACCTCTGAAGCGTCTTTCCCCCTCTTAACCTTCACAGGTAGAGTCCAAGAAAGTCATAATACACTAGTGTCAAAAATTATAGCAACAAACAAAAATTCTTCAACGTTGCGTATATTTTGCACAAAACAGTATAAACAGGTGATAGTAAAGTAGAAGCAATGTAGACAATACAGAATGTAATCAACTGTAACATACATAATGACAGACAAAATATTCTTTTTTCCATCTTAACGGATTTGCACATACATTCTGACAACAGATTAAAGTGCTCAGTATGGTATGTGACCACCTCTGGGACCAATAGAGGTCTGACAATGACAGGTCATGCTGTGAATGATGTCATCAATCTCATGTTGAGACAATAACGCCCATTCTTCCTGCAGAGCTGCTCACAAGTCTTGGAGAATGGTTGGTGGATGCTGATGTGATGTAACCAATCTCCCTAGTGCTTCCCAGACATGCTCTATGAGATTCAAATTGGGAGACAGAGTAGGCCAAGCCATGCGTGCAAAATCTTCCATTTCCAAAAAAGCATCAAACACCTGTGGTTCTCTAAGAGGTCGGGCGTTATCGTCCATCAGTACCATGTCTGGGCCCCAGCACCTCGCAACATCCGTGCGTGAGATCCCAGGATCTCCTCACGGTGCCTGACAGCAGTTAAATCTTGCTGATTCTCCCCATAATGTCATGAAGAGGTGTTCGAGTGGTCAACATAAACCTGTCCCACACCATTAGGGATCCTCCTCGATATAGCTTTCTTTACACCATGTTTGGATTCGGAAATCATGTTCCACGTGCTCTCCAGATGCGAATCCATGGTGAATCATTCTCCAGAACAAATCGGGGCTGATCCGTGAAAAGAACATTGGCCCAGCGTTCAACTGTGCAAGTGACATTTTGACGGCTCCACTCTAGACGTTCCCTTCTGCGAAGGCACGCCAGAGGTATACATACAGCAGGTCTCCGACAATAAAGGCCACTCTGCTGAAGCCTTCTGTACACCGTCTGCCTCGATACAACACGTCCAGGGGATGCTGCGAAGTCAGATGGCAGTTGCAGTGCAGTAGTAAGGCGGTACCGTCGTGCCCTCACAGCTTAATAACGGTCCACTGTTTCTGATGTCAAACACGATCGGCTCCGTCGTATCTGGGATACAGTTTCGGTCTCTATGAACTGTCGCCTCATCCGAGAAACAACAGAACGATTCACATTAAGCCATCGAGCCACATCAGTTTGCGAATCTCTTACTTCCATTTCTACCTATGGCCCTCCACAGCAGAGAGTCTGCAGGTGTCTTCTCTGTGCCATACAGGGCTGTCCGCGATTGTGTACGCAGTGATTTGTGGATTCGGGACTACCCTACAAACACTACCCCGCCTGAGAGGGGCCCTGACGTCTTTTCTGGCGTGGTTGTCCGTTGATAGGAATACCATTTTGCGTGCAGAACAAGATGGCAACGACATCTGTTAACAGTTTGTATGACTATATCTTGAATTAGATACAGGACGGGGAATAGCAGTTTGTTACTTTAATTTTGGACAGCAGTGTATACAGAGTGATTATAATTAAAGTTAAACTTTCAAACCGCTGTAGAAATAACACCACTGGTCAGAATAACGTCAAGGTGCAACGGAATATTATCGCAGAAGGGGGGAAACATATGGTAAAAGAAAAATAAATACACTCCTGGAAATGGAAAAAAGAACACATTGGCACCGGTGTGTCAGACCCACCATACTTGCTCCGGACACTGCGAGAGGGCTGTACAAGCAATGATCACACGCACGGCACAGCGGACACACCAGGAACCGCGGTGTTGGCCATCGAATGGCGCTAGCTGCGCAGCATTTGTGCACCGCCGCCGTCAGTGTCAGCCAGTTTGCCGTGGCATACGGAGCTCCATCGCAGTCTTTAACACTGGTAGCATGCCGCGACAGCGTGGACGTGAACCGTATGTGCAGTTGCCGGACTTTGAGCGAGGGCGTATAGTGGGCATGCGGGAGGCCGGGTGGACGTACCGCCGAATTGCTCAACACGTGGGGCGTGAGGTCTCCACAGTACATCGATGTTGTCGCCAGTGGTCGGCGGAAGGTGCACGTACCCGTCGACCTGGGACCGGACCGCAGCGACGCACGGATGCACGCCAAGGCCGTAGGATCCTACGCAGTGCCGTATGGGACCGCACCGCCACTTCCCAGCAAATTAGGAACACTGTTGCTCCTGGGGTATCGGCGAGGACCATTCGCAACCGTCTCCATGAAGCTGGGCTACGGTCCCGCACACCGTTAGGCCGTCTTCCGCTCACGCCCCAACATCGTGCAGCCCGCCTCCAGTGGTGTCGCGACAGGCGTGAATGGAGGGACGAATGGAGACGTGTCTTCAGCGATGAGAGTCGCTTCTGCCTTGGTGCCAATGATGGTCGTATGCGTGTTTGGCGCCGTGCAGGTGAGCGCCACAATCAGGACTGCATACGACCGAGGCACACAGGGCCAACACCCGGCATCATGGTGTGGGGAGCGATCTCCTACACTGGCCGTACACCACTGGTGATCGTCGAGGGGACACTGAATAGTGCACGGTACATCCAAACCGTCATCGAACCCATCGTTCTACCATTCCTAGACCGGCAAGGGAACTTGCTGTCCCAACAGGACAATGCACGTCCGCATGTATCCCGTGCCACCCAACGTGCTCTAGAAGGTGTAAGTCAACTACCCGGGCCAGCAAGATCTCCGGATCTGTCCCCCATTGAGCATGTTTGGGACTGGATGAAGCGTCGTCTCACGCGGTCTGCACGTCCAGCACGAACGCTGGTCCAACTGAGGCGCCAGGTGGAAATGGCATGGCAAGTCGTTCCACAGGACTACATCCAGCATCTCTACGATCGTCTCCATGGGAGAATAGCAGCCTGCATTGCTGCGAAAGGTGGATATACACTGTACTAGTGCCGACATTGTGCATGCTCTGTTCCCTGTGTCTATGTGCCTGTGGTTCTGTCAGTGTGATCATGTGATGTATCTGACCCCAGGAATGTGTCAATAAAGTTTACTCTTCCTGGGAAAATGAATTCACGGTGTTCTTATTTCAATTTCCAGGAGTGTAGTTACAAAATGTAGGAACAGATGGAGCTGTAAGCGCCATAATTTAATAGTGGTCGACTACAAATGACAAATGAATCATACAACAATGCCTAAGGTGTACGTTTGATGTTAAACAAACTGTACTACGTAGTGTACATGGGTGTCTAGGTGTGATACTGTTAGTTACTTAAGCCCATCCACCACGGCAAGAACATATCACATTGCGATACTACTGCGAGTTACTTTAAGTGCAAAATAGCTAGGTGTTTATATACTTTTGCCTGCACTGCCCCGGGCTTTGCCCTGCCTTGTGGCAAGTACGCTGAACACTTCAGCGGCTGCGTGTGTGGCAGGGCATCCATCTTCTTCTGCTTAGTTGCTGCTGTGTGAGCTGTTTCCGCACCTTGCCAGATTGGCTCACCTAGCAACGCTGAGTCGGATCTGTTGTATTTTGCAAGGCGCGATATCCTTGCTCCCTGGCGACTGGCACTGCTGCAATCTACTTTCTACTCTGCGCCTTTCTGACGAAATATGCTCGGTGCGCTACACGATTCTGGAAAATCGGCCGCCACCGAGGTCCACTGGCAGCAATGTATTGACGAGTAAGACGATTCTAATATACCGCGAATGGCAACACTGTAATCTACTGTTACCGTTAGTTTACTGCTGGAAAGTAACACTAAGTAAACGAGCACTATTGTCTACAGCCACCTCTTCAGTACAGTGTGTAATCTGGAATGAGATTTTCACTCTGCAGCGGATTGTGCGCTGATGTGAAACTTCCTGGCAGATTAAAACTGTGTGCCGGACCGAGACTCGAACTCGGGACCTTTGCCTTTCGCGGGAAAGTGCTCTACCAACTGAGCTACCGCAGCACGACTTACGACCCGTCCTCACAGCTTCAATTCTGCCAGTACCTCGCCTACCGGGTTCGAGTCTCGGTCCGGCACACAGTTTTAATCTTCCAGGGAGTTTCAGTGTATAATCTGTTGGTAATCTGAAGAGTGAACAGAGCTCGTAGCGGGTGAAGTGACGTTCCTCAAAACAGCACTACAGCTGTGACACAGGGTGACTAAGAATCAGTTTCCCATCCAGCAGAGCAGTGCAGTGTGATGACGTACATATACTCTGTTGATTTATGTTTCTTGCGTTATTTATATCAATTACTAATATACATATACACATATAGTCAACACATTTAGTGGAAAATAAACACTTCTAGTCATGTCTGAGCACTGACATGTAAAAGTCGTTTTGTGAAAAGGCCAGAATAACTTTGGGTAGCAGCCTATGGGTCCCCGTTGGGATTGATGTTGGTAGAGAGATTGCAGTTTCGCCTGCTCGCTCTTCGGTTTACAGACAGACTTACACAGAAGGGATAAAGCTCACAACTGGCGCACAAAAACGCCTTACCAGGCACCGAACGTGGCAAAAGGTCATGGAACTGATGAGTCAACTGCATGATGGTACATACCACGAGCAGGTTAAGAGTACACCAAAAACCACATGAACCAAGGGATAGTACTGGGTAGTACAATTGCAAACACCATGTAGACAACGTAGTCGAACTGGCAGCAAGTTAACTACATAACTGAATATGCAGATGTTTATCATTCCAATGCAAATGCAGAAAGTAGATAGTAGCTATGTCATCTACATTCTGTATATAAGCAAAGACTACGCAGCACGATTATCTTTCAGATATCGCATTTGTGTATGGTTGGTTGTGAGAGATGGTGTTATGCCCCTCTAAGGGGAACAAACATCTAACGGAATTTAATAATGGCAGGATTATTTACCTATCAAAAATGCGGATTATCGTTCCGCAATGTTGCAGTTCTCATTGGTCAGGGTTCCAACAGTATCTTACGAATCTGGAATGACAGGTTCAGCGACCGCGCCTGTTAGCACGTGAGAGGAGAGGCATATCGTTCGCTCGGCTGTATACGGTCCTACGGACGCAGTGACGCGTCGGAACGTTAAGCTGACAAGGTCAACAACACATCAAGCATGGCAGCGCAGATGGTTGTCCGCTTGACAGGCAACCACTTTTCGCAGAAAGCAGACGTCCTGTTGTTGAAAATGGCTCTGAGCACTATGGGACTTAACTTCTGAGGTCATCAGTCCCCTATAACGTAGACCTACTTAAACCTAACTAACCTAAGGACATCACACACATCCATGCCCGAGGCAGGATTCGAACCTGCGACCGTAGCGGTCGCGCGGTTCCAGACTGTAGCGCCTAGAACCGCTCGGCCACCCCGGCCGGCACTGTTGTTGCACTAGACGGCCATAGCAGTGCCGCCAGAGGTCGTGCTGGAACGTGCCTGCTTCTACTATCCATTTGACTAAAGATAAACAAAAGGTATCCTGCAGCTGGACAGTATTTAGGGCGGCGCACCGCCGTCCATCGGCAGTTCGCACAAGGCCTGGACTCCAGTTCAGACATTCCTCCCCATGCTGAGGCTGCTGTCTCTGCCGGCGACCGGCCACAAGCGCTGTGAACAACATTGTGGGTCACCGCGACAACACTGATGGACGTGGTTGTGGATTTTGTAAGACTTTGTTTAACTTATTCTTGTACAATACTGACTGTAGACTGTTTCAAGGGAATTTTAAACCCGTTCATAGGTGGAAGAACTTAAAACTTTTGTTGAACCTCAACTAAACGTATTGATGGAAGAAGCTAACTCTTATTCTATGGTTGCTTCAAGAGGGTCTCAGTGAGACGTAGAATTTTAATTTATGTGACGAACTTATTCTCTAAATTTCAGGCTTCAGCCAGTGATTTTCAACTTGTAAATCTTGTATAATTCTTAGTTGGAGCAGACGAGCAGTGTTTATTATTTTTTTTAACTCAACTTTTTGAAGAATCTATGATATTTTTGGTGACGCAGATGTCGGATTCTTCAGTGGCGATGAGGATTATTAAAAGTTTCATGTGTGTGCCAATTGCAACTTTCGGGGAGTTGTGTATATTCTCAGACTGAGTCAAGTTATTTCTTTGTTTTTCAGAATGTTCGCGACACCCAATGTTATTGCATATGTGTTGCTCTCACTCCAGCATATACAACCCGCTCTGAATGTCATAGCACGCTCTGTAGCTGCAGTTACTGTTTCACTGCTGGAGGTATTCAACTGTCTCTCCAGAACTGACACCATGGACAACACATTCCGGCATGGAAGCCCCTTCACTCTAGACATTCGACCTCAAGGGGGAACCTTGGGCCAACTCCATTCCGAGGACGGAATGATAACGAGCAGCAATGTGCTTTTCTGTTGGTTTAGGCAGGACCAGAGATATTGTAAGTGGGCTGCTTCTGTGTTGGCAGCGCTGTGTAGCACTTTGCATTGGATCTCTGACTGCGCTTTCTTTGTAAGAGACTCTGTGGCTGGTTGGACTCGTTGTTGGAAGTTAATCGCTAGTAGCGTTGGCAGTTGGAAGTTAGTCGCCAGCAGTAATGGAAGTACTGTTGGGCAGTTGGAGGTGAACGGCCAGCAGTCATGGATGTTAAATGTGAGAAGTTAACATTGATGGAAGGTAGAGGTCTGAAGTGTTATCGTAGGCTAACGACCTGGAAGTATCCGACTTGGAGATTGAAAATTATTCATGATTATATATCTTTGCACTGGGTGTCAATGACGATTTAGATTCATGTCTGAACTGGATGTGACATTATTAAGGTAAAAAAAATCATTATTTCGTTTGCAACAAAATTTTTCCTTTACTAACCACATGCCTATTAGCAGTTAGTGGCTTTAGTAATTGAAATCTTTTATTTAGCTGGCGGCATTGACGCTCGCTGTATTGCAGTAGTTCGCGTAACGAAGATTTTTGTGAGGTAAGTGCTTCATGAAATGTATAGGTTATTGTTAAGATTTCTTTTTAGTCAGAGCCATTCTTTTGAATTAATTATTTGAAGTCAGGTTGTAATTTTTTTGAGCAGTCAGATTGCGTTGCCCAAGAATATTGTGGGTCAGTGTTGACATGATAAAAAAAGTAAAGAGGAAGTAGGTTCACTTGCATTCAGTTTCATTCAGCAGTTTAAGTAAAATATGTTAATAAAGAAGTTTCAATATGTCATCTCATACAACAACTTACCGCCCTCCTATAAAATAAGGTCAAATCCAGTTTGCTTGAAATTTTGATTCCCATGTTCATGTAGGTACAATCAGACATAAGTTTTTCAGCTGTCACAATCTCAGTGGACAATCATACAGAGAATGGATGTCACAGATACAAGGGCTATTATTTGCAATAATCAGGATTGCAGACAATCATATGTAGCTTCATAGCCACGATATTAGTGTGCGCAGTGGGTGATAGAATCGGAACAGACTTCATGAAATTAAGAGACCCTCGGTTAGAAATGGGTTCTCGCATCATAAGGGCCTTTGAATAGTCATTGTGATCAGCAGCAACTCTGTAATACATATCCCAAGTTTTCACAACCAGGATAACCTAGTTGCCCCCTTCACCAGTCTGAACAGATTCGGCATCAAGGAAGACCTGAAGTAATGGAATGTGTGAGGTCAACTGTAGCAATAATTCTTGCACCTGCTAAACAGGTCAAGATGTCCTCCACCTTCAGCACTGTGTATGAGTCCACCACAAACTGGAAGATTATTGTGTTTTTGAGATCACTACAGATGTGAAGGGGGCTGTTTGATTTTTCTGTTATGACTATAGGTTTGGCCCACTGATTTTTTGGAATAGCGTAAGGAGGCCTTCATCCTGTAATCATTTTAACAGAAGCTGCAGCTTATCTCATAAGGCAAAATCCACATTACATGCTTTAAAGAATTTTGGGGTGCCGCATCGGAGTATGGCTATATGTGCTTCCAACTTCCTGACGCCTAATCCTGGTTGAGAAAATACGGAATTGAATTTTGGAAAGGATTTGTCAAGTAAACTGCAAACGCTAAGGGGAAAGTACAGAGTGGGTGTACAGTCATGTATCTCTAGCCCCAACAGTTTTACCACTCTTGGAGTATCCACTACAAGAATGTAGGCCCTGAGAGTGTGGGCACTGTACCTCATCTTGATGCCATTTCTGCCACTTGGAATGGCTAATTCCCTCGCTGTCTTCCAAAGACATTTCTAAAATCTAACTCGTGAAATGTCAAATATGGCAAACTACCCAGATGACATCATCATCACATGAAACAATGCTGAGAATCTAGCAAATAAACATCATTTTCAGGACTCCGGAAAGCAACTCTTGGACGCAATAAGGAAAAGTGTAGCGTCTTTTTAGAATAGGTCGAATACTTGGAACACATACACATTGCTAAAGGCTTTTGTCCCACACTTCAATATGTGTGCAGGTGGTGCAAAAATTGCCCAGAACAAAAGATATTGCACAACTCAAGTCAGTACAAGGACAGTTGAATTATTACCGAAAATTCATAACATAGCCACGAGCAGTCGCACATCCTCTTCATAAACTGCTCAGGAAAAACGTAAGGTGGACACCAGTGCGTGACAGGGAAATTCGAAGAATTTAAGCAGGCACTCCTCTGTCACATGTGTCTCACCCACTATGATCCATCCCAACCATTCGTTTTAGCAGTACATGCGTCTGACAATGCAATGGGGTGGAGCAATCCTTTGCATTCATCTCCGAGAGCCATCGAAATGATAGACAAATTGAAAAAGAGGCACTGGCCATCATCTTTGACGTTAAAAAATTCATAATTACATACATGGAAAAAAATTCTCGTTGCTGACAGATCATAAGCCCATTTGCAAGGTGTCAGCATCCATCCCCACCAAGATGGCTCTTTGCCTAAAGCAGTGGGCCCTACTTTTATCTGAATATAATTGTGACATACAATTCCATTCCACCATACAAAATTATACTGTCAGTCTTCTGTCCAATTACCATCAGTTCAGGACCTAGGATTTGATGAGGACCGCAAAGTATGTACCCACTTAGACAACGCGGCAGAAAAAGGGGTAACCAGCCTCCCACTGGACACAATGCCGGTGGACAAACTCCCTACATACAAATCATTTATCAGGGAACTCCTTTGTTTGGTCCACTTGTGGTGGAACCCAGGCATACTGGATCAGTAGAGAAGAGTTTCAACGTTCCACAGCGTGCTACTCCCACAAAATTAAGAAGCACTGCAACACAACGACTGTTCCGACAACGGTACAGCCCTACACCACGAGGGACACTAGGGGTTTGTCCTTACCAAAAGGCTGCCTCACCAGCCGGTATAGTTCTTATTAAAAATGAAACTCCTCCAGCTGTACTTAAGATTTTATATTTAGTTGGCTACTAGTTTCGACGTTGCGTGATGGCCTGCCAGAACGAACAAGCCCCCACCTGACTGATTCTTACCATGGCAAATCACTTTCATACCACGGCCGAGAGTACACCTGGCTTTTGCCAGACCATTTATAGGCCATACCTGGCTCATAATCAGTGAATCAGACACAAGTTCTCCTTATGTCTCCTAAAAGTAAAACACCACGTCAAGTCAAACAGAGGTGGCGCGCTACTCTCTCACTTTAAGAACATAGTCAGACTAACTTCCATATTTTAGGGTTCGATCTAGGTCTTCCCCGATGCTACATTTGCCGTGTGTGGTTAATGACTTTTTCTGTATCAGAAAGTGGTGGGCAGTGAGCCAAGTCCGTAGTGGGGGCCACCAAGAACAGAGAGCGAGCTGAGGCCGTAAATGCTGAGCACAGTGAGTGATTTTGGGAAAAAGTGTTCAGTGGTTCTTACCTGCAGAGGCACTTCTGGCCGAAGCTCTCTCGCCCTTCTCGGACGGTGGGCGCCAGTTTACAAAACCTTTTACCTTGGTCAGACACCAGTCCATCACGGAAGATGGATGGATGGCTGAAAGTGAGTGGAGAAAGACGTTTAAGAGGAACTGCTGCAAACTGAGCTTTTGTGCAGACTGTAGGAAGGTCATAATGCTCTGTGCATTCTGGTTTTAGAAGCTGGGGCGATACGGACAGAGTGGCAGGCACACATGTCTAGTGGAGGTAGGATTCTAACTCCCCCCCCCTCCCCTCCTCTCCTGACGGAAGGAAGTCGACAGGTTCTTTCACTTAGCAGCAAAAATGTATATTTTTTGTGTTAGCAGAACAGCCAACACCGTGTTACGAGTGGAGGCCGAAATGCACGCGTTTTAGCTCACGCAGGCTGGCGTGAAGAGGGAAGAACTATACTGACGTGAGGTCTGGAACATGACAAGGAATGAGAATACAGAAAGCGGACATAATTAGTTTGATACTTAACTTTAATCCATTAATGATGAACGTAGCTCTTGACGGTACATGATTCACAATATTAGCCGTTCAGAATACATTCTTGAAGTAATTATAGTAACTGAATATGGCGCCTTGCTAGGTCGTAGCAAATGACGTAACTGAAGGCTATGCTAAACTGTCGTCTCTGCAAATCAGAACGTATGTAGACAGTGAACCATCGCTAGCATAGTCGGCTGTACAACTGGGGCGAGTGCTAGGGAGTCTCTCTAGACTAGACCTACCGTGTGGCGGCGCTCGGTCTGCAATCACTGATAGTGGGTCTGACGTAGGCCTATACTAACGGACCGCGGCCGATTTAAGGGCTACCACCTAGCAAGTGTGGTGTCTGGCGGTGACACCACATATTTCATGGGCGCGACTGTCTGGGAAGCTTAACAAACTTCTTTCAGAAATTGGAAATGCTCGGCCCAGAAAGATTAGATCACTCTGTTTTTGCCAAAACATGGTCGTGCTTACCGTGAGAATGACGTCTCCCTAGTCTAAAATTATCTTTTTTCACACAGGAGAGCTTTGGAGTTGCTGTTTGGCTCCTTTCAGGATAAGCAAAGTAGAGGCTTGCTCTCCCAGCGTGGGAACCCCAGTGCTGCGTCTGGATTGGCTACCAGGACAACGATAGTCAAGAGAGGAGATTCAATGAGTAGAATGCAGTTCGATTGCTTTGTGCAATGTGGGGGCTGTTTCGTTTTGCTAATTCGGCTCCCATACCGAGGCTTGGTGGGAAGTGGTGGTGATTCTTCGAGGACTTCGTCTTCTGATTCTCCTCTGGTGGAGAAACTCAGGCCTTTCCGTAGTGTGTGACACTTCCAGTCTGTATCTGATGGTGGACTAAGAGCCTGTGGCAGTTCTCAAATGTAGCGATAGTGGAACTACATATCATCGGGACGTATCATTTGTCACAAGCGTGAACTTATTCGTCCTAAGTAGGCCGTCTAACGTATGACAGTTCCAGAACGCACTGTCGTGCTAGTGAGTCAGATTTGACCAGACCAGCGAACGAGTGCACCTCACACTGAAATGTGCCGAGATTTCAGGTCTCTGGTAGGAAAGGTTCCCGCGGTCTGATAATCAGAACGCCTGACCTCTCCCACAGCGCGCCGTTTCTTGCTGCCGCCTGAATCAACGTGAAAGAGTAAATTACTGTTGCACCGGCGTCGAGTTGTTAGATGATGTTCACAGCTCTTCCCAGATAAACCTTAGTTTTTGGTACAGTCTGTCGTAGTTGATTCCATTTGGATAGCGTTGGGCCTCACAGAAGATTCCTGTAAACAAAGTCAGATTGCGTTATGCAAGGGATTAATTCAGGGGAGAATTTGTATAGCTTCCACTCCAAGGTATGCTTTCCCTATCAAACACCGTTCCCTTTTTGTGTAACAGTTATCAGCTTGTTGTAGTTGCTAAAGGTTTAATAAAACTTCTCATTATTTTGTAAATTTAAATACGCCACTGTCTTCATTCGTACTCGCTCTACTATTCACTATTTTTATTTTGTGTGGTGGTACATGAGTAGCTCCACTGAGACATATATTTGTGATGAAAGCGAGCGACCGCCTGTAATTGGCGTCCCTTGGCGAGGATTTCGAATCATGGCACTTTTGTGAAGTCGTTAGTATGTTATCTTGCGGAACGGGCGCGTATTTTTCTTTTTTTTTCCAAAGTGAGACTATGCTTCACAGAGCACATTTAGACTCGGGTTTGGCACTATGTGTTCTATTTCAGCAATTTTTAATACGTTGTAGTCATTTTATTTCAGTGTACGGATTGTTTGTGTCTTTCTTTTTTGTCTTGTCAGTGACTTCTGCGTCATTTGTTGTCTGATGTGTCCTTGCTAATAGCTTTGTGCAAGCTTTTGGGAACAAATTTGATACTGGGGATGTGTACGACAGTTTAGAATTGGTTTTGTGTCAAAGCTTTGGCATAAATGTGTGCATTATTTACAAGAAGATCAGAGTAGAGCTGTGGTGTGTGATTACTAGAATCGGAAACTTGCGGAAATAGCAATCGACTTGAATGCTTATGAGAAGCGAAGCTCATCTGCAAAATAAGAAGGCTGAGCAGTAATGTCTTCCAATACAAGCCAGCCGTTGATGCAGAACAAGATAGAACTGCGGAAGAAGTTGACTTAAATCAGTCTGCAAACAGAGCGCAATCTGAAATGCAGAATACTCCGATGATGAGGGTTTAGTTCACTCAGGAAATGAAAGTGAAAACGATACCAAGATGGTAGGTCATGTAGGTTCTTTAAATACGGACAGAGATACAGCTAGGGAAAGTAAGAATCCGATTTAGCGGGCAAGGCGTCAGAGAGCAATTGAGTCGCGTGCGTCTAGGCCATTGTACGTTAGTAGTAGTGAGAGCATTCAGTTTATGCAAGAGGCAGAGAAGAGACGAGAGGAAAGGGAGGAAAAGAGACTTGCAGGAAGAAGATCAAAGATAGGACATCCTTATTAATGAAATTAGGGAAATCCACAAGCGACAAGACAAGATGGTAGAGAGACAGGAGGAAGTCATATAAGAAATTAAGTAAATTCAAAGGAGGGCTGATGATTTGCTCGAAAACGTAGATCAGGTCAGGAATGAAGTCAAGGGTGTAAAATCAGTGGCTGAAGGCATTAGATTAACATCAGAAGAGACACGAGAAATAGCGATAGAGTTCCGTTCGTGAGGCTAGGGCAACAGATTAGTGGCACGAGATGCGTAAAACAATGCCCAAATTGCGCGACATCTGGCAGCGTTGTCAAAGATCGAAGTGAGCGCGACCAAGAATCCTATTTCTGCTCTTGAAAAACAGGGACAGAAAGCAGTTGAAAAGACACTGGCAGAAATGTTAGAAATCAAAGACGAACGAACACGTCTCACTACCAAGCATGATGGGCTGGCTGATAAGATGAGGCAAATGTTGGAACCGGTCGCTACTATAGATATTTAGCCGGAAACAAAAGTACGTCGCCGTGAGTTCACTGGTCTCCAGGAGTGTCAAAGACAAAATTTTGCAGCTCGATCTGTAGCCACATCCTCGCCGCAACCGACAAACCGCAGGAACGGCCGTTTCACGGGGTATGGCCCTCGGCCGTGCGCGCTCTCAGTGGCGCGAACTGCACAGAGTATCGAGCAGGAACACAATTGCGCGCGACTCAGACGTACTGAAATATATACGTTGACTGTGGATATTGTATCACAGACACAGTCCCTTTGACTGTTCAGAGATGTCACTAAACCCACCCAAAGATGTAAACAACCATGCATGAGCAACGCCTCTTAGTCAGAGGAGGTACGACAGCCGATCAGTTCCAGTCATTCCACCAGGAAGGAGGCACACGGCTCGTGTTGTCTGTAGTTCAACCGTGTCTAGACGGTCAATACTGCGGTTCCATTGCGTCCCTATTGTTACTTTGTACCAGGAAGGGCTCTCAACAAGTGAAGTGTCCAGGCGTCTCAGAGTGAACCAAAGCGATGTTGATCAGACATGGAGGAGATACAGAGAGACAGGAACTGTCGATGATATGCCTCGCTCAGGCCGCCCAAATGTTACTAATGCAGTGGGTGACCGCTACCTACGGATTACGACTCGGAGAAACCCTGACAGCAATGCCACCTTGTTGAATAATGCTTTTTGTGCAACCACAGGACGCCGTGTTACGACTCAAACTGTGCGCAATAGGCTGCATGATGCGCGACTTCACTCCCGAGGTCCATGACGAGGTTCATCTTTGCAACCACGACACCGTGCAGCGCGGTACAGATGGGTCCAACAACATGCCGAATCGACCGTTCAAGATTGGCAGCACGTTCTCTTCACCGATGAGTGTCGCATATGCCTTCAACCAGACAATCGTCGGAGACGTGTTTGGAGGCAACCCGATCAGGCTGAACGCCTTAGACCCACTGTGCAACGAGTGTAGCAAGACGGAGCTTCCATGCTGTTTTGGGGTGGCATTATGTGGGGCCGACGTACGCTGCTGGTGGTCATAGATGGCGCCGTAACGGCTGAACGACCCATACTCCGACCGATACTGCAACTATATCGGCAACATATTGGCGAGGCATTCGTCTTCATGGACGACAATTCCCGCCCCTATCGTGCACATCTTGTGAATGACTTCCTTCAGGGTAACGACATCGCTCGAAAAGAGTGTTCAGCATCTTCTCTAGGCATGAACTCTATCGAACATGCCTGCGATATATTGAAAAGGGTTGTTTACGGGCGGCGTGACCCACCAACCACCCTGAGGGATCTAGGCCGAATCGCCGTTGAGGAATGGGACAATCTTGACCAACAGTGCCTTGATGAAGTTGTGGATAGTACGCCACGATGAATACAGGCATGCATCAGTGCAAGAGGACATGATACTGGTTATTAGAGGTACCGGTGTGAACAGCAATCTGTACCACCACTTCTGAAGGTCTCGCTGTAGTGTGGTACAATATGCAGTGTGTGGTTTTCATGA
The DNA here is from genome assembly GCF_021461385.2 of Schistocerca piceifrons. NCBI lineage: Eukaryota > Metazoa > Arthropoda > Insecta > Orthoptera > Acrididae > Schistocerca > Schistocerca piceifrons. Next base: position 38,527,784 of record NC_060144.1, on the reverse strand, counting down.
GCAATAAATGAGCAATGAGCAATGAACAATGATCTCTGTTCCAATTTTCTGTACAGTTCCGGAACTCTCGGAACCCAGGTGATGCAAAACTTTTTTTGATGGTGTATTACTACACGACTCTGATGACACGAGATGAGGGTACAACAGTATTCAGGAATTGAAAGGCCTTGCTTGAATTCTTGGGACCATACGCACCAGAAGTTAGTGAAAATCCAGTGGCGCAAAATTACGAATATTTCAACTTAAATCACTTTCTTTCACTCCAAAATATTCACGTCTACAAAGAGAATCACGATTCATTGCATCCCAAGTCATGAATTGCTCAGTATGATAGGATATTACAAGAGTCGTGTCCATTACAATACAAAGTGGAATTTCTCTGTGGATACCTGGACGGTTCAATAACAGAGCAGATGCGTAGCGTTGCAGCAAACAGGCGCAGCTACGGCGAATTCAGAGAGGCTTTCCTCAATACCAGCTGCTCACAAGACACCCAAGAAAGGATTAAACAGGAGATTACGTTAGTGAAGGATTACGAAGCATCGGGGTGCCGCAGTCCGGTAAAGTTTTTCGAGGCACTTGTCAACAAGGATCGTTACCTGGACCATCCCTATAGTGATAAGGAGATAATACGACACTAATACATGAAATTGCCATAGTGGTACTAGGAACTGCTCATTGACAAATGTAATGAAACGATAGGGTCTTTCAAAAGCGCTCAACGAGGTTTAGACTTCGTCAAGGAAGCATAAAACATGAAGGACCGAATAAGTCGTAATGAAGGAAATTCGCAAGGTGAATCTGGTTGAAATAACGTCAGGCAATACACAAATAGAAACAGGGCGACAAGAGACCAATATCGAGGTCGAAGATTTAATAATGAGCCTCAGTGGAATGATAGACGCAGATGGGGTACGTCTGGTGGTAATTTTCAAGAAAACAGAAATAGGAATAGGAGGGAAATGGAAAATATTAACCATTTCATGCAGCCGGTCTGGAACTCGGGGCAAACAAGGAATAATAGAGGGGTTGGTAGGTGAAGCCCGCAACGTGATAACCTGTCAAACAGAAACCGAGGCAGAAGTTCGAGTAGGAATTGACTGTTTGCCGCTGTGGCCTCAGTCCAAAACAAAGAGACACATAATATCGGCACGGCCAATGTTAACTTGAATAAGAATTCTATAGTTATATCGTTAGTGTTAGGAATAATTTGTTTCCAACTCATTTATGTGGTGATTTGGTGGATCGTTCTTCATTTATTTGCACTTATACTTTTTGTATGATTTATTATTATAACTAGCGGATAATCTCTTCTTCTGAGGCTTCTGATCACTGAGTCAGGCGTTTTTAGTTTTCTGTAAAGCATTTGCACTTTCATAACTTCCCGCAAATTTGAGACCTACTGGTGTCCTCTCATGTTTCACAGACAGAAAATTATTTCGTGGGTAGGAATGCTCCGATTTCTCGCTGGATAACTCTTGGATTTGAAATAAAACTGGTTGGTTTAACACTTGAGCATTGCTATATTGGTAGCTAGTCATGCCACAGCAAATTGCATTTTTGGTTCAGAAATATTAGCACAAGTCTTGTAGACACAATTCCTCTCAGAATTCATCTTGGACTGTAGAAATGGTTTGGTTTCTTCCGTTGACGTTGTGTACTTTGTCAGTGTCTGTTCCACCATTCGTAGCGAGGAGGCGATAGTGGTGTCACAGATGTTGATTTGCGATCCCGAAAATGGATCAAATGGCTCTGAGCACTATGGGACTTAACATCTGTGGTCATCAGTCCCTAGAACTTGGAACTACTTAAACCTAAATAAACCTTAGGACATCATGCACACCCATGCCCGAAACAGGATTCGACCCTGCGACCGCAGCAGTCACGCGGTTCCAGACTGAAGCGCCTAGAACAGCACGGCCTCACCGGCCGGCTTTTGCGATCCCATAGTGGATCTTGGCGTGATTTTGATCATGCCACCGATGCCGATGGGGGGTATCTTGTGTGATGGGCACGGGTTGTCCACGCTGGAGGCGTCTTGACGTTCAAGTATGGTGCTTTTTACTTCGCTGTGGTTCGATATTAGGGTTCCCGCCAGTGGAGCGATGTGTTCTTGTTGGTGGTTTTCGAGTATGGTTACGCTTATGGATAATCGCCTCGGGTGCAGTATTTCTTCGCTGGTGGTACTTTTTCGAGTGTGGTTATCGCTTATGGATTAACGTCAATAGTGCGATGATGTTGCCTTGTGGTATTTCGATTGTGGATCGCCAGGGCCAGAGGCGCGTCGTCGGCGAAGTTTTATATTACTGGTGTGAGCACGTGGAGTGCGAGTCACGGTAGTACGTTTTTAGATGAGTAGGAAGGAACTGGTGAATGGGACCAGGTAAAAACGAAATATAACCACAAATCCTTATGCTCTACAAATTATAAAAGCAGCTATTTTATGTCTTTACAGCAACTGTTATTTGATGATACCTGTACGTCGATTTTCGAGAGCTGTAGGTCGGTTTCAGAAGGAAAGGCGAATTCGTGCCAATGTCTGATCTATACTTGCGGCCCAGTAAGGATGGCGGTGAGTGGTATTCGACCCAGATTCTGCGCCAGATAGCCGCATCAGAGTCACCATCCAATAAAAAATTATCTTCAGGAGGGGTATCAAAATCCAGATTAGCTTAAAGTACATAGGGCTAGAGGTAGCTTAACTTGGTAATGGGTTAGATATAATTATAACTAAGGGTTCATGGAGTGCCTGAAGTATGAATGTGCAGGCTGTACCGGCTTAGCCAATTGGGGTGCACAAGTGGTGTTGGGAAACTAACATAAGACTGACGTTCGCTACAGCAGCACTACTTCACCACTAGAAATTGATTAGTTTATGTGTTGTACATAATCGATTAATGATCGATGTTTATTGGAATCAAAAAAGATCTGAAAATGATTGCAGTCTTTTAAGGAACCTTGGCAGTAAAATTGTTTAAGTAAAGAAATGCAGTAGGCTAATGTACATTACAATTCTTTACATTAATCATATTGTAAAGTTCCAACTACAAACATTTCATATTTTTATTATGATTTTTTATGTATGTGTTTTGAAAACAGTCACTGCAAATACATGGCACTAAAATATGCACTTAGGATTGTGCGGAGGACTATGGCATTCCGAATAGCGAGCGAGAAATCAGGGTTGTCGCCAGCCACGGGTGCGCATTGGGCAGCGCGGCTGGGGGGGGGGGGGGGGGCTGGCGTGACGTAGCGTGGCGCCACCTGCTACAGTGTGTGCAGCTGCTGGCGTGATGTCATCGTATGGCCGTCAGCCGGGACAAGGGATCGGCTGACGCGACGTCACTGCGCGGCCGTACCAGCAGCTGTCAGCAACAGGTGACCAGTCCCTGCCCCACCGTGAGGCACCCGGCTGCCGTGATTGCACTGGGATGGCTCACAGGCGATTGAGGCGTGCACAGAGCCACGCTTGTCCCTTTCACTTGCACCAATGGGGAGGGAAAGGAATTCCAGGTGCTGTGCCGCATCACCTGCAGCCAGTAGCTAACTGAGGCTCAGCCCTGACATCACCCTTATACGGCCACTGCTGTTTGACTCAAGAGTCTCGAGGGAGTGGACACGTAGGTAACGCCACTGCCGATGGAAAAGAGGAGACCATCAAACCGAGCGAGTGACATCGCCAGACACCTGACACAACACTGAGAACTGCTGCTGGAGGACTGTTTTCAGCCGCGCGGGATTAGCCGTGCGGTCTAAGGCGCTGCAGTCATGGACTGTGCGGCTGGTCCCGGCGGAGGTTCGAGTCCTCCCTCGGGCATGGGCGTATGTGTTTGTCCTTAGGATAATTTAGGTTAAGTAGTGTGTAAGCTTAGGGATTAATGACCTTAGCAGTTAAGTCCCATAAGATTTCACACACGTTTGAACATTTTTTTGACTGTTTTCAGTGAGAGCAACATTTTGTCAACTGCTGTCTCTTGACTGTCAATTGTCCAGATCCCTCTCTGTTGTTACCATATACAGGTGATAGGTCCAGACATAGACACTGCTGCCACCATTTATGACATTAAGTAAATGAATAACCCTTCTCTTAACACCATCTCACCCCTTATAGATACCAACCATGTCCAACTTGTTACACACGTCGTGAGTGTAGTGCTGTGTTTATTCATGTGACTAATTTAAAGTTAATTTTTGGACTCCCTAAAAACCCTTGAGAAGGGAGCAGCAACAGAGTCAAAATATGTTTGAGTTCTTTTATTCTCATTTTTCATACCTTGCTGTATTTATTTTATTAAGTTTAACGTAATTTTTCAGGTTTTTTTTCCACTATGTTCCTCATGAGGAACATAACCATTTTCAGATGTGTACTGTGGTAAAAGGTCACTCTCATCTAAAATTTAAGATTGACAAAAGATCACACAAAACAAATACACTAATATTCAAACCACTTTTTGAAACAGACTCGTGTTTTTATTTTGTCTTTGTCAGTCATTTGTGTAGTTCTTCACTATGTTTCACATGTCGTTTACATGTTGTTTATTTTGCGTTAGCACTATTTACACTGTTGTACTAAAAGAACAGAAAGACATCTTGCTATGAAATAAGGTTATAAGAGATACATGTCTGAGGAACACACTCTTGACATACCTAGATTTACTGAACGTTTGTTTAGAATCTGCCATAATACTTGTCTATATCACTGTGAATGCTTGGGCCAGGGTAACAAAATCTCTGAGGCAGAGAATTTCAATGCTTAACGACATTGTTTTGTGATAAGGTAAGCCAATCATCTCTGGCCTAAACTTTAGTGTGAATGGGTTAGTTGAATGTCTGCATGGCCTTACAGAACCATCAAAAACATGGCAAAAATTTTTTCGACTGGAGAGCTCCCAGAAACCTAGGAAACTGGTAATTGGCCACAATTCACTTCCTTTTGTGAAAAGAGTGGCATACAATAAATACGAACAGTATCTTCCCATCTGCCCTACAATGGCATACCTGGAAGATTGTCTGCATGTTTAAAAATCAAATTTTTGTATTACACCATCATCATTCTCCGGATGAATCCTTAATCTTTTTCCTAGTTTCATATCGTCCCACTCCACAAGATGGAGTCACACCAGCAGAAAAATTACATGGTCGATAACATGGATTGCAACTTTTAATTGCACATTGGTCGATCAGTCAGCAGCCACCACAGAAAACTTATTTTGGTATCGTTCACATATGCTACAGCAAGTCAGCAACTAGTTCGATACCACAGACAATAGAGAGAGTTCACAGCAGTCCGCACTGAAGTATGGGAGGCTCTCCTGAAGACCACACCAGTCCCCCAGCTTAGCAGCGCCGTCCCACTGAGGTCAACGTAGCACGCAAGAGCTCGGCCGCAGTTCGTGACCTCAGCTACAGCAGTTGAAGCAGTTCTGTTTGCGCACTCCGTTTAAGCCATTTGGACTGGTAATGTAACACATCGTTATACTGACGATTGGAGTGTGTGGTAGCACAAGGAGGAATCGTTCACACCGTTGCCATTTGGATTTGAAAGTGCATTTAAACTGTGTTTTCTTTCAGTAATCACATTACGTTAGTCCTCTCTTTATCTTCCCATAAAAATGAGTGAATAAAAATGTGGTTGTTTGGGTTGTAGAAAGAATAGGTCTAATCAGAGATGAGAAACGAGTGGTGGTTTTGCAAAGAGAAATCTCTGGACAACGCTGAGCGAAGAGGTTTGCAGAGGTTTCCACAACGTATAGCTAGTTTAGAGTGCGTAATGTAACTCAGCCAATGGGAGATTCTTCCCCTCCCCCTTCTCCAATGATTCAAACTGGGGCACTGTGTAGGTGGAGAGCCCAGAGTACAGATGTCTAATCTTGGATCATCCTCAAAACATAATAGTGAAAGTCAACATAGACACGGAATTGCTTGAAGACTTGGCAGTTTTTGTGTTTTTGACAATTTAGATGATTGTAATAGCACTGTATCTTAGTGTGGCACCTTTGTGTTTGGAAATCAGTAGTTAAAACTTCTTCATTTAAGAGGGTGGATTAAATGATTCGTTTCTATGTGCGGGTTTATAAATTTTATTTGGTTCTGATGCTCTTTCTTTGTGTGACAGTGTTGAGTTCACTTCGCGCTGAACACATAAAGGTGCCTGAAGTTACAAAATTTTAAGGTTTTACAGGCTGTTACCTACCGCTAATCGTTGTTGTGTTTGGAAGGTTAATCAGAATAGTTAACGGAATCAATTTTAACATTCCGTGGGTTTTCTTTGTGACTCCGAAATGAACAACGGTTTGCGCCCCTTTTGGTAACAGGAATTTACTACGATAAATCGCTGAAATTATATAAGAGTATTTTCTGGGACAGTTGTTGGATGGTACACAGACTACCTTGAGATTATTTTAATTGATAAATGATGATTATTTTTCACGTTTTCTTTCTAATGAGTAGCTATGCAATCACTATTGTGTGGTGAACTGTGTGTGAGTTTTGAGTACTTGAATTTTAGTTTAATTTCAAAATCGTAGTGGTAGTTCACGTAAAATGTAATCTTATAATGCTTGTGTCGATTCGGTAGAGCACCACAGTAAATTCTCTATGAACAGCCTACACATTTAACTCTGTTTCGACAATTCTATTAGTTATATTTAACATAAATCACGAGAGTGATCCTATAAACAATTCATGTTTCACTACTTTCTCTGAAGTGATTACTAATCTTAGTTTCCATTCAGTTCCTCGTTAATATACTCAAGAGCAGTTTTCCATTGACGGACGCCTTCTTTAATCATTCAAGTAGCATGGTAGAATTTCTTAATTCACTTACATTGTTATGAGATCTAATAGCCTGAACCGTACTTTGCTGATCTCTGATGTCTAGCCTTCCGGCTGCCAGTGATATTCCGATGTCAGAAGTTAATACAGAGACTATCCTGCATGCCGTTTGTGAGAGGAAATTATTTCCATTGTATAAAACCTGTCTGCTGCCTACTAGTGTTAGCCCAAGAAGGCCACGTTTAATCATAACTGAAGATTATTAAATGTACACTTGCAGATGTAAAAGGTCTAATCTAAAGGTGACAAAACTTGAAAAATAAATTTTTATAGCAATATCCCTGTGTTGCTTTCGATGAGGAAACCTTCATTTACTCCCAGTCAAAGTAAATTCCGCTAACGGTTAATTCAGGAGAATAATTAAATAACTAAGAGAAATGAAACTCATAATGGTAAGGAATCAAAGTAGCTTAGAACAAAAGCAAATCTCTAACCCCTCCCCTCCTCTATACTGATTTTTCTGGCTGCTGCTACAGTGAGGGAGCATTGTCTGTTGTGCATTATTTATATTACACTGAGCGATTGAAACTAATTAGTATTATTCATTTAATTAGTTGGTCCATAACTGGAAAGTGATACCCATAGCAACTGTGAGAAGTAGCTTCAAGCTATAACCACCAAAACTATTAACAAATGACACAGATAAGCGCCTCTAGCAGGTGTGAATGTAACCCAGATCAGATAATAACAGATCACAAAATGAAACAGAAAGTAAGGATATGTTTGCACATGGGTGGTCCTGTGTCTCGCGAAATGTGTCGGACCATAAGCCCAGCTGTTACCCCAGAGCTATCGGCGACCACCTGATAGATTTTTATGAAGTGTCCTTAGTTAAAGAGCGTTGTATCGCCTGCTGAGGGACTGCAATGTTCAACTACAGAATGGATCGCGAGTCTAGCCCTGTGCAAGACTGTCTAGGTGTTTTAAACCTTAACGAACAGTATATACAATGTGTATCTCTGTACTCTCCACCAATCACAACCATGGCGTGTCAGTTAACAAATACCTTACAGAACAGTTGCTCCATGGTTTTTAACAACATTGTGCTATATATCTACTGAGGTAATAAGGATACATGCAAGTTGACTCCTGTCTTTGCTGCTTTTCTGGAATAGAGAACCATCAGCCTGTAAACTGACACGAATCTGCGTTAAACGATTATAGAAACAGATAGAGCTAGGGGTTGAAAGGAGTTGTGATGAGGTAGATAGAGCTAGGGGTTGAAAGGAGTTGTGATGAGGTATAATTTAACGGTAAACTGATGATGCGTTCTAGAGAGAGGGAGATGTTGCAGCAGGTCATGTATCATACAGTTAACCTTTTTTCCGTTGTGCTCTTGCGTTCTATCAATTGTTTGGTACAACTTGCATTCAGTTCGTACACAAGTGCATGATCTATGTGTGACTTACAGAGCTATCTACTTGCAATCGTTAACAGCCAACTTCTCCATACAATGGTTAGCAGAGGACTTCCAACAAATGTGTGATGAATCTATTCCATCGATGGAAAACCTGTTTCAGCACCATCCTCTAGATGAACGAAGATGAATGAGAAGTACTCCATTTCTCTGCTACATCTTGGATATAAATCGGGCCTTCAGTCTCATAACTGCAGTAATTCTAAGCTAGTGACAGGGATTTGTGAGGTACTGCAATCCCTGTCTATACATTTGCTTGGCAAGTATTGTATGTGTGGAAGAGAGTGTGTTCTGTCCACAGAGTGTGTATGAAGTCTTATGGGACTTAACTGCCAAGGTTATCAGTCCCTAAGATTACACACTACGTAACCTAAATTATCCTAAGGACAAACATACACACCCATGCCGGAGGGAGGACTCGAACCTCCGCCGGGACCAGCCGCACAGTCTATGACTGCAGCGCCTAAGACCGCTCGGCTAATCCTGCGCGGCTCTGTCCACAGAGTTAATGTAGCATGGTGTATAATTTCACTTATCAAACACCACACCTATTTGACTCTATGTTCTACGATCATTTCTCTCTTCCCAGCACCTTCTTGGTATGGAATCCAGGCACTACAGCCATTCTACAGATAGCACAAGTGATTTACGTAGAATATTTCAAACTCCTTCAGTCTGGAGCTCCATCATGCATAACTCGAACGTTTCTTCTTCTTCTTCATCGTCTGTTATATCATCACAATGCTCTCAAATGTATCGCGCTTCTATCTATTGTATCTACTATACACCAATAAGGGGTGCTCAACTCCTGAGCACGCAAGCATCTAGAGAGATCGTGGTAATTGGTCAGGTGAAGTGAGTAAGATTTGTACAGCAGAATGCCAGTTACAGTACTGGAATAAGAAAACTGGTTTATGTAACTAGTGGCCTTTAGTAAAAGTTTGGAATATTTATTACTCTTTATGAACCCAAAATATTTAAGTGTATTGATTATGAGTAACTCATCCTGTTCTGTTCTTTCACAAGACATTGAATGTAGTGGGAATAGTGCCCTCCAGCTTCAGGTCAGTTTCAAATTAAATTGGTGACAGTGTTGCAGGGAGAGTTGGTTAAAGACAGAGAAAGAGTTGCGAGATGCATAGAGAGAGGCCATATGGACTTTTGCTCAGGATCCTTAGTCTGTAGGTTCAATGAAGGGGCAGCTAGTTTCGAAATAGAGGGCTGAGTGCTAGAGCCCTGAATCTCCAACTTTATCCCACGAACATAAGAATACTTTCTGACTCCATCCACATAGGGGAGATGGCTAATCGAAATACAACCTTACTGAATTTATAAAGTATTTCGGCTAAAGAACATATTTTTTGCACCTTCTCTCTGCTGATGGCTGTTTCCTACACTGAGGAACAGTATTTCCATGCTCTATGGATTTAAGTCCTGCAAAATACACTCTTGCTCCCATGTAGTTATGCACTGTAAGTCATAAAAATGAAAGATGCAGTGTCCAAAGATTTCGAGGTCAGAATGACTACCACCTAGGACACAAAAACAGTGTTCATACACCTGGATGTATATGCACCATCACTATGAGGAATCAATGCTCAGGGTCTGTTTGAAAAACAGTACACTGAGACATTTGAAATGCTGTCGCTGTGGAAGATGAATTGAATGTATAGTTCATCTCCTTCGGACAGGTCTCTGGAAATGCTCCACAATGCCGCAAACTCTTCCAGTGAAGTCCTCTACATTTTTGCCAATGAGAAATAACCCCCCTGTCTTTTATTTGAATTGTCCTGTGTTTTGTGGGAGCCGCATATTTTACACTATGTGATGTCCAGCTTTCTGTGATAGCCAATGGATCAAACCGTGCTAATCTCAACACAAACCACGAAGTCGTGATGGAAAAACAAAATGTGTGGTGGTGTACAAAATTGTAGTCATACACTACTTGGATGTGTCACAGCAGAAAAAATGTATGAAACTGCTTATGAAAGAACAACACAGTTACCATCTCTTGTGACTGGTAGTCTATGGGATATGGTCCTCCAACAGTATGGGTGATGAAACTTTACACTGACCTGCAGAAGCAACTTCGATCACTAGCCACCTGCTCCAGTGCATGAGACCTGTGCATTTAATGGCATCGCCACGTATACTCCATGTCAGACAGTTTTTGTTTTCGATATATCAGATGAGAGAAATTCGGTAATATCTTATCGAGTTCTATCCTGGGCACGTTAGTGAAGTTTTTATAGTTCATAGTTTTTCTTTCTTGGATGATCCAAAATATCGAGCAGGGAGAGAATGTCTGGGTGACTGACATGATTGCACCCTGTTATATAACATCCAATAGATGTTCGGGCTCACATGCGGTTCCTCTTCGTCGAAATGTCTTGGCTCAAACTCGTCTAGGGGTTGAACCGCACGTGTCGCATTATACGCCCTAAATTAGACACTTGTGACCCTTTGGTTAAATTGTCTGGCTGAAGTCATGTTTGCCAAATACAAAGTTAATGTAACATATAATAACAGTAACAATAATATCGGGACTAAATTAACGACCCATAAATGATGTAGGCCACACAGTTACGATTTTGTTAGAATAATGTTTATTCAGAAAGCAAACTAAAAGTGAAAGTGGTCGTATTTAGAATAACTATTACACATGAGCACATATCCATTTGACACAGTTCGATCATTTGCAATCTCATCACGAAATACAAGTATAATATTTCACCTTGTTTGATGCGGCCCGTCACGAATTCCTTTCCTGTGCTAACCTCTTCATCTCAGAGTAGCACTTGCAACCTATGTCCTCAATTATTTGCTTGACGTATTCCAATCTCTGTCTTTCTCTACAGTTTTTGCCCTCTACAGCTCCCTCTAGTGCCATAGAAGTCATTCCCTCATGTCTTAGCAGATGTCCTATCATCCTGTCCCTTCTCTTTATCAGTGTTTTCCACATATTCCTTTCCTCTCCAATTCTGTGTAGAACCTCCTCATTCCTTACCTTATCAGTCCACCTAATTTTCAACATTCGTCTATAGCACCACATCTCAAATGCTTCGATTCTCTTCTGTTCCGGTTTTCCCACAGTCCATGTTTCACTACCATACAATGCTGTACTCCAGACGTACATCCTCAGAAATTTCTTCCTCAAATTAAGGCCGGTATATGATATTAGTAGACTTCTCTTGGCCAGAAATGCCTTTTTTGCCATAGCGAGTCTGCTTTTGATGTCCTCCTTGCTCCGTCCGTCATTGGTTATTTTACTGCCTTGGTAGCAGAATTCCTTAACTTCATTGACTTCATGACCATCAATCCTGATGTTAAGTTTCTCGCTGTTCTCATTTCTACTACTCCTCATTACCTTCGTCTTTCTCCGATTTACTCTCAAACCATACTGTGTACTCATTAGACTGTTCATTCCGTTCAGCAGATCCTTTAATTCTTCTTCACTTTCACTCAGGATAGCAATGTCATCAGCGAATCGTATCATTGATATCCTTTCACCTTGTATTTTAATTCCACTCCTTGTTATCTTCGCGAAAAGTTAGAGTTCACACCAGGTGCATGGCTGCTCACCGCTAAGCGACTAAGTCTCATGATACCACACAATGTGAAGTTTTCTAAGTTGTTTCACTTCCTAGCTACCTAAAAATCGACTGTCCATTTTCATGTCTCAATCCAAACTGTACTCTATGGTGTCTCCAGCCAAACTGTCCCTCTTTCGTGTCCCCTTTGGTGTCTCAACCTGAACTGTCCGTCTCTGCCCATCCTTGGCCACGTTTTCCTGTGCGCTGAACATCGTCACTCAACTGACTAGGGCAGATCCCTTTCCTGAAGACGTCCATCTGATTGGCTACAGCTTATTCTTCATTATTTTACATTTTAACATATTTAAATAACCAAAGCTTGACCACTTTTACATTCTAAATAAAGTAATAATATCCATTACATAATAAACGTTAAATTCTTTTACATAAAACCTATACAATTTCCTTCTTAGCTTTGAATGCCAAGGCCAGTAGCCTTGCACCAATGTGCTTTCTGATAAATAAACAAAGAACAAAAGTAACTATTATGCACTAATCTTTACAATAAATATTCTATTACCTAATGGTTCACTAAGGTGTCATGCTGTCATTGTGCAATGTGTTTTGTGTGGAGGAAATGATTATCTGATGCTCAACTGTAAATACTGATAGTTTAAATTTACTGTATGTTTTAAACAAATAAAGTTACTGAGTTGATATTTACAACATTTGTCATTTTAATGATACGTCTCGTATATGAAACTTCGATAGTTAAGATCGACCAAAGCGTTCAGATTTTAGCTTTCAGGTCTTTGTTACAAAACTTGTTAATTTCACTTTAACAGTAAATCCTAAACTATTATAGATATCATCAATATTCAAGCTTTATTGTGATCACCATGAAAATTTGTGGAGGATGGCAGATTAAAATTACTGTGGCTTCATTCCCTGCACTACTACAGAATTAAATAGTTTTCATAAATGTTTCCCTTTATGGCTGATCTTAGGTACGCCATATTTAACACTGCTGCGTCTCCTTGGCCACAAAAGCCTTCTGCTGGGGTTTCCGATGACGTTGGTTCTCGTCTGTCTCACTCGCACACTACAGCGCTTAGGCCTCAATAGACAATAGACGCCTGTGAGTTTCCCCATCTCGTAGTGAATCTGCGCTCTTTGTGGCATGTGGTCCTGGGCGACAGCGTTCGTTTCACAATTCCTGTAGGCTGACTCTTTTGGCCATATATTTAAATGAGAGCGCAATGCTCGTTAACTCACAACCCTGGCAGACACAGATCTCCTTCAGGCTGCAGTGCCTTATGTAGTTTGGAAATGTACTGCAATGCAGTCTCAAAATTCTCGTCCTTCTCCCAGTTGCCATATGATGTGAAGTCTTCCCAATTTTTTCAATAAGAAACGCCACTGTAATTGCTTGTACTGTGTTTCCTACTACCTCATGTTGTAGGAGAAATTTTCATTTGGCCCTGGCCTTACTGTCTAAGTTGGCGGAGGTACAACAACATGTTCCCATTCCCACCATGTGGTCAAAACGTGGTCCTGTTGCATTAACTGAGCTCACCCGGTTTCTCCATGGGATGCAGGAGATGGTAGCTATACCACACTCTGACTTCCGCTCAGTTCTGACTTGGACTGGGGAAAGCTGCGGGGAGGGTGTGGCAGAGATTGAGGAACAGTAACAAGATGCAGACAGACTGTCTAAATCTATGCTGCAGTTTGCTGTATGGGATCCTTAGCAGATAGGCTTGAAGAAGAGATATGAGAGTGCCACGAATATGATTCATCAGTGGCTGTAACCATTAAAAGGTGCCTCCATAGGACCCAATCCAAGAGTACGGTTGAAAAACTTCATTCCAAATAGCAGAAAGAATTTCTACCAGAGAGCGTGATACCTTAAATGTGAAAAGCCAGTGTATTGGTCTAGGATTTTGTACATTTCTTATGGCTTTAATCTAGCATAGCATATTTTAATGATTTCTCACATAGCACACCATCTACTGTATGTGATCATTCTCAATCAACCGCCATCCTCCTTCGACTATAACCCCATGGATATGTCACAGATCGTCTTTTACACTGTCTACTTGGTACCGAGATAGAATGTGTCAAAAATACTGATTGGTAATGTTACGAGCTTACACTGCTGGCGACGTGCATCTGAACTTTCGGTATGTTGATATACACACCCCTCCCTCCCCACAATCATTGTCTATGTTCAATGCCCGGTATTTGTGTGGGAGGTCACTTCATTAGGAAGCAATACAATACCTCGATTTATAAAACATGTATAGTTTTTTTCATGGATATCGTTAATGACACTTGTGTGTACCTGTAGACTGAAGACCACTTTTTATTCAGGGGTAACATAGTGGTAGCCAGTGTGTTTTTAATAGCTGGTCGCTTATAAGACGATTATGTCTCTCTTTCTAAGACACAATGGTACCACTTGCAAGGAAAACAAATGAGTCATGTCCATCCATCGTGGACTTTGGCTCACTATTGTTTGGTGTCACCACCATTCAGATATTTCCGAAGTATTAGTAGGGGATGTGGGATAGTTTCGCTACGGTCGGCTGGCTTATAAAGTGTGTGTTGAGGTGTAAAGTAACTGTGGTCATTGTTCTGACATGTGCAAAAAAAAAAAAAAAAAAAAAAAAAAAAAAAAAAGAAAGAAAGAAAGAAAGAAAGACTATGTCCGCTCATAAGGGAGGAGGTGTGGATTTGAAATCAGAAACTGCAGTTTCAACGCAGCGAAAGCCATCAGGGAGATGAAAGATTTTACGTGGAAAATTATGCTCACAGCCATCAGGAGGTATTTCCAATACTTAGCTCATTATCGAATGCAATCAGACTGGGGCTGCAATCGTAATATTTAAATGTAAAAAAAAATGGTTCATATGGCTCTGAGCACTATGGGACTTAACATCTATGGTCATCAGTCCCCTAAAACTTAGAACTACTTAAACCTAACTAACCTAAGAACATCACACAACACCCAGTCATCACGAGGCAGAGAAAATCCCTGACCCCGCCGGGAAATGAAACCGATTTAATTGTAATTACAGTGATAAATATGTGGGTGGTTTCCTAGGATGACACCATTTGGCGAGCAGGGCGTGTGACAGAGGTACTGGTGGTCGGAACAAATTGACATTTCTGGTTTAAGGGTGTCATGGGCGTCGGGAACAAAGAAAAGTTCTGCCGGCTGGCTAGTCAGTTCATTCCCACAGCTGCGGGCAGGAGTCCTGGCGGCTGTGCCGTCTTGATATCTGGTGAACTAATACTCAGCGTGTGCTAAGCCGTCTCCGTGATTGCGCGTGTTGAAGGTATTCTCTGTGGAAAATTGAGTGATTCAGTATCAATCGCTGCCAAGTGTAAGCGCTAGACATCCGAATTATTACCACTCCATTCATCCCTCGATGCCCTCCGTCATTAGGGTGGTGCATTTGGCAGGCACGTGCGCCCACTACTACGGCTCCAGTCTCTGAGGGTTTGTGGTGATGGTGTACATTGGGACGGTCATGCTGCATGTGGATATCTGGTACGTGAGTCAGCTGTATGTACGTTTTCAGGGATCATTGATTTGGTTTAGTGCTTGTCCGTACATTGCAGTGCACTCTGTCTGATGGTGGTATTTGTTGTTGTTATTACCCTATCACATGGTAGACCCTTTCCTCCTTCTTCTTCGTCCTGGGGTAGTTTAGAGAACAAACTTAGGTATTCTGTATTGCTTTGTAAAATACGCTGTGCAGACCTTTAGTGGTAAGGAATTCCACATCCCTGAGGGTATAAATTTACGCCGAAATTGAAATTCCAAATTATACAATACTGCTTCCAATCGAGACGTCAAATTCCCAACTGATCCATTTATTGTTTCCAGTAATAGTATTGCAAGCACACGTCTGTCCACCTCCTACTTCTAGTTGTTTAAAGACTTAGCATGCTATCTAGCTGAAATTTGGAATTTTCAGTTAACTTCAGTGTAATGGATCTTCCTGCCGAATGAACTTCGCCAGTACCCACAAACAGGAGGGAGGGAAAGGGGAAGAGTAGGGTTCCGAAACCAGGTAAACATGGGATTGAATCACGCCAAATAACCAATCCTGGTATCCCCCAATTGGCTGCAAGGAAAAACTCGCCGCACACAAAGGGTATCGATTTAATTAATTAGTCAATCAATCTCACAGGTATCAACACCTGGGAATTTGCCAGGTATCCACTACTTTGTTCTAGACAAATGTGGGGTTAGTGTGGCACATGACATCCGCTACCTAATTCTTCTCAGATGTTTTTGTTCCATCTGCTACAGATTTCCATAGCAGTGGCAGTGTGACAACAAAGTGATTTACTAACTACCAACACCAGGTTGCATGAGGGGCGAGTCATTTATCCAATAAAGAGAACTTATGAAGTGTTTAAGTTTGATGAGACTTCTCTCATGGCAATAAAAGAACCCACAGCTAATGGCCAGACGGTCGTTGTTTCGTCAGGTCACAACAGCTATCACCACCATTACACCCTTTAAGATCCTTTTTGGACCCCTGTTTTTTCTAGGGGACACGAACAGTGGCTCACAGCAACAAAACTCCTCGGAAGGGCCATGGCTCAAGTCACACTGAAAAACGGCATAATCTACCAGAAGCACAAATCAAATGCCACCCCACAAAGGCAGAAATTCACAGATGGACTAGCAACTGCTCTTTTTTCTAGAGACGGAGGTTCAGGAGATGGCACAAAGAGACAATGCAAGGGCATCCCAATTGCAGCCATCAAACAGTTCTGTGGACCAGTCCACATATGTAGGACTGACACCAATGTGAGAGGACATCATTCTGGTCCCCTACCCATTCACCTTCGAGGACTCAGAGCAGCAAGGAGAAATTGAGATGAGCTTTGTCTGACGTGCCGACCTGAAATGTCGCAACGTTATGCCTATAACATCGCATGATACATCCACCGTCGATGATTACCACTTTCCAGGAAACCTCATCACTACGAAAAGCAAATGTCTTATTGTTCCATCAGACTGCCCTAGCAGCACCAGTAACAGCTGCCACTGACCGGTATTTAGGCCTGCTCACGGCCGTCCATCTGCAGTTCACTCCAAGTCAGGACCTCTTGGTGTGATGGTATGGGATGCCACTGAGTACACATCAGGATCAATTCTGGTTCACATGACACATCCATACCGTTACTGGGATGTTAGGGTTGATGGCTCTGCCCTATGTTTAAGGTCTCCTGCCAACAAAACGACACAACCTCATGTGTTGCACATACTGTCCTGACCCACATCAACACAGCACGTTCCCCATATCTGTGGCCCACTGAGACCATCTGGTCACGGGTTTCTGAGAGTCTTGCATGCCACCACACGCCAACCAACACAACTGGTGTCCATAGAGGTGAGTCAGCATGGAATGAAGTACATGTATGTATCATCCAATCCCAGTTCTACTCACTGTCCATCATTCAACTAACAGTTGGCAGCCCTGTAAGCCCACAAATCACCTACAGTTTTAATAATTTATTCTTCCTACTACACTGTTTAAGCCCAATTTCTATATAGAAAAGTCAACGTCCTGACTGACTGACTCAATATTGCCCAGTCCAAACCGCTAACGATAGAAAGTTGAAATTTGGTAAAGGTGTAGACGAGGTTTAAGAAGGGATTTTTCGAAAATCCAACCCGAAGGGCGTGAAATAAGGGATAAAGGTATTTTTTTCGCTATTAAGGCAATTTTGTAGCTAGACCTACGGAAACTGGTATTTGCTTTCTCGGTCAGAAATAAAGAAATACACGTTTGAGCATTTTTGAAAATTTGACCCTATGGTGGTGAAACAGTGGGTGAAAACTTTTTGAAAATATATCATTACTAAAGAACTACTGAAGTATTTTAAAAGCTACTATGAACTGACTTCTCAGTTACAAAAAAAAAAAGAAAAAAAAAGTTTCAGTGTTTTTTGAAAACTGGACCCCCAAGGGGATGAAATTTTTTATGATCATACTTTATTTCACTGTTTTTTTGAAATCCAACCCCTACGAGGGAAAAAGGGGGATGAAAGCTTTTATGCAGATCTTTCATTGCAAGATTTTTTGAGGCGAAGTCTATGTTTGGCTTCTCCGTTAGAAATAAAACATATGCATGTCACTGTTTTTGGAAATTAAAACCCTAAAATGACTGAAATAGGGAGTGAAACGTTTCATGAAAATACTTCGAAGCGAAAGCACTTTTAAAGCCAAATCGTTGAAAACTGGTGTCTGGCTTCTCAGTTACAAATGAAAAAATAAATGTTTCACTGTTTTTGGAAATTCAGCCCCTAATGGCCAAGTGTACCAACTTAGATGAAAAGTTGACCACGGCTAAGTCGCCATACAACCCCGTTCAATACAAAATTCTGGTGCACCAACCTCGATCTAAGTTAAACGAGGGAATTGACTGCGGTTACATTTAACCGTGGCACTTTCGCGGTTTTCTCGAAATAACCGAGGTTTTAAAGGCATAAACTATTAATATGGCGGCGCATTTGACGTTATGTATGGCACTGAAGAAGAACTGTTATTCATTTAAATCTTGACCGAATCCCTGTTGAAGTGATTGTGGAAAGAGGAAACCCTTTTGAAGATTATGGTGGTAGGAGGTTTGAAGAGGGATTTCGTCAGTCGAAAGAAACGGTGTGGTGATTATTAAATCAAATTAATGATAGGTTAGTATTTCGTACTGATCGGAGTAACCCAATTTCGCCAGTGAACAGACTTCTGATTACTTCACGGGCACATGCCACTGGTGCATTCAACATTGTGGCTGGTGAGAATTGTAACATACATCGTACAACAGCACAACGAATTGTTAAAGATGCATCGGACATCATAGCATCAATGTTTTCCCGTTTTACAATGTTTCCTTCAGGAGTATAAATGTGTTCTGTGATGTGTGGTTTTCCTTCGTCCCAAGTTCGTAGAAAATTTTTTCCTGCTTATGGCTCAACTACTGAAGCACAAAGCTGCATCATACACTCTAAACTGCATAGTTTTCACTTCAGCAACACAGATTTTGGCCCACGCTTCCCTGTATTGAAACTTTCGTACAAGTTCTGGGCTCGTCCGTGGAGACATTTCTCAGCACTTCTCATCGCTCAGTTCCTTATGCACAGGTGTTATTGTCTGAATGACAGCAAGAGGAAATGAATTATTATGCTTATACATTTCACCAGCAACTGTAGCTCGTTGGAAACCACACAAAGATTCACTTCCTTTAGGACACAAAGAGTACGCTGAGGTTTTGCATCTGTTGAAGCTTTATGCAACAAGGAAGCCCACACTACATATTCATAGCTTGCAGATCATTTATATTACTTTCAATGGCATTACTATAATATATTTGTATAATATATTTGTCTGTAAGTCAGCCCTACAAAATACCTTGTTGTCATTTAATTTTTGGTCACATAGTTGAGATTTCAGCCATCGTAGCCATGCTCCCATCCATTTTGGACAAACCCTACATACTCCAGTTTTACACTTTCAGACCCATTACCAAAGAGTTTTGTCAGCAACGCACACTACGTTCATATACCGATCGTCTGAAAATCTCTGCAGCACCTGGACCTCCACAACTCCAATTTTTCTCACGATTTGGTAAGACACTTCATTACTACACCCTCGACAACAGTTTGTTAACACCTATACATTAGTAATTTTACCGATATCAAATGTGATAACAACAACACCAAGCTAAGAGGTGTGGTCACGTTTCTGCCAGATTCCATCTACAGCTACACAGATGTCTTTCACACCATCGAAGGACGTAACGGTGTTCAGAAAGGATAAGCGAAATACAGTTGGCGGTAGTGCGTCTGATGCTGTTACAAGTAGTTTATCTTGTAGCAAAATTGAAGTAGATAGTTCCTGTGAGTTAGTATGGGTAGAGAGTATTCTTGGCAAGCGGAATAAAATAATAATTGGATCGTTGTACCGACCTCCCAACTAATATCATACAATTACTGAAAGGTTCAATGGAAACTTGAGTCTAACTTCAAACACGTAACCGACTCACCCAATTTTAGTTTGTAGTCACTTTAATTTATTCTCGATATGTTGGCGAAAATACACGTTTCAATCCGGAGGTACACAAAAACAGCATCTGATTTTGTGTTGAACGCGTTCTCTGAAATTTATTTGGAGCGATTAGTTGATGAACTCACTCGAATAGTAAATGGTTGTAAAAATACACTTCACCTCTTAGCAACAAATCATTCTGAGTTAATAACGAGTATCGAAACAGATACGGGGATTAGTGAACACAGGGTTGTCGTAGCGAGACTGAATACCGTAACTCCCAAATCCTCCAAAAATAAACGAAAAATATACCTATCCAAAAAAAAGCAGATAAAAATTCGCTTGGTGCCTTCCTGAGAGAAAATCTTCACTCCTTCCAAATTATCAATGTAAGTGTACACCAGATGTGGCTTGAATTCAAAGAAATGGTATCGATATCAATTGAGAGACTTATACCAAATATACGAGTATTAACAAACGACGGAGGTGATCCTGCATCGTACACAACGCAAGCCAGAAGACTGTTGCAGAAGAAACGAAAAAAGCATGGAAATTTAAACGAATGCAAAACCCCCAGGATTGGTAACCTTTTACAGACGCTAGAAATCGAGCGTAGACTTCAATGCGAGATGCGTATAATGGTTTCCACGATGAAACTTGGAGTTTATCTATCATTTTTCTAACGTTTTCGCGATTACTAAATGATCCTGTAACGAAGCGCGCAGCTCTCCGTTGGATCTTCTCCAGCTCTTCTATCAACCTTATCTGGTACGGATACCACACCGGTGAGCAGTATTCAAGCAGTGGGCGGACAAGTGTAGTGTAACCTACTTCCTTTGTTTTCGGACTGCATTTCCTTAGAATTCTTCCAATGAATCTCAGTCTGGCATCTGCTTTACCGACGATTAATTTTATATGGTCATTCCATTTCAAATGGCTCATAATGGTTACTCCCAGATAATTAATGGGATTAACTGCTTCCAGTTGCTGACCTGCTATATTGTAGCTAAATGATAAAGAATCTTCTTTCTGTGTATTCGCAGCACATTATACTTATCTACATTCAGATTCAATTGCCATTCCCTGCACCATGCGTCAATTCGTTGCAGATCCTCTTGCATTTCAATAGAATTTTTCATTCTTACAAACTCTCGATATACTGCAGCATCATCCGCAAAAAGCCTCTGTGAACTTCCGATGTTATCCACAAAGTCATATATATATATATATATATATATATATATATATATATATATATATATATATATATATATATTGTGAATAGCAACGGTCCTACAACACTCCCCTGCGGCACACCTGAAATCACTCTTACTTCGGAAGACTTCTCTCCATTGAGAATGACATGCTGCGTTCTGTTATCTAGGAACTATTCAATCCAATCACACAATTGGTCTGATAGTCCATATGCTCTTACTTTGTTTATTAAACGACTGTGGGGAACTGTATCGAACGCCTTGCGGAAGTCAAGAAACACGGCATCTACCTGTGAACCCGTGTCTATGGCCCTCTGAGTCTCGTGGACGAATAGCGCGAGCTGGGTTTCACACGATCGTCTTTTTCGAAACCCATGCTGATTCCTACAGAGTAGATTTCTAGTCTCCAGAAAAGGCATTATACTCGAACATAATACGTGTTCCAAAATTCTACAACTGATCGACGTTAGTCATATAGGTCTATGGTTCCGCACATCTGTTCGACGTCCCTTCTTGAAAACGGGAATGACCCGTGCCCTTTTCCAGTCTTTTGGAACTCTACCCTCTTCTAGAGAACTATGGTACACCGCTGCAACAAAGGCGGGGGGGGGGGGGGGGAGGGGGGAGGGGGGAGTTCCTTCGCTTACTCTGTATAAAATCGGACTGGTATCCCATCAAGTCCAGTGGCCTTGTTAATTGTTTTCCTATCCCTCTGTCATCTGTTTCGATACCTACCATTTTGTCATATCTGTGACAATCTAGAGAAGCTACTACAGTGCAGTTTTCCTCTGTGAAACAGCTTTGGAAAAAGACATTTAGTATTTCGGCCTTTAGTCTGACATCCTCTGTTTCAGTACCATTTTGCTCACAGAGTGTCTGGACATTTGAGAATGGTTTATGGCACGAGGTGCTCTGGCAAAAGAGAGAGTAGTGCAAAATTGTTATGTGGAATGCAGAATTTGCCATCACCACCTTCCAAGTTTCCCAGTTACTATGATGTAATTTTAAGAAAGATGCGTGTGAAGAGAGTATGAGAATGTCTACACACGAAGCTGTGTCAACGTATGGCCTACATCTACATCTACATTTACATGGCTGCTCTGCAAATCATAAATAAGTGCCTGGCAGAGGATTCATCAAACCACCTTCACATAATTCTGTGTTATTCCATTCTCGAACAGCGCGTGCAAAAAACGAGCACCTACATTTTTCCGTGCGAGCTCTGATTTCCCTTGTTTTGTTATGATGATCGCTTCTCCCTTTAGATTTGATTGATTTATCGTCAGACCGAAGTGTAACGTATTCCTTTTAGCATTCATGTGGATGACCTCACAATTTTCAATCATTTTCCAGTTAATGACTCTGATGACTTAGCTAGACGATATACCGTAGCATCATCTGCAAACAGCCTCTGCAAGAGAGACGCTCAGTAGCTCGGTACGGGCTTTTGTTGAAGTTTCGAGAACATACCTTCACCGAGGAGTCAAGCAGTATATTATTCCCTCCTTAGTATATCTCGCGAAGAGACCATGAGGATAAAATCAGAGAGATTAGGGCCCACACAGAGGCATAACGACAATCTTCCTTTCCACGAACGAGACTGGAATAGAAGGGAGAACCGATAGAGGTACTCATGGTACCCTCCGCCACACACTTTCAGGTGGCTTGCGGAGTATGGATGTAGATGTAGATGTAATAGTAGTTGTGTGTTGTCCCCTTTGAAGTTCTTGTGAATTAGATTCATCGTAAACTTTTCATGTAATCAGCAACTTACTGCACAGTCAATACCTAAAACTTTTATTCTCTGCTATGTACAATAACCTGTAGCTGTATAATGTTCTCAATTACTTGATCATGTAGAAAAAATGTCTATACTAATATACGATCTAGTCACATTAATGTGAGCGCTATCTACGTTCGACGCAAGTGCGCAATAACCACTCACAGCCGGCAGCAGTGGAGATGTGCAAAGCATGCCGGGGAAGACAGTGCAGTCGTGGTCGTAATGCGGAAACGGAACGATTTATCTGCCGTGTAAAAGAGCACGATCGTTACTTTCGGGCCAAAGGTGGAAGCATATCCGAAACTCCCATGATTACACCGTACAGGGCACGTCAAAATGCCCCTATCCAAAATCCATTACCGGGGCGACTGTGGTGCACCATTAGCCATAGAGGACAGGGGTGAACGCGGATGCAGAAATGTGGACAGGCCGATAGACCAGCAGATGCTCACAAGGGAACCTCCCCATCGCATCCCCCTCAGATTTAGTTATAAGTTAGCACAGTGGATGGGCCTTGAAAGACTGAACACAGATCAGTCGAGACAACAGGAAGAAGTTGTGTGGAACTATGAAAAAATAAGCAAAATATACAAACTGAGTAGCCCATGCGCAAGATAAGCAACATCTAGGACAACGTGAGCTCAGGAGCGCCGTGGTCCCGTGGTTAGGGTGAGCAGCTGCGGAACGAGAGGTCCTTGGTTCAAGTGCCGGCACGGTAGCTCAGCGTATTCGGTCAGAGGGCTAGCTGCCCTCTGTAATAAAAAAAAATTGAGTTAATCGGTCACCAACGAACTTAAACGGATGTCTTGCGACGTCCGCCCCGAGCAGATTCAACGAACAAAAGCGAACAAAATGAGATTTAAAAAAAAAGTCTTCCCTCGAGTGAAAAGTTTAATTTTTCATTTTCAGACAATTATTATCTATCCGTCCGTCCGCTATATTTTCTGGATTCATACTGCCCACGGAATACATCTCACGTATTTAATGCACTCTCGTCCAAAGTAGCGAACAGTCAACTGCCAGCCAGGGAGTCTCGTTAGCAGCAATACTCTCTCTTCGGTGCGCTGTAGTCGACTGACGTCGTGTGTTTCGATATTTGTTTAGATGTAGCGTCCCCATACTACGGCGCAGTTACCTCGCATCGGACGGACGGACGGACAGATAATAATTGTCTGAAAATAAAAAATTAAACTTTTCACTCGAGAGAAGACTTGAACCAAGAACCTCTCGTTCCGCGTTTGCTCACGCTAACCACAGGACCACGGCGCTCCTGAGCTCAGATTATCCTTGATGTTGCCTATCTTGCGCAATGACTACTCAGTTTGTATATTTTGCTTATTTTTTTCATAGTTCCACACAACTTTTTCCTGTTTCCTCGATTGACCTGTTTTCAGTTTTTCAAGGCCTATCCACTGTGCCAACTTATAACTAAATCTGAGGGGGGTGGGATGGGGAGGTTCCCTTGTCAGTAACTGGCTGCCCAGGAGAACAGAGGGGCTACCAACAGTGTCTCCTCAGCTGAGCGAACGTTGCTGCGTATGGGCCTCTGCGGCAGGCACCTGGTTCACGCACTCACGCTGACCGCTGTTCGGCGGCGACGAAGGTTGGAATTCGCACGCCAGTACCACAACAGTACACCCACTGAGGCGGCGACGAGCGGCCTTTTCAGATGTACCACGTTTCATCATCCATCGGACGGATGGCCGTTGGCGAGTACGGCGTGAGACGTGTGATAACAAATTCTCTGCGACCAGGAGGGAGCCTTACAGTCAGGGCTTTCCCTGGCTGATCTCGTCATTCTGGAAGGCACACTGAATCAAAACCAGTGTGCATCTATCCTTGGGGACCATGGCCACTCCTAAATGCAGTTGGTTTTTCCTCAGCACGATGGCGTCTGCCAACATGACGTTGCAAAGTGTCACAGAGCTCGCAGATTACGTGTGGGATTTGATGAGTACCAGAATGAGTTTACCGTACTCCGCTGGCTGTCAAACGCCCCAGATGTAACGCAATCGAGGATTGGTGTGGCCACTTCCATCAGGCTGTTCGCGCCGTGGATCCACGACCGGCAGGTCGCGGCAGTGGGGTCGGCATCTCGCTGACTCTCTGCTTGCACGTCTCGCGGTGGTCCGTGGCGCAAACACGGTCATTCGGGCTTTTGACAGATGATCACATTAATGTGACTGAACAGTGTGATAAAATTAACGCTATTTACAGACTGGGGTTCCACATTAGGTCTACAAAATAAGAGAAATCAGGGCTCGCACAGAAAAATTTAAGTGCACGTTTTTCCCGCGTGCCGTTCGACAGCGGAACGGTAGAGACACAGCATGAAGGTGGTTCATTGAACCCTCTGCCAGGCACTTTATTGTGAATAGAAGAATAATCACATAAATGCAGATGTAGATGTATTTACATTTTTGTTCAAATTACGAACCTTCCTTCTCAACGTGTTTGGTGGAGAAGCAAGATCGCGTGGAATTGTTGCTTGTAACACACTACAATTTTCATTTTCATTATCTTGACTAGTTACTGCAGATGTTTATGCTCTCGTGTACATATAACCTCGAAATGTTCGTTCAGGAAACTTTTTCTTAGACAGCGGCATTGTGAAGCATAAAACATATCCTCACGGAAAACAAAGGCCAGAGCAAGATTTGAAATACAACACATTTCTGTTTACAAGGTGAAAAGGAAACATAGACACTATACTGAAACAGGCGAACATCGTGTTGGGTAAAAGAGCCTAGCCGCATATCTAACATGTAAAAGTAAAACAAAATTTCACCAATTAATTCAGCTTAAAAACTGGCGAAGATAATCTATTTTAAAAAAAGAAAGTGTGTCACATAGGGGATTTCAAGGGATGCCAACGTATTTACATTCCTTTTCATTGGTAATTACATAAACTGACATTATCTAACACAGAAGAGAATTAGTCGACGTTGAAATCTCGAAACTCCATTTTTCAACATATGTCCTACCCGGATCCCTAAATGCAACCGGAACGATGATATGATGTGAAGAGTAAATAATCTTTGGATCATGACAAATAACAACAGCTGCGTTCCTTCCCCAGAGATAGCTTGTTCGAATGCTGAACATGTAAGAAGTTTTCAGTTCTAGCACTTGGGCTACAAGGAGCAGAGAGGTTGTCACCTCCACTTTCAGTACAGCTGCTTAAATTTTGCATTCTCCTGAGAGCCTCAGGAACAGCGAATATGCGATCGCTGCGGCCTTGGTTATTCACTATTTATATTCTGATTTCTTCCGTCTTGAATAATGGAAATGTCGTGTGACGAGGGCCTCCCGTCGGGTAGACCGCTCGCCTGGTGCAAGTCTTTCGATTTGACGCCACTTCGGCGACCTGCGCGTCGATGGGGATGAAATGATGATGATTAGGACAACACAACACCCAGTCCCTGAGTGGAGAAAATCTCCGACCCAGCCGGGAATCGAACCCTGGCCCTTAGGATTGACAGTCTGTCACGCTGACCACTCAGCTTGAATAATGCATGCATAATATAACATGCTATACAAGCTTATTAGAACCGGCCATTCTGAAGAGCTACAATTAAGATGCATCAATCATACACTGTGAATGGTTAAGTACCAAAAGACAAATCGGTAGTTGTCCCTACGATTGAACGGAATAAGATAAACTACTTGACAAGTAATAGTCGGGTTCAACTGTAAAATTTTTATTCGCAGAAATTGGTAGCAGAAAATGAGCTCACTGTTAAGTGCAACGTCTCACTGTTAGAATTATTAATTTTCTGATGAGCAGAAGAAAAAAAAATTGTCGACTGAAAAAGACGAATGGTCACTCTTCTATCACGTTAAACTAAGACGACCATGTGCAATGTATGAAAGAAACGGTAAGACATGGTGGCTACTAGCATCTTATTTCTCTCCGGAGTGGATAACTGAGACTGTAAATATTATATTGACTATCCTCTTAAATACGATGAGAATCAGGTGATCTGAAATTTTACCGACAGAAATAAAGTTTGCTTGTGAAAACTTTTCAGGTTCCTTGACTCAATAAGGACTGCAAAGAAACACTATGGAAAATTATTTCATATAAGAGATTGCAAAACACATATTTTGTCAAGTACGAAAGATTAGTATTAACACACAAATCGTACAACAGTGCCGGAAAGGCAGACAGTACTCTATGTTGTTTCAACCATGCAATCCGGATAGACGTTTATATGTTGTCTTGCCCGTAGCAGTCAAAATTACGCTAAAAAACGATTTTATCACTCCGAAATACGCCTGACTGAAACAAGAAGCAATTTACCTTGTTTCTTTTAAACAGGTTAACCCTATACCATAACTTTCCCTATGTTCCATTCGCCATTAAGAGGTTACGAACGACAGACCCAAAGTATACTGTCGTAAAGTTGGGTGATTTTAAATAAGCGGTACAACTTATCAGAAAAGTCTGTAATGATTACTACAGAACATCACAATGTGAAACGTCACCATGTCCCCTAGCAACAGCAGAGATATAGCCTGCTACGACAAATGATGGTAAAATAATAAGAAACAGAATAGAAACTGGCAAAGTAAGCAACAAATAAATAATTACAGCTGTAAGTTCAGTTTCTAATCTAATAGTAGCTCCGCTGTAAATTCATTCGAGACGGGTATAACAAAGTTCAATTGCAATAACACCATTTATGTTCCACTGTTTCCGTTTCTTCCTCTGACCTAAACACAACGACGCTAGTACTGCAAGCAGAACGTGAGCCGCCTTACCCAGCACTGTAATAAACAAGTTTCGGCAACTGAACAAACCATAGGAGTTTCAGATACCGACGACTGTTCTACGACGTGCGCAGTGAGTGCGAGATGGGAGTGGTAGGGTGTGTGTGTGTTTGTGTGTGTGTGTGTGTGTGTGTGTGTGTATGTGTGTGTATGTGTGTGTGTGTGTGTGTGGGTGGGTGGGTGGGTGGATAGTGAGATTTAGGAGATAAAGTTGAGGAGTTGGAGGCAATGGGTGAGGTCGAGGAGTTGGAGGAAATGGGTGAGATCATAAACAGCAAAGGTCATGCTGATAAGTCGCATGTTACAACAGCTTACATACCTTTCGTTCCCACAAGACAGCATGTTGCTCGCGCTATGGACGGAGGTAGTAATATTCCTCTCAGCCCGGTGTATAACACGTACAAGTAAGTCTTAAAAACGTCCGAACTTCATCGCTTCGGAATATTTTATTGGTTCATTTTATCGGTAGATTGTGTTAATCTTTTCCTCGTAGAAGCGATAAGATTGGAGTTGACTTTACTGGCAATCGCAGCGTTGTGCACCAGTAGAACAAAGAGTGGGCTCCAGTAGTATGCACTGGGTCCCCCACTCATATTGCAGTCACGTTCTTTTACAGCCGCTTTCTTGAAAGTTAGGAACAGAACACTGGCGAGCAGTAAAAGCAGAACTAGTGACACTTCAAGGACTATCGAATGTAAGCACTGTTAACAAAACGTGAAAAACCTTTTCACTTCCACGTGATATCTGACTTACGAGAACCATGTAATTCATTCACTCTGAATATGTAAGTAATTACATTCCTTTGATAAGAATTTTTCGGTAGTTGTACCATGTCAATAAAAAGGGCAAAGAAAATTTCGCGCACTCGGACTTGGTAGCGCGATCCTTCACGTACTCACAATACGCAAATGCCTTTCACAAAACATCGTCCTGTGCATATTTCCGATAGTAAATGGACGTCAAAGGTTGGCAACCTGGCGACATTCTAATCACACTCAAGGTAACTACCGTTGTTAGTACATCGCAGCTCTGCTCTGTAGTTGATGCAGTGGACAACGCTTAGGCTTAGCATGCGGGAGGTCGAGCGTTCGATTCTGGGTCACGGAGTATTTGTTTTTATTTCCTGACTAGTCTGCGTGGTGCGGTGTCTGGCGTCTTAATAGTCACACAGCAGTTACTGGGGGTCTTCTACAAAACATTTGCTCTTACGTACTACGAACACAGAAATGGAAGTACAATCGCTTTCATTGGTCATCTTTTAAAGAAGCTTTTTGCACGCCGTGGAAGCGAATTATTTCGTACCACTGCATCTGCTAGTTCCCAAACCTGTTTTCTGAGTACCCTCACCTAACGGTCCCATCCATTAGTACCAACTATTAATCTTGCCACGTTCGGGTTCATTACGTTTCGTTTGAGTCTTACGTCACCAGCAGGGTGCAAATAATTTCCAAACTCGGTTACCGTTTGTATGTATTGTCACCATGTAACCACTAATTATGTTTTTCAACATTGAGTCTGATAAGCGCAAGCTGCATAGTTAGTGTCTCCATGCGTTACTATTATTATTGTTATCGATGAAAATGTGGAAACATCAGGTCCACTACCGTTAGCGAAACAGTGTAATTCGAAAACGAACATTTTACAATTGGCCATATCGGATGAATCATGCAGAACAGAAGCTGTAAGAGAGGTGACGCGAGTTAACGTGAAACAGCCCGCTCCGACTAATGACGTATTTACACTGCATGCTATGTTCACGAAACGGGGCCTAGTTGCTATCGGACCAACGCACAGGTGACACAATCCATGTACGAGGGTTTTCCAGAAAGTATTGCGCCGCACTCTTTTTCTCAGCCGAAAACAAGGCTACGAATGCTAAACGTTAGGTATATATTATTTTAAGTCTCCTCAGTGAGCGCGCCAAGTTTCCGTCACTTCCGACAGCTAGCGTAGCTGCAGGACAGTTTCAAAATGGCGTCTGTAGGTGATGTACGTCTCAAGCAACATGCCGTCATTGAATTCTCACTACAGAGAAATAAACTGTTCGTAATATTCACAAACGCTTGTGCAAAGTCTGTGGAGCACCTGCTGTCGACAGAAATACACTTAGTCGCTGGGTACGGAGGGCGAGATCATCAAAAGGCGGTTCGGCGGAGCTCCACGATTTGCAGCGGTCGGGCAGACATTCCACGGCTGTCACACGTGACATGTTACAGCGAGCTAATGTTGTTTGGGCCATTAAAGTATGCCATTCGTGGAAGACATTTTGAGGACGATGAGGAGGTGATTCACACAGTGAAGCAATGGCTCCACCACCAGGACAAGGATTGGAACAGACAGAGCATACACCCCCTTGTTTCGCACTGGAGAAAGGCCATAGAATGGGATGGAGATTACGTGGAAAAATAGGGTGTGTAGATAGAACACCATTCCTTCGTGTGTGTAATTCTCTTGATGTTCAATAAAAAACTGTTGAAGAAAAAAATGTGATGCATTACTTTCTGGGCAACCCTCGTACGTTCGTACACGTATCGCAGTTTCTTCTTGTATTATTCTAAAACAGTGCCATACACAAACGATGAACATGTGGGTATGTTTCTGGTCATTGTTGCATCTGGTAACCAGTCTGGTGTTGCAACTCGTAAATACGCAGCTAGATGTCCTGGTCGACGTCATCCAGATAGATATGTATTTCGTCCTCTGGTGCTTTGCCTTCGGGACACAAATTCTCTCCTTCCACCATAGCGTGACAGAGATCGTTCACGGACTCGCCATATTCTAGCTACTGAGGAAGCTCTGCATATGCAACTCTGTGAAAGTTCCAGCAAAAACAAGAGGCCAACAACGACTTCCTATACACTGTAACACGATCGAATGAAGCAGCGTTCACGCATGAGGATGTCTTCCATAAGCACAATACTCGTCATTGCTGCGACGTTAAGCCGTCTGACACCTGCGACCGTGGACATCAGGTTCGCCTTGGCATCAATGTATGGGCCGGAATATTGGGAGACAGGAGTTTGGGCCCCTAGTTCTTGCCTGACTGGTTGACTGCACGAGGGTATTGAGCATTCCTCTCAAACTATGTGCATGGCGCACTGGAAGATGTTCCACTTCATGTTGGACAGAGGTTATGGTTCCAACATGATGGTACACCTCTATACTTTGGAATTAATGTGCGATGTTATTTAGACATAACATCTGCAGGGAAATTTCTCGGACGGGGTGTTGTATGGCCTCCGCTTACACCTGACCCAAATCCCCTGGACATCTTCCTCTGGTAACACTTGATGGAGCTCGTGTGTTCTACTCCACCGACAAATGTGGAAGAACTGATAGACCGTGTTCCTCCTGCTCTCTTGCCACTAGCATACTTTACATACGACCAGAATCTCTAGATTTTCTGCCAAGTTTCGAGACAAACTTCGTGGAAACTATTATAAGTATCTCCCACTGAAGTCCGCACAAATTTCGAGTCTCTGTAACAGATCGCCGATCTTAAAGGTTTAGCGTTCGTTTAAATTTGGCATGCCTTATTCGTTGTTTATGCAACAGTCTTCTGACCAGTTTTGTATACCAAGGGAATCAGCTCCGTCTTCCGTTAATTTATCGGTTATAAATCTCTCAATTGCTGTCAATACTATTTCTTTAAATTCCAGCTACATCTGGCCTACAATTACGTTGTCAATTTGTAAGAAGTGGAGATTTTCTCTCATTATACCGCCAAGTGAATTTTTATCTGCTTTTTCGAATAGGTACATTTTTCGTTAATTTTTGGATGATCTGGAGGTTACAATATTTAATCTCGCTACGACAGCCCTGCATCCGTTTTAACGCTCGCTGTTGGCTCAGCAGTATTTGTTCCTTAAGATGCCAAGTGTGTTTTTACAACTGTTTACTATTCGCGGGGGGTTATGAACTAACTGCTCGAAATAATTTTCAGAGAATGCGTTTAGTACAATTTCGGATGATGTTTTATGTGTACCTCCGGATTTAAACATCTGTTTTAGCCAACATATTGAGGGTAAATTAAAGTCACCACAAGGTACCATTATATGAGTCAGGTACGCGTTCGAAATTAAACTCAAGTTTCCTTTGAACCTTTCAGCAATTTTATCATTTTAGTTGAGAGGCCGGTAAAAGGATCCAATTATTATTTTATTCCAGTTGCCAAGAATGATCTCTATCCATACTAACTTGCAGGAACTATCGACTTCAATTTTGCTATAAGATAGACTACTTCTAACAACAACAAGCACGCCATCACCAACTGTGTTTAAACTATCCTTTCTGAACACCGTTAGGTCCTTCGCAAAAATTTCGGTTGAACTTATCTCCGGCTTTACCCATCTTCTGTGCCTATAACGACTTGAGCATCAGTGCTTTCTATTAGCGCAGGGAGCTCTGGTACTTTCCCAACACAGCTACTACAGTTTACAACTGTTATACTGTTGGTTCCTGGATCTACGTTCATCCTGTGTTCTAGCTGCACCCTATGAGACTGAAGCCCTTTCTGTGTTTCCCCGAGACAGTCTAACCTAAAGAAAACGGCTCAGCCCCGTGTAGCCGCCTCCTTCGTGTAGTGGACTCCTGACCTATTCAGCGGAACCCGATACCCAACCACCCCATGGCGCAAATCGAGGAATCTGCAGCCTACACGGTCGCAGAACCGTCTGAGCCTCTTATTCCGACCGTCCATTCGGCTCTGTACCAGACGTCCGCAAACGGTCCTGTCGACTATGCTGCAAATGGTGAGCTCTGCTTTCATCTCGCAAGCAAGACTGGTATCCTTTACCACTTCTATTAGCCGATCGAAACCAGAGACAATGTCTTCCAATCCAAACCGGCACACATCATTGGTACTGGCGTGAACCATTATTTGCACTTGGGTGCATCCTGTTCTCTTTATGGCACCCGAAAGGACCCGTTTCATGTCTGGAATGACTTCACACAGTATGCTCACGGAGGGCACATTGGATTTCTTCCCCTCCTTGGCAGCCATGTCCCTAAGTAGACACATACAAGGTCATTCATTTTCAGAGATCAATGGTTCTCTTTTATTTTACCTGAGTTCTGTCGTAGTTTGAATGTATTCAGTGATGGTTAACTGAGCACATAAAGTGCAGTTACTGTGCCTGTCGTTTGCTTTTCACCTTTCAATGGCTTACATGTGCTTGAGACAAGTATTTCTTAAGGTCTCGGTGCAAATAGTCCTGTAATCCTACTGGTAGTTGGATATGCTATGAAATAACTGCTTTGGAATTAAATTGCTCCTACGCAATAGTCATCGTTAGGGGGCTAAATGTCTCATAGCGTGTGTAATATGTCATGTTCACTGTATTGTGTCATAATCGGGAGGACGCCAATCCTTTGGGTTTCCATCAATCTTGTTTTTTGAAACATGTCGGGCGACGCTCAGAGTGACGAGTGTAGCGTAGCCGACGCGTCATTGCTTGCGTACCGGTCTCGTGACGCAGGGCGCCGGCAGAACATTACATCAGCTGCGAGAAAGGACCTGCTCCGCAGCGGTTATTATAGTTTTCGTCATTTTATTATGATAGTTTGTCATAAGAGTGAACAGTTGAAACTGATTGTGTTTGTCTGGTAGAACACCTGAAACAGTTGGCTCCGCAGCTATGCTCCTAGTTGTATAGTTCTGTGGCGACAGGTTACTACAGTGCATTTCATTAAAGTAAGTGTTTTCATTGGCTACTAGACTATGATAAACATCTATCTGAACTGCATGGGATGTATCATTCCTAAACTGTCTCTTAAGTGCGTTTAATTCTTTTTCTGTGTTACCTACCTGGTCATTAAGAGGATTCTGGATATTTTCGCAAATCTTGGGTCAAAGCTTTTTTTATAAGTCCCATTTCACATTTAACCGCCTGTGCAGAAGTGGTCTGTTCGAAATAGTTTGCTGCACTGCTTTCTTTAATTCGCTCCCTAGTCCTTCCTTAGTTTGATCGCCCTTTTACTTGAAATAGTCATCTATTCTCTTTTCATGATCAGTGGATAGATAGTCTACTTGGGTTACTACCTGCTGAAGGGTGGATTTCAAAGTTTTTCAAGATTTCTTGTTCCAATTGCAAAGTATTAATGTTTTCAGTCAGTTTCTCTACAGATTCAGGAATACTTCCAATAGTGGTTTCTAAGTCATCTCGCTAGTTACGATTTATAGATTGTTCGCATTACTTAAGTCACGAGACTAGCAATCACGGTTCATAATTTCTCAGTTTGTACTTTTACCTTCTGTTGTTGCTTCATAATGCTAAAATCGTCGGCCATACTGGCTTGCATTAGATTCATAGCAGTAATTTCATTTTTCAATTCGAGGAGTAGTTCCATAATAGGATCTGTTGCTACACTAATAGGTTCAGAAGTATTCTCGTCTGTAGCCAGCGACGTAATTTCATTTGTTGCAGCTATCATGGTATTTAAATTCTCAGTGGTGAATTCACCTTCTGGTATATGATTAGGCACGGTTTCTGTATGAGAAGAAGTCATCTTTATAAACTGCTGAAGGGTTATCATTATACTACCGTACAATACAGTTTCACAAGCCTATTACTTATCGTAATGCTGCTAAATTGTTAACAGTTCATATACAGTATTTGCGTGCAGCTCAGTACCGTGAAGCACTTAGTAGTTCAGTGTGAAGCAAATGCTAACCACTACTGCAAGCTGCACGCACGTAACCACTAAAATTCGCCAATTTTTGACCTTATTTTACAAAGTAGACTATGTAACTACAAGTTTTAATACTGACTAAATTTTTTAACGTTTAAAGCCTCAAATAGATAATTTAACAAATACTGAAAGCAAAACTAAGCGAGATGAGAGTGTATTGTCTTACCTTACAGCGTAGCCATCAACAACGAGGTTTTCAAAAAAATGTATCAGTTATCGAGGTTTCATGGCATTTCCTGATTTTGGACCTTTCCATTACTTGGTTGCTAATTTTCAGTAAACGTCATTCCCTTTTTAATTTTTATGGTCTTTCAATATTGACGTATATGTCCCGTTGGGTTACATGAAAAAGGAACAGTCATGACATATACAGACATATTTTGAAATAAAATTACGTATACAGCATATTATTGATCTAGTAACTTAGTCCTGCGATTGGTCGCCACTTTAATTCACCTTACTAAGAACTGGGCGAGTTAAATTGAGGAAAGGTCTACGAGTTTAACAATACCGTGTCAAAAATGTTTTTCTTTCCGAACAACTGCCTTGGTTTTGCATTTTCGTGACCGTGACTGTTTGAAACTTTTTAGTTGCGATAATTCATTTCACATTGGGCAGCCAAACTTTTTAATTAAATTAAGAGCAGATTCCAAACAATTACTACAATTCGTAGTTATCTCAGTGAGATGGCCCCAATGGTGGTTTTACAAACTTCACCCAAACGGGTTTGGCGGTTTATACAACAACACTACCCATTTTTCCACTTGGTAATCTTTTAAGATGAGAGAGCGAGATTAATGTTAAGAAACAATAAAACGAAAGTCATTACTGCTATAAAATAGATACTTACTAGCAGCAATACATTTATAGCAATTCTTGCATCTTAACACACCAAGACCACGAGGAAACATTTGTCTACATACAAGAACAACACAGATGCACAATTCAGCATTTCTTTCTTTGGCAATGTAACTCCTCTCTGTTGGCAAACAACTTAAAATTCGAATATAATGAATTCCCTTTTTGCTGGCAAAATACACTTCAGTCTTCTAATTCATCATCGCAGAGCAGAAGAATATTAACATTAGGTTGAATAACTTACAAAGGATCAAATCCTTTTTTACAGTACCTATATTTCTCCTGGTACAAATTTATATTTAAATTTACGACTTATCTGAAACTAAGTCACAATGTTTTCAGCATATCAAAGCATCCCAAGCTCCTCAATTCAGTCTCAAATTTTACTGAAGTATTAGGTTGGTGCGTAAGTTCGTAAAGTTTTTCAATGACTTTACTAAACACAACAAATACAGATAACGTAGCCTTAACTCATCAATAATAAATTATACTTCACTGTTTACAACAACGCTGGGGTAACTTTTCGATTCCGTGATTCCAGAAATAACTCGTTTTGAGGTGAATAACTAGACGACTCAAGTTCGGAGCGAATTTGACCTGGAAAAGAATTTCTTTGAAGGCTGTTCGATAGAGAGCGGGAAAGGTAAAAATCTGAGGGCTCAAGATCAGGCGAATAACGTGGGTGCGGAATGACTTTCCAAGCCATATCCTGCGTTTTCGTCAGTCCAGCAGAATGCTGGAAGTCGTCATCGTGGCGTAGCATCACTCCACACGGTCTTCCTGGTCGTTGCTCTTGGACTGCGTCTGCAAGACGTCTCAGTTGTTGGCAATGAAAGCCAGCAGTAATAGAATGAGATTTTCACTCTGCAGCGGAGTGTGCGCTGATATGAAATTTCCTGGCAAATTAAAACTGTGCGCCCGACCGAGACTCGAACTCAGGACCTTTGCCTTTCGCGGACAAGTGCTCTACCATCTGAGCTATCGAAGCACGACTCACGGCAGCTACTCACAGCTTTACTTCTGCCAGTACCTCGTCTCCTACCTTCCAAACTTTACAGAAGCTCTCCTGCGAACCTTGCAGAACTAGCAATATCCTTTCTTTCAGTAGTGCTAGTTCTGCAAGGTTCACAGGAGAGCTTCTGTAAAGTTTGGAAGGTAGGAGACGAGATACTGGCAGAAGTAAAGCTGTGAGTAGCAGCCGTCAGTCGTGCTTCGGTAGCTCAGATGGTAGAGCACTTGTCCGCGAAAGGCAAAGGTCCCGAGTTCGAGTCTCGGTCGGGCACACAGTTTTAATCTGCCAGGAAGTTTCAGCAGTAATAGTTATACCTTGAGGAAGCACTACGTAGCACCCAAGACCGCCGCTTTTTTATATTTGTGTATGCGAGTAGGTCTTTGTCCGGGGAGTAACTGCATTTTATGGGCTAAACCATTCCTTTCTTTCGCTTATGTTAGCATAAACCACTACTACTCGTCACCAGCCGGCCGAAGTGGCCGTGCGGTTAAAGGCGCTGCAGCCTGGAACCGCGAGACCGCTACGGTCGCAGGTTCGAATCCTGCCTCGGGCATGGATGTTTGTGATGTCCTTAGGTTAGTTAGGTTTAACTAGTTCTAAGTTCTAGGGGACTAATGACCTCAGCAGTTGAGTCCCATAGTGCTCAGAGCCATTTGAACCATTTTTACTCGTCACCAGCAACGATGCAGGGCAGGAATGGTCGGCGTTGTTCACGAGTCAACTGTGGACGAACAAGCAGCGACGCACGTATGACCACTCGCTGATTTTTGTGATTTTGGCTTAGAGCATGCGGTACCCATACACCCGATTTTTGAACCTTTTCCACTGCATGCAGATATCGCACGACGATCGAATATCACAGTTCACCACATTTACTAGTTCTCGAGTGCACTCATGTGGATCATTGTTGATTAATGGGTTAAAATGATCATCATCAAGCTCAGAAGTTCTTCTTGAACATGTAAAAATCACTTACGTAAAAATGTTCCTCCTTCAAACTAGAAAACCATTTCCGAGCCGTTCTCTGTCCAGTGGCACTGTTTCCACACACGGCGCAAATGATTCTGGCTGCATCCACTGCTGTCATCCCTCTATTGACCTCAAACAGAAGAATATATCTGAAATGTTCCGATTTCTTCACTTGGTACTCCATTTCCTCGCGTCCACAGCTCCAGTCACTATCTCCAAATGACAAAATGATAATATGTAAGCTCAGATAGCAAAAGTGAACTACAAATAAAAAATAACAATCGATAAATAAAACCGTAGCAACCGGAATACCAACATGCAAAACAAAAACACTTCTAACTTTTACACCAAATTAATATCTTTCATTTCATTAAAAATCTTTTGGTTTTATAAAATGATCACAACTTCTACTTCCTCGGCATCCGCCGGAAAGCGTCGAGAGAAAACCCGACAGAGGAACTTAAATTCTGGAAACATCCCCCAGGCTGTGGCAAAGCCATGTCTCAACAATATCCTTTCTTTCAGGAGTGCTAGTTCTGCAAGGTTCGCAGGAGAGCTTCTGTAAAGTTTGGAAGGTAGGAGACGCGGTACTGGCAGAACTAAACCTGTAAGGACGGGGCGTGAGTCGTGCTTGGGTAGCTCAGTTGGTTAGGAGGTGCCTCCTTAGCTCAGTGCCAGAGCGTTGGTCTGGTAAACCACAGGTCGTGAGTTAGATCCTCACAGGAGGCAAATGAAATTAAGCCGGCATGGTAGTTCAGCGTGTTCGGTCAGATCACTTGCCCGGGAAAGGCAAAGGTCCCGAGTTCGAGTCTCGGTCCGTGCAGTCGCCTTACACGAAGCCCCATGGGTAACGCCAGTGCCACTGTGGACAACAGCATACTGTAGCCAGATAGAGGAGCCGAAAGGCGCATTTCGCAGTCGATCCACGAAGTTTCAACTTAAATTCAGTTCAGTTGCTAATATTTCAATTCAATAAGGTGGCATAATTCTTTGGCTTGTTATAAAATTTGGTAGGAGAAGAAGCCTTTTGGTTTTTGAAGGAAGTTTATCTTTTTGTAAAATTAAGCGGTGGCCTTGCTCCACCTAATAAAATTTTTTTGTTCGCACGTGTGTTAATCTGTGGATTTAACAGTTGAGTCACGCATTAATTTCATTCTCATGTATGTGACCTCATTAATGATTTTGTATTTGCACGTGATAATATGGCTTAGTGCCTATGGTCCCAATAAACTCCTGTGCGATATACTCGTACAACAGAGATTGTTCTCCGTATGATATTTATTAACAAATACGTTACTGTTGTGACGCTAGGTCACACTGTCCAAGGATATTACGAATAAGGCATTTCACAGTGAAACATCGTTCTTATAGTAAAACTTGAAGACATGATATTTAGCCGTCCCACAAGTGAGCCATCTTTACGCACAGATACATAGTAAAAAATGAATGTCGCTAGCAGCCTTCCAATATAATTATGGCTTTTAGTGCCAGAAGTCTCCGAAGAAATATTCGACTCGCCTTCGATGCAGCTCTTTTCATTTAAGTTGAGAGGCTGCAGTCTCAAGGGAGTGTAATCCGTCAGAAGAGAAAGCAACTCGGAAGGAATTTGCTGTGACCTACGTAAGGGACTAACGCAAGCATCTGCCTAAGTTCAAAATGGGAAACCACAGAAAACCGTTTTGAAGATTGCCGGCAAACGGATTCGAAACACCTCGCCTCCTGACCCCAGGGATTCCTATCTCACCACCTCAAGGCGCAGACCTATCCTGCTCCGAGGAGGAATTGGAAGA
This sequence comes from Schistocerca piceifrons, assembly GCF_021461385.2. NCBI lineage: Eukaryota > Metazoa > Arthropoda > Insecta > Orthoptera > Acrididae > Schistocerca > Schistocerca piceifrons. The sequence goes on along the minus strand of NC_060144.1, from coordinate 38,488,840 downwards.
ACTGGTTGTTGTACATCGTTTCCAAATAAAATAAAATGCATCAGAACAAAAGATGAATTATACGTATTTCTTCATCTGATAGTACCTGATGGCATGCTTATTTTAATATTTAATTGTGCAGAATGGCTCTGAGCACTATGGGACTTAACATCTATGGTCATCAGTCCCCTAGAACTTAGAACTACTTAAACCTAACTAACCTAAAGACAGCACACAACACCCAGCCATCAAATTGTGCAGAGAATCCTTGGCTCCAGTTATTGTAGTGCTAGAAAAGTGTAAATAGATTTTGGACTCAAAGAGAGGGGGGGGGGAGGTTACAGGACATTAAAGCAACCCACTGAAAAAATCTTTCAGCAACGGACGAACCGTGGAATGTACTTTCATCACACATCCTCATTCCGCTATTCACAAACTCTTCCCCATTGTTTCGTATCGGAACTGGTTTTCTTAACTGAGGTGACCAGATTGGGCGAGATTGTGCTATTTGGCCTAATAATGATAGAATTTTGAGGAATTTTTTTTTTTGAAAGGAACGCAGCCATTGCCGTTTGGGGGATATTTTTGAAATCGAATGTGTTATTCACTCTAATCCAATCTCATAGAAATTAAAAGCTCTAGGTGGAGAAGACGTGAAAGAAAAGTTTCATGGACAAGAACAACGAAAAACAAAATATCCAGATGTATATTTTGTAGAAAAAGTTATAAGAAGAAAGATCATAAAGTCTTAGTTAAATGGCTTGGTTTTGATAATTCTAATACTAGTTGGGTATTAAAAAAAAAAAAAAAGTTATTATGTAATTTTAATCTTTATACATTTTAATTTTTATAAATGAACTAACTTGAACTCTGTGAATTTACTCTTTTCCAGTGAACGTTAAAAGTAAAAATAAATTAAAAATTCTTAATAAAGAATTAGAAATGAAAGTAAATATTGTTGATGTATTGATTCAGCCTAATCATGCTCTATAATATATGAATTTTAAATATGATCATGCTGTGGTTCAGATTACTCTACATATGATGAGGCTGCACACAAAATATTTGCTGGTAGCTCCGTTTTCATTCTATTCCATCAGCATAACCTGATTTAATTCGGCTACATTCCATTATCCTTGTTTCTCTTTTGTTGATGCTCATCTTATATCCTCCTTTCAAGACACTGTCCACTCCATTCAACTGCTCTTTCAAGTCATTTGCTGTCTCTGACAGAATTAAAGTGTTATCAGTAAACCTCAAGGTTTTTGTTTCTTCTCTCTGGACTTCAATTCCTATTCCATATTTTCCTTTGCTTCACTGTCCGCAGCTCGTGGTCTTGCGGTAGCGTTCTCGCTTCCCATGCACAGGGTCCCAGGTTCGATTCCCAGCGGGGTCTGGGATTTTTCCTGCCTCGAGATGACTGAGTGTTGTTGTGTCGTCTGCATCATCATCATTCATCCCCATTACGGTCGGAGCATGGCAATGGCAAACCAACTCCACTAGCATCTTGCCTAGTATGGTGGTGCGGGTCTCCCGCCCGCATGGCAAACCTAAAAACAGTGAAGAGATTCTTCAGCAGTACAGTGGCACAAAGTATCTTAGCAGGCTCGATGCCACCAGCAGCTGTTGGCGACATGTTCCCCTGCATCTACATGGATACTCCGCCAGTCTCACTTAAGTGCCTGACAAATGGTTCATAGAACCACCTTCACAATAAGTCTCTATTATTCCAAGCTCGAATAACGTGTGACAAAATCGAACACCTATATCTTTCAGTGTGAGCTTTGATTTCTCTTATTTTATCATGATGATCGTTTCTCCCTATGCAGGTGAGCGTGAACGAAATGTTTTCGAATTCGGAGGACAGCTGGTGATTGAAATATAGTAAGAAGATCCCGCCGCGACTGGAAACGCCTCTATTTTAGTGATGTCCACATCAAATCCCGTATCGTGACAGTGACACTCTCTCCCCTATTTCTCGATAGTACAAATCGTGCTGCCCTTCTTTGGACTTTCTCAATGTACTTCGTCAATCCTATGTGGTAATGATCTGACCTCACAGCAGTACTCCACAAAAGAGCGGACACGCGTATGTAGACATTCTGTTTAGTAGATCTGTTACATTTTCTTAGTGTTCTGCTAATAAGACTCAGTCCTTTATCTGCCTTCCCCACAACGTTTTTTATGGGTTTTTTCCAATTTAAGTTGTTCGTAATTGTAGTTGCTAGCTATTTAGTTGAATTTAGGAACTTCAGTTATGACTAACTGATCGTGTAACTGAAGTTTAACGGATTTTTTTAGCACTCACGTGGATGACCTCACACTTTTCATCATTTAGGATCAGTTGGCAATCCGCACCATACATATTCTAAATCATTTTGCAGCTTGTTTTCATCTTCTAATACATTTTCTAGTCGATAAACGATAGCATCATTTGCAAACAGCCTGAAACGGCTGTTCATATTGTCTCCTAAATAGTTTATATAGTTAAGGAAATGCAGAGGGCCTGTAACATTACCATGGGGAACGGCAGAAATCACTTCTGTTTAAGTCGATGACTACCGACTACTGACAGGAAATCAAATATCCAGTGACACAACTGAGACGATATTCCATAAGCACTGAATTTCACTACAGGCTGTTTTCGTCGTGGTACAATGTCAAAAGCCTTCTGGAAATCTAGAAACACGGAATCAGGTTGAAATCCCTTGTAAGAAACACTCAAAAATTGGTGTGTGTAAAGTGCTAGTTGTGTTTCACGGAAACAGTGATTTCTAAATCCATGTTGATGGTGTGTCAATAAACCTTTCTCTTCAAGGTACTTTATAATGTTCGAACAGAAATATGCTCCAGAATCCTGTAGCATATCTACGTTAATAATATGGGCCTCTAATTTAGTGGATTACTACTACTACCTTTCTTAAATATTGATGTGACTTGTGCAATTTTCCAGCATGCTACCGCTTCTGTACACTGAGTATTATCTTCATGGGAAAGAAAACATAGTGCGACTGAGAAGGAATCTTAGTAATCGTGTGGGGTTTCGACATATTGCGAGTGTTTCTTATTGGGAGACACAACTGTCGGGACGGATCGTGAAGCCATAGCGTCTTGTACAAATGTAAATTTATGCACAACTGCCTCTCTAGATGTGCGCTGGCGCTACAAGAATTCGATTATTAAATTCGTTGTTTTCTGGGCGTGTCTGATGTACCCGATGTACTATTCGTCTGAATGTTCTTTAGGATCGACGGATGGTGAGGAATCCTAGAATGACAGTGTGGTGTCACCGCCAGACACCACACTTGCTAGGTGGTAGTTTAAATCGGCCGCGGTCCATTTAGTACATGTCGGACCCGCGTGTCGCCACTGTGTGATCGCAGACCTAGCGCCACCACAAGGCAGGTCTCGTGATACGAACAAGCACTCGCCCCAGTTGTACGGACGACCTAGCTAGCGACTAGATGTACGAAGCCTTTCTCTCTCATTAGCCGAGAGACAGAATAGCCTTCAGCTAAGTTAATGGCTACCAACTAGCAAGGCGCCACTAGCCTTACAGTGATTGTAATTAAAGTCTCCTGTGTATCGTCAAGAGCGATGTACCACAATGATTGATTAAAGATAAGTATTAATCCAGCTACGTACTTTTCTTCATAGCATTAATTACGTAGCCTGTTCCAGTACTTCACGCCCGTCTGCGTTAGTCTAGCGTGCATTTTCAGCCATCTCGATCTACAAGGTGTTGGCCCAGCTGCCGACACATCAGACAGAATTTAAAATTAAATTTGTGAGAGTAACAGAAGACGAAACAGAGATTATAAAGTTTCTGCGCAACAGCAAGACAAACAGGAATGAAATACTTTACGTGACATTATCAAAGAACCAAGATGAAAATGTAAAATCGAAGATCTTGTCTAAATGCCGAATACTGAAAACAACGCACCCGTAAATACCAGGTGGAAAATGTAATTAGATATATACATATTTCGGTCGAAAGAAGTGAATGTCGCAGTTGCAAGAGGAGGTTGGTATTGACAACATGACAGAAAGAGTAAGGGAACTTTTAAAAGGTTGTGATCTCTTCCAGCGGACAGAAGTATCCACGATGCGGCACGAAGGATTAACGCACAATATAATTCGTCAGCCGATTTGTTCCTGGATGCTTTACCTATTCCTACCTCCGGCCACATGACGGTACGCCCAGCGATGCCGAACACGATCGTTTTTGTGGTCCTGGTGCTGCAGTGCGACGAGGCGTAGTATCGCACGGGTGCGCTGACCTCCAAATGTTTGAACACAGTACACACACGTCGCTCAGCGTTGTTGTGACACTACAGACCTCCCCCAGGGGCGTTGTCTCACGGCTGCCCTCTGCCATGACTTCGTTTTTATGGACAACAATGCGCGACCGCGTCGGACAGCGCAGGAGGTGGGGCTCTGGAACGAGGGGGTACTCGGCGAATGAACTTTTCTGGCCGTTCTGGCCACTCACATCCATTCAGCACCACAGCAGCGCATCCACATGTGCCCACAGCCATCCGTTAGGTGTCAACCGCTGAACGCCCTACCACGACACCTCCTCGTGGTCACTGCGGCATCACATTGCAGAGCATGCACTGCTGTATCACAGCACATCGAGAAAAAGGTATTGGCATATGATAGATTAATTCATCCAATTACCCGCACAGCGGGTGAAAACGTGGGGAGGAGTATTGTACCTTCTTATATCTTTCAGATTTTCGAGTCCAGCCAGTCCCAGTCTTACTCAATTTTTTGAAAAACACCATCTCTTTTTACGTGCTTCTGAATTTACAAAAATTGTGCCACAAAATTAGGATTTATCCAAATGTGAAAACATGTTTCGCATGAGTCTGTACCTGTGAATAAATATTCAGTTGAAATTTAAAAGCGTAGAAATCGTGAAAATCTTTGAATATGGTATTTAATAGTCTGGCTGTTACATTATTACCCTACTACAGTCCAATAACATTCACTATGAGAAATCAAGTGAGGCAGCAGTATTATTAAAAACCAGTTCCAAAACACATACATTTTGAAATAAAAGCTGCTGGAAAACAACACAAATTTCTTATTTCAATACAGGTGAAATTGTTAAGACATTAAAGAAACTCAGTTCATTTGCAAGTAGCACTTGTTCAACGGCAAGAGATCTTCTGCTTCAAGGTACAAGATAGTGTGTGACCGACAAAGTATGGCTTAACTGTCCACATTGTATATATACTGCTGGCTATTAAAATTGCTACACCAAGAAGAAGTGCAGATGATAAACGGGTATTCATTGGACAAATATGTGATTACACTTTCACGCAATTTGGGTGCAGAGATCCTGAGAAATCAGTACCCAGAACAACCACCTCTGGCCGTAATAACGGTCTTGATACGCCTGGGCATTGAGTCAAACAGAGCTCGGATGGCGTGTACAGGTACACCTGCCTATGCAGCTTCAACACGATACCACACTTCATCAAGAGTAGTTACTGGCGTATTCTGACGAGCCAGTTGCTCGGCCACCATTGAACGGACGTTTTCAATTGGTGAGAGATTTGGAGAATGTGCTGGCCAGGGCAGCAGTCGAATATTTCCTGTATCCAGAAAGGCCCGTACAGGACCTGCAACAAGCGGTCGTGCACTATCCTGCTGAAATGTAGGGTTTCGCAGGGATCGAATGAAGGGTAGAGCCACGGATCGTAACACACCTGAAATGCAACGTCCACTGTTCAAAGTGTCGTCAATGCGAACAAGAGGTGACCGAGACGTGTAACCAAAGGCACCCCGTACCATCACGGCAGGTGATACGCCAGTATGGCGATGACGAATACACGCTTCCAATGTGCGTTCACTGCGATGTCGCCAAACACGGATGCGACCATCATGATGCTGTAAACAGAACCTGGATTCATCCGGAAAAATGACGTTTTGCCATTCGTGCACCCACGTTCGTCGTTGAGTACACCATCGCAGGCGCTCCTGTCTGTGATGCAGCGTCAAGGGTAACCGCAGCCATGGTCTCCGAGCTGATAGTGCATGCTGCTGCAAACGTCGTCGAACTGTTCGTGCATATGGTTGTTGTCTTACAAACGTCCCCATCTGTTGACTCAGGGATCGAGACGTGGCTGCACGATCCGTTACAGCCATGTGGATAAGATGCCTGTCATCTCGACTGTCAGTGATACGAGGCCGTTGGTATCCAGCACGCCGTTCCGTATTACCCTCCTGAACCCACCGATTCCATATTCTGCTAACAGTCACTGGATCTCGACCAACGCGAGCAGCAATGTCGCGATAAGGTAAACCGCAATCGGGATAGGCTACAATCCGTCCTTTATCAAAGTCGGAAAAGTGATTGTACGCATTTCTCCTCCTCAGACGAGGCATCACAACAATGTTTCACCAGGCAACGGCAGTCAACTGCTGTCTGTGTATGAGAAATCGGTTGGAAACTTTCCTCATGTCAGCACGTTGTAGGTGTCGCCATCGGCGCCAACCTTGTGTGAATGCTCTGAAAAGCTAATCATTTGTATATCACAGCATCTTCTTCCTGTCGGTTAAATTTAGCGTCTGTAGCACGTCATCTTCGTGGTGTAGCAATTTTAATGGCCAGTAGTGTACTTAGATGACATAGTCGCCAATCTTGTTGTAATTCCTTGTCTAACAGTAAAATGACGGTTCTCACCATTTGGTAGTTGTATTTTTCCACTCTTATCACTAACGTCCAATTCTATAATTTCAGTTCGTGCAACCTGAGGCTCAACGCTTACCGAATTAGAAAATCAACACTAATCAACACTTGGATTCACAGTATACTCCTTTCTTTCTTGTTAGAATTTTCTCTGGCTATAAGTAACCTAGATTTGTAGATATTCTGTATGATGTATCGGCCTTTATTTTCCCTGTCAGAGCCTTTGCAGTGGAATTTTCATTACTTTCCAAAGTCATTGATTCCTAGGAAAGACTTCTTTATTTTCTTCTCCTTCTAATTGCTTTGTGCTTCGGCCCCGACCGCGACTAAACCACTGATCTCGAACTTCGGAACCCTAGCTCCCTTACATACCTTTAATCTACTTTGAGCATTGTGTTTTAACTTTCTTTCGATGACATCTTCTTTAATTAGCACCTTGTGTTCACATTGGGGAGGCCACGTTAATTCTATAAACAGCGGCTTTCCAGTTACTTCGTCGATCAAAATTTCTATTGGCGCTACACCAGTATTCACATGAGGTAGTTCATTCGTTGTTGTTTGAAACTGTCTTTAGCACTGGGGCCAACTGCTGCATGTGTTTGCACATTAGGTCCTACGAAACCTGCCATTCTCCTTCACTGCTATTTCCGCGATATTTCCTTGCAGGAGCTATAGAGTCATCTTTACGTGGATTATCCCTAACGTTATCAGAAACTCGTTGAATTTCTCTCTTGTAAACTGACTGCCGTTGATCACTGCGGTACCTTCTTTTTCTTAAAATAGTCATTCTGCAGACATCGTATTACAGTAACTACAGTACCTCTTTTCAGAGCATACATATGGACCAACACTGACCGGCACTCAGTTACGAATAGCACATACTCATCTCCACCTTTTCCAACTGGCGAAGGTCCTAAAAATCGTGTGCACGTAAATGCCATAGGGCTTTAGGCATTACGGGGAATTTTGTTATTTTACCTCCATAGCTCAGGTCATTCATTCTCTGCCTAACATTCTGCCACACTACCCTTCCTAAGTTTTTATAGCTTATATTTATTCATACGACTAACACAGTTTTATGCCATTGCAGCAATAACCCTGATAAGTACAGGAGATTAGCTGGTCTATTATCTGTCGAGAAATGCATATTTTTCACCAGTTGGGTTGTACATTTTCTCTCCAAAACAACACGCCCTGAACTGTTAACCCATGTCTCATCCTTGTTACGGCCAGCTACCCGACACTTGAAATAATTGTGACAAATGTGGATCCATTCTTTGTTCGGTCGGTATCTTTAGAGCTAGGGTATATTCATTGAGATTTTTAATTGGTTGCGTCATAAAACAGATGTGAAACATTTTCTCCACGTTGTTATTAACGAAAACTTACTGGTAAATGTGGAAGCATATCAGCAATTACATTTTATTTCACTTCTGCTACACTACAGAGAAATCCAATTCCTGGAGGAACAGTACTCATCTTTTTAATCTCTCATGCAACAATGTGCCGTTAGCCAACTGCGACAAGGCTTTATGATCTGCACAATTCTTTTTTTTTTCAGGAAGTAGATAACAGCAACGTTTGAAAATCCAGACAACAGCTGATGCTTCTTTCTCAGTTTCACTATAACTGATATCACGTTTACTTAAAAAACAGAGTGCGAAAACAATGCTCCAACGGTTTTCTGAAACCTCAAACTCACAATGAAATATTTCACAAGATATCCCATAATACGTTGCGTCTGTTGCCATCTTAAAGACTTCTCCAAATATTGAGTGGCCTAAAATTCTAGCTTATACCATCACCCATTTTTATATTTTCAAATGCTACTTGTTCCCTACCTCCCTAGTACCATTTTTGGTGTTTCTTTAACAGTTTTAATATGTCATGTTGGATGACTTCAAGGATTGATAAATATAGCGTATAGAAGCCTAAATACCCTAGGAAAAACTTCAATTGTTTCCTAGAAGCGAGAGGAGGACAGTTTGCAATCGCTTCTGTTCTTGAATCTGGCTTTATACCTATTCCACTAACAATATGCCACAAGTATTTCACTTGCTCCAGTAGTTCACATGTTCATCCCAAGTCTTAACAACTCTAATAATATCATTACTATTCGAGATTTGTCGGAAGCCGGCCGCGCAAAACAACACTATTAGTGCACGTCCTTGTCATCCAAAATCGCAAAAATTGCATATTTTCATTGTTACGGCGTGAATTCAAGCGCCGGCACGCCAGTCGGGAAAGACAGGGAAGGGAAGGCTGCGAGAAGAAGTCAGCCAATCGCACGCTGACTGACCCCCAGGATGACAATGCGACAGCAGTGGCCCCTATGTGAAGAGGACATAAGCGCCGCGACCGAGTGGTGACGGCTGTTCAATATCTGCTTCAAGACTATTGACTTGGGTACCAGCATCGACGCTAAATCACTTCGCTTGTACTATGTAACACAGACTTGGAATTGTCTATACTGCAGAAGATTGTATATTTCGAATGTCGCCTTTTGCTTGCGACACGTCTGTGTAGTTACAGGATTAAGTATTATATCTTATTCTTATTGTAATAAGACTCATTAACACGGCGTGTGTGATTGTTTGCTAGCGAACCGAGGACGCAGGATTCCGTGACACCACATTCATTCTATAATTAACTGACTAATGAACCTACCTTTGTAGCATGATACGACATAAAAAGAGATTCAAATCCTAAAATTTGCGGCAGAACGAAATGTTGATCCTAAAATTGTCACATACCTATTTGATAAATGCACTAAGCCTATACAAGCAACTGTCCATAAGAAAATAGTGTTGACAACAAAACAAAAATTATGTACATCTAGTAACAATATCACACGCGCCAGTTCATTACTGACACATACCAACATAAAATTTGCATATCAGGCACACTAATACACTTCAGACAAACAAAACTAACCATGTAATCAAATCCAGGAATATATAAAATTCAATGTAAGATACGTGATAAATTCTGTGTGGGTCAAACTGGACGGAATTTCAGTATTCGAAACCGAGAACACACTAGAGATAGCGGCAGTAACCCATGGATTTTCTTCCATCACTTGAAAACAGATCGACATATAGCGAACGACATGGAATCGGACGTCGAGGTACACGTTGCACGAAAAGGCCCACTAATGAGTATTCTCAAATGGACATATATTAGCACACACGGAATTACCCTCAACAGATATTAAATGAGCAAATAGATGTGAAAGATAAACATTAGATAGGAAATTTTATTTGTAATTTACTTGAGATTTCAGAGAATGCATGTTACTTTCCAAGAAAGGTAAATTCTTTATCAGCAAACACAACAGAGCAGATATCGAACAGTAAACAAAAAACTTCAGAAGACCAATCGGCAGGCGAATAGTTTCCTCGGCCATACGAAATACCGCAATAATCACTTATTTAGACAACTGATTTGGGTTTTGCTTCCGTTTCTTTCAAATAGTAAACGAACCAACCTCAGTTTCTGTTACACTGTTCCCTAGTTATTTTACTAGGGAATCAGGTGATATATCATACACAGTGGACATTTGGCAACGTATTTTATTCAGATATCGTTTACAATTGTAATTTGTGTGTGATACGTTACGATATTTTGCTGTCTCAACTCTTTACTTGAGATTAACACGGCGTTTACGTAGAGCGAGGCACCATGGGGCTACCATAATAGTGAAATAGTCATTCTCGTTGCCCTCTAATATGGTGTTTGATCACCTCGGACGGCCAACATAGTTGCACACCTGCATGGCATGGTTATCAGTCAGCTCTTGAAGGATATTTGGCCATTCCTCCATGACTGCAATATCCAGCTCTGCAATCGTAGTGGGAGGTGATGGTCTGACTGCAATGGGTCTACCAAGTGCATCCCACACATGTTCAATCGGGTTTAAGTCCGATGAACAAGCTAGCCACTCCCTCAGCTTCAAGCATGTTGTCCACCAGTGCAGCTCTGTGGGGATGTGCGTTTTCGTCCACCAGAAGGAACCCATCTCCTATGGCACCAGCGGAGAGCACAACAAAAGGTCGAAGGATCTCCTCTATACCTCTGAGCAGTCAAAGGGCCATTCTGAACGGCGTAGAGATTCGTAAGTCCGCCAATACTGACACCTGCTCACACCATTCGTCCACCACTATGATATGCTGATTGTTTCGGGTTCCACGTTCGCTCCAGAGGAAACGACGATTGACCGGCTGAACACAAAATCTTGACCCATCTGTGAACAGCGCCCGGCGCCATGTGTTACGACTCCAATTCCTCCGCCCAGTTTCTGCGGGCTAAGCGGTGTCGAGGTTTTAATGTGTAGAGGCCACACTCCCGAAGGCGTTTTCGGACTGTTTGTGTTGACATTGAGCGTCCTGTTGCTGCCTGGAGGGTGCATTACAGCTGAGTTGCATTCAACTTCCTGTCTCGACGGGCTGTTAGCAGGAGATGACGGTCATCTCTTGCTGGTATTACCCGTGGGCGACCGTGGCCTTGCCTTCTTTTAACGGTTCCTGTTATCTGAAATCGCGTCCAGGTCCTGGAAATTACGCCTTGGGACAGTCCAATAGCTGCAGCCACATCCCTCTGTGTCTGTCCCGCTTCCAACCGTCCTATGGCTCTCCATGCCGTAGCTTCGGGGAAGTCACGTTGTTGAGTTTCACTACCTGCTCACTACACTATCTGAACCCAACTGCTTGTGTAATTCGTAAACACAAGTCAACTCCAACCTCCTCTGCAGCAACTTTCCGTTATTACCACTATCTCGCCGGCCGGTGTGGCCGAGCGGTTCTAGGCGCTTCAGTCTGGAACCGCGCAACCTCTGCGGTCGCAGGTTCGAATCCTGCCTCGGACATGGATGTGTGTGATGTCCTTAGGTTAGTTAGGTTTAAGTAGTTCTAAGTTCTAGGGGACTGATGACCTGCCGGCCGAAATGGCCGTGCGGTTCTAGGCGCTGCAGTCTGGAACCGCGAGACCGCTACGGTCGCAGGTTCGAATCCTGCCTCGGGCATGGATGTGTGTGATGTCCTTAGGTTAGTTAGGTTTAACTAGTTCTAAGTTCTAGGGGACTAATGACCTCAGAAGTTGAGTCCCATAGTGCTCAGAGCCATTTCATTTCAACTGATGACCTCAGATGTTAAGTCCCATAGTGCTCAGAGCCATTTTCAGCCACTATCTCGGTGACCGTAATATTGTTATCTCCACTCCGTAGAACCGACAGACAGACGTCGAACCATTTTAGTTTATTTTACCGATGACAGTACTTCAGAACCTAGATATCTCAACTGATCCCCTAATTATTTGACAGGCGTAGTACACACTGTCTTGAGAATCCAGTAAACATGAATGCGGAAGTCAATAATCTAACTTTGTTAGAGAAAAGTAAAAATATAAAAAGTACGAAAAATGAACTCACATCGCACATTCATAAATTTAAGGAAAAATAGCAATACCGTTCTATAGGAATTCGACAAGAGATTAGAGTTTACCTACAACCTGTTATTACGAGTATAGAGGCCAGGCTAAGCAGCCTTGAAACTAGACGAAATAATTTAAAAATTACGCAAAAGAACGACAAAGAAGTGCTACTGACAAAAATAAAGGCCACTGTATCGAGCGCATTAGACTCGCAACTCGCAGAACGACACGACCAGTTTAATATCACCCTTAAAGCAATTAGTGAACATGTAGAAGAATTATAACCGACCACTGACGAACAAAAAGAACAACTTCGTCTGTTAACAAAGAAAGTCGAAGATTTAACGACGAAGATGACAAATTTGTCTACAAATACATAGAGTGATTCTGATGTCAGGCATCCAGTAGGGCTTAACTTTTGTAGACACAACAGATTATCAGACACTTGAAAATTTTAAACAAAGTCAGACTAAAATCAGAGACGTAAACAACGTGCGAGAACATTTGACACGTATCGAATGCAAAATAAACAGTAATGACGACGCCAATGACGTCATGTGTTCACACTCACTATCACAATCAGAAACTGGTAATGAAAATACCAATTTGTGACGTCTTTGTGATTTTCACAACGAAGAATATATGACAATGGGCCGCCTGTCAAGCACAGTAGAGAACATTCCAGCTACTGCCGAAACGACAATTTCGACTACAAGCACATTCCCATAGTTCGGGTATTTAAAAGTTTTCGAAACGTCAGCGATGACATCCGTCCCCAAGCATGGTTAGATCAATTTTTATTTTCAATACCACCAAACTAGACTTAAAGCCATAAACTGGAATTTATGTGTGAATATATCGACAGCGAGTCAGCTGTGAGGATGCGGTCTATAATCGGAGATTATCAAAGCTGATATTTACCACGATTTCCTGGCTGCTAATTGGTCGCCAGCTACTCAGTATCAAGTAAAACTTAGTACAATAATAACGAAAAATTTTGATCAAGCCGACTTTTCTAGCCCAGTAACATATTTTGTGGAGCTGATACACATTTGCTTAACAAAATTGCCTTCACACTTGCGCCATGTAATATTACACTACTGCTCATTAAAATTGCTACACCACGAAGATGACGTCCTACACACGCGAAATTTAACCGAAAGGAAGAAGATGCTGTGATTTGCAAATGATTAGCTTTTCAGAGCATTCACACAAGGTTGGCGCCGGTGGCGACTCCTAGAACGTGCTGACATGAGGAAAGTTTCCAACCGATTTCTCATACACAAACAGCAGTTGATCGGCGTTGCCTGGTGAAAGGTTGTTGTGATGCCTCGTCTAAGGAGGAGAAATGCGTGCCATCACGTTTCCGAATTTGATAAAGGTCGGATTGTAGCCTATCGCGATTGCGGTTTATCGTATCGCGACATTGCTGCTCGCGTTGGTCGAGATCCAATGACTGTTAGCAGAATATGGAATCGATGGGTTGAGGAGTGTAATACGGAACGCCGTGCTGGATTCCAACGGCCTCGTATCACTAGCAGTCGAGATGACAGGCATCTTATCCACATGGCTGTAACGGATAGTGCAGCCACCTCTCGATGCCTGAGTCAACAGATGGGTACGTTTGCAAGACAACAACCATCTGCACGAACAGTTCGACGACGTTTGCGGCAGCATGGACTATCAGCTCTGAGACCATGGCTGCGGTTACCCTTGACGCTGCATCACAGACAGGTGCACGAATGGCAAAACGTCATTTTTCGGATGAATCCAGGTTCTGTTTACAGCATCATGATGGTCGCATCCGTGTATGGCGACATCGTCGTGACGCACATTGGAAGCGTGTATTCGTCATCGCCGTACTGGCGTATCACCCAGCGTGATGGATAAGGGTGCCATTGGTTACACGTCTTGGTCACCTCTTGTTCGCATTGACGTCACTGTGAACAGTGGACGTTACATTTCAGATATGTTGCGACCCGTGGCTCTACCCTTCATTCGATCCCTGCAGAACGGTACATTTCAGCAAGATAATGCACGACCGCATGTTTCATGTCCTGTACGGGCCTTTCTGGTTACAGAAAATGTTTGACTGCTGCCCTGGCCAGCATAATCTCCAGATCTCTCATCAATTGAAAACGTCTGTTCAATGGTGGCCGAGCAACTGGCTCGTCACAATACGCCAGTCACTATTCTTGATGAACAGTGGTATCGTGTTGAAGATGCATGGGCCATTTGACTCAATGCCCACGCGTATCAAGGCCGTTACTACGGCCAGAGGTGGTTGTCCTGGGTACTGATTTCTCAGGATGTATGCACCCAAATCGCGTGAAAATGTAATCACATGTCAGTTCTAGTATAATATATTTGTCCAATGAATACCCGTTTATCTGCATTTCTTCTTGGTGCTGCAATTTTAATGGCCAGTAGTGTAGTAAGAAGATGCAAGGACGACCTGGAAGCTTTCCAGGGTTTTCTGCAAGAGCTAGAACTAGACACCATCAACTGTATCACTAGAAAACATGAGAACAGAAATCGTGACATTCATTACCGATCTGTGAACATAGAAATGACGAACGATTTCCCAAAACTCATCGTAACAGTGACAATTATTATAGACGACAAATCAGGCATCATCGGTAGGATTCACACAAGCAAGACAGAAACAATTTTTGTGTCAGAAGCCATTTCTGTAGTGACGAAAACTATCACGGTACTCGACAGAACACACTCTATGAAAGTGAGCACAGACACTACCACAGTAACCAGAAAAACTTTAGACGCAACTAGTATTCCACCACATAAATTTTGATACATCAAGACCACAGAACGCATAGCAAAACAGAAATTATGGAGACAGTTACCAAAATGGGCGACATTACCAAAATAATAACAGTCAACAATATAGTCAACATGGGCAAAAAAACTCAACTCGGTCACCCCCACCTTGATACATTGAGGTAATTGAAGTACACCAAACACTGTCAACAATGAGATGGATGAAAATAACACACTGTCGCAACGCCGGCAACTGACGACATTATAGACAGGACTGAAAACATCTCTGCCAAAACAGTAAATTTCGCTCGTCTTGAACACATAAGAGGTATTTCATTACGGGAATCAGATATTACACAGAATGCTATCGCACATTCAGTGATACGTGTTTCGTTAGATAATACCGCTCTGTTCTTGACTCCAATAGCTCCATATCACTGATTACCGAAATTGCATTCGATACATATACAAAGAGGACATTCATTGAATTTTCTCAATATGACAGTATTGAAGGGCGATCTGTTTTAACTGTTAAAATCCACGCAAAAGGTAACTGCATTTTGTACATATACAAAGACGTGCGTGGATTTTAACAGTTAAAACAGATCGCCCTTCAATACTGTCATATTGAGAAAATTCAGCTCTCAGTTATTACTGGTTTCTCCGTTTTCAGCTTACTGCAATTTAATTAAAGAAAGTTTTACACCAGCTCCTTTCTTGTTTTGTTTATTTATTTATAAAGCTTCTCCTGCGGTTATTCTTCAAACAAACACATGTACCTTGATTATTAGGTTCTGTCATGGTTTTCAGATGTCACCAAAAGCGTATAATACAGTTTGTGATATTTGTATTTCTCTCATTTTAGGGCAAATTGATACATGGAGAATGGATGTGAATGGGGAACAGTAAATGGAGAACTGTAAACTGTGAACACTGAATGGTAATAATAAGTGGTGAATGGTAAATGGTGGATGGAAGACAGTAAATGGTTAAACAATAAAGCACTTGTTGATTACTACCTAATAAAGTCATTAATACAAATTATAAAATGCGCTACTAACTTTATGTGTTTAATATTGCTTACAGGTGCGACTCACTTAATAAACTGATAGTACCAGGCATATTATTGCATTTTTCTCTTTTTAAACGAAGTCCTTTTGCGATCATTATGTAAACACCAGCGAACAATCTGCATACACAGTCTGATAAATCTTTTATAGAAATTAATAAGCCGTTTGGAAATCTAGCATGATGGAATCTATTTATTTGCAAAACTGTTTCTGTCTTGCTTGTGTGAATCATACCGATGATGCCTGATTTGTCGTCTATAATAATTGTCACTGTTACGATGAGTTTTGGGAAATCGTTCGTCATTTCTATGTTCACAGATCGGTAATGAATGTCACGATTTCTGTTCTCATGTATGTGTTTTCTCATTATGAGAGTATTGAAAGGCGATCTGTTTTAATTGTTAAAAACCACTCAAATGCCAAGGTCGCACAAAATATTTTTTATTCAAGACAACCTGTTTCAACAGTCTTAGCTGTCATCTGCAGATCTTAAACTTTTTTGTAGTAGAACATGTTAATTTTACGCTGAAGCTCATACAAAAGACGTCAAGTGGATAATACTCAGCATATTATAAACGTTTCTCATCGCTAAAATATTTAAAAACAAGCAGCAACTTGTCCAACAGGCCATGTCCATATACATATTTCTCACGGGTGCTTGTTACATGACACAAATATGGTACACAAGAGCACGACTGTTTGCATATGCTCGACACTAACGCAACTCAATATATTTCAGCAATGACGAATGTTTATAATGTGCTGAGCTTTATCCACTTGAAATATTGTACATGAACTTCAGCGTAAATTTACATGTTTTATTACAAAAATTTGTTTAACACCTGAAGATTACACCTAAGTGTTGAAACCAGTTACCTTGAATAAAAAATATTTTGAAACTTCCTGGCAGATTAAAACTGTGTGCCGGACCGAGACTCGAACTCGGGACCTTTCCCTTTCGCGGGAAAGTGCAAGTAGAGTACTTGCCCGCGAAACGCAAAGGTCCCGAGTTCGAGTCTCGGTCCGGCACACAGTTTTAATCTGCCAGGAAGTTTCATACCAGCGCACACGCCACCGCAGAGTGAAAATCTCATTTTAAAACATATTTTGTGCGATCATGGCGTTTGAATGGTTTTTAACAAAGACGACAGACTGTCACACATCACCTTTACGCAAAATCAAACTAGAAGATGCTATTTCAGGCAAAAGGTTTGATGTACGACATCAAACTACTTTGTATTTCACATGTTGAGGCCATAAATTTGTGATGAGCTTCTTAACTGTATCGCTTTTGTTTACAGAAATAATATTGGGTATAGACTTTTTAAATGACCACAAAGCCATTTTAAACTTTACTGATGCTGATATAATCTCAGAAGCTGAGGAGAAGTCAGTTATTCTGATATTTGAAGACTAGGTTTAAAGCCAAGATGAGGAAGTGAGTCTCAGACTCACAAATTTTCACCAGAATTCTTAAATGATGACGTTTACATACTTCTTGTGATGACGTTGCTCGTAAAATCGACATACACAGTTTGATTTCAGAGAAAATAGACTAAGTAGAGAGTTGTACTGAAAAAGGTAGAATTTTTTTTTTTTTTTTGACATTCTGCAGTCGCATTCAGTTGCTTTTACCGGCTGTACAGGTACTATAAAAGATTTTCGGTACATATTTCAGTCTATGCTACAGAAAGGTGTCATAGACCAGCAGTTGGTTCATACAACATCCCTCTGCCCATAGTAAAGAAACAAAATGGGTCAGTCAGACTTGTGTTAGATTCAATACAAATTAACACGATTGTCTTACCTAAGACAGATAGACCTCAAACCACATATAAATTACTTCAGAATTGTTATGGCATACTTGTTTCATCTTTAGTCGACTTGGTAGAAAGTGTCTGGAAAATATAACTAAACTCATAGTATAGAAAATACACCGAATTTCTCAATTTTGGGGTATGCATCAGTTACTGTCTGATTTTAACATTTCTTCTGCCACCTTCATTCGCAATTTAATTTCCATCTTACCCAAGTACTTGCAGCAGCACATACTTCACATGTTTATTACATACTCATAGCTGAAAATTCTTGGTCACAACATAACTGTACCCTCAATTGTTTCCTACATATATTTGAAGAATCAGGAACTGCTGTAATGTGGAAAAATGAGAATTTGGCAAGGCCAGAATAAGTTTCTAGGACACATCTGCAGGCATAAAGCTTCAAAACCGTGAGGCAGTTAGAGCCATTCTAATTCCTACCACGAAAAGAGAAGTTCGTAGCTTTCTTAGAATAATAAACTATAATCGACATTCCCTGTGTATGAAAATTCTTTTCACCCAAAAACTTTGTTATCCTACTGGTAAAAACACACTATGACATTGGGATGAACAGGAGCAAGAAGAGTTCGTAACTTTAAAGGATGCCCTTCTGAACGCTCCAGTTCATGCACATCTAGACCTGTCCTGCGATTTTTGTTTGGCCACCTATTGATGAAAAGATGGGTGCTCGTTTATTCCAGGAGTCTGAGGAAAATAGTGCTATTGTGCAAAGAAATATAGCTTCTGCTAGTCGTGTTCTAACGAAATCAGAAAGAAATTATTTGGTTACTAATAATCACTTGGGCATTTTCAAAATTTCATTTTTTCTTGTGGCACATTAAAGTCTACAGCGGCCATTGTGCACTACTGGTTTTAATATCTTGAAAACTGAAACTGAATCGTGTAGATTAAAACGGCAGAACCTTCAAGAAATCCGTTTTGTTGTAATTTATCTTCCTGGCTCACAAAATGTTGTCACAGACACTTTATGTCATGCACCCATTGGCTTAGCAAAAACTAATACGGAAATGAATCTTGAGATAATCTTCAGCATACTGTACACAGGAAGTTGCCTTTAAGAGCTTCATTGCTTCCTCTTTAAGAGATATGGCTCAGAAACAGGATAAGGTTCCTGTCGGGAGAGACCTGAACAATAAGTGTCATGACAAAATAAACGTAGACAGTATGCAAAAATGTTCTCTTTAAGCAATGAACTATCAGTGACTCACTTTGGGAAAACTTTTATCTATATGCCAATCATTTCAAAGAGTAAAACTATCCAATGTTGAGCACAAAGCACCACTATTTTATATCATTCCTACAAAGTTAAAAGAATTAGCAGGTTTAGATATTTAAGGCCTACTAGTAAAATCTGCCGGTCGTTGTGGCCGAGCGGTTCTAGGGGCTTCAGTCCGAAACCGTGCGACTGCAACGGTCGCAGGTTCCAATCCTGCCTCGGGCATGGATGTATGTGATGTCCTTAGTTAGGTTTAGCTAGTTCTAAGTTCTAGGGGACTGATGACCTCAGATGTTAAGTCCCGCAGTGCTCAGAGCCATTTGAACCAAATTTATTTCGTAAAATCTCAGAATGGATACTCATATGTTTTTGTTGCCATAGACCTAACTACTAAATTTATCTCACTCTACCCATTACGAAAACCACTAGAAAAACTTACTACATGCATTTGTATACTATTTTCTACATCAAGTAGGACATGTTGACAAGATAATCTCAGACAGTGGTCTCCAGTTTGTGTCAGGCACCTGGACAAGAACTTTAAGAAATCACAGAATTAAACCCATATTCAGCTCTCTCTAGTGGCCACAAGCTACTCCTTCTGCATGCGAGATGCAAGAAATCAATAAAGTTTACACATCATGCTGTCACTGACAACATCAGGATAGGGATAGACACATGCTCATGTTTCAGAGTATTTTAAATGAGTTGCCACACAGTTCTGCATCGTTGCCTCCCTTACTTGTACTTAAGAACGAACAGTCACCAGACCTAACTTACGCAAATTGTGTCATGAAGAGGTAACAGACTTAGCAATAACTAACATCAAGGAAGCTGCAGAGCAAAGCAAGAAGTCGCAACACGCTAAGGTAAGTGTCAAAAAACTGTACATTGGTCAGAAAGTACTTACGGAATCTCATCCATTGTCAAACAAAAATAAGCATCTAAGTTATAAGTTTTTCTTCATGTTCAGTGGATCTCACAGAACTCGTCAAATAGCACAAGACGATGCAGCAATAGTGAAAACAATGCATTTTAAAAAGACTAAAGTACTCCATCACATAACGTATGTCAAACGATTTGCAGAACAGTGATTTTTGTATTTTGCTCAGTTATGATCAACTTGAAAACTACTTTGAATTTTTACCAGTACAGTATATATTTTTGACATATTGTGTTCCTTATGATGTTTTGTGATCATCTTTTGACTTTGCAGTACATGAAATATGAGAACATTATCTTGTTGAAGTATGCATTCTTCTTTTTTCGTAAGTAATAACACACCTTCTTGTCTTCAGAACAGATAACATATATACAATGAATTTTGTTACTATGCATATATTCCTGATTCATGAGACATGTTTCTGCATAGGATGGACGATTAAATTAAAGCTATCTCACTATTATATGATCATACTATCATACTAGGCAGAGATGGAAATTGTGGATGAAAATACTATTCATATGCAAAAGTTTCCCTAGAGGTAGAACGTAAGAGTCTTTAAACTGTATTTTTGACCACAATTATTTCTGGTTCACATTTGAGTATTGATATACAGATGTACTTTAGTGTTAAAATGAGTATTTTAATGATTAATGTGCTACCAATCCACAATGTTTTTTCCCTTTTCGCATTTTAGGATTTGTTAATTAATTTTACTGCCATGGCATATATTAGAGTTGTGAAATGTATATAATTTTGTTGCACAGTTTGAAAGTTGCATAATATAGCTATTGACTTACATGAACTTATATATTACACTGTTATTGGTGCACCAATATAACTTTTAACACTGATTTGTTATTGTCATTTGGTGATGACAGTGGTATCTTGCGCTCAGGTGATATAATGCTTTCCTTCAGTTCCTGCATTTATGACGAAACTTTTTATGTATGATTTGCCTTAGCCTAGGAATGTGCACTTCATTTTGTTTACATAATGATTATTGCTGCATGTGTATGGGATAAGAAACTTTCCTGCACTGTCTTTCTAATGAAGTATTTTTCATGTTTATATGTGTTTGATAATGAATTTGGCCACATTGCTTGTCTGATTAAATATTTTTGTGAATATATTTATATCATGGTGCCCATAGTTTTATGAAAGCTCAATTACGATAAGCATTTACTGTTAGGAGCTGTAAATAACATGTCATGACTAATAAGAGAATTATGAAAACGGGTATAGGACGAGAGTAAATGGAGAATATAGCAGATGCACCTAGAAAAGAGAAAGAAATGAATAGAGATAGACAGAAGTAGTAAAGCATGTGAGTAGGCATGTCAAAGAAAGTTGCATATATGATATGGATGAAAAACATATTGATTATAATGCGGAAATATGAATGAGTACAGGCACGTTGAACAAATGTTATATTTCATGGTTGTCATTATGTGATAATGAAACATTTAGAGGAAGTATGGTCATAAGTTTTTTTCAGGTTAATTAAAACGAAAGATACTGTTATGGGGCTACAATGTTTTGGCAGTTAAATTGAGATGAAAGGTATTATGAGGAAAGTATGAGGTTTCAGAGAAAGTATAAGTTCTTGGAGTATTCATACAGTAAAGAAGTTAGGCAGCTGACCAGTACATTAGAGGAGCTTATGACAATAGAATGAAAGATCACACAGATGGACTGAGACTCTGAAGTGCACTCAGTTCTCTTTAATTTCCCGTACATGAACTATGACAGATTTGTTCATTTGCCCTTTTTTTGTGGTCTATATACCCTCTTGCTCTTACATTATGTCTGTGTGTTTTTCATGTATGTGTTTTTATTACCACTATTTCTACATTTTACTGTTTGTCGTTAGTACTAGGTAAGGAGACAGTTTCTGAGGAATTAGGTAACATAAGATCTATTATCGTGTGCACACTAGACTTTCTTGTATATTTTCATTATTATTTGTGTATAGAAAATATTCTCAGACATCAGGGTATCGTTAGTTTAGTATTGGAGTGAAGTGGTTGGGTCAAAATCGTAGAGGGAGACCGAGAAACGAATACATTAAGCAGATTCGAAAGGATGTAGGTCTCAGTAGTTGTTCAGCGATGCATTACTGCGACTGGACGTCATTGGTTATTTTACTACTTGTGACCATCAACACTGATGTTAAGTTTCTCGTTGTTTTCATTTCTGCTACTTCTCATTACTTTCGTCTTTTTTTTCGATTTACTCGCAATCCATGTTCTGTACTCCGTTCATACCGGCAGCATATTCTCCATGAGGACAGCAACGTCATTGATATCCTTTCACTTTGAATTATTCCACTCTTGAATATTTCTTTTATTTCAGTCATTGCTTCTCCGATGTATAGGTTGAACAGTGGGCCGAGAGACTACATCCCTTTGGACAACCTCGTCGCCACTGCTGTGGGGCTAATTTTCCACTGTAGTTACGGTAGGCCGAAGTTGTGGATTCGTGAAACGGCATCTGGTGCAGTATACCGCTAAGAAAATTTCTCCCTGCCACTGTTACATAACGCTGCCCCAGGGTCAGGTAACAGGATAGGAGAACGAAGGTTCTACAACGTTCCAACAAATTAGTAACACACACAAATAAGTTAAAAACGTTTCTTTGTCTTTGTCAGCCCGGGTTCTCGGGTTCGATTCCCGGCGGGGTCAGGGATTTTCTCTGCCTCGTGATGACTGGGTGTTGTGTGCTGTCCTTAGGTTAGTTAGGTTTAAGTAGTTCTAAGTTGTAGGGGACTGATAACCATAGATGTTAAGTCCCATAGTGCTCAGAGCCATTTGAACCATTTTCATCTTTGTCACTTGTTGAATGAATAATGCAATTTACAACAACTGTCTATTCACTTCTAAGAGTTTATTCAACGACGTTCCCTGTAAGTCAGTCCCGGACGACGACCTATCCAAGTGAGCGAGATCTTCTATCTTCGGAGTAGGCCTCTGTCCGTTGTCGTCCGGTCATTGGCGGATTGTAGTCGGCCGCCACTTGGCTGAGGCGAAGTCGATACCGCCCGTGGCTGGCAGACACTGGCGCAACTCGCGCAAGTGGCGAGTCTCTATGGCACTGACACCAGCTCGCATATTTGCGCCTGTGGTACTTTTGCCCTGGCCGTGTCTTCTTCGGACGACACTGACTTACACCCTTTTTAAACCGAACACTTCGTTCTTGACCTTCCTCTCTTACTGTTCCCTCTTGGCCCTTGTGCATTCGAACCTCTTGCACCATTTTAAATTGTTGAACACTTTTTCCAGGTTCACAAATCCTGTGAAGGAGTCTTGATTCTTATTTAGTCCTGCTTCCATTATCAGCCGCAACGTCAGAATTGCCTCTCTGTTACCTTTACATTTCCTAAAGCTAACTCATCATCACCTACCACATCCTCTGTTTTCTCTTCCATTCTTCTGTGTATTATTCTTGTCAGAAACTTGTATGCATAAGTCGTTAAGCCAATTGTGCGAGAAGTCTCGCATTAGTCGGCTCTTGCAATCTTCGGGATCGTATGGATGATGCTTTTCCGAAACCCAGATGAGATATATCACCAATGTCATATATTGTAGGTACCATCGTGAATATTCGTTTTGTTGCCACTTCCCCCAATGATTTTAGAAATTCTGATGAAATGTTACCTGCCCAACTGCCTTATTCAATTTTACGTCTTCCAAAGCCCTTTATATTCTGATTCTAATACTGGATCCCCTATATCTTCTATATCGACTCCTGTTTCTTCTTACATCACGTCATCCGTCAAGCCTTCCCCTCACAGAGGCCTTCAGCGTACTCTTTCCACCTATCCGGTCTCTAAATTGCATTTAACAGCGGAATGCACCTTAGTGTTATCACCCTTGCCTTTAATTTCAGCGAAAGGTGTTCTGACTTTTCTGTATTCTGAGTCAGTACTTACTAAAATTATTATTTATTTTTTCAATTTCTTCACATTTTTTCAGGCAGCGTCTTTCGCCTCAGCTTCTTGAATTTACTCTTTACTTCATTCCTAGTGACTTGTATTTCTGTATTCTTGCGTGTCCCTGAACAGTTTTGTACTTCCTTCTTTCATCAATCAGCTGAAGTACTTCTTCCCTTACTCATGCTTTCTTTGCAGTTACCTACTTTGTGGCCGGCCGGTGTGGCCGTGCGGTTCTAGGCGCTTAAGTCTGGAACCACGTGACCGCTACGGTCGCAGGTTCGAATCCTGCCTCGGGCATGGATGTGTGTGATGTCCTTAGGTTAGTTAGGTTTAAGTAGTTCTAAGTTCTAGGGGACTGATGACCACAGATATTAAGTCCCATAGTGCTCAGAGCCATTTGAACCTACTTTGTGTTGTATACATGGAAGAAGCCTGGAGATGCTGACAGGTGTCAGATAGATTATATAATGGTACGACAGAGATTTAGCAACAAGGTTTCAAATTGTAAGACATTTCCAGGGGCAGATGTGGACTCTGACCACAATCTATCGGTTATGAACTGTACATTAAAACTGAAGAAACTGAAAAAAGGTGGGAACATTAAGGAGATGGGACCTGGATAAACTGTATACACCAGAGGTTGTACAGAGTTTCAGCGAGAGCATAAGGGAACAATTGACAGGAATAGGGGAAAGAAATACAGTAGAAGAAGAATGGGTAGCTTTGAGGGATCAAGTAGTGAAGGCAGCAGACGATCAAGTAGGTAAAGAGACGAGGACTAGTAGAAATAATGGGGTAACAGAAGAAATATTGAATTTAACTGATGAAACGAGAAAACATAAAAATGTAGTAAATGTAGCAGGCAAAAAGGAATACAAACGTCTCAAAAATGAGATCGACAGGAAGTGCAAAATGGCTAAGCAGGGATGGCTAGAGGACAAATGTAAGGATGCAGAGGCTTATCTCACTAGGGGTAAGATAGATACTGCCTACAGGAAAATTAAAGAGACCGTTGGAGAAAAGAGAACCACTTGTATGAATATCAAGAGCTCAGATGGAATCCCAGTTCGAAGCAAAGAAGGGAAAGCAGAAAGGTGGAAGCAGTATATAAAGGGCATATACAAGGGCGATGTACTTGAGGGCAATATTATGGAAATGGAAGAGGATGTAGATGAAGATGAAATGGGAGATATGATACTGCGTGAAGAGTTTGACAGAGCACTGAAAGACCTAAGTCGGAGCAAGGCCCCGGAAGTAGACAACATTCCATTAGAACTACTGACAGCCTTGGGAGAGCCAGTCCTGACAAAACTGTACCATCTGGTGAGCAATATGTAAGAGACAGGCGAAATACCCTCAGACTTCAAGAGGGAATATAATAATTCCAATCCCAAAGAAAGCAGGTGTTGACAGATGGTAAAATTACCTAACTATCAGTTCAATAAGTCACGACTGCAAAATACCAACGCAAATTCTTTACAGACGAATGGAAAATCTCGTAGAAGCTGACCTCGGGTAAGATCAGTTTGGATTCCCTAGAAATATTGGAACACGTGAGGCAATACTGACCCTACGACTTATTTTAGAAGAGAACTTAAAATGGAAACCTACGTTTCTAGATTTGTAGACCTAGAGAAAGCTTTTGACAATGTCGACTGGAATACTCTCTTTCAAATTCTGAAGGTGGCAGGGGTAAAATACAGGGACCGAAAGGCTATTTACAATTTGTACAGAAACCAGATGGCAGTTATAAGAGTCGAGGGACATGAAAGGGAAGCAGTGGTTGGGAAGTGAGTGAGACAGGATTGTAGTCTATCCCCGATGTTATTCAATCTGTATATTGATCAAGCAGTAAAGGAAACAAAAGAAAAATTCGGAGTAGGTATTAAAATCCACGGAGAAGAAATAAAAACTTGAAGGTTCGCCGATGACATTGTAATTCTATCAGAGACAGCAAAGGACTTGGAAGAGCAGTGGAACGCAATGGACAGTGTCTTGAAAGGAGGATATAAGATGAACATCAACAAAAGCAAAACTAGGATAATGGAATGTAGTCGAGTTAACTCGGGTGATGCTGAGGGAATTAGATTAGGAAATGAGACACTTAAAGTAGTAAAGGAGTTTTGCTATTTTGGGAGCAAAATAGCTGATGATGGTCGGAGTAGAGAGGATATAAAATGTGGACTGGCAATGGCAAGGAAAGCGTTTCTCAAGAAGAGAAATTTGTTAACATCTAGTATGCATTTAAGTGTCAGGAAGTCGTTTCTGAAAGTATTTGTATGGAGTGTAGCCATGTATGGATGTGAAACACGGACGATAAATAGTTTGGAAAATAAGAGAATAGATGTTTTCGAAATGTGGTGCTACAGAAGAATGCTGAAGATTAGATGGGTAGATCACATAACTAATGAGGAGGTATTGAATAGAAGTGGGGAGAAGAGGAGTTTGTGGCACAACTTGGCTAGAAGAAGGGATCGTTTGGTAGGACATATTCTGAGGCATCAACGGATCACCAATTTAGTATTGGAGGGCAGCGTGGAGGGTGAAAATCGTAGAGGGAGACCAAGAGATGAATACACTGAGCAGATTCAGAAGGATGTAGGCTGCAGTACGTACTGGGAGATGAAGCAGCTTGCACAGGATATAGTAGCATGGAGTGTTTCATCAGACCAGTCTCAGGACTGATGACCACAACAAGAACACCTACTTTGTACCCATGTTTTTCTTCCGAACTTCTGTAACTGGCCTTTTTACAGATGTCCGTTCCTCAACAACTTAACTGCATTCTGAGCTATTCCTTAATGCAGTATCTACAGCCTCGAGGTACTTCAAGCGTATCTCTTGATTCATTAGCGCTTCCATATTCCAGTACTTTGCGCGCTGATTCTCCTTGATCACTCTCTTAAACTTCAGCCTAGTCTTCATCACTACTAAATTGTGACACTAGCCTATATGTGCTCCCGTGTACGCCTTGCAATCCAGTTTCTGATTTCGGAATGTCTGCCCGACCACGATGTATCTAATTGAAATCTTCCCGTGAGTCCAGGACTTTCCAAAGTACACCTCCTCCTCTTGTGATTCTTGAAGAGAGTATTCGCTATTACTAGCTGAAATTTATTACAGAACTCAATGAGTCGTGCTCCTCTCTCATTCCTAGTACCAAGCCCATATTCTCCCATAAACTTTTTGATGTGTTGGCAGAAGAGCCAACACCGTGTAGCTAGAGGAGGCCGAAATACACGCTTTTACGCTCACGCAAACTGGCGTGAGGTCTGGAACAGGACAATGTAATTAATATAGCCAATAACGTACGTTGGTGCTGGAATACTTAACTTTAATCCATAATTGGTGTACATCGCTCTTGACGGTACATGTTTTACAATGTCAATGTAAACTGGTAATGGCGCCTTGCTAGGTCGTAGCAAATGACGTAGCTGAAGGCTACGCTAACTATCGTCTCGGCAAATGAGAGCATATTTGTCAGTGTAACATCGCTAGCAAAGTCGTCTGTACAACTGGGGCGAGTGCTAGGACGTCTCTCTAGACCTGCCGTGTGGCGGCGCTCGGTCTGCAATCACTGACAGTGGCGACACGCGGGTCCGACGTATACTACCGGACCGCGGCCGATTTAAAGGCTACCACCTAGCAAGTGTGGTGTCTGGCGGTGACACCACACTTTTCTTCTACTGCTTCCCCTACAATCGCATTCCAATCCCCCGTTACTGTTAGATTTTCATCTCCCTTTACTTAACAAATTACCCGTTCGATATTCTCATATAATTTCTCTACCTCTTCATCTTCTGCTTGAGACATTGGGATGTATACCTGAACTATCGGGGTTTGCTGCCGATTCTATGGAGAATAACCCTATAACTGTTCACAGTACCTCACTTTCTGCCCTACGTTCCTATTCTTAACGAACCCTGCTTCCGTTATATCATTTTCGCTGCTGTTGATATTATCCTTTACTCGCCTGACCAGAAATCCTTGTCTTCTTTACATTTCACTTCACTGACCTCCACCATATGCAGATTAAGTCTTAGCAGTTCACTTTTCAGATTTTCTGTCTTTCCTATTACATTCAAACTTCTGACTTTCCGCGCCCCGACTCGTTGAACGTTATCCTTTCGTTGGTTATTCAGTCTTCATTTCACGGTCTCCTCCCTCTTAGCAGTCCCCTCACGGAGATCCGAATGGAGGACTAGTGCAGAATCTTTCGCCAATGGAGAGATCACCATGATACTTTCTCAGTTGCAGGCCACATATCCTGTGGATACACATTATGTGTCTTTAACGCAGTGGTTTCCATTGCCTTCTGCATCCTCATGCCATTGATCATTGCTGGTTATTCCGTTTAATACGGGCAGTTTACATCCCAAGGCAAGAGTGCCCTGAACCTCTGTTAGCTCCTCCGTCGTCTTTGACAAGGCCGTTGACAGAATGAGGTTGACTCCTTGTCTAAAAGTCTTCGGGTGCCGTTGCTGTTGATTTGGATTCAGAATCTAAGTGGGAGTGGGGCTCGAATCCGGGACCGGGAAGTTTTGATCGCTAATCAAAGACCATATCACTAGACCACGGCTGCACATTTTGGAGCGGTTCACTCCCCATACTGGCGATTATGTGCGAGGGAGAAGTTGGCGGGCTCTTTGGCACATTTCACTGTTGTCCTAGTTGTTCTGCCACCTACCAACTTCCCAGTGACTTCTACAGATATAAACAAACACAGTTTTGCAATCTCTACTCAGTGGAACAGTGTATGCACATTATGCTTTGTAATTGACTATGTGATGCGAGTTTACGCTGTGTACACCTTGAAACTGGATGACTACAGTATCAAAATTTCGATGATTAAGCCAAGAGGACAACAGTCGCAACATTACCTGAAATGCACAGACATAATCTTCAAATTCATGATCTCTGAACAGCAGTATCCTCAGTCACTGTAGGCACAAAACACTAAAATCCAGCCCTGAGCTGAAACGCGACAAATTTGGAGGATTTAGTGAAAGACTATTACGAAAATAATGCTCTCATACTGAAACGCGTATGTATTCGGTAGCAGCGATGGTGAGGCATGACAGAATCTCTGACCAGAGAGTTATTTATCGTTGCTAGTCTGCGCTTGACCGCGCGAGAGTTCAGTTCAGTTGCGAGAAAGTAGTTGTACGTAGCGAGTCGCGAGAGCATGTAGTTCGTTCGTGCTAGTAGCGCGCGAGAGACAGTCGCAGTTGTGTGTGAGGAGCCGGCGGGCGTCGACATGGGGCTCTGGTCAAGGTTCAGGACGAGGTGTATTTTTAAATAAGGTAATGAAGCAGCATTGCGCTCATCTGATAATGTAATGTATCTTAACAGTAATTAATTTGTTCAAGAATCGCCCCAATAATAATTTTGTTCTGAAAGCAATTTTTCAAGAAAATAATCATTACAATTGAAACAATACTTCCTATGCTTTTCCTGCCAGAATCAATTTATCAGATTTGCACAGGGCCTAAGGTCAGCGCAGATGACCTTATAAAATTTATCAGGTTGATCATAACGTTAATTTTGTGGGGACTTAATATTTTTGCACATTGTTATTATCATTGAGTTTTACTACTGTGGGAAGCTAACATTTGGCTCTATTTGCAATTTCATTCAATTCATATTATTTAAAAATAATTCCGGGGAGGTTACACTTAGCACGATGAATATTCACATTTAAATAAATATTTTTTTTCATTTCTCTGCGGAGGTTACACTTGGCGACATCCAGTCCAGGATCGTATTTCGTTGAGAATCTTCTGAGAAGTAGTCAGATATTTGCTTTTATT
This sequence comes from Schistocerca piceifrons, assembly GCF_021461385.2. Classification (NCBI taxonomy): domain Eukaryota; kingdom Metazoa; phylum Arthropoda; class Insecta; order Orthoptera; family Acrididae; genus Schistocerca; species Schistocerca piceifrons. The sequence continues at coordinate 38,459,142 of NC_060144.1, read as the reverse complement.
TACTTAATATAATTAGCATTTGGCGCAACGCTTGTACTAATTTTATGACTTTCTTTCCTCAGATCATCGGCAATTCGTTGCTCTGTTGTATTTGTGTTTGTTGCTTTTTGCATTGTGCTTATTTCATGTGTGAATAATTGTGACTATAGTAAAAATGCCGCGAAAGACTGTGAATAGTGTATCGCGAGGTATTATGAATGAAATTACCGACTTAAACAACTTCACTGATAGTACTTGACACGCAGTGTAATGATGACAATCCTGCGTTCACTGACAATCAGTGCGTTCCAACCACTAATGATGATTTTTATCTTACTGATGAACAAACGAACTCAATTGTCTCCTCTGTTAATTTGACGACAATTGATGACGCGGGGCGCTCTATTGTAATGAGCGCCGCCCAGCTTAACACACCCGGTTTGGAAAATTCAAATAACGTACAGACAAATTTTTCTAATGAAAATGGACAGTGTACTGAAAGTACGACGGATCCATTTAATTCCGAAATAGTGACCGACAGTGTACATTCGACTGGCAAACCTTTTTGTAAATCTCAGAATAACCAAATGGTTACAGAAAGCGAGACAATTCCGGATCCGCCATTAAACAGCACAGAGAATAGAAATGGTAATTTTGTGTCGGATCCAGTTATGGCATTGTTGCTACAAATGACTAAGCAGTTTAATGAAAAATTTGATAACAATTTCAAACAACAGAGAGAAGATTTCAGAAAACAGAGTGAAAAACAAGACAAACTTAGTGAAAAATTAGACAACAATTCCAGACAGATTAGTGAACAGATCAAACAGCTTAATGAAAAACATGACAGCCTTAATGAGAAATTAGACAACAACTCTAGACAGCTTAGCGAGCAGATTACAGCCGTTGCCGCGCAGTGTCATGACACTAAGGAACAGTTACGCAAGGAAATTGAGGCTTGTTCAAGAAAAAGTAGCGAAGAAATTAGATCTGTTGCGCAAGAATTAAGGGAAATGCAAAGAGCTACAACAGAAACACTTAGAGACGAAATTAGCGGAGTCGCTAAACAATGCTCTGAAATAGGTATACAATTACGTGACGAGTTTAAACTAATGACAGCAGAACTTTCGCGCACAATGGATGAAAAGATTGACGCGAAATTCGACCAACAGAACACTCAAATTGACGAACGTTTTAGTCATCACATACAAAACAGTGATACGCGTTTCCGCAAATTCATACAGGATCAAAATAAAGTAAAACGACAAGTAATGGAAACAATCACAGCACAGAGACAGGAAGACAAACGTAAATTGTTCGCGAAAGCAAAGACATACGTAGACAACAATATTGCTACAGTGTCCGACGAAATTAATACCATCAAACAGTCGAACACAGAATTACGTGACGAAATTTTCGATCTTAAATCGAAAACACATACACAACAGATTTTCAAACAGTGACCGACAGACTCGAACAATTAGAACTAACACAGGATTCCGATGTCGTCAAAGCTGACGTTAAAAAACTGAACGAAACTACACGTAAATTGCAAAAACAGATTAATGCCTCTGACACTAAAACTGATGATCAGGTAAAAATACTGACTGAAAAATGTGATGAATTGGCCAGTCGTATTGATGTTATTGAAAGTAATAATGAGAGCAAATCAGACAATACTGCACCGATTTCATTTAATCAAACACCTGAATTTCAAAATCTACAGCAGACGATTAATGAGATTGATTCGTCTAATAACACCTTGCTTAGAAAATTGTCAAGTTTACAGGAAGAGGTAACAGAGATAAAAAATGTTTCAGCGTTTAACACATCACAGCAATCGCCACTTAATGAACATTTGCCAGACTCACGCAGCGCGTATAACTTGGGTAATCTACAGAGAGTACGGGACTTAGATTCCGAACAGACACATACAAATAGGTTCCCTTACAATCATGAACCTGTTCCGTCATACAGAGACGATAATTTCGATTACAAACATTTTCTATCAGTGAGAAAATTTAAAGTGTTTAAAAATGACAGAACGCAGATTCACCGACTGGATTGGATACAACAGTTTAGCTTTGCTTTTCCACCGACTTGGCCCATAACACACAAACTTGAATTTATTTGCAGTTTTTTGGAAGGCGAACCGGCAACTCGTATGAGACCGATCGCGAGACAATGCTATTCGGTAGAAGAGTTTCAGAATGCTTTTCTATCAGCGTATTGGTCGAAGACGACACAGCGCGGGATTAAAGATCAACTAATTAGCTTACTGAATTATGAGAACTCAAACTTTCCCAGTGTCACTCAATTTTTTGAACACATGGTGCAACAAAACCAGTACTTAAGTGAACCATATAGTGAATCTGCTTTCATTCAATTATGTATCTCTAAATTACCACGATCATTAAGAGTGTCACTTCTAACAGGTCAGCAAAAAGAAAATATTTCGGCATTCAGGGATCTGCTGCAGCTTTTGGAAGTACAGCAATCTGATTATTCCTTTGTAAACAAAAATTTTTCACATAATAATCAAGGTCAACAAACTTACAGTAATTATGATCAACCACGTAATTTCAATAGTAAAAGTAACAGACGCTTTAGGAATGACAACCAACAGAACTTTAATAACAGGCAAAATTCTAATTATCAATATCGTCAAAATTTTCAGTAACAGGAACCACATTTTAGTAACAATAGACGTTTTCCACCACAACAGCATGAAAGTCAGCCGGCTAGCATACCTAACCAACAATGGAATGCACAAGGTCAACCAGGCTTTAATGTTTCGCCGCGTGCACGTATAGTTCAGGGTACAACAAATGGTAACGCACGGCGGCAAGGAAATAACTATGTGCAGAAAACACAATACTTCAATTCCTATCGCAATGCACCGTATAGGAATGACTATTACGACAGACGTAAAAATAATGAGGACAATTTTCAGCGTACATCTAACAACAGTCGGTCATACCAACAGCAAAATTATCCACAACAACATATTCTAGTGAATGAACCCGACAGTAGGTATCATCCAGAGCGTAATACGTCTGGAAAAAGTAATAGAACAGTTCAAATAGTAGAAATACCACAGAATCCTCCTGATAATAATAACACGTCAGATAGAATCTGACTAGATACTGTACAGGTCGCATCTTCCAGTAACACAGGCACTACTTTTTACACGCAGAATGTTGTTCACGAAAATGTTATTACTTTTGACGATATCAGAGACACTCTTTTGCAGGAAAGACCAGTTGTTCAAAAAACCATTTCACATCCTGTCATCGAAATTAAAATAGGTTCATCGAAATTTTCAGCAGTAATCGATTCCGGATCACCTATGTCAGTAATAAATGAAGAAACTTTCAACGAGTGCAACAAAGAAAATGCGTATCCTACATTACCATTAGGCAAAACGAAAGTGAAAGGAGCAGTATCGAGTAAAGGAGTAGACGTTAAATTACAGACACATTTATCATTTTGCATTGCAGATCATACTTTTCACTCAAATTTTTGGATTGTTCCTTTATTGACAACAGACGTTATTTTAGGTACGAATTTTCTGGTACAACACGACGCAGTTATCGATTTTCAGAATTCTTATTTAATGTTAAAAGATGAAAATGTACAACTTGCTTTAGAATTTCAGCACTCACTATCTGCGGAAGAACAAACAATTAACCGCACAGAGGTCATTTCCGCAACGCGTAACATAGACTGTAACTCCACATTGTTCACAGATACGTATGTGCATAACTGTAACACTCCAGACGAAGCTGACTACGACGTAATGCAAATGATTTCTGATAAAGTCAAACAAAGCAGTGCAAATACAGACGACGAACGCACGCAACTACACAAAATTCTTTTACAGCAAGCTCCAGTTTTTGACAACATTCCTGGTACTATGTCCGGATTTATGTATGAATTTCAAGTCAAACAGCACGACACATTTAAAGCTAAGCATTATCCCATTCCACATATCCATAGAGAACAAGTTAAGAAAGAATTGCAAGATATGCTCGACCAAGGAATTATTGAACCAGCAGTTAGTCCGTACATAAACCCGCTACATATTGTTAAGAAAAAAGATGGCTCACTTCGCCTCGTACTTGATTCACGTCACATTAATGACATAATTATTAATGAAACAGATCGACCACAGACATTAGAGGAACTTCTACAGAAATTTCACGGTACTGCTATTTATTCTACATTAGATTTGAAATCGGGATTTTGGCAAATTCAACTTCATCCGAATTGCAGAAAGTATACAGCTTTTCTCTGTTTTGGTGACTGTTATCAATTTTGTAAATTACCATTCGGTTTAAATATTTCTTCTGCAGCTTTTATTCGCGGTTTGAATACTATACTTCCGACAGAATTTAAAGACAGAATCACGACGTACGTAGATGACATTCTTATCGCAGAAGCTAACTGGTCTGAACACAATATGATTCTAGAACAACTGTTGCAAACTTCTCATACACAAGGACTTACAGTAATCTTAGTAAATCGCACTTTGGCAAAACTTCTATAAAATTTCTTGGACACGTAATTTCAGCAGAAGGCGTTGCGCCTGATCCGGAAAAACTTCAAGCTCTACGTGACGTTACTGTTCCTTCAACGAAGAAGCAACTACGCAGTTTTTTGGGCTTCATTAACTTTTTTCGTAAATTTATTCATCACTCTGCTTTACACACACCTAGATTATGCCAATTAACAGGTAAAAACAGTATTTGGTCATGGGATAAGCAAGCACACTCTGAATTTGTGAACCTGAAAGAAGCCTTGTTGAATGCTCCACATTTATCGCACCCAGATCTTACCAGAAATTTTTCCATTGCCACCGACAGTTCCAACACAGCTTTAGGCGTACATATTTTTCAGGAAATTGAAGAAGATGGTTGTACAGTAATTAAAAACATCGCATTTGCAAGTCGCATTCTGTCACCTGCTGAACGAAATTATTCTGTTACAGAACTGGAAACGTTATGTGTTGTTTGGGCTTTTACGAGATTTCGGCACTTTCTTTATGGCAAACGCACCACCGTTTACACAGATCACAGAGCGATACAATTTGTACTTTCAGCTAAATTTACTCACGACAGGCTAAGTAGATGGAAGCTTTATCTACAGGAATTTAATTTTACAATTGTTCACATTCCCGGCACACAAAATGTTGTAGCAGACGCACTATCTCGTTCTCTCAGCAACAATCAACAAGACGTCGCAACCAACTTCTGCAAAGCAAATTTCAGCGTCATGTACATTCAGCAAGTTGCATCTGAAAATTTTATTTCGTCGTCATTACAGGACATAGCAAAAGAGCAAAGTAAAGACAATGTGTGGAAAGAAATTAAACACCTTTGGCGAAATAAGACTAATGTTACGATTAGAAACCATTACACGGTACGCCATGACATTCTATTTCGCCGCTCTCGTTCTGACAGCAACAATTGGTTATTATGCATTCCTGACGAACTGGTTAACAAATTAATATGGTATATTCATTTAAGTTACGCGCATTACGGAGCACGAAAATGTTTTCTTATACTGAGACAGAACTGTTATTTTGCCAACATGGAGAAACGTATACGACGAGTTTTAGCGTCATGTAAAATTTGCCAGAAAGCTAAGTCAGACACCACATATTCCTCCATTATATCCCATTGTACCAGTTAAATTAAGACATATGGCCGCAGTAGACATTTTTAGTCCAATTCCGAGAACTAACAGAGGTTTTTGCTACATCTTTGTCGCTGTCGAACTCACTTCAAAATTTGTTACTTTCACTCCGTTACGCAAAGCTACTGCTAAAACCGTTTCGAAAGCATTTGTAAAACATTTTCTATTTCATGTAGGGCATGTGATGAGAGTAATTTCCGATAATGGATCACAATTTCGTTGTGCTATATGGACACGCATGTTACGAGCTAGAAACATTTCTCCGATCTATATATCCAAGTACCATGCTTCTTCGAACCCTTGTGAACGATTAATGAAAGAAATTGGTAAACTGTGTAGAATATACTGCCACAAAAGACATATTGATTGGGAGACACACATATTCTAATTCCAAGATGTAATTAATTCCATTCCAAATGAATCCACTATGCTATCTCCGTCTGTTATACTGAAAAATATTGAACCACCTAACAAAATTAAAGAATTAGTAACATTTCCTACATCTCGTCGATTACGACACCACGAAATAATTGACATTGCACTGAACAACATCAAACGTGCCGCAGAGCGCCGGAGAAGACAGCAAAAACAGGTTTCTACACGCCGAGACTTTCACATTGGACAGAAGATATTAATACGTACACACTATTTATCCAGCAGAATAAAAGGTAAGTGCAGTAAATTTGAACTTCTATACGCAGGTCCATATCGTATTCGCAGCATTCCTCACCCCAATGTTGTACACGTCGAAACTCTGAGAACCAGAAAAAGTAAAGGCAACCACCATGTCTCTAACATTAAACCCTTTATTGAGTGAAGACACTTTATGATTTAACATGCTATGATGCCATTTACACATTTTATGACTATTTCTGCAATTATATTCGCATGACTACCTATTGATGATTATCGTATTTTTTCTTGGCAAGTGCCCGGCAAGGTAAGGTTAGCAGGTCGCTCTTGTTGTCGTTACACATCAGACCGTGCATATTTTTTCAGATGAACTTACACATTTTATAACCACTTATGCAGTTATACACTCCTGGAAATTGAAATAAGAACACCGTGAATTCATTGTCCCAGGAAGGGGAAACTTTATTGACACATTCCTGGGGTCAGATACATCACATGATCACACTGACAGAACCACAGGCACATAGTTACAGGCAAAAGAGCATGCACAATGTCGGCACTAGTACAGTGTATATCCACCTTTCGCAGCAATGCAGGCTGCTATTCTCCCATGGAGACGATCGTAGAGATGCTGGATGTAGTCCTGTGGAACGGCTTGCCATGCCATTTCCACCTGGCGCCTCAGTTGGACCAGCGTTCGTGCTGGACGTGCAGACCGCGTGACACGACGCTTCATCCAGTCCCAAACATGCTCAATGGGGGACAGATCCGGAGATCTTGCTGGCCAGGGTAGTTGACTTACACCTTCTAGAACACGTTGGGTGGCACGGGATACATGCGGACGTGCATTGTCCTGTTGGAACAGCAAGTTCCCTTGCCGGTCTAGGAATGGTAGAACGATGGGTTCGATGACGGTTTGGATGTACCGTGCACTATTCAGTGTCCCCTCGACGATCACCAGTGGTGTACGGCCAATGTAGGAGATCGCTCCCCACGCCATGATGCCGGGTGTTGGCCCTGTGTGCCTCGGTCGTATGCAGTCCTGATTGTGGCGCTCACCTGCACGGCGCCAAACACGCATACGACCATCATTGGCACCAAGGCAGAAGCGACTCTCATCGCTGAAGACGACACGTCTCCATTCGTCCCTCCATTCACGCCTGTCGCGACACCACTGGAGGCGGGCTGCACGATGTTGGGGCGTGAGCGGAAGACGGCCTAACGGTGTGCGGGACCGTAGCCCAGCTTCATGGAGACGGTTGCGAATGGTCCTCGCCGATACCCCAGGAGCAACAGTGTCCCTAATTTGCTGGGAAGTGGCGGTGCGGTCCCCTACGGCACTGCGTAGGATCCTACGGTCTTGGCGTGCATCCGTGCGTCGCTGCGGTCCGGTCCCAGGTCGACGGGCACGTGCACCTTCCGCCGACCACGCGACAACATCGATGTACTGTGGAGACCTCACGCCCCACGTGTTGAGCAATTCGGCGGTACGTCCACCCGGTCTCCCGCATGCCCACTATAGGCCCTCGCTCAAAGTCCGTCAACTGCACATACGGTTCACGTCCACGCTGTCGCGGCATGCTACCAGTGTTAAAGACTGCGATGGAGCTCCGTATGCCACGGCAAACTGGCTGACACTGACGGCGGCGGTGCACAAATGCTGCGCAGCTAGCGCCATTCGACGGCCAACACCGCGGTTCCTGGTGTGTCCGCTGTGCCGTGCGTGTGATCATTGCTTGTACAGCCCTCTCGCAGTGTCCGGAGCAAGTATGGTGGGTCTGACACACCGGTGTCAATGTGTTCTTTTTTCCATTTCCAGGAGTGTATTTATGTGACTACTTATTGATGATTATCGTATTTTTTCTTGGCAAGTGCCCGGCAAGGTAAGGTTAGCAGGTCGCTCTTCTTGTCGTTACATATCAGTCTGTGCACATTTTTTTTAGAGAAACTTACGTATCTTATAAATAATTATGCAATTTTGCCTAGTGACATAATAATTTTATTAAATTCTCTCCATTAAAGTCTTTAATTCTCGCCTCTATTAACTACACAACATACAAGCTGAACACAAAGAAGGTCATATTTCTTGTCATCATTTTTTTTATGTATGTACGATTGTTTCATGTTTGTTGGTATGCACTATAAAATGGTTAAGATATAGCAAACACCAGTTGACTTTGACATTTTTTGCCCTATGATATCTCAACATCGTGACTGTTTTACATTTTTTTTTTGCTGCTGCATTGTGATATTCTGTGTACACTTTTTGCATCTGAACACTGTCAATGTCTTTGACATTTACGTTTTCTGTCATGTTATGCTGTATGCTTAATGATGTTACCATAAACCGGTCATTATTTAGTGAGTATATGATGTAAATGCAAGACATTAATCTTTGTTCATCATTTTCAGAAAGAAATAGCGTGTAAAGGAAATAAATTAAACAGAAATGGGAATTTCACCTACGGAATAGACGAAAGAAGATACAAAAACCTTATGAGGAAGAGTAAATGGATCAGAATTAACAAGCATTAACAAGAATATACTATACATTGTAGAATAGCAGTCTTAACTAATTTTTTCTTTCAGAATACGAAGCGATTGATGCAGGCTGTCAGACAGAACTGCACATCTTAGTTTTAGTGATGAAATATGCTAGAGATAAGGAATAGTTATGTAATGGGTAATGAAGTGATTTTTTTGCAGATGATAATGAATGCTGATGAATAATGATGAAGAATATGCTACTATGAATAATGAAGTTTTTCTTTACAGGTGATGATAATAATGGAGTTATGATAATATGGATAATGAAGTGATGGATAATGATGTTTTTTCTTTACAGATGAGGATGATGTTGAAGTTTATGTATTTATGCTATGTAGTTCTTTAAGTATGTGTTGTAGTTTGTTTTGACAGTATGTTTTATATCGCATGGTATGATGACTGAAGGTTTTGGAAAGGACAGCTAGAGAACAAATATTTTTATACACATTTCACTACCTGTTAATTCAAAGTTTACTTCTTTTCAGCATAAAATGCGTTTCTTCTTTCAGCTTAATAATCCATTTTCTTATATATTTTTGCAGGAGAAATTATTTATGAAATTAATGTGCTATAAGCAGTTGTTCATTAAATCTATGTCATTTATGAATGTGATTACATATACTCTACTTGTTTCATAACGTTGCTACAGCTGACTCATGACAAATGACGTTACACATTTTCATTTACAGGAACAACCCAGAAGCAATTTTTTTTCTTTTTCTTGCTTTCCCCTATAATTACCCAAAGCAATGTAATGCTAACAAAAAAAAATGTATTACCAGTCCCAAATAATGCTACCCGTTTAAGAGAGTTCTTAATAATACTGATCAGCTCTGAATAGTATGCCAATTGAATACATAAATATTATGCGCATAATTTCAGTGAATAATACTTTTATTCTACTGTTCTCTGTAAAATGTTCTCTATAAAACGAATGACTTCTGATGATTTGTAAATAGGCAATCAATTTCAATGTTATCTGTAAAACGAATGACTTCTGATGATTTGTAATTAGGCAACGAATTTCAATGTAAAACGAATGACTTCTGATGATTTGTAGTTAAGCAACGAATTTCAATGTTATCTGTAAAACGAATGACTTCTGATGATGTGTAATTAAGCAACGAATTTCAATGTTATCTGTAAAACGAATGACTTCTGATGATTTGTAATTAAGCAACGAATTTCAATGTTATCTGTAAAACGAATGACTTCTGATGATTTGTAATTAGGCAACGACTTTCAATGTAAAACGAATGACTTCTGATGATTTGTAATTAAGCAACGAATTTCATTGTTATCTGTAAAACGAATGATTTCTATGATTTATAATTAGGCAATGAGTGCCAATGTTGTCAGTAAAACGCCAAACAATGAACATTATTCTGTAATACTACATACATGGTACAGAAATGTTCAATAACTGGGCAATGAATGCCGCAAACTACTAATGTAATTTTCAGTGAAGACTAGTATGTGACTTAATATCCTTCACCTTCTGGCCTAACTACCCTGAATTACTGCAATATCCATTTGTCCTGTATATCCTCATGATCATGGAGCACTATATTTGGTTTTTGCACTAATTCCACGTTGGTGTGCCTTGTAAGAGCGTGGTGTTGACACGACATGCTGTCCACCATCGTGAGCGATGGAGTCGTTATTATGGTCCCACTGTTTGGTGTACCTGATGTACTGCCAAAATGATAACATGGAATATTACTACGACATTTCAGTGTCTTGGCTACGCTGATAAACACTTCTGGGAAAAGAACTTCAGATTGTCTCACTTGGTGTTGTACTTCTGTGGAAAGATATGGACTTTCAGTGCAGCTGCGTGCAACCTACGTGCTACAACCATGACGCAATCCTTCCTATTCCTTTCCTAATTCTTGTAAAATGAAAAAGTCATGTACAGTGCGTGTGCATTTCCTTTCATTTGTTAATCAGTTGTCCTGAAATTACTAAAGACTTCTCTAGTGCATGTGGACTTTATTACACTCCTTGATTTATTTGTTTGTTGTAGAAAAATACTAGAGAGTATTACAGTGTGTGTGCACTTTTGCCATTTGTTAATATGTTTTGTACTTAACTTCAGTGAGTGTACACTTCATGCCATTTGTACTCATTACATATACATTTGTGATTTTCTGATATGTTCACTACTTCAGTGCGTGTGCACTTTTGTCATTTGTCAATATGATTTGTACTCATTAGGTTTATTTGTCGTAAAAATATTAGAGAGTTTTACAGTGCATGTGCACTTTATGCCATTTGTACCCATTACGTATACATTTTGATTTGTTCTGAACTGCAGTGCATGTGCACTTATGTCACTTGTCAACATGATTTTTTTTGTGGTGAAGATGCTAAAGAGTTTTTCAGTGTGTGCACTTATGTCATATGTTCTGTATTCATTGTCATTGTCTGAAATGTTTTGTACTTGGTGCATGTACACCACATTTAATTCATGTTCTACATCTGAATATTCTGTGAATCGTGAAAGTTAATTAGTTACAAAAAATTTGTTGCTCATGGCAAGTCCAAATGACTCACCATCGCTGCCAAATTTTTGCCCCCCAGCGGTGGGTTATGAAACGCGTATGTACTCGGTAGCAGCGATGGCGAGGCATGACAGAATCTCTGACCAGAGAGTTATTTATCGTTGCTAGTCTGCGCTTGACCGCGCGAGAGTTCAGTTCAGTTGCGAGAAAGTAGTTGTACGTAGCGAGTCGCGAGAGCATGTAGTTCGTTCGTGCTAGTAGCGCGCGAGAGACAGTCGCAGTTGTGTGTGAGGAGTCGGCGGGCGTCGACATGGGGCTCTGGTCAAGGTTCAGGACGAGGTGTATTTTTAAATAAGCTAATGAAGCAGCATAGCGCTCATCTGATAATGTAATGTGTCTTAACAGTAATTAATTTGTTCAAGAGTCGCCCCAATAATAATTTTGTTCTGAAAGCAATTTTTCAAGAAAATAATCATTGCAATTGAAACAATACTTCCTATGCTTTTCCTGCCAGAATCAATTTATTAGATTTGCACAGGGCCTAAGGTCAGCGCAGATGACCTTATAAAATTTATCAGGTTGATCATAACGTTAATTTTGTGGGGACTTAATATTTTTGCACATTGTTATTATCATTGAGTTTTACTACTGTGGGAAGCTAACATTTGGCTCTATTTGCATTTTCATTCAATTCATATTATTTAAAAATAATTCTGGGGAGGTTACACTTAGCACGATGAATACTCACATTTAAATAAATTTTGTTTTTCATTTCTCTGGGGAGGTTGCAATACAAACAAATTCTGTATTAATTGCTCACAATCTGAAACGAAAAAGTGCTCAATTGAAAATAAGTCAGAAGTAATATGTATGTAAAGGGCTGATTCCGTATTAAAGAAAATGCGTTTAACCCACATAATGAATAGCAAGTCCATGTAGAAAAGACAACGGGGAAAGCGGTCACGATTTTAACTTCGCAACTGTCGCGGTTTTCAGTCTATTGAAAACGAACCAAACAGCCGTAACCTGCTGCGATCCAACCTTTTTCATGGAAGATGCCAGTATTGGGACAGGGCCGGCACCATTCCAAAATACCGAATGTATCCGGCACGTGTTGCCTCTCTAGTCGTTATTACCGTAGCGGGTTGCGACATAGAGAGAGTCCATTCCAAAGCATCGTTAGTAGACAACAACAAGGTCGCACGCAGTGTATCCGGCAAGTGTTGACTCTCTAGTCGTTATTACCGGCGCGGGGTTGTGACATAGAGAGAGAAACCCTTTCTGGAACTCGAACCCTGCTCCTCCTGGGTGGAAAGGCCAAGTGCTCCCACCTAACACAATTAAACCACCAGACACACATGGAATTGATGGGAAATTAAAAATGCCGGAGCCCTTTCTGGGACTCGAACCCTGGTGCTCCTGGACGGAATGCTCAAGTGCACCCCCAACACATGAAACCTGTCTAGATGCGGGAGAGGAAGGTTAGGTTAGTGTACTTTATTTATTTTGGTCGAGAAACTGACGCAAAGATCGATCCTAATTGCGTAATTAATCACAAAGATAGATCCTAATTACACAACTATATGCAAAGCACTACAGAAGGACGGCATAAAATCGCAATACGCCGCGAAAACTGACGATACCATACAACTGCTGTTATCATGCCAAGAAAAAAATTCGCAGAACCACTCGAAACCAGCGACAGAAACATCGAAACTCTACCCTACACCTACAAGCTGCCAGAGTCAATATTAGCTAACTTTGAGACGAGTGTATTTCCTGCTTTTCATGTATGCGTGTTTCTACTGCATTACAGAGAAGTTATTATCAGAGTTTTTTTTTCTTTGTATACGTCTACGGCATTGCATGTTTCGAATTATTTAAGTTCAATGGGCTCCATGTACAATTAATCTTAAATAGAGTGATGGTAGTACTGCTGTCTGGACGCTTCCATATGAGGTCTACTTTTTTCGTATTTGATCTTCGTGGTCCTTATGCGCAATTAATGTTAGTTGCAGTAGAGTCGTTTGGTAGTTACCTTGAAATGAGGGTCTCTAAATTTTGTGTTTACAGTTCCCAGGAAAGAACACCGTCCTCCAAGGACTTCTGTTTGAGTTCTGAAAGCAGCTCCATGGCACTTACAGGTAACAAATCTAGAAGCCATTCGCCGAAATTCTTCAACATGACCTAGAACGGATCAATCCTACCAGTGAAGTAAGCAGGACGATAGTAATACTTCACCTGAAAGTTACTGGTTTATTATTCCTACTCATCAGCATTAACTTGCATTTTTTCCGCATTTAAGGCTAGCGACCATTCATCACACCAAATGGAAATTTTGTCTAAATCGTCTTGTGTCCTCCTACAGTCACTCAGCTTTGATGACTTATCGTAGACCGCTGCATCGTCGGCAGACTACTGACCCGCCAAATCATTTAAGTATAAAGAGAACAGCAGCTATCCAATTGCACTGGGCTGCATATTGGATAGAGCCACTCTCTTATCTCTGAGCCTGTTACATATGCTCGTGCCTTCGTTAACGGGCTGCGATGGGAGATCGTGTCATATACCTTCCTGAAATCTAGAATATGTAATCCACCTGTTACCTTCCTTTATAGTTCTAGATATATCACGTGAAATAAAGGCATGCCGAGTTTTGAACGAATGATGCTTTCTAAAATCAAGCTGATTCATCAACATAAACAGCTTAGCCTCAAGAATGTTTATTATATTCGAACTGAGAATACGTACAAAGATTCGGGAGCAGTCCGAAGTTAGGGATATTGGTCTGTAATTTTGCGGTCTGTTCCTTCATCTTTCTTGTATACTGGAGTGACCCGCGCTTTCTTTCTTTCCTTTATACCATTCGTTTCGATCTTCGTGTTGGACGAGAAAGAAAGAGAGAGGGAGAGAGAGAGAGGCGGGGTGATGGACCAATTCCCTGGAGTACTCCTTCTAAAATCTAACAGGAATGCCATCCGGACCAGATGATTTGTCTGTTTTTCAAATCTTGACGGTGCTTCCTTATGTCAGTTACACATCTTCCATACGGGGGTCCGTCCGAAGGTCAAGAGACTGCATGTTTGTACGGTTTTCATGCTTGAACGATGTCTTAAACGTGAAATTTTAAACTTAGGTTTGGCTTTTGCTATCTTCAACTGCCGCACCAGACGTGTCAACAAGGAACTGAATGGAATCCTTAGACTCGCTTACCGATTTTACACACGGCCTGAAAGTTCTCGGCTCCCTGCCAAATCTTTTGCTAAGTTGTGACGGTGGCAGTTACGTGCTTCACGCATTAATATTTCGGCAGCAGGCTAATGACTTACGAGGCCTCGATTCAATCTATTAAACGTGCTTGATTCGATTATTCTATTCCCTACAGCTTACAGGCATGAAATATCGGTCAAATTATACATCATCTTCGTTTTCCATTAATGTCGATGGTACTTCATTCCTAAATATACGGCTTACAAGTAGTATTGTTTAGTGCTCGTCGCAGTTATGAGTACCGGTAACTACAAGCGAGGTTCATTACAAAAGCGATTCATTACAAAAGCGATACTGTCTGACTCGAAATAGCCAGGTATCTATGACAGGGTATGCTAATACACAGAAAATTCGGTGCATAACTGATTCTTTGTCTATGTGATGCACAAAACTAATTTCATTTTGTTTTGATGTTATTTATTTATTTATTGATTTTAGTTTCAGAAGCTATCCCCGATAGCTCCGCATCGCCGTCACCACTACCATCACTGCCAAGATGGTACTTACTTCCGGAGGAGGGGTATGGAAAAGATGATAATGATGACGATGATGATGATGTAATATTTCTCTGTGAAATAATAAATATCGACTAAAAGCACTACATATTTTGGAACACAACCTACGAGCAGCTTAGAGACAGAAGTGATGACACTTTCTGCGGGACCTGACCATCATTTTGCAGAACAATGCTCAAGCACGTAGAGTGCAAACTGTTACTGATTTGTTTGACTGATGGGAGTGCTGAGTGCTGTACCACCTACTGAGGTCCCCTGACGTAAGTCCTCGGGAGTTCAACTCGATTTCTGACTGAAGGAAACACTTCACGGCATTTGCTTGACGACTGCTGCAACTCATCGATTAACAGACCGCGCCACTCGAACTGTCGACACATGTGACACTGCTAAGAGCATCACTGGCAAGGGTTATACACTATGCTGGAGACTACTTTGAAGGTCAATAAAACTTTGAAAGACATATTTATTTTCTACGAGCTGTAAGTAAATAGTTTCCACTGTTAAATTTACAATCGTCGTATATAAACTCTCTCCTAGTATCCACCATTTTCTACAAGACGAGTCCCTTACAACAGAGTATACCACAGAGGTGCATGTGTGTTTGATGCTTAAGAAATACGCAGTGTGTTGCCTCTACAGTTGCTAAATTCATCATAGCACCCACAGTGAGTAAATGATACACTGTCACTGTTGCGGCCAAAGATGCCAATACAGAGATAGAATGTATTGTACTTAAACTGCCAACAGCCTTGTTCAGTCTATTTCAGTAATGTCCAGTCTCGTACCTATCCATATATCCTCAATTTACACTATAACTTTGATGCCACTGGCTGATCTCCATGACAGCAGCAATTTCTCCCTCCCTGTAATACTATTACTTGGAGTGCAATAAGACTCTCTTCACCAACTGTTCGGTGATCAAGGAAGAAATTAACCGCATATTTACCTTCTCAGAGGAACCGAAAGTATAGGACCACTCGGATTACGTTTCGCAGACTCATCCATCATTCAATTTGATTTCGTTTGGCTCCCATACAGCTCAGCTGATGACGCCATTCTTACGTGCTCTCCGTCCCACTCAGCAACTTGTGTGATGAAGACGCTCGATCTGCTCACCACACAACGAATTCAACCACTGATGGTGTTAAAGATTAATATGTTTTAGAACAGTTAGTCTAATTCTGAAGACGACGCTAGTTTGACTGATTATGGCATTGGTCTTCCGCTCCTAGTCTGCTTCTGTCTGTAACGGCAGGCTCAATTCAACGTCATGCTTATCTGTTGAACAAAACAAGAGTTAGTTTTACACGTTACAACAAGTAAAAATCAGTGATAGTGGTCAAGGTTCATGGATGGACTTGAGAGCATCTATCTTTTGTGATGACCTTCATTATCATCCTTTAAACTGACTGGCGTGTTGTTTTAGCGTCTCTGCTTAACTCAAATAGTTAAGCCTAGACTCGGCTAGCGTCGCTAATACGTCTCTACAACACTCCTACTACCCAAATCATCAATAAGCTCTGTCGATCACGCTATTGCGTGCGACCAGCCACCTGATTTACGTCTTTCTATGACGGCTCAAAACTCGTCTTTTCACACAACATCCTCATCGCACCGATTACGAATTATCCATGTTTGATGCGTCCCTATCGCCTAATTTCGATTGACTGGCCACCGGATAGTCGTTTTGATCACCGTACTCACACTATCAACACAATTGAGATAACAGGTGCGTCTCGAACACTACTGCGTCGGACAGACCACCTCATAATTATCACCCGAAACACCCACAATCGCCATACGCCGATAACGCAACGGGTGGGTCCTGAACACTACCGCATCGGACGTCATACCCTGCACTCGTCTCAAGAAACGCAACACATTCGGTGGGACGCAATATCCACCTACCACATCACAACACGCTCAACACACCCCAAATCCATCCACCACAGAGCCAGATTTTATCCTGAAAGCTCTCCTGTCCAATAGCCTTGCCATAAAATTTTGTATACGAAGTTATCTACATAAGATAACCCCTTCTATAATTAATCTAATACTTCTAAATATTGTTTGTGTCATAGCTGAAGCAAATTTTCTATACTAAGCGATCCAGTGCTCCCCATACAACAAAATTTAACATCAAACACATAATATACACAGAGAGAGTCCATTCCAAAGCATCGTTAGTAGACAACAACAAGGTCGCACGCAGTGTATCCGGCAAGTGTTGACTCTCTAGTCGTTATTACCGGCGCGGGGTTGTAACATAGAGAGAGAGTTAGCGCCATCTCCTCCCCCAGCGCTGTCGCAACCGTTTGGCTGCGCAGCCCGTCCGCCGTCGCCACAGCCTGGCCCTTCAAACCGGCTGTCACCCCCTCCTCCTCTAGAAGCAGCAGCTCGCCGCCCACGCAAGGTATGTGTTCCGAGACGTATACCTCTCCCCGCAAATGATGATGATTACGATCACTCATCACCAGTCCATTCATCTATCGGATGGACTCCTAGTTGTAGCAACAGTAATAATAGTAATTTCCTTATGGCTAGCGGTAGTTCTCTCCCCCGTCCTATCGATAACGAATTCGATCAGAATAACGGCGTAATGACTCCCTTAGAATACTCAGCAGTTGCTAGAGCGTTTGATGGGCGAATCTCTTTCACCAGAATTGAGAATCCATGCGGGAGGTATCGCGATCCTGTAAGGTTTTTGGAGGCGTGCCTCCCCGTCTTGGAGACCGAGCTCCTCAAACTCTTAGAAGATCCGGAATTTAACGCCTTTAAATGCAGTGCGGTATTATGCAGTGAACTGAGTCACCCCCCTAAACATCAAGGTGACGCGGAGACGGCTACTCTGCATTATATATGGGGTGAAAATGGTGTTATTTCTCGGAGCACATCGATTGCTGAGTTGTACCGAGAATCCACCTTGAGCGCTATTATGGCCCGATTTTCCGAGATGGAAGTACGTGGATCCGCTAAAGCGCTCAGCAGTATACCACACCTCGACATCCATATACATGTCTATGATCCAATGAATGGAGGGTTCAGTTATATTAAACTCCCTATAGATATTGAGAAAAAGCAGGCGTGCATTAATGTTCAAAATAAGTATGATAATGCGTGTTTTGCATGGTCAGTCCTGGCTTGCGAGAGAAATTAGAATCACAATTAAAAACATCATCCCGAGCGTCCCAGCAGTTACAAAGTCAAAGATATTAAGAGACACTACAACTTTGATGGAATAGAGTTCCCTTTAAGAATCCAGGATATACCTAAGTTTTAAGCTCAGAATACCGCAATATCGGTCCACGTTTGTGGCTTGGAGAGGTAAAGCAAGTCAGATGAGCAGAACAAGCATACAGTAGTAGGCCCCCTCCATTTCTCAAAATTTGCATGTGAGCGAGAGTTGCATGTCAACATGCTGCTCTTCTCCAAACGTGATAATTATCACTACGTCTGGATCAAAGACATGTCCTGACTCATTTCCTCCCAGTTAAGTAAAAATGAACATAAACAACATATTTGTATAAGGTGTTTGAATTATTTTTCATCTCAAGAGTTATTAGCGACACATCTATTAGATTGTGCATGCATGGACCCGGTACATGTTGTTATGCCCACTGAGGAGAATAACTTCATTAAATTTAAAAATGCTCACCACCAGCAGCGTTGTCCTTTTGTTGTGTACGCCGATTTTGATGCTTGCTGGCTCCTATTACTCGTTGTGAAGGGAACCCCTTAGCCTCACACACAACCTTCACACAAAAACACGTACCTTATGCGGCTGTGTTCCAAGTTGTATGCGCATATGATTGTAAAACTTAATAGCTATCAGTCTTATGTAGGGGGCGATCCGGCGGTTTGGCTTCTCACTGAGCTTGGAAAACTTTCATGGCAAGTTCACAAGCTCTACAGCATCAATATTCCCATGACCAAATCAAAGGAAAATGATGACTTGTATGAAAAGGCTGTTAATTGTCATATTTGCGGGCTGGCCTTAGATAGAAAAGCTGAGACTCCTCGTAGAGACCATTGTCATCTTACGGGTAAGTTCCGCAGTGCAGCCCACAAAGCATGCAACTTGAAGAAACAATCCACAGTGACGCGATAATAGAGGACAAACATTATCCGTCACAGGAACGTAGGTGGAACCAGGGTAATAATAACTGGAAACCAACCAATAAAAATGGAAGGGATCAACCAGTGCAGAACTGGAGAGCGAGTGAAGACCGCAATCCAGAACCTACACAAATAATCAAAATACGTCCGGCGAACCCTGGCCGTACGCAAACTGCGCAAAACAGACAAGAATGACTAGGGCGGCACACTCGGCAGCGGAAGAACGCGGCCGGGAACAAAGTAGTGTATAATTAGATTAGATTTTGTGATTTGTTGGCGATGTTTATTTGTATTAGTATAGGCAGTGTTCTATTTGTGTTTTGTGATTATTTGTTTTATGTTGTGTGTATTTATTTTCCTATTTTCATGTGCTTGTCTTATTTTGGTATGGATTGTGTGTATATTATGTGTTTGATGTTAAATTTTGTTGTATGGGGAGCACTGGATCGCTTAGTATAGAAAATTTGCTTCAGCTATGACACAAACAATATTTAGAAGTATTAGATTAATTATAGAAGGGGTTATCTTATGTAGATAACTTCGTATACAAAATTTTATGGCAAGGCTATTGGACAGGAGAGCTTTCAGGATAAAATCTGGCTCTGTGGTGGATGGATTTGGGGTGTGTTGAGCGTGTTGTGATGTGGTAGGTGGATATTGCGTCCCACCGAATGTGTTGCGTTTCTTGAGACGAGTGCAGGGTATGACGTCCGATGCGGTAGTGTTCAGGACCCACCCGTTGCGTTATCGGCGTATGGCGATTGTGGGTGTTTCGGGTGATAATTATGAGGTGGTCTGTCCGACGCAGTAGTGTTCGAGACGCACCTGTTATCTCAATTGTGTTGATAGTGTGAGTACGGTGATCAAAACGACTATCCGGTGGCCAGTCAATCGAAATTAGGCGATAGGGACGCATCAAACATGGATAATTCGTAATCGGTGCGATGAGGATATCGTGTGAAAAGACGAGTTTTGAGCCGTCACAGAAAGACGTAAATCAGGTGGCTGGTCGCACGCAATAGCGTGATCGACAGAGCTTATTGATGATTTGGGCAGTAGGAGTGTTGTAGAGACGTATTAGCGACGCTAGCCGAGTCTAGGCTTAACTATTTGAGTTAAGCAGAGACGCTAAAACAACACGCCAGTCAGTTTAAAGGATGATACTGAAGGTCATCACAAAAGATAGATGCTCTCAAGTCCATCCATGAACCTTGACCACTATCACTGATTTTTACTTGTTGTAACGTGTAAAACTAACTCTTGTTTTGTTCAACAGATAAGCATGACGTTGAATTGAGCCTGCCGTTACAGACAGAAGCAGACTAGGAGCGGAAGACCAATGCCATAATCAGTCAAACTAGCGTCGTCTTCAGAATTAGACTAACTGTTCTAAAACATATTAATCTTTAACACCATCAGTGGTTGAATTCGTTGTGTGGTGAGCAGATCGAGCGTCTTCATCACACAAGTTGCTGAGTGGGACGGAGAGCACGTAAGAATGGCGTCATCAGCTGAGCTGTATGGGAGCCAAACGAAATCAAATTGAATGATGGATGAGTCTGCGAAACGTAATCCGAGTGGTCCTATACTTTCGGTTCCTCTGAGAAGGTAAATATGCGGTTAATTTCTTCCTTGATCACCGAACAGTTGGTGAAGAGAGTCTTATTGCACTCCAAGTAATAGTATTACAGGGAGGGAGAAATTGCTGCTGTCATGGAGATCAGCCAGTGGCATCAAAGTTATAGTGTAAATTGAGGATATATGGATAGGTACGAGACTGGACATTACTGAAATAGACTGAACAAGGCTGTTGGCAGTTTAAGTACAATACATTCTATCTCTGTATTGGCATCTTTGGCCGCAACAGTGACAGTGTATCATTTACTCACTGTGGATGCTATGATGAATTTAGCAACTGTAGAGGCAACACACTGCGTATTTCTTAAGCATCAAACACACATGCACCTCTGTGGTATACTCTGTTGTAAGGGACTCGTCTTGTAGAAGATGGTGGATACTAGGAGAGAGTTTATATACGACGATTGTAAATTTAACAGTGGAAACTATTTACTTACAGCTCGTAGAAAATAAATATGTCTTTCAAAGTTTTATTGACCTTCAAAGTAGTCTCCAGCATAGTGTATAACCCTTGCCAGTGATGCTCTTAGCAGTGTCACATGTGTCGACAGTTCGAGTGGCGCGGTCTGTTAATCGATGAGTTGCAGCAGTCGTCAAGCAAATGCCGTGAAGTGTTTCCTTCAGTCAGAAATCGAGTTGAACTCACGAGGACTTACGTCAGGGGACCTCAGTAGGTGGTACAGCACTCAGCACTCCCATCAGTCAAACAAATCAGTAACAGTTTGCACTCTACGTGCTTGAGCATTGTTCTGCAAAATGATGGTCAGGTCCCGCAGAAAGTGTCATCACTTCTGTCTCTAAGCTGCTCGTAGGTTGTGTTCCAAAATATGTAGTGCTTTTAGTCGATATTTATTATTTCACAGAGAAATATTACATCATCATCATCGTCATCATTATCATCTTTCCATACCCCTCCTCCGGAAGTAAGTACCATCTTGGCAGTGATGGTAGTGGTGACGGCGATGCGGAGCTATCGGGGATAGCTTCTGAAACTAAAATCAATAAATAAATAAATAACATCAAAACAAAATGAAATTAGTTTTGTGCATCACATAGACAAAGAATCAGTTATGCACCGAATTTTCTGTGTATTAGCATACCCTGTCATAGATACCTGGCTATTTCGAGTCAGACAGTATCGCTTTTGTAATGAATCGCTTTTGTAATGAACCTCGCTTGTAGTTACCGGTACTCATAACTGCGACGAGCACTAAACAATACTACTTGTAAGCCGTATATTTAGGAATGAAGTACCATCGACATTAATGGAAAACGAAGATGATGTATAATTTGACCGATATTTCATGCCTGTAAGCTGTAGGGAATAGAATAATCGAATCAAGCACGTTTAATAGATTGAATCGAGGCCTCGTAAGTCATTAGCCTGCTGCCGAAATATTAATGCGTGAAGCACGTAACTGCCACCGTCACAACTTAGCAAAAGATTTGGCAGGGAGCCGAGAACTTTCAGGCCGTGTGTAAAATCGGTAAGCGAGTCTAAGGATTCCATTCAGTTCCTTGTTGACACGTCTGGTGCGGCAGTTGAAGATAGCAAAAGCCAAACCTAAGTTTAAAATTTCACGTTTAAGACATCGTTCAAGCATGAAAACCGTACAAACATGCAGTCTCTTGACCTTCGGACGGACCCCCGTATGGAAGATGTGTAACTGACATAAGGAAGCACCGTCAAGATTTGAAAGACAGACAAATCATCTGGTCCGGATGGCATTCCTGTTAGATTTTAGAAGGAGTACTCCAGGGAATTGGTCCATCACCCCGCCTCTCTCTCTCTCCCTCTCTCTTTCTTTCTCGTCCAACACGAAGATCGAAACGAATGGTATAAAGGAAAGAAAGAAAGCGCGGGTCACTCCAGTATACAAGAAAGATGAAGGAACAGACCGCAAAATTACAGACCAATATCCCTAACTTCGGACTGCTCCCGAATCTTTGTACGTATTCTCAGTTCGAATATAATAAACATTCTTGAGGCTAAGCTGTTTATGTTGATGAATCAGCTTGATTTTAGAAAGCATCATTCGTTCAAAACTCGGCATGCCTTTATTTCACGTGATATATCTAGAACTATAAAGGAAGGTAACAGGTGGATTACATATTCTAGATTTCAGGAAGGTATATGACACGATCTCCCATCGCAGCCCGTTAACGAAGGCACGAGCATATGTAACAGGCTCAGAGATAAGAGAGTGGCTCTATCCAATATGCAGCCCAGTGCAATTGGATAGCTGCTGTTCTCTTTATACTTAAATGATTTGGCGGGTCAGTAGTCTGCCGACGATGCAGCGGTCTACGATAAGTCATCAAAGCTGAGTGACTGTAGGAGGACACAAGACGATTTAGACAAAATTTCCATTTGGTGTGATGAATGGTCGCTAGCCTTAAATGCGGAAAAAATGCAAGTTAATGCTGATGAGTAGGAATAATAAACCAGTAACTTTCAGGTGAAGTATTACTATCGTCCTGCTTACTTCACTGGTAGGATTGATCCGTTCTAGGTCATGTTGAAGAATTTCGGCGAATGGCTTCTAGATTTGTTACCTGTAAGTGCCATGGAGCTGCTTTCAGAACTCAAACAGAAGTCCTTGGAGGACGGTGTTCTTTCCTGGGAACTGTAAACACAAAATTTAGAGACCCTCATTTCAAGGTAACTACCAAACGACTCTACTGCAACTAACATTAATTGCGCATAAGGACCACGAAGATCAAATACGAAAAAAGTAGACCTCATATGGAAGCGTCCAGACAGCAGTACTACCATCACTCTATTTAAGATTAATTGTACATGGAGCCCATTGAACTTAAATAATTCGAAACATGCAATGCCGTAGACGTATACAAAGAAAAAAAAACTCTGATAATAACTTCTCTGTAATGCAGTAGAAACACGCATACATGAAAAGCAGGAAATACACTCGTCTCAAAGTTAGCTAATATTGACTCTGGCAGCTTGTAGGTGTAGGGTAGAGTTTCGATGTTTCTGTCGCTGGTTTCGAGTGGTTCTGCGAATTTTTTTCTTGGCAGGATAACAGCAGTTGTATGGTATCGTCAGTTTTCGCGGCGTATTGCGATTTTATGCCGTCCTTCTGTAGTGCTTTGCATATAGTTGTGTAATTAGGATCTATCTTTGTGATTAATTACGCAATTAGGATCGATCTTTGCGTCAGTTTCTCGACCAAAATAAATAAAGTACACTAACCTAACCTTCCTCTCCCGCATCTAGACAGGTTTCATGTGTTGGGGGTGCACTCGAGCATTCCGTCCAGGAGCACCAGGGTTCGAGTCCCAGAAAGGGCTCCGGCATTTTTAATTTCCCATCAATTCCATGTGTGTCTGGTGGTTTAATTGTGTTAGGTGGGAGCACTTGGCCTTTCCACCCAGGAGGAGCAGGGTTCGAGTTCCAGAAAGGGTTTCTCTCTCTATGTCACAACCCCGCGCCGGTAATAACGACTAGAGAGTCAACACTTGCCGGATACACTGCGTGCGACCTTGTTGTTGTCTACTAACGATGCTTTGGAATGGACTCTCTCTATGTCGCAACCCGCTACGGTAATAACGACTAGAGAGGCAACACGTGCCGGATACATTCGGTATTTTGGAATGGTGCCGGCCCTGTCCCAATACTGGCATCTTCCATGAAAAAGGTTGGATCGCAGCAGGTTACGGCTGTTTGGTTCGTTTTCAATAGACTGAAAACCGCGACAGTTGCGAAGTTAAAATCGTGACCGCTTTCCCCGTTGTCTTTTCTACATGGACTTGCTATTCATTATGTGGTGATGGACATCCATCTCTGTGACAATCATTTGTAAATTCAAGTGACTTTCTAACAGATTCTCTCACTTTCAAGGTTAATTCTTAACAACTGGTTAAATTATTTTTACGTACTTTTGTTCCATGGTGTTCGGAAGGCATGTCTGATGTTCTAATTTTGATTCGATGTTCGTCCTTAATCATAATGGTTGACTCTCTACATATATTTGATGTATTCACGTGTTGTACTAGATTTTTCACGCAGTCAGGCTACACGAATTCAATATCTCACACCTTTCCTTTCTTCATAAATTCTACGTCGTGTCACTTACCTCAATCTCTGACTATTTAATATGTGGTTCATACGAAACGTGCTCCATTCATTTCTTTGGCAATTTGATTAGAGATTACGCTATGCATGCTTGCACTACTTTGATTTATCTTCTGGAAGAAATTTTCAGCAATCCAGATGAGGCGATGACGACGCAGTTCTTCGAGTTATACGCGGCAACAGGTAGCAGACACATTTATCCTGCACAAGTTGCGCCTTTAAGTCACAGTTGTTTTAAAACACCTCAAGGCCGAGTAAAATGAAATTTTCAGTTAATGTTCTCATACAGTACTAAGTTACGTTACGTCCTAGTAACCTTAGGCTTACACTTTCTGGTAACATTTGTAGTAACACACTTGCACACATAAACAAACAGGCACGCACACACATACATACACACACACACACACACACACACACACACACACACAACAAGAGAGAGAGAGAGAGAGAGAGAGAGAGAGAGAGAAATGAAGTACTACTGAGTACAGAATAAAATATCATCACGTTGCAATTTTACTTGTGATAAATATTTCTAAATTTTAAGTGAGGCGCTCTGTTTGGCTGAGAGCTGCAGGGAACTCAGTATTGGTTGGCATGAGCTTATTGTTTCTATTTACATATTTATGTGAGATATTTATGTTTAAATAGTTATTTTTATTGTAAATTAATATACTTGTAGGTTCATGACATCACATTATCAATCAGTACTTGTGCTGTGTCCCTGTGGGTAATAAAATTAAATATAATCAAATAATAATTTCAAAATTTTATGGTTTTATGTTTTCATAGGATGTGAATAATTTTGCGCCATAAATTAAATTAACTATATTTATAATGTTACACACAGGATTGCATCAGTTTTGATGAACATAATCAAATAGCAACAATTTGACACAAAGTGAGCTTAGATCAGTACTTACATAAATGATCAGTTCTATTATTAAAATTATGTCGACCATTTCCGTTTTGTTATAATGCCGCTAAAACATGATGTTAATTGGGGGGGGGGGGGAGGGGGAATCATGTCTCTGGAGTAATGAACCCATGTGTTAGGGGATAGATCTCGGTTGAAAGGTAGGTCAAGGCACTTCATCCCATCTCAACGATCAGGATGTGGTATGAATTGGTTGGATAGTCGGCTTCATCTACTGAAGGCCATTGTTCCCCAAGGCCAGCCACTCTTCTTCCTAAAATTGCGTGTGTCTCCAATTCCACAATGAAATGACTGGCTGCGTTTCTAGCAGACCTCCTTGGGTGTTTGCTCGTTTCAACAGATTACCGCATCCCCAGATACCCAGCAGAATGATGCCGACTCCACCTGCTGTTGAAGAAGGAGCAGTTTGTGTTGTATAACTGGATCATTACTGTGGTACATTTGCTGCAAAGCATATAGGGCACTATTGGATGCCTATATACCAATACTCACGCCACGGACGCCAACATACCATACAGTAGCTCGTCCATCAATGGGAATTTTGTTAATAATCGACAAGGAGCAACGACGCCCAATGGTATTCTCTTGCATGACAACTTTTCAGAGTTTTGCAGCGAAATTTGAACAGACTTCTACCTCGGCCCCTAAAGTAGCCCAGAATTATTTTAGATTTGACAAATTCATTGAAGACTACACTTCAATTTTTACCTTTAATCTTTTTTAAAAATATTTTAGATACGTATACTGGTTTTAAAATACTGTGCTCGGGTGGCTAAAAGCTAGGGGACTCCCTTGGTTGTTCATGTGTGTTCCCTGAGAGTGTCTTCAGGGTTCATCCTCCCAAAGCATACTTACTTATATTCTCAATGTTAACTGTTCATGCATTTACATCATCAGATGGTACCGAAGTGTGTAGGTCACTTGTAGAGGTTGCAACACTCTCATGACGTGAAGGCAGCGTGGACCTACCAATATTCTCGTACGGTGGAGGTAGAGGCAACCGCTCAGTCGATCGATGATAGTTGGTCGTCGGTGAGTACAGACCGACATTGCCAACGTATGAGTAGCGTTCACAAGGTGACGACCTAGGGAAATCTATGCCATTATAGACATACCCAGGATATCCATGCTCCCTCTGGCTGAGGATCTGATAACCACTACGTCTGTCGCCCGTCTGGCGATCACCTATCTCTTCATACAGTGGTGCTGGTGCCTCTGTCCATCCACTACTACTTGTGTGGTTGCTAGGATTAAGGCGGCTTTCCCTTAGTACTGCTTCTTTCTTCCTCCTGCAGGGGCACACAAGAGTTTTACAGATTTTATAGACTCCTATAAGTACAGCAGCCATGACTAATGTCACACCACTGATAATGAGTATTTCTTTTAAGTCAAAACTCTTGGAAATTTTGTCTCTTGGATCTACGTCAATGGAGCACAACCTCTCCAGGGAACTTATGGCCTCACTTGGAAATTCAGTCAATGGGTTGTCCATCATACGTATCTCGTACAGTTCTGGAACACCAGCGAAGGTCTGGCTGTTCACGGATGCTATGCCGCACCCTCGAATTGAAAGGCTCCCTAAAGACGTCGAAAGCAACAACGGATCCGAGGAAGGCACATGGAGTGGGTTCCCATCCAACACAAGAAACCTTAAATTCTTGTTGAAAACGAATGTGTCCTCAAATATGTCGACGATCTCATTATTTGACAAGTCAAGGCGCATCAAGAGTGACAATTCCTGAAAGGCGTCCTCGGCGATCTGAAATAAAATGAATCAAGTGTTAGTTACATAGCTCATATTTACTGTTGTCTGGTATATATAAGGAGGTTCAAATGGATGAAGGTCTCAGCATTTATTCAGAGATGAGGAGACCTGCACAGGATAGGCTAATGAGGAGAGCTGAGCTAAACAAGTCTTTGGACTTGAAGACAATAACAACATGTCCAGTAACAAAAAAATTTTGGTGCTTCCTACTGCAAATAGTATTCACACCACAAAATTTGGTAAACAGAATTATGTGTGGATGAACGTTCATACAAATTCAAGGGGGGTAGGACGTCAAACGGGCCGACTTGGAGCAGGAGAGGCACCACAGGACATTTTAATTTCCACTGTCTATAATTTTTACAAATAAATTCATAAAACTTTGTCAGCATCACCAGGAAGGATTCACAATTCCCACTCATAGGAGTGGAAGTTCGAAAACATAACGAAATGATTTTTTTTACATGTGAAATTTCATCATTTTTTTCACTTACTGATGGCAGTATTTGTTGCTATAGGTACAGTTTTCTTCACAAGTAAGAGAGATTCTTCAATGAATTTTGCACAGCATACAAACCATACTTAAAAGTGTATGAAACTCTAGAATTTTCCAAATCTATTAAAAACTGTGGTAAAAACTGAGGTAATTAACTATAAAATTTGTGTTTTTTCTAGACGTGAAGTTTAAATAAAATATAACAGTTCTTTCGTTTTTTCATAAGTTAAATAAATTCTAGAGTTTCGTACACCTGTGAGTATGGTATGTATGTTGTGAAAACTACATCGAAGAATCTCTCTAACTTATAAAGAAAAGTGTACCTATATCAACAAATGCAGCCATTAGTAAGTGAAAAAATGATGAAATTTCGCACGTAAAAAAAATATTATTTTGTTATGTTTTCGAACTTCCACTGCAATGAGTGTGAATCCTGAATCCTTCCTGGTGTTTCTCACAAAGTTTTATGAATTTATTTGCAAAATTATAGACACTGGAAATTAAAATGTCCTGTGATGCCTCTCCTGCTCAAAGTCGGCCCGTTAAACGTCCTACCCCCTTTAAATGTGTCTGTGTCTGTTAGGTTAGAAAAGCTAACGACTGATTAGAAGAAGACACAGTTAATGATGAAATTTTTTGTCACCGGTTCATTTTAGTTTGAAACAACACTATACATAACGCTGCTCCTGCAAGTAATGTTTGCCATAAAAAGGAGTTAATCACACATATATAAAACTGTGAGCACCCACCCTTTGAGATTAACGGTCTGAGAAACACCAGTTCTAATGTATATACACACACACACACACACACACACACACACACACGCACTGAGGAGCCAAAGGATTATGATCAAATCCTTCATAGTATGCTGATCCACTTCTGGAACGCAATACGTGGGAGGCCAAGCGTGGCATGGATTCGACAAGTACTTCGTATGTTTTCAGAGGACGTGGCACCGGACGTCTACGCACTGAACACGCAGTTGTCTTACCCCATGAGCCGATGGTTTGTGGTCTCATAGATGGTACCAGATAGCGCTCCAGACTGGTTTCATTGGGTTCGAATTAGGTGAGTTTGGTGGCTAAGGCGTCCATGTGACCACTGTAGCAACATTCTGGTCGCTGACACGGACAATTTCCTGCTGGAAAATGACGCCGCCGTCAGGTAAGAAATCAAACACTAAAGTGTGCAGGTGGTTCCCGTTTATGTTGATGTAGTACATTAGTGTAATTAGTGCCACAGAAACTCCGTTGAATGCCCTCATGACAAAATACAGCTCTCTCCAGCCTGCATACTTGGCGCACTGCATGTTTCGAGCAGCCGTACTTCTGGGTAATGGCGTGCCTAGGCACGATCATCCATCTGGTGTAACAAAAAACGCTTTCATCCGACAAGGCGATACGCTTCCACTGTCTCGCGGTTCAGTGACTAAGCAGACCCGTGTGTGCTGCGTTGTTCGTTCCGGAATACTTGTACCTGACCAGTACTCTGTTCTGTCCTCAGAAATGCTCAGATCGCCACCTGTCCTACCTTATACAGTGGGACAGCATCAGGCCTTCATGTGGGCGATTGCAACCGTGACGTCGACTTGCGATTTAACTGTCCTTCATCCTCTTCCCTTGGATGGTCACGACAGTAGCACTACATCACAATTACCTATCCATTAATTGCAACCTTAATGCAGGTTTGCGTATATGTACATACTTTCTTAGTGTTTTTAGTGTTCATCACTTTAAAAAATCATAATATATTTGTGAAAAACCATGGGAGGTTATATTGTAGAAAAGCTGAAAAACTCATGGAAATTCGTATTACGTAATATTCAAAGAATATGTTTCGTGTATTGGAGTAATATCGTTGGGCACCAGTGCATGCAGAGAGAGGAGGCACCAGTGATAAGTTAGTTCCAACTTGCAAGTTGACTGTGCTGAAATGTGGACAAAGTGTGGCGGCGCTCAAGGCCTTAATGGAGTGTGTATTGTTCAAATGGTGTTTCGAGTATGACAAGGCACTGTAAATAGATGAGCGAGCACGTATCTGGGCACAGTACGAAGCATGCAATTAGAACTGGTAGTTGAGAAACTGGAAGAAGAACACCGTACGGCTAAAGTTAATGGTTACTCGTTGTTGAAGAAGAGGCCGTTGTCATTATTCCCGCATAATGCATAACATCGCACCACTTGCAGCTCACTTCGAAGCAAGATCGAGCTGATTAGTTTATCAGTTGTGTATACGGCTTGCCTGCGTCGTGGACGCAATATTTTCAACATTATAGTATTCCTAGTCAAATCGTAACTAACTTGTATTCTGAAACTTCCTGGCAGATTTAAACTGAGTGCCGGACCGAGACTCGAACTCGGGACCTTTGCCTTTCGCGGGCAAGTGCTCTACCATCTGAGCTACCCAAGCACGACTCACGTCCCGTCCTCACAGCTTTACTTCTGCCAGTACCTCGTCTCCTACCTTCCAAACTTTACAGAAGCTCTCCTGCGAACCTTGCAGAACTAGCACTCCTGAAAGAAAGGATATTGCGGAGACATGGCTTAGCCACAGCCTGGGGGATGTTTCCACATTGAGATATTCACTTTGCAGCGAAATGTGCGCTGATATGAAACTTCCTATCAGATTAAAACTATGTGCCGGACCGAGACTCGAACTCGTGACCTTTGCCTTTCCCGGGCAAGTGCTCTACCAACTGAGCTACCCAAGCACGACTCACGCCCCCTCCTCACAGATTTACTTCTGTCAGTGAAGTCTGGAAGGTAGTAGACGAGGTACTAGCGGAAGTAGAGCTCAGAGGAAAGGACCTGAGTCGTGCTTAGGTAGCTCACTTGGTAGAGCACTCGCCTGCGAAAGGCAAAGGTCCCGAGTTCGAGCCTCGGTCCGCCACACAGTTTTAATTTGCCAGGAAGTTTCATATCAGCGCACACTCCGCTGCAGAGTGAAAATCTCATTCTGAAAACTTGTATTCTACTCATTATCCTTATTCACCAACCCTCGTTAGGATCCTATTCTTTCACCGTTATTGCAGAGTGAATTTCTAGGAAAAGAGATAATATTTCCACTATGAGAAATTAAATTTTACTTACTACACTCCTGGAAATTGAAATAAGAACACCGTGAATTCATTGTCCCAGGAAGGGGAAACTTTATTGACACATTCCTGGGGTCAGATACATCACATGATCACACTGACAGAACCACAGGCACATAGACACAGGCAACAGAGCATGCACAATGTCGGCACTAGTACAGTGTATATCCACCTTTCGCAGCAATGCAGGCTGCTATTCTCCCATGGAGACGATCGTAGAGATGCTGGATGTAGTCCTGTGGAACGGCTTGCCATGCTATTTCCACCTGGCGCTTCAGTTGGACCAGCGTTCGTGCTGGACGTGCAGACCGCGTGAGACGACGCTTCATCCAGTCCCAAACATGCTCAATGGGGGACAGATCCGGAGATCTTGCTGGCCAGGGTAGTTGACTTACACCTTCTAGAGCACGTTGGGTGGCACGGGATACATGCGGACGTGCATTGTCCTGTTGGAACAGCAAGTTCCCTTGCCGGTCTAGGAATGGTAGAACGATGGGTTCGATGACTGTTTGGATGTACCGTGCACTATTCAGTGTCCCCTCGACGATCACCAGTGGTGTACGGCCAGTGTAGGAGATCGCTCCCCACACCATGATGCCGGGTGTTGGCCCTGTGTGCCTCGGTCATATGCAGTCCTGATTGTGGCGCTCACCTGCACGGCGCCAAACACGCATGCGACCATCATTGGCACCAAGGCAGAAGCGACTCTCATCGCTGAAGACGACACGTCTCCATTCGTCCCTCCATTCACGCCTGTCGCGACACCACTGGAGGCGGGCTGCACGATGTTGGGGCGTGAGCGGAAGACAGCCTAACGGTGTACGGGACCGTAGCCCAGCTTCATGGAGACGGTTGCGAATGGTCCTCGCCGATACCCCAGGAGCAACAGTGTCCCTAATATGCTGGGAAGTGGCGGTGCGGTCCCCTACGGCACTGCGTAGGATCCTACGGTCTTGGCGTGCATCCGTGCGTCGCTGCGGTCCGGTCCCAGGTCGACGGGCACGTGCACCTTCCGCCGACCACTGGCGACAACATCGATGTACTGTGGAGACCTCACGCCCCACGTGTTGAGCAATTCGGCGGTACGTCCACCCGGCCTCCCGCATGCCCACTATACACCCTCGCTCAAAGTCCGTCAACTGCACATACGGTTCACGTCCACGCAGTCGCGGCATGCTACCAGTGTTAAAGACTGCGATGGAACTCCGTATGCCACGGCAAACTGGCTGACACCGACGGCGGCGGTGCACAAATGCTGCGCAGCTAGCGCCATTCGACGGCCAACACCGCGGTTCCTCGTGTGTCCGCTGTGCCGTGCGTGTGATCATTGCTTGTACAGCCCTCTCGCAGTGTCCGGAGCAAGTATGGTGGGTCTGACACACCGGTGTCAGTGTGTTCTTTTTTTCCATTTCCAGGAGTGTATATACCTTAAATGTGACTATGTGCGGTCTGTAGTCGCCGCAGTGCCTGTTCCTCTAGACATGCATGCATGTCCAAAGGAACTTTGCATCTTAATCAGAATAATACAGGCACTGCAATATCGTATTTATCTGTTGAAGCCAGGTAAGTGACTTTCCAAGTACAATGTCTGACCTGTACGGGAATACACATAATGGATGTACGAGTGCAGGTCGTATACGCACGGTTGACGACGTATGGGTCCGGCTGTGAATCGTGCATTGGTAGCCAAATAGTCAGGCGACCGTTCCCAATAAGCGGGAAATCCGAGTTGAAGTCCCGGTCCGGCACAGTTTATCATTGTCCTCATTCCATTCTGCAACTGATGCTAGTCATTTAATGTATGTTACATAAGTAGAGACAGTGTAAAGTAAAAGTAACTTCAAACTACTGGTAAATTAAAGTGAAAATTCAATTTTGGACATAAACGATCAATTTTTTTTGGCAAGTATTTCATGTGTTTTAATTTAGGTAATAATGATGTTGCAAAGCGTTTGTTATTAGTTAATGATATTATTATGACCTTTTCTGAAGTAGTATCCACCATAAAACAGTGATCAGTCGTGGGTATTTGCTTCACAAACGACAGAGAGCATTGCATTGTCAGTTGTAATTAGGGTTCCCAGACGTACGGTTTTAGCCGGAACCATACCGAATTTTCCCGCTTTCTTCCGGGTACGGTGCAAATCTCTAACCGTATGCCAAATGTTCCAATTTTGAACACGAGGCATAATGACTTACATTTTTTTAATCTTCCAGTACCAAATATTACGATGCGGATTACATTTGTCATGCAGGGGCGCGCACGTGATGGCAGCTCAACTGAGAGTGAGACGGATGTGACGTCAGAAGCAGAACTGCGTTGTGTGCAGTCTGTTAACAAAGAGATCAGAGAGGTCTGCCTTTTTCTGGCGCGACAGAATTGGTCGACTTCGGCGCTGCTCATGGTTTGTGTCGACAGCTGCCAACCTCAGCCATCCAACACAGAACCTTGAGTTGTAGTCATTGCTAAGTGATTGTTGTGGTGCGTTCTTTTTATAGCCAAAATGTAAGTTTCAGTATTGGCTCTTTTCAATTTCGAATTGTCTATGACGCGGAATTAGGAACAATAAAGCACCGTGATCCAACATGAAACTATCAGTTCCGATTGCAGCCTTGCTTGGGCCTAAATTGAAAAGAGCCAGTACTGAAACTTACATTTTGGCAATAAAAAGAACGCACCACAACAATCACTTAGCAATGACTACAACTCAAGGTTCTGTGTTGGATTGCTGAGGTTGGGAGCTGTCGACACAAAAAATGAGCAGCGCCGAAGTCGACCGATTCTGCCGCTCCAGAAAAAGGCAGACCTCTCTGATCTCTTTGTTAACAGACTGCACACAACGCAGTTCTGCTTCTGACGTCACATCCGTCTCACTCTCAGTTGAGCTGCCATCACGTGCGCGCCCTTGCATGACAAAAGTTCGAGTGCAGTACTATCACTGCGTGACGGAAGTGCGGCTTGTCGTCCCCCTCAGAATTTTTCTTGTTTTTGTGAACAAGCTGTATTTGCACTCCATGCAAGAAGGCACATTGTTTCGTCCATTTCGGCAGCAGGTTCAACGCTTTATTGCAAGCCATCGTATATATTATGTTTTACAACTTATTTCTTTGTGAAAGTAGTCTCTTCGAAATGGATGGGACTGTGACGAATTCTACGAAAAGAAGATTAGATACTCAAACCAGCACATACCGGAATAGAATATTGCAAGTGCATCGTTGGGAAGTAGAATTTCCATCATTGCGGCCAGTTCCAGGAAATATACACAAAGCAAGCTGTACCTTACGTGTTGGAAAAGCTGGAGAGGGATTTTCGATTTCACACGGCGGCGTTAACTGATGTTAGTCATCATTTTAACATTGTCAACCACAAATATAAACGCTTAACATCGGTACAAACCAGACCGATGAAAAGTGGACTCCGTTGAAGCACACACGGTATGTAGTAGATGCATGCTAATTTCAACATTTTCAAGATAATAATACCTTTTTAGGCAATTATAGAAAGATGCTATTGTTAGAGCTTCTTTTTTCGTTTTCAGATAACAGTATCTGAGCTTACATTCGGTTTCACACAGTTAAACATCATCTTAGCTATGCCAGCGCTGACTGCATTTAAAAATATATTCTCAGTTATTCCCAGATTCGACAATTGCAAATAAAATGGTAAAACAAAATATGAGGCATTAATTACTGGTGTTTTGGGACCAAATAGCATCAGTAATTCAACTCAGAAACTGAAAAATAAGTTTTTTGGTGTGGAGTTTGACGCTTCCAACAAAAGTAATCAACAGTGTTATCCTATTTGTGTAAGGTTCGTTGATGTGCAAGCAGGCGTGTCCCATAGAATGCTAGATTTTTATGAGGAATCTGGTGAATCTTCATCTGAAATGTCTGAGCAGATCTTGTAAAGGAGTTGAACTGGCCCCAGGTTTCAAGTGTTATTGCAGACAATACAAATGCAAACTATGGGAAGAATAACTCTGTTTATGTTCACTTAGAAAAGGAAAATCGTGCTATAGTGAAATCATACTGCTGTGCACATATAGTCCATAATTGCTGTAAATCTGGTATGAACGCTATGTCAATAGGTACTGAAATGTTAGTAATTGAGACTTTCAACTATTTCTCAAATTCAGTTAAAGGATATCTCAGTTGAAAGATTTCTTTCAGTTTGTTAATATAGAATATAATACTTTGTTGGTCTAAAGAATGCCATAGAAAGATTTTTAAAAATCTTCCTGCAGTTATATCATACTTTTATAGATTAGATGATTGCCCCAGCTTCATTAAAACAACTTGATAGCTATGTCTGGTTCAGTAAAACAACTTATTTTAGTGGAATTATATCTACAATTTTCCTTGCACTTAACTGACGTTTTTGCGAAGTGTGTACTCAACTTAGAGAAAAATGAACTGACAATTTGTGGAGTAGACTGTGTGATGGTGTAAATAAAATGCAGTTAGAACATAGGATAAATGATTTGTTTTTTGGTTATTAGGTGCAACAGTTGCTAGATAAATTGGGAGACCTGATCCCAGGTGAAAAAGAAAAACACAACTGGAAGAATCCAGACATATATATTAAGTTAGTCTGAAATATTTAAATAAATGGTTTGATTTTGATGAGAGTAACGTTTTGTCCTTATTGGATTGCACATAACTTGAAAAAGAAAAGACAATTTCAAAATATTTTGAAATTAACCGTATGACTTTGTACTGTTGACTTCCTGAGCGCAGATAATATGTTCTCAGAGGTCACTATGGTTTCTGTTTTGCTTTATTAACAAATATTAACAAATATTGTGGGTTTCTGTTGCCACTCATTGCTCAGTAAACTTCATATTCTAGAGTGCAAAGATTATCTGATACTTCACAAGTGTATGACATCTGTTGTGTAGTTTAGTTTGATTAGACACTTAGACAGAGGAAGCATTTCTGTGTTAATAGTTTCATACACCTATGCCATTCTCCAAAAGTTACTCATGAAAGGTTCCTTTGTGAAATTACAAAATCCAAGTGGAGTGACAGCCGAATTTATTTACTGAACTGTCATAACTAGTGAAATATTATATGAAAATTGCTGTCATCAACACAATGTAAAAGACATAAGAAGGGAAATTATATGGTGTGCTGTGAACATTATTTTAAAAAATACTTGTCTGTAAAAAAGAAAAATAATGGGATTGAGGGAGACACGTGGAAAAGCACTGGAGAAAGAACACTTGAGACTTTCTGCCACAGTTTGAAATAAACAACCTTTTATGTTTAATCTGCATCGCTTACTTTCCTCATGCCTACCACATCCTTCCAAAACTTTATTTATTTACCAACAGTCTGCATTAAATTGTCTTGATGCAAAAAGCATCATGTGTTCAGTTCTTAATGTGCTAAAGATATGATGTTATATTCTGACATCAAATGTGGTTCGTCACCTCAGTCATGTTAAGTGGACAAAGAAAGTCTCAATAGTTTAGCAACACTCTGACATCAGATGACTTTGGTTGGTTTTGTTAGTATATGCGATAATAGACCTCCACCTCAAAGATGGCTACATTGGCACCCCTGTCAATATCAAATCTACTAACCACCGGCAATACCTCCACTTCGACAGCTGCCACCAGTTCCATACCAAAAAGTCCCTTCTATACAGCCTAACCACTTGCGGTCATCACATCTGCAGTGACGAGGGTCACTCTGAGGCCTTCACAGACTGTAATTATCCTCCCAACCTTGTACAAAGAGAAATCTCCCATGCCGTATCTTTCCAGTTGCTCACTACCTCCAAAAGTCTCACCGTCCTGCTACAGAGGAGTATTCCCCTCGTAAATGAGTACCAGCCAGGACTGGGGCAACTGAATTACATTCTCCACCAGAGTTTTGACTCCCTTTCATCGTGCCCTGAAATAAGAAATGTCCTGCCCACTATCCTTCCAACCCTTTCCACAGTGGTATTGCACTGTCCACTGAACATCACAATATACTCCTCCAACCCGACACAACCCTTACTACCAACCCCTTATCTCATGGCTTATATCCCTGTAATAGACCTATGTGCAACACTTGTCCCATATGTCCTCCCACGACCATCTGCTCCAGTCTGGTCACAAACATCACCTATCCTATCAAGGGCAGGGCCACCTGTGAAACCAGTCATGTGATCTACAAGCTAAGCTGCAAAAACTATGATGCATTCTATGTGGGCATGACAATGAACAAGGTGTCTCTCTGCATGAATGACCACTGACAAACTATGGCCAAGAAAAAAGTGGACCATCCTCTTGCTGAGCACACCGCCTAACAAGACATCCTTCATTTCAATGACTGCTTCACAGCCTTTGCCATATGGATCCTTACAACCAACACCAGGTTTTCTGAATTGTGAAAGTGAGAACTCCCCACAGTATATCCTACATTCCCGGAACCCTCCTGGCCTCAACCTTCGTTAGTCATTGACCTCACCTATCCAGCTCCTTCTCTGTTCCCATTCCAGCAGAACACAGCCCTCATTGCACAAACACACCCAGTCTTTTTACTTCTCTCCTTTTCCAGTGCCCTCTCACCCCCCCCCCCCCCCCCCCACCTGTCCCCTGCCCACTGTCTAACCTCCCGACTGCACCTAGCTGCCATACCCTCTCCCCAACTCGTCCCTGCATGCTCCCCAGCAGTACTTCACTGTCCCTCACCCCTACCCTGCTATCTCTTCCCCTCTCCACCCCAGCTTACTCTATACCCCCACCCAGTTGTCACTCCTATCATGCACTGCTACTGCTGCTCGAAGTGTGGCTTCAGCTGCCAGAGTCTGGAGTCATGAGTGTGTGTGTGTGTGTGTGTGTGTGTGTGT
Organism: Schistocerca piceifrons; assembly: GCF_021461385.2. Lineage (NCBI taxonomy): Eukaryota > Metazoa > Arthropoda > Insecta > Orthoptera > Acrididae > Schistocerca > Schistocerca piceifrons. The sequence goes on along the minus strand of NC_060144.1, from coordinate 38,421,011 downwards.
GTGTGTGTGTGTGTGTCGTCTGTTTTTGACAAAGGCCTTGTTGACTGAAAGCTTATTCTGTGGCAGTATTTCTGTTGTGCCTATCTACGACTCAGTATCTCCACCATATGGTGAGTAGCAACGCTGCTTTTCATAATACTGTTACATTCCATCCTCGGTTTACCTCTGTTTGACGTTCATTTATTATTAGTTATAGGAACTCCACTGTTCACAGGATCTGGACATTCTTTCTCTGAGAGAGATCAAATGAAGGTACTAATTCGGCTGTATCCACATTCAGTGTTAAAAGTTTCGTCGACATATCGGAGGACAGATTGCAATTATCGCAGACCACGTCAGCATGTTTTTCTCAAGGTGCTCCATTATTTGCCATTTGTACAATATTTTTAACGCTGTTGAAGGAATCAATGTTATTTAGTTGACTTTGTTTACTGTAAAACGAACCGCCAAATAATTCTACGTATCATTGATTAGGCAAAAATCTGTTGTATCCTTTAACGCATTACATTGTTGTTGTTGGTTATTCTATTATTATTGCAGTAATAACGCTGTCCCTGTTGATGGGACCGTTAACCCAAACAGTTATCTTCATGAAATTTTGTACTATTATTGTACTGGTTCTTGTTGTTTCAATACATCTTGCCGAGTTCACGCACCTTTATCAAAAATTTTGTTATTTTACAATCGTATTGTCCTACACTGATATGACCTCGGACTTTCCAAGACAATTTTCTGAGCAGCATTGTAGTAGGCGTCCTTAAGTTCCTAAACCTTTTATGTTTCCAAATTTCCTGCACAGTTTGTCACACTAATATCTCATATTCTTTTCTCGGCCTGGTTGGTATGGAGGAGAATCGAAGAATTCCCACTAGACTAGCATATCGTGTGACCAGTATTCAGCCTAAAACTAATCTAAAATTATTTTAAAATTTCGCAAGGTTTTGTTGTTCGAACCAATTACGCGTATCTCCACTGAGTTTCGTTTTCACGATTACCACACGGTTCTTTTCAGGGAGTTCTGCAGGGATTAATTCCCTGGATGCATCCATAAAGGGTAGTGTATTAGTAGTAGTAGTATGGTAGAGGTAGTCGTCGTCGTCGCCGCCTAAATGGTAACACTAGCAGTGGAAGCGGTCATTAGGAACGCTAGGTGTGTGAACATTAAAACGGAATGAAAGGGGATTTTTCCAGTGTTTCCAGGTCTCCCTAGAATTTAGGCCCATACTTCGCCACTGGAGAACATGAGGGAGGGAAGTTTTCCTAGACTGACTACGCTGGAAGCTGTGGTAAGTTACCACCACTGCAGTTATGTAAACAGGGCGGTCAGAAACAGTCTGAAAGCTTGCAAGCTTGTTGTAGGTAGGCCGTGCTGAGAAATAATTGTTAAGAAAAGCATAGAGGATAGCGCAGCCTTTTGCTCGGATCGATCCTCATTATGGCCTCATTATGGCTTTGTGAGCACAACGGCCTGATCGGTTAAGTGAGTTCTAATTAACCCGGAAACGGCGCAATACATCGATGTCTTCTCTTAACAGTTATTTCCCAGCGCTCCTACTCTGCAACATCTTTACTAACTTATCAGACTGTTTCTCAGCACCCGGTATGTTTGGCAACAGGTTTACAACCCCTGTTATTTGCGTTACCCGTTAAATTCAAAGCCACAGTTTGGGTGTATTATGGGCGTGGAATTTCTACTAGTTGATTCCCTCGAATTTTCAAGCGCATAACAACGAATCGGTAATTCGACGCGTGTTCTAGCACACATAGAGGGTTTTGCTTCCCATATTCGTTCTTTGTATTCTCTTACGCCCAGTGTCTGTCTGTACCTGAGTGCATTTTTATCATTCTAATTATCGTACGAGTTTGCAGTTATGGTAACACCTTGTTATGCATTGTGTGCCTTAATATTTGGCCGTGTGTATGCTTATAAAGTGACTGGAAACGCATCCTCTGCATAATCTTCCGTAATCTTCAGCCGTTATTTTCTATGATCAGAATTTTGTCTGCTTGTATACTGAGTAATGTATCTTGAACTCACCAAGAACACAGAATGTTCTAGCCGGCCGGGGTGGCCGAGCGGTTCTAGGCGCTACAGTCTGGGTCCGCGCGACCGCTACGGTAGCAGGTTAGTTTTATTCCCTCTGTTTTTCAAGTAATGTTTTTAAAGACTGAACTGTTTATCGACATTCTTCGGAAAAAAACAATGACTCTCAGTTTCGCAACAATGCTGTTTCAGAGTGCATATCTCGCATGAAAAACTTAAAAAAAATTAAGATATGCTGAAAGATAGAACATTCTATGGTTCAAATGGCTCTGAGCACTATGGGACTTAACTTCTGAGGTCATCAGTCCCCTAGAACTTAGAACTACTTAAACCTAACTAACCTAAGGACATCACACACATCCATGACCGAGGCAGGATTCGAACCTGCGACCGTAGCGGTCGCGCGGTTCCAGACTGAAGCGCCTAGAACCGCTTGGCCACACCGGCCGGCAGTCTACATCTACATCTACATCTACATGGATACTCTGCAAATCACATTCAAGTGCCTGGCAGAGGGTTTATCGAACCACCTTCACAATTCTCTATTATTCCAATCTCGTACAGCGCACGGAAAGAATGAACACCTATATCTTTCCGTACGAGCTCTCATTTCCCTTCTTTTATCGTGGTGATCGTTCCTCCCTATGTAGGTCGGTGTCAATAAAATATTTTCGCATTCGGAGGAGAAAATTGGTGATTGGAATTTCGTGAGAAGATTCCGTTGCAACGAAAAACGCCCTTCTTTTAATGATTTACAGCCCAAATCCTGTATCATTTCTGTGATATATTTCGTGATAATACAAAACGTGCTGCCTTTCTTTGAACTTTTTCGATGTGCTCCATCAGTTCTATCTGGTAAGTATCCCACACCGCGCAGAAGTATTGTAAAAGAGGACAGACAAGCGTAGGATAGGCAGTCTCCTTAGCAGGTCTGTTACATTTTCTAAGTGTCCTGCCAATAAAACACAGTCTTTGGTTAGCCTTCCCCACAACATTTTCTATGTGTTCCTCCCAATTTAAGTTGGTTGTAATTGTAATACCTAGGTATCGTGAGTATCCGACTCTGAAGTGTTTGGAACGTGTATACTGAACTATAAATAGCACTAATTAGCTGCATGGGAGACACTATACGAGTGCTGAATCCCGTAGGGCGCATTTATTACTTTTTTACGTGCTGCAACGTAGCTCGTTGCAATCAGCGTTAACTGGACGCGCTCGACGATGGCGTGCAAGGAGCCGATCGGGGACTGATAACTGCGCGTTGGGGGCTAACATTCCGACTGCTCGCATTCACACCACAACACAGTGCCCGTTGCGATCTGGGGGTGTAACAGGGGCCTGCAGGCTGATCGACTGGCAGAGCCGGATGATTGGCACTGCCCGTGTTGATCGTCTGCTGGATTCACAAGTATCGCGCTGCACTGTTCACCGGTGCTGGCAGGCGGCACATTCTACAGGCAAGTGACAACACAACTTCTGTAGACCGCCGTGACGAACCAGTACTACTGGGTACGTGTCTCAGCTAAAAGCTTTGGTACGCTGCTGGAATTTCTAGGATTCTGTTCGTTCCCAACCGGTTTCAGAATTAACTTTGTGTAAAAATTGCATTTCTTCAACATTTCGAGCAAAATTGCATGTAAATTTTTTTTGTGCATAGGAAAAACCGGGGCAAGTTGACGATGTTTACGACTGATCGTTTTTAATAAATTGGCAGTTTGTTTACTTTGAAAGTATTAAAAACAGAATCTTATGTGCTACCTAGTTGTACAAATTTTAATTTTTCTTCATTTGCAATTATTTTGTCACTTAAGCTAACACAAAAGTGTCTATATACCTTTGATCAAGTGGAAGATGACAGCCGGCCGGAGTAGCCGAGCGGCTCTAGGCGCTTAAGTCTGGAACCGAGCGACCGCTACGGTCGCAGGCTCGAACCCTGCCTCGGGCGTGGATATGTGTGATGTCCTTAGGTTAGTTAGGTTTAAGTACCGGGTGATCAAAAAGTCAGTATAAATTTGAAAACTGAATAAATTCACGGAATAATGTAGATAGAGAGGTAAAAATTGACACACATGCTTGGAATAACATGGGGTTTTATTAGAACAAAAAAAAAAAAACAAAGGTCACAAAATGTCCGACAGGTGGCGCTGGACTGCAAAAATGCTACCGTGACGGGTGAGAGGTACGCATCATCCCCAGCCTGGCTGATAAACACCTGCTGGAACGTACGATGGTTATGCAGGATGGCCCTCCACCCCATATTGCTAGTCGCGTGAAAGATCTCCTGCGCGCTTCGTTTGGTGATGATCGTGTGCTCAGCCGCCACTTTCGTCATGCTTGGCCTCCCAGGTCCCAAGACCTCAGTCCGTGCAATTATTGGCTTTGGGATTACCTGAAAAAAAGTCGCAAGTGTATCGTGATCGACCCACATCTCTAGGGATGCTGAAAGACAACATCCGACACCAATGCCTCACCATAACTCTAGACATGGTTTACAGTGCTGTTCACAACATTATTCCTCGACTACAGCTATCGTTGAGGAATGATGGTGGACATATTGAGCATTTCCTGTAAAGAACATCATCTTTGCTTTGTCCAACTTTGTTATGCTAATTATTGCTATTCTGATCAGATGAAGCGCCATCTGTCGGACATTTTTTGAACTTTTGTATTTTATTGGTTCTAATAAAACCCCATGTCATTCCAAGCCTGTGTATCAATTTTTACCTCTGTATCTACATTATTCCGTGATTTATTCAGTTTTCAAATTTATACTGACTTTTTGATCACCCAGTAGTTCTAAGTTCTAGGGACTGATGACCTCAGATGTTATGTCCCATAGTGCTCAGAGCCATTTGAACCATTTGGAAGATGACAACACCGATAAAAGTTAAATAGGTACTCCAATAAAGTAGTGGACAAATCAGGTAGAAACTAATCATTGACAGTAGAGACACTGAACAAGAGAACGAAACAGGGAAATTCTTAACACGAGAAGAAGAAATTCTGATTTTTGAGAAAGATAAGAAATATATTAATGACACATTGGTCTCTATTTCTTACTGAACAGTATTTAATTAAAGGATTATTGTATTGTAAATTAATATGATTGTAGATGAGAGTTTTTCATCAATAAAATCAGACGCATATTGTCCTCTGTCAAAGTCTGAGCTATCTTCGTCCAGCCGTGTGTAGCGTTTCCAACGCACAATCAAGTCTTCTTGTGGAGGATCGATGTAGGTCTCATTACGTACTGGAGATGCACTAATCTTTATTTGAGACGTTTTCTTGGTTGTTTTAAATGTTCTTATTCCACCCTGTTTACTTCCTTATCAGAAAAAAGCGGGTTTAAACGAGAGCTGATTATTGGACTTGCACACTGTATCTCGTGACTTGCCAGTTTTTTAATATGACTTTTATTTAGGCAGTTATTTAAAATCGAAAATACTTTGGTAATGCTTTGCCTTAGAGGGAGCAGAGTTTGTTGAAGGTCCTACTTCTGAGATTCACCGCAAGTTAACTGGGAGTGACCGCGGACTGGCCTTCTAGTGTTGCAGCAGAGGAGCAGCTCCAGTCCCTTCCTCCTCCGTTATAAGAACACGTTTTGTGGTTTCCACTGGGTCATCAGTCCCCTAGACGTTGAACTACTTAAACCTAACTAACCTAAGGACATCATGCACATCCATGCCCGAGTCAGCATTCGAACCTGCGACCGTAGCAGCTGCGCGGTCCCGCACTGAAGCGCCTTGAACCGCTCGTCCACAGCGGCCGGCCTTTGAACTTAACAATTGCATCAGCGAGTGTAGCTGCTGCGAAATAGGCAGCGTTCAGTAGGTGACGAGGACGTGAACTTACCCCAGACAGCTTTGCTAAACCGTTTACATTTTGGAGCAGCCGTGAATAAATTGTGACTGTGAAAAACATATTGTCTGTTTTGTCATCTATAGCAAAAAATGACCAAATGTCTTACTAGCTACTCCACAAAAGGAGACGCTGAACGCCATGAAAATGATAACGGGTCAATGACTATATACGACAGGTATCTTACATACACAGTTTCCGTAGCGAAAGATGTAGTGAAATCTTGAGGACAGAAATAGCGCTGCTTCCTCAGGTGAATTCACACTCCCCTCTACATTTAATAGTAGGCCCATGGAAGCGTCTCAGGAAGACCACGAGGGTGAGTCAAATGAAAACCTTAAATTTGTAATAACAAATAGAAATTTCGCGCCGTTATCCTCTAAGTTGGTAAGCGTACTACAAACAGCATGCAGAATGTCCTGTAGGTGGCAGCATAGTGCAGATGCACACATACCGTCGCAGTATCAGTATAAAGATGGCCACCCCACTTGCCACTTGCACCAGGGAAAAACAGCGTTCTGTTATTCGGTTTTTGCGTAGTGAAGGTATGAAACCTATTGAAATTCATCGACGAATGGAGGTTCAGCACGGTGATGCATGGTTGTCACACAGCAAGTCTACAAATGGAGTAGGAAGTTCGCAAATGGAGTGACTTCAGTGGAAGATGCTCCTCGTCCGGGTCAGCCACAACGAGTTGTGACTCCAGAGAACATTGCAACAGTTGAATCCATAGTAAAGGAAAACCGCCGAGTGACACTGAATGGCATTGTAGCATGCTTACAGATTAGTCATGGGTCAGCACACCACATTGTGCATGATGTGCTCCAGTTTCACAAAGTGTCTGCAAGATGAGTGTCACTGCAGCTGACTCCTGAAATGAGAGAACGACGTGTTGATGCTTGTGAGACCCAACTCGCTTTATTTGTTCATGAGACCCAGAAAATATTAGATACAGGCTCCCAGGTAGATGCTATTTTTCTTGACTTCCGGAAGGCGTTCGATACAGTTCCGCACTGTCGCCTGATAAACAAAGTAAGAGCCTACGGAATATCAGACCAGCTGTGTGGCTGGATTGAAGAGTTTTTAGCAAACGGAACACAGCATGTTGTTATCAATGGAGAGACGTCTACAGACGTTAAAGTAACCTCTGGTGTGCCACAGGGGAGTGTTATGGGACCATTGGTTTTCACAATATATATAAATGACCTAGCAGATCGGAAGTCCCATGCGGCTTTTCGCGGATGATGGTGTAGTATACAGAGAAGTTGCAACATTAGAAAATTGTAGCGAAATGCAGGAAGATCTGCAGCGGATAGGCACTTGGTGCAGGGAGTGGCAACTGGCCCTTAACATAGACAAATGTAATGTATTGCGAATACATAGAAAGAAGGATACTTTATTGTATGATTATATGATAGCGGAACAAACACTGGTAGCAGTTACTTCTGTAAAATATCTGGGAGTATGCGTGCGGAACGATTTGAAGTGGAATGATCATATAAAATTAATTGTTGGTAAGGCGGGTGCCAGGTTGAGATTCATTGGGAGAGTCCTTAGAAAATGTAGTCCATCAACAAAGGAGGTGGCTTACAAAACACTCGTTCGGCCTATACTTGAGTATTGCTCATCAGTGTGGGATCCGTACCAGATCGGGTTGACGGAGGAGATAGAGAAGATCCAAAGAAGAGCGGCGCGTTTCGTCACAGGGTTATTTGGTAACCGTGATAGCGTTACGGAGATGTTTAACAAACTCAAGTGGCAGACTCTGCAAGAGAGGCGCTCTGCATCGCGGTGTAGCTTGCTCGCCAGGTTTCGAGAGGGTGTGTTTCTGGATGAGGTATCGAATATATTGCTTCCCCCTACTTATACCTCCCGAGGAGATCACGAATGTAAAATTAGAGAGATTAGAGCGCGCACGGAGGCTTTCAGACAGTCGTTCTTCCCGCGAACCATACGCGACTGGAACAGGAAGGGGAGGTAATGACAGTGGCACGTAAAGTGCCCTCCGCCACACACCGCTGGGTGGCTTGCGGAGTATAAATGTAGATGTAGATGTAGAAAGAAGTTCCGTTCTGATGAAGAGGTATGCCACGCGGTGGATGAGTGGTTGCGCGGACTACCAAAAGAATTTTTTTCTAAAGGAATTTATGCACTTTGTAAGCACTGGAGGACTTGCATTGAGCGTGGGCGAGATTATGTTGAAAAGTGATACAGCTTTGTACCACTTCTGCACAATAAGAAGTATTTAAGGTTTTCATTTGACTCACCCTCGTATAAGTTCGAGAAGCGTCTCTGATACTGTATGTTGTTTTATTCATGGAAAAGGGTTCTTTGCAGGTAGTCTGGATCAGAACGACTGGCCAATGTCCTCGAGTCGTTATTTAAAAATGGCAACCCGTGGCAAAATTACCCGCTCTCTCTTCCAAGGGTACATGCCAGGGTTCTCTCGGTTAAACTGAGACTGTTTCCGATGAGAAACTTTAAAAAGCAATTATAAAAGGAAATCATCTCGCATTAACGATAATGAAAATCTTTTGGGGGAACCTCGGGCAATGCACCCAACGTCAGGGATAGTATGCGTGCTATCACCCCTATCACTATAATTTCTGTTTCTCGAGACTAGATGGGCGATTGTCACTAATTTTCCTACCTCTAAGAGTTTATCCAGTCAAAACATCAGCAAATGGCAGATATCCTCGCGTAGGACTAGGACGGTGGGGTTATTCAGCAATTCTCCTAAGCCACGATACATCGGACTGTTACTGCCCACGACACACAAAATGACCCGACAGAGACATCAAAGCAACTAGAAACAATCAGGTAGGCCGTTCCGGGGAGTCACGCTGCTATTGGCTAACACGTGTGACGTCATCTGGAATAGCGTGAGAGTCACACCAGCTTCACCAGTTGGTTGTTTTTAAGTGTTGACGCAAATGATTAAGTATCGCTTACATCTAAGATGATAGAAATAAACACTGGTATGTTATAATAGCAGCCATCTTGAAAGACGTAATATGAAGAACTAGGATACATCACTGCATTCATAGCTACTCACAGTAGGTCACGACGATGAGGACGAAGCCCAGTGAAGATTTTTCTTCACGGCAAGTTTATGTTCTCTGCTGTATCTTTGGTGTTCAGATGTCTTATTCTAATGAAGGGTCTTGCCCTTAGTACAGAGAAACCACTTTGTGATACATGAGGTTATTGTAGAAATTAACTTTTGTATCACTCCCTCACGCTTAGCCACATGTCGCCCATGAAAACTGCATAACATCACTTCGAACTCCTGTCAGTTGAAGGAGAAGTGAGAGAACCTCTGGGGATTACGGAAATACAGTCATTACCTCTGATATATCCGGAAGAAGTTTGTGTTTGAAGGACCCCAAGGAACTATCAATGTGCCTGCATTTAAATGCTATGTAGCCCGTAAGATTTTGAAATGTATCTTGGGATTGACAGTCATCACTTGTTGCTGGTTCATCACTAGGAAACTGCAACGGATCTAGTTCTCTTGTTCGCTGAAATTAGTGCAGTCCAAATCAGCTGTCATATTTCCGGTTATGTTAATATGCAACTCGCCTATGATGCATTTTATTAAGCCCTCTTCAGTTTCTTCAGTCGGAGAAACATGTGACAGCACCTCACTAGTACTCTCCAAACCGATGTATTTACCGAAAAGGGAAGTCTTTTGTATTTCCAGTCAGTATTAGAAGTCGCATTCTATTTTTCACGTCGAAAAGTGTTGGGTAGTTGTAACATGCCCCCAGGCCACGAATTTTAGAAAAAAAGTCCTCAAAGCAGTATTGGTTTAGCCTGAAAGATACAAAGCTGCCATATTTTTTATGCCACTGTTAAGTCCAGAGTTTACTGAAATTATGAGACTCTTCTGGAACGGCAACAGAGATTGCTTTTTCCCACAACCTCGCTGAAGCGCTTTAGTGTGTTCTCCTGTCTTCGAAAATTAAGGCCATGGCTACTTCTAAGAGGAGCCTTGTCACCCTTATGAATCCCTGAGTTTAAAACACCTAATGTTTCATTGACCAGTTCAATTAAATTTCCTTCCTGTTTTCTGTTTAGCAGGTATTTAACAGCTCGGGCTCAACGGTGCGGAAACATCTATGCTGCCATTCGTACGTTCCGCAGAGGTCGTCCTCTTATTTCTACATGAGCCTCTGTAATGTGATGTATGATGCTTAAATCACTGCTCTGTGTCGCTAACAGATTTTCAAGAAGCTTCTTGTTCAAGACTGATGTTGGGCAGAATTACTCCATCTTAGAAAACATTGTTCCTACGCAATTTCAGCAAATCTGGGACATCACAGAAAGCTCACTCTTCTCCATGGATGCATAGGATGTGGAAAGCAGGGTTTTTGTGGAGGGAACACCAACCTCCTTCCAGACCTTTGAGTTCTTGCCTCGCATTTTACAAATTACTGCTGCAATTTGGGTTCCACCAGCTTCCAACTGGTTTATAATATTTAGGAGTAATTCACTAGTCATGCTACTATCAAAGTCAAAATATACAGGCTGTTTCCATGATGCCAACAAACCACGAACCACGACCTCCATAACGTTTTTGTTTGGTGCTAAAATTACATCTAATGAATCACAGCAAACCCGACCATCTATATTCATCCCGTCAGAACATAGGACTCCTACATTTTCTAAGGGTTTGAATGCTTCTGTCCTAGCTTTCATAAGATCCAGCACTTCTTTCAGAATTTCAGGCCTGCACTTGAATTGTTTGACCCGCTTCTGAAGTGTTAACCGATAAGGAAAAGGGTAATTCTTTTTCCGCAATCAAGTGTACGCTTTCGGTGAGAAGGCTCTTAAAATGAGAGCATTATCAATATCTTTTGGGCTCCACTTAACTCTCTTTTTAATACTAAGAAAAGATCTAATCCGGCCTGCTGTGAAACGCTGAGATAAAAGCCTGTCTACAGTGTCTCCAATTTGTTGTTTTGTAGCCGATGAAACACATATCTTTACTTCCATTGCGTACTTCCAACACTTGGCTTTCAGGACCTTGTTACTTCTTTTCAAAGCGTAGTTTTCTTTCCTCAGCAGTTTTACTTCAGTTTTTAATCTGTCTATTTACTCTTTTGCCGTGACTTCTACGTCAAAAACAACCTCTGTTCTGGCCGACTGATGAGGTTTCTCTTTCGTGCTGTTGCTGATGTTATCTATTAATAATACAGGTCTATTTTAGAATAACACTATTATTATTATTATTATTATTAAAAATGAAACCTTTGTAATCACTATAAAAACTAATGCTTGAATAATTCCAAATTCGATAACACGTAGTAAAGTGTTTCTAAAGAGAACGAATGTCAGGCAATTGCCTGTATGTTATCCTTGCTGGTGCTTGCGACAGCCTCGAATGCTTCTCCATACCAATCTGGAATTTTTTGTGACGGCACGTCACCTTTTAATTCTCTTCCCAAAAGCTAACCCAGAAGCTCCTTTTTTAAGTCCCGTTCATAATCTTCGGGAAGGTAACGATCTGAAAAAAATTCTTGCGTTACTCACATTAACATGATCAGCTAGCTCTTTTACAGCGTGATACGCATTTGCGTTGTAGTTCTCTGTCTTTCGGAAATCCATGATAAGCGATTTTCGCAGTTTTATACGATGTATTTTTGCATTCAGCAACAGCACAATGATTTTTGCTTTCGTCCATAGCGGCCAGCAACAAGAACAGCTAAGAAGCAACTGCATTTCAGCAGAGAAATCTGGGACTCCCGCTTCTCGCCTCGCGAATTCCTGATGACGTCACGCAGTTTCGCGAGCAGTCTGCGCGTGAAGCCAATGTGGCATGCCCTGCTGAGACATGACGCTGTTGTATAGAAGGGGGGTAACAGACAGGGTATGGCAATTAAAAAAAAATTAACGCAGTATTTCGACTTCTGAAATAGAGTAAACAGCTACAACAATGCACAGTTTTATGAAATAATCGATTGTTAGCATGAACCATGGGCCTTGTCGTTGGTGGGGAGGCTTGCGTGCCTCAGCGATACAGATGGCCGTACCGTAGGTGCAACCACAACGGAGGGGTATCTGTTGAGAGGCCAGACAAACGTGTGGTTCCTGAAGAGGGGCAGCAGCCTTTTCAGTAGTTGCAGGGGCAACAGTCTGGATCATTGACTGATCTGGCCTTGTAACATTAACCAAAACGGCCTTGGTGTGCTGGTACTGCGAACGGCTGAAAGCAAGGGGAAACTACAGCCGTAATTTTTCCCGAGGGCATGCAGCTTTACTGTATGGTTAAATGATGAAGGCGTCCTCTTGGGTAAAATACTCCAGAGGTAAAATAGTCCCCCATTCGGATCTCCGGGCGGGGACTACTCAAGAGGACGTCGTTATCAGGAGAAAGAAAACTGGCGTTCTACGGATCGGAGTGTGGAATGTCAGATCCCTTAATCTGTCAGGTAGGTTAGAAAATTTGAAAAGGGAAATGGATTGGTTAAAGTTAGATATAGTGGGAATTAGTGAAGTTCGGTGGCAGGATGAACAAGACTTCTGGTCAGGTGACTACAGGGTTATAAACACAAAATCAAATAGGGGTAATGCAGGAGTGGGTTTAATAATGAATCGGAAAATAGGAATGTGGGTAAGCTACTACAAACAACATAGCGAACGCATTATTGTGGCAAAGATAGATACGAAGCCCACGCCTACCACAGTAGTACAAGTTTATATGCCAACTAGCTCTGCAGATGACGAAGATATTGAAGAAATGTATGATGAAATAAAAGAAATTATTCAGATAGTGAAGGGTGACGAAAATTTAATAGTCATGGGTGACTGGAATTCGAGAGTAGGAACAGGGAGAGAGGGAAACGTAGTGGGTGAATATGGATTGGGGGAGTGAAATGAAAGAGGAAGCCGTCTGGTAGAATTTTGCACAGAGCATAATTTAATCATAACTAACACTTGGTTCAAGAATCATAAAAGAAGGTTGTATACATGGAAGAATCCTGGAGATACTAGAAGGTATCAGATAGATTATATAATGGTAAGGCAGAGATTTAGGAACCAGGTTTTAAGTTGTAAGACATTTCCAGGGGCAGATGTGGACCACAATCTATTGGTTATGAACTGTAGATTAAAACTGAAGAAACTGCAAAAAGGTGGGAAATTAAGGAGATGGGACCTGGATAAACTGACTAAACCAGGGGTTGTACAGAGTTACAGGGAGAGCATAAGGGAACAATTGACAGGAATTGGGGAAAGAAATACGGTAGAAGAAGAATGGGTAGCTCTGAGGGATGAAGTAGTGAAGGCAGCAGAGGATCAAGTAGGTAAAAAGACGAGGGCTAGTAGAATTCCTTGGGTAACAGAAGAAATATTGAATTTAATTGATGAAAGGAGAAAATATAAAAATACAGTAAATGAAGCAGGCAAAAAAGAATACAAACGTCTCAAAAATGAGATTGACAGTAAGTGCAAAATGGCTAAGCAGAGATGGCTAGAGGACAAATGTAAGGATGTAGAGGCTTATCTCGCTAGGGGCAAGATAGATACTGCCTACAGGAAAATTAAAGAGACCTTTGGAGAAAAGAGAGCCACTTGTATGAATATCAAGAGCTCAGATGGAAACACAGTTCTAAGTAACGACGGTAAAGCAGAAAGATGGAAGGAGTATAATGAGGGTCTATACAAGGGCGACGTACTTGAGGACAATATTATGGAAATGGAAGAGGATGTAGATGAAGATGAAATGGTAGATACGATATTGCGTGAAGAGTTTGACAGGGCACTGAAAGACCTGAGTCGAAACAAGGCCCTGGGAGTAGATAACATTCCATTGGAACTATTGACGGCCTTGGGAGAGCCAGTTTTGACAAAACTCTACCATCTGGTGAGCAAGATGTATGAGACAGGATAAATACCCTCACACTTCAAGAAGAATACAATAATTCTAATCCCAAAGAAAGCAGGTGTTGATAGATGTGAAAATTACCGAATTATCAGTTTAATAAGTCACAGCTGCAAAATACTAACGCGAATTCTTTACAGACGAATGGAAAAACTGGTAGAAGCCGACCTCGGGGAAGATCAGTTTGGATTCCGTAGAAATGTTGGAACACGTGAGGCAATACTGACCCTACGACTTATCTTAGAAAATAGATTAAGGAAAGGCAAACCTACGTTTCTAGCATTTGTAGACTTAGAGAAAGCTTTTGACAATGTTGACTGGAATACTCTCTTTCAAATTCTGAAGGTAGTAGGGGTAAAATACAGGGAGCGAAAGGCTATTTACAATTTGTACAGAAAACAGATGGCAGTTATAAGAGTCGAGAGGCATGAAAGGGAAGCAGCGGTTGGGAAGGGAGTGAGACAGGGTTGTAGCCTGTCCCCGATGTTATTCAATCAGTATATTGAGCAAGCAGTAAAGGAAACAAAAGAAAAATTCGGAGTAGGTATTAAAATCCATGGAGAAGAAATAAAAACGTTGAGGTTCGCCGATGACATTGTAATTCTGTCAGAGACAGCAAAGGACTTGGAACAGCAGCTGAACGGAATGGACAGTGTCTTGAAAGGAAGATATAAGATGAACATCAACAAAAGCAAAACGAGGATAATGGAATGCAGTCGAATCAAGTCGGGTGATGCTGAGGGAATTAGATTAGGAAATGAGACACTTAAAGCAGTAAAGGAGTTTTGCTATTTGGGGAGCAAAATAACTGATGATGGTCGAAGTAGAGAGGATATAAGATGTAGACTGGCAATGGCAAGGAAAGCGTTTCTGAAGAAGAGAAATTTGTTAACATCGAGTATAGATTTAAGTGTCAGGAAGTCATTTCTGGAAGTATTTGTATGGAGTGTAGCCATGTATGGAAGTGAAACATGGACGATAAATAGTTTGGACAAGAAGAGAACAGAAGCTTTCGAAATGTGGTGCTACAGAAGAATGCTGAAGATTAGATGGGTAGATCACATAACTAATGAGGAGGTATTGAATAGGATTGGAGAGAAGAGGAGTTTGTGGCACAACTTGACAAGAAGAAGGGACCGGTTGGTAGGACATGTTCTGAGGCATCAAGGGATCACAAATTTAGCATTGGAGGGCAGTGTGGAGGGTAAGAATCGTAGAGGGCGACCAAGAGATGAATACACTAAGCAGATTCAGAAGAATGTAGGTTGCAGTAAATACTGGGAGATGAAGAGGCTTGCACGGGATAGAGTAGCATGGAGAGCTGCATCAAACCAGTCTCAGGACTGAAGACCACAACAACAACAATAGCATTCTTCTGTCAGTATTTCAGTTTATTTGATCAGTGAAGTTAGACGTTTATCTTTGCGGTCTGCAAAATGACTTTGTCGACAGATGAAAGAATTGCAATTGCAGAAGCATATGTTGAAAAAGTTTCGATTAAGAAAGCAAAGAGAGCAGAGTCTATATAAAAACTGACACACCTACGGTTCTGCACAAAATGTAAAAAGACAAAGAATTCCTTCAGTCCGAACATCAGAAATTAGGGCAGACATCCGTTCAAGCATTATTCATAGAACGAAGAAGTCTACACGTAAACTGGCCTAACAGGTGCGTGTGAGTAGGAAGAGTTGCCCGTGGATACTGAAAAGTCCTAATTTGAAGCCATATCGTACGACGGCCTTGCAGCAGTTGCGGGAGGTTGGCAGTCAGGAAGGTGCAGATTACTGCATGTGGCTTTTGAATAACATCAGCGATGGTTTATTAGACCCTCTCCAAATAAATCATGAGTGATGGAGCATGGCCATGTGCTAGGCAACGGAGAACACTAACATTGTGTCAGCGACGACTCCATGGTGAAAAAATCTGGTGCTGTGTAACAGGAATCCGCACCATTGGACAGATATAATTTAACACTGCCCTCAAAAAGGATACATGGAAATTTGATCCATTTTGTGCTCAACTCATTAAATATGAAACACAAAACTGCTTATTCCAGCAAGATGGGGCAACATGTCACACGTCTAAGGTATCCCTGGAATAAGTCCCTGAAATCTTTACTGAGGAATGAACTGTAACCGAGCATTTACGGCCACCATATTCGCCGGATCTAACACCAAGTGATTTTTCCTTTGGGGACACTTGAAGCGATAGGTCTTTGAAACAAATCCACACAGGAACTGAAAGATAACATCAACCGTGAAGCTGTCGCCATTGCTAACTAATTTTACGTCGGTTGTATCTGAATATGCTTAGACGTGAACAGCTCTGTATTCATGCTGCAGAGGGTCACTTTCAACACCTCCTATACATGTATTTTTCACTGTATTTCTCATCGTAAATAAGTGGTAAGTCCACTTCAGGTCTCCGGTTCTGTAATTTCACTACATTTCGTTTCTACTTCCACGGGCTACTTCTATCTACGCCACCTTGTATTAGGGAAATGGCTATGAATTGCAGAGGAAGTTGCACGTGAACAGCTATTACAGGAAATACTGGAATCTGACAAATGCAGTTAAATGTAATGTAAAGCGTGTAAACGGACGGAAAGACCTGTAGTCCATGGCTACACGTTCAGTTATTGCCAAGAATCTAAAATTACTTGTCCAGAATAATTTGAGGTGAAACGACCTCATAAATCGAAAGATTTTGTAGACATATGCCAGAAATAAAAATATTAAGGAAGTGCAAATAAATATTTTCTCGCAAAGCACTTTTCGACAGTTGTTTAGCATAGCAGGCCAGTGAGCGTAGCCTAGAAAGTTGGCTAGATCTAAGAAAGAGAGGTAGTTCAAAGAAGAGAGGTGCGATACACATTGGGTTTGTTCGGATAGCGCGACAGTGTCACAGAACTCCTCAATAAAATCTGGGGCAGATGCTTTATGACAGCAGTTACCAGGTTAGTTTAAAATATCCGATAAACAATGCTACTCTACGTGTTAAGATCTGTGATCTCTAAGTACAGTGTGGCAATTATTGAACTATGCAAAAACAGACATAATGTCTTATGGGATAACAGCAATCAGTGATTTTATAATGTTACTTAAAATCCGTCTTAATTGCAAATTTTTATTATTATTCATATGACCGGTTCCGGTTCATTCAGAACCATCTTCAGATCTGATATTTCAGTTACAGAAGTAACCCGTCCAAATCCAGCAACTTTCACATGCTACGTCAGTTCCGGTTCATTCAGAACCATCTTCAGATCTGATATTTCAGTTACAGAAGTAACCCGTCCAAATCCAGCAACTTTCACATGCTACGTGACGTAGCATGTGAAAGTTGCTGGATTTGGACGGGTTACTTCTGTTACTTAAAATCCGTCTTGATTACAAATTTTTTTATTATTCATATGACCGGTTCCGGTTCATTCAGAACCATCTTCAGATCTGATATTTCAGTTACAGAAGTAACCCGTCCAAATCCAGCAACTTTCACATGCTACGTGAGTAACATTTTAATTATTGAACTACATGAGAAAAAACGTAAATTAGTTACAAACTGCGAGGTGCACACACTTTATTCAACATATAAACGTCACTACAGATATTGAGATTTAGGCTATGACAAGTCCGATATGGCTGCCATTATTGGCAATGATGTGACACAGACGAATAGCGAAATTCTGCATGACCCGCTGAAGTGTCGGAACATCGATGCTGTCGGTAACCTACTGAATGGCTGTATTCAGCTCAGCAATGGTTTTGGAGTTATTGCTGCACACCTTGTCTTTAATGTAGCCCCACAAACAGGAGTTGCATGTATTCAGATCCGGGGAATATGGCGGCCAATCGGGGCCCATGCCAGTGGCCTCCGGGTACGCCACAGCCAGAATGAGGTCACCAAATTCCTCGTCCAGGTCATCTAACACTCTCCTGCTGCGATAGGGTCGAGCTCCGTCTTGCATGAACCACATCTTGTTTAAATCACTTTGGATAATGGGGACGAAATCATCTTCCAAAATCTTCATGTATTGTCTGGCAGTCACCGTGCCATCGAGGAATGTCCAACTGATCATTCTGTGACAGGACATTGCACACCACACAGTCACCGGTTGAGGATGACGAGACTTCTCGATCGCGAAACTGGATTCATAGTCCCCCATATGCGCCAATTTTGCTTATGACGATCCCATCCAAATGAAAGTGAGCTTCGTCGCTAAACCAAACGATGTGTATGCGCATACTAATTCCCATCATGCCCCGCGGCCAACCGTGCAGTTTGAACGTCCTAAAGCAAACCGTCCAGAAGTTATGACGATTTTATTTCATATAGTTCAATGATTGTCACCCTATATTAAGAAACATTATTTCCTTCAACTTGAAATCTCGTGTAATGAACTCGACAACAAACTTAGTAATACTGGCCATTAAAATTGCTACACCACGATGACGTGCTACAGACGCGAAATTTAACCGACAGGAAGAAGATGCTGTGATACGCAAATGATTAGCTTTTCAGAGCATTCACACAAGGTTGGCGCCGGTAGCGACACCTACAACGTGCTGACATGAGGAAAGTTTCCAACCGATTTCTCATACACAAACAGCACTTGGCCGGCGTTGCCTGGCGGAACGTTGTTGTGATGCCTCGTGTAAGGAGGAGAAACGCGTACCATCACGTTTCCGACTTTGAAAAAGGTCCGATTGTAGCCTATCGCGATTGCGGTTTATCGTATCACGACATTGCTCCTCGCGTTGATCGAGATCCAATGACTGTTAGCACAATGTGGAATTGGTGGGTTGAGGAGTGTAATACGGAACGTGCTGGATCCCAACGGCCTCGTATCACTAGAGTCGAGGTGACAGGCATCTTATCCGCATGGCTGTAACGGATCGTGCAGCCACATCTCGATCCCTGAGTCAGCATATGGGGACGTTTGCAAGACAACAACCATCTGCACGAACAGTTCGACGACGTTTGCAGCAGCATGGACTATCAGCTCGGAGACCACGGCTGCGTTTACCCTTGACGCTTCATCACAGACAGGAGCGCCTGCGATGGTGTACTCAACGACGAACCTGGGTGCACGAATGGCAAAACGTCATTTTTTCGGATGAATCCAGGTTATGATGGTCGCATCTGTGTTTGACGACATCGCGATGAACCCACATTGGAAGCATGTATTCGTCATCGCCATTCTGGCGTATCACTGGCGTGATGGTATGGGGTGCCATTGGTTACATGTCTCGGTCACCACTTTTTCGCATTGACGGCACTTTGAACAGTGGACGTTACATTTCAGATGTGTTACGACCCGTGGCTCTACCCTTAAATCGATCCCCGCGAAACCGTACATTTCAGCAGGATAATGCACGATCGCATGTTGCAGGTCCTGTACGGGCCTTTTTGGATACAGAAAATGTTCGACTGCTGCCCTGGCCAGCACATTCTCCAGATCTCTCACCAATTGAAAACGTCTGGTCAATGGTGGCTGAGCAACTGGCTCGTCACAATACGCCAGTCACTACTCTTGACGAACTGTGGTATCGTGTTGAAGCTGCATCAGCAGCTGTACCTGTACACGCCATCCAAGCTCTGTCTGACTCAATACCCAGGCGTATCAAGACCGTTATTACAGCCAGAGGTGGTTGTTCTGGGTACTGATTTCTCAGGATCTATGCACCCAAATTGCATGAAAATGTAATCACATGTCAGTTCTAGTATAATATATCTGTCCAATGAATACCCATTTATCATCTGCATTTCGTCTTGGTGTAGCAACTTTAGTGGCCAGTAGTATATATATATATATATATATCATGTCTACAACTTTGCTTCCGCCGTTTTGCAATAGACGGCAGTCGTGGCAAGTGGGTTTCAGGTGGTTGGTCATAGGTGTAATACAATAAGCTTAGGCATCTGTAAACATAATGCCTTAAAATATTAGTCGATTTGTGATTGCATCATAAGGTTATTCTCGATTAAGTACGTCAACTTACGTACCCATTTCTCGCCATTTGCGGCAAGTTTTAATTTTCTGATTTAACGTGAAGAAATATGCGGCTGTGGCTTTTAAAAGACGAATGATGAGGAAACTATTAGTGGAAGAACGTGCAGAGAATGTTTTCAACACCTTAAGAAAGGTGATTTTGGTGTCGAAGACCGGCATGCCGGTGGAAGATGGTTCAAGTGGTTCAAATGGCTCTGAGCACTATGGCACTTAACATCAGAGGTCATCAGTCCCCTAGAACTTAGAACTACTTAAACCTAACTAACCTAAGGACATCACACACATACATGCCCGAGGCAGGATTCGAACCTGCGACCGTAGCAGTCGCGCGGCTCCAGACAGTACCGCCTAGAACCGCTCGGCCACTCCGGCCGGCGGCGGTGGAAGACAGAACGTTTTCCGCAGCTACTGAAACAGACGAAGACAGTCACGGGACATCATTATCGAAAGCAGTTGGTGCGTTCGAGCCCAACACTGAAACACGAACTGCGACAATACAGCGATAGACCCGTAAAGGTAATTTTGCAGCAGGTCAGTGCTCGACCCCATGTCACAAAACCCGTCAAAGTATACATGGAAACGTTGAAATGAGAAGTCCTATCCCTCCCGCCGTATTCTCCATACGTTGCTGACTACCACCTTTTCCGATCAGAGGCATACAGTCTGGCTGACCAGCACTTCCAATCGTATGAAGAAGTGCAAAATTGAATCGATTCATGGATCCCCACAAAAGAAGCCCAGTTTTCTTCCACAGGATTCGTATGCTAACCGAAAGATGGGAGAATGTAGTGGCCAGCGATAGGCAATACTACGAATGAATTTTTTTGTAAGTTTTCCACAATAAAGCCCCGAACGTTGAGAAAAAACGGCGGAAGCAAAGTTGTAGAGCTAATATATACATCCGTTTTTACTATGTTTGCCATTGAGGTCATTGTACGAGTGTATATGTCCGTCGTGTATAGCAATAAAAGCAGGAACAGGAGCGGAGAAATGGTTTTCGTAGACCATGTGCCCAATATGGACCACTGTACAGTGGCTTTGTGACCCCAGTTGCAACTATCGACGTGGGACTTTCGCGCCGCACTGACCTCAGAGATTCGTCCATTAGATAAGGTTAGATCCACCAGGCGGGTCAGGTGGCCGAAGTGGTGAGCCTGCAGTTTGAGGATTCCGGCGCCCTCGACGACCATTGTTTCAAGATATGTGGCGTCAGCGTCGACCAGCTCGGGCAGGCCTGACCCAGAGCACCACAGCTGGACGTCCGTGGTCGAGCACCTGCAGTCCACAGGACACTTGGCCCACTCCAGTGGGCGGGCTTTCCCCATCCAGAACTGCGCCGGTTGACAGGCTGCAGGTGGCGTGAAACCTCCTGCACAGCCACTGCTCGCCAAGACACCCAGCAGCAATATGGCCACTGCCAGTGTCAGCGAAATCGGCAGTGCTGGCGGCGGCTGCACAGCGTACCTCGGGGAGTTCCTGCACATAATAACAACAGGTCGCCTTACGTTCGAGTCAATTGTTTCGTAGGTCATCGTGATCGCAGAGGAAGGACTGTGTCAATGGTTACCTGGTATGACTGGTGAGGCAATGTAACGTAAATACTGAAATATCGTAGCTGGTCGACATTAAGAAGAGGAAGCCGTTTGTTTTGCACGAAGCTATTGGAAATATTCCGAGAACAGACCTGCCGATCTGAGGCTGCAATTATTCTACAGACCGCTACGGATCGAACTTGTACTGTTCGAGAAGAAAAGAAACTAGACTAACAGCAAACACAGATGCAACAAGAAATTATTTTTCTCGCGTTCCATCTGCGACTGTAATGAGAGAAGACTTTAATATACGAGTACAAGTGAAACTGTCAATGTATTTCGCACATCGTTACATGCGGCAATTATTCTCAGCCGGCCAGGGTGGCCGAGCGGTTCTAGGCGCTACAGTCTGGAACCGCGCGACAACTACGGCATGGATGTGTGTGGTGTCCTTAGGTTAGTTAGGTTTAATTAGTTCTAAGTTATAGGGGACTGATGACCTCAGAAGTTAAGTCACATAGTGCTCAGAGCCATTTGAACCATTAGAATTATTCTCAAAATAAAATGCTCAATTGCCTGCTAGGTCGTAATTTTATGTACACAGTCACAAATAATTCTAAGTGTGTTAAGTAGTTATGCTGAGACTTATGTTTTCTTGCTAGAACGTTTCCCTACTTGTCCTTCCGAAAGCTACGTCGCATAGCTCGCGCAGGATACGGCGGGCGATGCGCAGTGGCCAGTTTTCGTACAGAGCACTGGGAGAGTTCATTCGTTTGCTTGGAAGGGGAGGCCGGTAAGCGTTTTCCACCTTTCGGCCGGTAGCGATGGCAGAATCGAGGCGCGGACACTGTAATCTTACTCAAAAGGTTTCTGCAGAAACTATTCGCTAAACAAATTCATTTTTTTGCTTTACTTGTAGCTTTATATGTCAGGTTCATGATGATGTGCCCCTCATTTCGTTAATGATCATAGTTATTGTGATATTTATATTAAATGTCCGCCTGCTTAGCTGGATGGTAAAGTGTTTGCCTCCCATACAGTGGGGCCCGGGTTTGATTCCCTGCCGAATTTGAGATTTCCTCCGCTCTTGGAATGGGTATTGCATTGATCTCATCATCGGTTCATCCTCACCACAGGGCCGCGAGTCGCCCAATGTAGCGTCGACTGAAATAAGACTCGCACTCGTCGGCCGAACTTCCCCATCTACATCTACATATACACTCCGCAATCCACCATACGGTGAGTGGCGGAGGGTACCTCGTACCACAACTAGCGTCTTCTCTCCCTGTTCCACTCCCAAACAGGAAAAATGACTGCCTATATGCCTCTGTTTTTTTTTTTTGTCATCAGTCTACTGACTGGTTTGATGCGGCCCGCCACGAATTCCTTTCCTATGCTAACCTCTTTATCTCAGAGTAGCACTTGCAACCTACGTCCTCAATTATTTGCTTGACGTATTCCAATCTCTGTCTTCCTCTACAGTTTTTGCCCTCTACAGCTCCCTCTAGTACCATGGAAATCATTCCCTCATGTCTTAGCAGATGTCTTATCATCCCGTCCCTTCTCCTTATCAGTGTTTTCCACATACTCCTTTCCTCTCCGATTCTGCTTAGAACCTCCTCATTCCTTACCTTATCAGTCCACCTAATTTTCAACATTCGTCTACAGCACCACATCTCAAATGCTTCGATTCTCTTCTGTTCCGGTTTTCCCACAGTCCATGTTTCACTACCATACAATGCTATACTCCAGAAGTGCATCCTCAGAAATTTCTTCCTCAAATTAAGGCCGGTGTTTGATATTAGTAGACTTCTCTTGGCCAGAAATGCCTTTTTTGCCATAGCGAGTCTGCTTTTGATGTCCTCCTTGCTCCGTCCGTCATTGGTTATTTTACTGCCTAGGTAGCAGAATTCCTTAACTTCATTGACTTCGTGACCATCAATCCTGATGTTAAGTTTCTCGCTGTTCTCATTTCTACTACTCCTCATTACCTTCGTCTTTCTCCGATTTACTCTCAAACCATACTGTGTACTCATTAGACTGTTCATTCCGTTCAGCAGATCATTTGATTCTTCTTCACTTTCACTCAGGATACCAATGTCATCAGAGAATCGTATCATTGATATCCTTTCACCGTGTATTTTAATTCCACTCCTGAACCTTTCTTTTATTTCCATCATTGCTTCCTCGATGTACAGATTGAAGAGTAGGGGCGAAAGGCTACAGCCGTATCTTACACCCTTCTTAATACGAGCACTTCGTTCTTGATCGTCCACTCTTATTATTCCCTCTTGGTTGTTGTACATATTGTATATGACCCGTCTCTCCCTCTAGCTTATCCCTACTTTTTTCAGAATCTCGAACAGCTTGCACCATTTTATACCTATGAAAGTGTTTTGATTTTTCTTTGGCCTTGCTTCCATTATTAGCCGTACGAGCCCTAATCTCTCTTATATTATCTTTGTGGTCTTTCCGTGAAATATAAGTTGGCGGCAGTAAAATTGTACTGTAGTCAGCCTCAAATGCTGGTTCTCTAAATTTTCTCAGTTGCGTTTCACGAAAAGAACGCCTCCTTTCCTCCAGAGACTCCCACCCGAGTTCCTGAAGCATTTCCGTAACACTCGCGGGATGATCAAACCTACCAGTAACAAATCTAGCAGCCCGCCTCTGAATTGCTTCTATGTCCTCCCTCAATCCGACCTGATAGGGATCCCAAACGCTCGAGCAGTACTCAAGAATAGGTCGTATTAGTGTTTTGTATGCGGTCTCCTTTACAGATGAACCACATCTTCCCAAAATTCTACCAATGAACCGAAGACGACTATCCGCATTCCTCAAAACTGCCATTACATGCTTGTCCCACTTCATATCGCTCTGCAATGTTACGCCCAAATGGGGTATTCAAACATTACGGGGTTCTTTTTCCTATTCGTCTGCATTAATTTACATTTATCTATTTTTAGAGTTAGCTGCCATTCTTTCACCAATCACAAATCCTGTCCAAGTCATCTTGTATCCTCCTACAGTCACTCAACGACGACACCTTCCCGTACACCACAACATCATCAGCAAACAGCCGCACGTTGCTGTCAACCCTATCCAAAAGATCATTTATGTCGATGGAAAACAACAGCGGACCTACCACACTTCCCTGGGGCACTCCAGATGATACCCACACCTCCGATGAACACTCACCATCGAGGACAACGTACCCCAGATGGGCCTCCCGCCTAGCAATGCCATACGATCATTTCATTTTTTTACATTAAAAGTAAGACACTGCATGAAATTCGGAAAAGTGTGCAATGAAAAATACACGTCGCTATGATTTTGCGTTTGGTGCATATTGCATAATATATCGTTGCACATACTGAATTTTTCTTTAGACTTGGATAGAGGTATCTATATGCTACCAATCTTGAGAAAACTAATCTGATGTTGGACAATCATTTGCGATAACGCCACGCCAGCGATAAAAACAGAGTGAAGTATCCACAACATTCCTCATATTTCATAAACCGTTTCAGATATCGAAACGAGATTTTGGAAAATGCAAAGGGAGAGAATTTTACCATATCGTTATTATGTAAAACTTCAATATCTTCCATGCTATTCCAATAACTAGAGACTTGTTCGGTGAAAGAACATAATTTTTAAATGAGAAATGCAAAGGTTTTTGGAACAACATATGTGAAGTCATTACACGTTTTCTTGTACCAAGGATGTGCTTTTTCATAGGCTACTGACGTTATTTTTCCTCAGTTCCTCACTTAATAAACCACTGTTTCATAATTTTCTCGCAATTGTGTCTGCACAACATGTTAGTGAGGTGAGAGCATAAGCTCCGCTGTGGTTTGCCAAAAGAAGCAAATTTTGACACGGCAACCAGAGAAATGTGTAGGTTTTACTCAAAATTCGCCACTCATGACGCTTCTCTGAAAGTTACAATTGATTAACAAGCTAGGCGAAAACAAATTGCGTCGTTTTCGGCGGAATTCTTTTTAGATACCTACGAAAGCAGAGGTGACAGATCTTTTTGAATAGTCACCATGCAAGTGTGGACATGGAGGGGTCCCACTTAAAATTTACCAAAAATGTGAGTGTAGGCTCCAGTTTAGAACAGCACTTCCCCTCCAGCACTGTGAACGACCCCCCCCCCCCCCCCCACCACTGACCACTGCTGCTCCTGCCACGCTTCCCCAGCCGACTGCGCATCTAGCGGCCGAGGTGTTTTGCGCCCACAATATTCGCTCTCCAACCCCTTCCCCCTACCCCTTCCCACAGCACCTCCTGCAATCAGTTAACGCTTTATGCAGGAGGACTGACACACAATTTTAATACACAGGGTGGTCGTGAACTCCCGTTACAGACTTCTAGGACATGTAGAGGGTAGTGAGTACACAACATTTTGAATAGGAAACCATGTCCGGAATCGATACCGTTTCCGTTCTACCACTGTTTCAATTCAGATGTGTACCTCGCCAACGTCTACTTAGGGCAAGAGAAACGTCTCAGAGTTCCCTGTCCTGGTATGCAACACGGTAGACACGTGTACTACGTCAAACGATCCCCAGATGTCATCTGTTGTCCACTTTGCTGTGAGACCGAGTCAATACCTGTGCATCACCGATAGAGGAAACATGTTGCAGTACACGTTTGCGGAATACACAGACATGCTACCTGTGTATGGCGAAGCTGGAGGTAACGGAAGAGGTGCTAGTCGGTTGTATCATGAACGTTTTCCACACCGTCACACTCCATTGCACAAACTGTTTGCTCAACGGCTACGAGAAACGCGTACCTTCACCGTGACGAGGCAGGACTGTGGTGATCCACGGCGACGCCGCACCCCCGAGTTTGAAGAAGGTGTTCTGCGTCGCATTGAAATAGCCCGTCAACGAGTTCGCGAACAATTACGCTTGCAATCGCTGTTAGTCACAGTACCGTCTTGGACGTCCTGCATGAGCAACAATTGCAACCGTACCACTTACACAGGGTACGCGCTATGGGTCCGGCAGACTTTCCACAACGCGTCGCCTTCTACACATGGTTCCTGCACCGTTGCATCTGTGGTGTCACCGCCAGACACCACACTTGCTAGGTGGTAGCCTTTAAATCGGCCGCGGTCCGGTAGTATACGTCGGACACGCGTGTCGCCACTATCGGTGATTGCAGACCGAGCGCCGCCACACGGCAGGTCTAGAGAGACTTCCTAGCACTCGCCCCAGTTGTACAGCCGACTTTGCTAGCGATGGTTCACTGACAAATTACGCTCTCATTTGCCGAGACGATAGTTAGCATAGCCTTCAGCTATATCATTTGCTACGACCTAGCAAGGCGCCATTATCATTTGCTATTTATCTTGTGATGCATGTACCGTCAGACCGATGTTCACCAATTATGGATTAAACTTAAGTATTCCAGCAGCTACGTACTTTTCTTGCTAGTATAACTCCTTTAACTGTTCCAGACCTCACGCCAGCCTGCGTGAGCTTAAACGCGTGCCTTTCGGCTACCCGTCCTAGTGGATTGGCTGTCTTGCCAGTCCACAAAAGCATCCACGCGCCCCTGTTTCCACGTCGAGTTCTCTTCGCAGATGAATGTAGGTTCACAAGGGATTGTGTTCTGAATGCTCGAAATAGCCTTGTCTTTGGGGACGAAAAACCGCATGCCACGCATGGTTCAAATGGCTCTAAGCACTATGGGACTTAACATCTGAGGTCATCAGTTCCTTAGAATTAGAACTTCTTAAAGCTAACTAACCTAAGGACATACATCCATGCCCGAGGCAGGATTCGAACCTGCGACCGTAGCAGCAGCGCGGTTCCCGACTGAAGCGACTAGAACAGCTCGGCAACAGCGGCCGGCTTGCCACGCATGTTCAGGGATTTCAAGACAGGTTTGGGATTAACGTGTGGGCAGGTATTCTGGACAGTCATGTGATTGGACCTTATCTCCTTCCATCGAATCTGACGGGTCCCGCATACTTAAGTCTTCCTACGACACGTAATGGACCCGTCCTTGGAAGCTGTGTCCGGCAGTAAATGTGGTTATCACCTCACTCTTCACTGGCTGGCCGGAGACATCTCAACAGACGGTATGGTGAGAGATGGATAGGCCGTGGTGGTACAACAGCGTGGCCGCCACGATCGCCGTATTTAACCCCTATTGACTATCTCTTGTGGGGGTCGTATGAAGAGCCTAATTTATGAGACACCTGTAGAGACAGAGGAAGACCTGCTGGCACGAGTTCTGGCCGCTGCACAAGACGCTGAAGAGACACCAGGTGGGATGGAGAGAGTGTACCAGAACATGCTTCGGAGGTACAATGTGTGTAACAACGTTGGTGGTCGCCACATCGAGCCGCTCTTGTTATGCATCGGTACGTAGCGGCTGGTGCCGTAGATGCTGGGTTCCTGTTGTTGTCGACTAATGTAAACCATAAGGTGTAATTTGTAATGCAAATGCGTAAGTAATAATGCAACGAGTCAGTATCGTTTTCAAATGGATTGCAACAATTGTACTGGGTCACGCCTAAGTACATTCCTCACGTGGATGTGGATGAGATAATCATCGGCTTTGAAACTGTCGTAGAACGGAAACGATACGTTTCCAGACTTGGGTTCCTATTCAAAATGTTATGTACTCACTACCCTCTACATGTCCTAGAAGTTTGTAACTGGAATTTCCGACCACCCTGTATGTGCCCGTACTTCTGCCTTTGTCGTCTGAGAGGGCACAGTTTGACACAGCTTTGGAAGAACTGAGATCAAACAAGGCAGGAGGAAAGATGAAATTTCTGCGGAATTTCTAAAATCATTGAGAGAAGTCGCGGCCAAAAGGTATTCAAGTTAGTGTGTAGAATCTAGGGGATTGGAGAAGTTCTGTCTGACTCTCTAAGTATCACCGGTTATGAAGACAGTATAAGGAGGTAAAAAGCGAATTCTATCGCAGATTCAGTTTAAACAGTTCATGTATGCAAAATCATGACAAGAATAACATACAAATGGCTGGAAAAGAACAGGGATCGGCTGGATGATGATCAGTGTAAGCTTGCAAAGGTGACTGGACCAGAGGGGTAGTTCTGAAGTTGCCTTTGCCAATGGAGGTATGAGTTAAAAGATCAAGCCACTGTCGTAGTATTTGTCGACACAGAAAATGCGTTCAGCAACCTAAAATGGGACAAGTGATACAAAATACCAACAAACTTCGTTCACTAAGTGCAGGAAATTGTGGTCAGTGTGACTCACGATTCGTCATGTTCTCTTCCATTATTGACCACGTGAAACGTGAAGAACACAAGCACGAAATTGAAAAAACATGTACACAGTAAGTGTATTTTACCCATGAAGCCGTTACTTCCATTTGAATTAATGCCGATCGATATTACTAGGAACAGATCAATGGTCATCCATGAAGTTTCGGGGTTCTAGACGGATGACATCGATTTCTTGCCAAGATATTTTAGCTCACAACAATTTGGCGGAATTTAAGTTAGGGCTTTGCGCTGGAGATTACTAGTTCATAAAGCTGATTTTATACCAAAAATTGGCGCGGAGACGCATGCGCAAAGGTAACCGCTAAATGAACGACGTCTGTCATATTCGAATATTGTTCCATCTATGGAGCGCAGGCATATGCGTAATGGTTATACCGCATGTGCCCTTTCTGTAGGGATCCGGGCTCGCGGACTGAAAATTCAGATTTCATATTAATAATTGTAACTGTTGCTAGAGATGTCATTAGTCATAAAATGTTTTCTTTTTGAAAGAATTAAAGAAAATACCAGGTTCCCCACCTTATCCAGTTGAAAGCTGCCATCACGATTAATGAGATATTCCGCCAAACGTATTTCCACCGATTACTTAATAATTGAGTCCCATAATGATCGAGGAATAATCCATAGAATATCCTGTGAAAATGCAGTGCTGGGCTATGGCTGACTTAGCGGGCTGCCGGTTTGGAAGCGAAGGACAGCGGCTGCCTGTCGTTTGTGCATTGATGAGCCGGAAAGTAGATGGATTGTTGGGGCACTCCGTTTGCCGTAGTTCCACACGTGAAGGCCTGTACTATCAGGCGTCTAGCAGCCACCACACATCACAAACTACAGACGTCTTTCGCACGTCGATGCACAGCGCACTTGTTTCTGTTAGAGATAGTATTACAAAGGAGCTGAAATACCTAAAGTCTGTGTTCAAAGATAATGAATATTCTCCACGCCACATCAGTACAGCATTAAGGAGTAAAGAACGCGACCACGCAAAAGAGCAAGAGGAGAAGACCGGTGTTCCTCTCATATGTCGGCTGTATTTCATAGAAATTAGGCAGAATCTTGACGAAACATTATGTCAATGAACTCTTCCAGTCAGGTACAAACACTTGCGCTTTTTTCGGTTTGGTAATGGATGATTTGGAATTGCGGAAGGCCCGCACCCAAGGAGTGGTGGGGGGGGGGGAGGGGTGGCAGTAAGCCCGTGCCTCCCAACCCCCCACTCCCGATGTGTTTGGGCTTATACTTTCCGTTATGCAATGGAGATTTTCTAGTACCAATATGCTTTCTTAATATTATTAATTCTTGGTTATGACTGAAAATCAAGTGAAAGGAGTGTCAGATGCAATTAAGTCGATGAAGAGGAAGATTCACAAAAGTATATGAGGCTTCAGCTTATGTAAAGCAGTTTCATAACATTACTAAATCTGCATTTGTGTGAGGATTGTCGTGTAGCTGAAAATGAATCATCCAAGTACACGTTTGAACTAATTAGCTTTCCTTGCTTCCAATGTCAGTGCCAAGTGCCATGTGCCAAGTGCAACATGACTGCGTCCGGGCTATTCCGAAACAGAACAGAACAGACGCTGTTCGAAAGCTTTTGTAAATAGATGTCTTTCACGTAAGAAAAAAATAGCGAATGATTTTATCAGGAGGGCCACGTGGAGTGAAACAGAGCTATGAAAGCGAGAGTAATCCTTAAGCACCTGTCAGGTCATATCAAAGTAAGCACTTACAGCCACATAAAAAGGTGAAGGCACTAGCTCAGAGTCTCTTAAATAGGCGTTTATCATCGATAAAGTTGTAAGGCAGCTTTCGACCTTGTTAGCTACTGGAAGTAAATCTTCAGTTTGTTCGGTATAACGTGTGTGTGTTGGAAAGCCACCGCATTCAATGTTGTGTTTTCTGCATCCTTACTTCAACTGTACTGTGGATAGGAACAGAGTCAACATAACGTCTCCAATCACTGGAACTACTGCAAGAAATACAAATCATTTAATTTTTTGTCAGTTCTTCAGAAGCATTTCTTCCAGAGCTTCAACACTGGTTATTCATACTCACAATATCGGACAGACTTCGTATCCCCACATTCAATATAACAAAAAAATATGATTAACTCCCATGACCTTATTTCAGAGTAGTCATTCCGCTATGTAGGCAGATTACATTAAATGATAATCTTACGAGCAGAAGGCGCAACCTGGATAGTTAATTGGAAATAAGCCTTGGATGTCCACACATACAAGTGGTAAAGCGAACTAGTAAAATTTCAAGTGCAGCTTTATGTATTTGAAATATTTTCAAGTAGAGTAACCAATTCAGCGAGAGCAGCGTCCTTTCTTGAGTCCTACAACAATAACCAAATAATAACCTAATAAACAAGCAGAAGCGAAACAGAAGGCCAGCGCGGAATGACCTGATTGGACAATATGATCTATGATAGAATTTGGGACAATTTTTTTAAAGAAATGCGACCGTCGCCAATTTGACGATGTTTTTCTGGTCAGTACGAGTTTTTGGGTCAGATAGGGAAATGCAAATGGTTCAAATGGCTCTGAGCACTATGGGACTTAACTACTGAGGTCATCAGTCCCCTAGAACTTAGAACTACTTAAACCTAACTAACCGAAGGACATCACACACATCCGTGCCCGAGGCAGGATTCGGACCAGCGACCGTAGCGGTCGCGCGGTTCCAGACTGTAGCGCCTAGAACCGTCGGCTACCCTGGCCGGCGGGGGAAATGCATTTGTATGTCCTGATTTTTATTTGATGTTATTCGTAATGATTTCTGTCGCTCCACTGCTTTGTGAAATACTCTAAAATTGCAACCGCAACTTGCGACGTTACCTAACGGCTACAGCTGAGTGTGCTTGAACTTCCAAACAGCATCCCATGTTAGCAAATTAGTTTCGTCTTTACCTACGGTTACTTGTACTTTAGGTACTGGGGCCATGCATGGCTCTGTTTAAAAAGAATATCTCAACATAGTCATAGGGTCTGGCCGCGCACGTCTGCTTTCATCCGCAGCTACTTTGCTGCAAGTAATGACCTGTACTTCTGATCCTGCAGTCTGTGCACCGGCTAGAATAGCGAATTATAAAATAAACAGGATGTAGGTTGCACTAAGTACTAGGAGATGAAGAAGCTTGCACAGGATAGAGTAGCATGGAGAGCTGCGTCAAACCAGTCTCAGGACTGAAAACCACAACAACAACAACAAAATAAACAGAGACACTGAAAAGAAGTTTAGTGAATAATTTAATAACAAGAGTTCTAGTGTGTTGTTGTTATGGTCTTGAGTCCAAAGGCTGGACTGATACAGCTCTCCATGCTACTCTATCCTGTGCAAGCTTCTTCATCTCCGAGTAACTACTGCAACCTACATCCGTCTGAATCTGCTTACTGTATTAATCTCTTGGCCTCCCTCTGCAATTTTTACACCACAAACTTCTCTCCACTACTAAATTGGTGATCCCTTGATGGCTCAGAATGTGTCCTACCAACAGATCCCTTCCTTTGGTCAGGTTGTACCACAATTACTCTTCTCCCCAATTCTATTCAGTACCTTTTCATTACTTATGTGATGTACCCATTCTTCCGTAGCACCACGTTTCAAAAGCTTGTGTTTTCTTCTTGTCTGAACTGTTTATCGTCAATGTTTCACTTCCACACATGGATACTTTCCATATAAATACTTTCAGACAGGACTTCGTGAGCCTTAAATCTATACTCGATGTCAACAAATTTCTCTTCTTCAGAAATTCTTTTCTTGCCATTGCCATTCAACATTTTCTATTCACCCTACTTCGACCATCATCAGTTACTTTGCTTCCAAAATAACAAAACACATTTACTACTTTAAATGTCTCATGTTGTTGTTGTGATCTTCAGTCCTGAGACTGGTTTGATAAAGCTCTCAATCCTACTCTATCCTGTGCAAGCTGCTTCATCTCCAAGTAACTGCTGCAACCTACATCCTTCTGAATCTGCTTAGTGTATTCATCTCTTGGTCGCCCTCTACGATTCTTACCCTCCACACTGCCCTCCAATGCTAAATTTGTGATCCCTTGATGCCTCAGAACATGTCCTACCAACCGGTCCCTTCTTCTTGTCAAGTTGTGCCACAAACTCCTCCCCAATCCTATTCAATACCTCCTCATTAGTTATGTGATCTACCCATCTAATCTTCAGCATTCTTCTGCAGCACCACATTTCGAAAGCTTCTATTCTCTTCTTGTCCAAACTATTTATCGTCCATGTTTCACTTCCATACATGACTACACTCCATACAAATACTTTCAGAAACGACTTCCTGACACTTAAATCTATACTCGATGTTAACAAATTTCTCTTCTTCAGAAACGCTTTCCTTGCCATTGCCAGTCTACATCTTATATCCTCTCTACTTCGACCATCATCAGTTATTTTGCTCCCCAAATAGCAAAACTCCTTTACTACTTTAAGTGTCTCATTTCCTAATCTAATTCCCTCAGCATCACCCGACTTGATTCGACTGCATTCCATTATCCTCGTTTTGCTTTTGTTGATGTTCATCTTATATCCTCCTTTCTGCTCTTCCAAGTCCTTTGCTGTCTCTGACAGAATTACAATGTCATCGGCGAACCTCAACGTTTTTATTTCTTCTCCATGAATTTTAATACCTACTCCGAATTTTTCTTTTGTTTCCTTTACTGCTTGCTCAATATACTGATTGAATAACATCGGGGACAGGCTACAACCCTGTCTCACTCCCTTCCCAACCGCTGCTTCCCTTTCATGCCCCTCGACTCTTATAACTGCCATCTGGTTTCTGTACAAATTGTAAATAGCCTTTCGCTCCCTGTATTTTACCCCTACCACCTTTAGAATTTGAAAGAGAATATTCCAGTCAACATTGTCAAAAGCTTCCTCTAAGTCCACAGGTCCTATGAACGTAAATTTGGCTTTCCTTAACCTATCTTCTATGAGAAGTTGTCCGGTAAGTATTGCCTCGCGCTAGTCTAACGTCTGCAATCTATGTATACGACAGAGAATTTTGTTGAATAATGTCTGTTGAAGATAGGACATCTCAAATAAAACGGATGTTGTCCTAAGATATTCAGTTAAAATACAGACAGAAAATACCGTTCCCAAATGCAGTAAAGCTACTGTGAGAGTGTTACGAGAATGGTAGCAAAATCCGCAAAATAAATTGTAATCAAACGCGTGGGAAAACTAAGACCATTTTGAAATCATAGTAGACGAATTAATCAGCAGCTCAAAACAGTTCAGAGTTCAAAATGATGATTTGCAAATTGTCACACGCTGTAGAAAGAATAGTAACTCATGCTTTGTCTATCCTCAGTTCAGTAGTACAAGCTGAAAACAATAGAGTCCCATTCTGGGGCACATTCAGATCCCTGATAAGTAAAAAGTCCCTTCAAAAGTTGGAGTATTGTAGCGGCCTTTCATTGCCCAGAATCAATCACCTATATGACTGAATCACGCAAGTTGCCATAGCGAGGTCTGCCTCCTCCCAGCGCATCACACAATGTGTCAGAATCGCTCTCTTGACCTCTTCACGCGAAAAGTTCCAGTCTCCAGTTGACTCCCGTAGCGTTCCACTACTGTCTGGTTTTCCATTGGCTGCAGGCCATCCCCACCAAAAATACATCATTCTTAACTTCTACAGACGCGATCTGATTCAACCTGACCACTTCCTGGCCTCAACTAATATATTACAGCAATAATTAACTGTTAAAAAATATTACATCACACTCAGATCATTCACAATAATTAGAAATAATGGACTGTTCACAAGCAAATAAGGTCGTATACTAGCGCAAGTGCACTCACGTTAAATGAGAATGAATTGTTACATTTTGTTGAAACAGTTCTTTGTGTCTTTTTGACGGATGTGTCTTGTGGCTCTCTCTCTTTCAATTGTGGTGTCTGCTAACAGATGTATTTGACCACTTTTAAATTAGCACTGCTTTTTAATGACACTTGCAATCAACATCTGAATGAAGTTACTGGCTAAATATTAAAATATTTATTAAATAAATACACAAGTATGATAAAATATGAGGTATCATGCTCCATTCATTTGCTGTGTAACTGTGGAGTATACGATGTTCTTGCCCGTCGGAGTTGCCGAGCGGTTCTAGGCACTACAGTCTGGAACCGCGCGACCGCTACGGTCGCAGGTTCGAATCCTGCCTCGGGTATGGATGTGTGTGATGTCCTTAGGTTAGTTAGGTTTAAGTAGTTCTACGTTCTAGGGGACTGATGATCTCAGAAGTTAAGTCCTATAGTGCTCAGAGCTATTTGAACCATTTTTTACGATGTTCTTACAAACATTAGCAGAATGAATAAGATATAAAAGACATCGTAGATCAATAAATAAAAAATATGCAGGTATATAGCTTTCAGGGATGATAGCTACAGCGCAACGCTACGATACCGTAAGTTGAAATGGCATATAACCTTTAAAAGCTGTTAATTCAGAAGTTAATTGTGAAAAAGTTTATTCGCTGTGAAGTATTAATTTCTGTATTTTTAAAGATATTGAAAATATTGTTGTTTCATTGCTTTATTTATCCGAGATCGCCGATGTATTGAGATTTGAGTGTAAATTATTATAGTTTGTCTCAAAACCCACTCATTCTGCCAAGCGAGGTGCCCTGGCTTTGGGTTTTACCCACACACGTCTTACTACTTTCTGCACCTGGTTGGCCGTATCGGACGTGACATGCCCTTGGCCCTGTCGCACAACACAAGTAAATCCATCTGTCCTCAGTACCATGCGTAGCTGGACTGTTAGCTCGTCCACATACTCGTAACATCACAAACTCCAAGTGTAATTGATGAGTATAAGTCAAACCACAAATCTCGAACATTACAGGCGATGTGTGAATTACGATTGTTGCCGCCGTATTCAATTTAAAATGGTACAGAGCGGCGCAATAGATGGAAAACGATCGGGGCAAAGCAGTAAGTACAGTCCAGTAATGTAACTATCACGACAATAGCCATAGTATGTTCTTTTTTAGTTATTTCCTTTCAAACATTTGACCTGATTTTTCTCACATAGGGGCGGATAATTCATAATAGTAACGCTATACGGTACATTACAGACAAGTCGTTTGACTGTGAATGCTGGCAATATGAATTGTTTAAGTTATACGTGGTTCGCGTGTGTGTATGTGTGTTAATTCTGCGCCACAATGGGAAGCTATATATGAATGCTAAATAGTTCAAATAACAAAGACTTTCTCTATAAACGCAGTAATCAAATAAGTATATGCATGTTGCAATATGAATGAAAAGGAGAAAGAAAGAAACAGACAGTTGCCTTCGATTAAACTGTTTGCTAAAAGACAGAAAGGAACAGACTTTTCTGTAACAGACGTGTCTGGAGGTCTACAAGCAGGGATTAACGTAGCATTACCATCTTCAAGCACTGGTACAGGTTACAAAAGGAGCACTTGGACGTCAGTGAGCCAGATAAAGTAGTACAAATACAAGAAGAGGAGCCATTCGAATTCCATCGTCTTGAGATAGGTCAGTAGCTGGAAAACCAAGTATCCCAATGAGCGTAAAGTTTGAGCTCCTAACGAACTGTTGTAAGTCTGGCAAGACATAATTTACCAGCTGAAACCAAATTAAGAAAGAAAATGAAGGGAGTCAATAAGTTTTATATCACTTGTATTTTACTAAAGACCACTCATTTCGAGATCAGAAGTCCTATTATGAATGTTTAATGTAAATGTCATCTGCCCGCATGTAGTCCAAGTTTATTTATGTGACTTGCCTACAGATCAGTTAAAGAGAATGCCTTTTGGGTAAAGTGTGTTCGGATTTCAAAATAAGCTGCTGGTAATGGTGCACATCAAAAATTAAAGACATTCGTCAGAAAATCATTTTGCAAACATAAGAAAGACATGGAACTGTTAAATGCTCATCATTATGAGAACGGCTTTCATAACAAGCAGTTACTGATTACAAAGTTCTTACAAGATTTTTTGGAAGCTCTGTCACTTATTCCAAATTAAGAAACAGTGTCATAATACCAGTTACCTGGTAATCGGCTGAAAAGAACCGCTACTCTATAATCGGCCGGACCTAAAACAGCCCGCTCTATGCCTTGGAGTAGAAGAAGAGAGAGAGAGAGAGAGAGAGAGAGAGAGAGAGAGGGAGAGAGAGAGAGAGTGGGTGAGAAACGGGCTGTGACAGCTAATATTTAAACTGCGTTGTATAACCGAACAAACAATTGCAGGTTGCACTGTTGCACTGTTGAGTATCTGTGCTGACGTGTGATTTACGAAATGGCGCCTGTTTACATATATATCTCGGTAAGGGACTGGTACGATATCCGAGTTTTGACAAAAACAAAAAGGAGTGGATAGTAGTCGGAACATTACCTGAACTGGAAGAATGAATAATTTGCAGCCATCAGCTTCTGACTAAAAAGCGTCGATTACCAGTACTGCCATCCATTGTCGTGCAACTTTGGTAAATGATTGTGAAAATGGGAGTTTGCTTCTCACATCAGTCCGTGAGAAAAGTCTCGCACCTTGGCCGGGTTCCAATTATGTTTTATTTATAAATGAAGAGTGCTCCTATCGAAAATATTGTAGATTCGGTAGTTAAAAAGTCTGCGTTTACCTTTCACGGTCTTTGTTCAGTGAGTTTACACTCCAAACGTATTTAATTCGCCATTAAATCATGCAGTGTATCGTATCAGTTTGGCAAATATTTTATATCGCAGCTCACAGCTCGTATGCTAACTTCGATAGTGTGTAATACGAAATTTCATCAGAAGCACAAACCGTGAGATGTCGTTAATGACATATTACTTGAAAAATTATTTAAAAATTAAATCTGCTCAGCAAGAAGTGTAAAACTGATACTGTCGAATTACATCTAGTGATAAATCGCCACAATTACAGAACATATAACCAACCGAACTTATCAATTAGTTATAATTATGTCTCTAACATACAAGGTGAGTCACCAACTATTGACACCAAGAATAACAACGAAAGTATGATACGAGGGTGCTTTGAAAAAATTCTCGGAACGGAATATAAAAAATATTTACATCACTGAAACTTCTTTTATTTTTCAATGTAGTCTCCTTGTAGATTAATGCATTTGGTCCAACCATGCTCCAGTGCCTTGATCCCATCTCGAAAATTAGTTTCCTCTAGGCCCGCAAAATAGTTGTCAACGTCTTCGTTTGACGTGAATCTTCGTCCACCAAGAAAAATTTTTAGTTTTGTGAAGAGACGGAAGTCTGACGGAGCCATATCAGGTGAATAAGGCGGGTGTGGGAACTGTTCATATCTTTGTTGGTGACATGTGCACGGGCGCTCACTGTCGTGATCGAAGATGACTTTCTTCCTTGCTTCGCGTATCTTTTTTTGCAATTTGTCCAGGAGGTTAGCATAGTATTCTCCAGTAATTGTTTGTCCAGTGGCGAGATAATCTACAAACAGAATCCCCTTCGCATCCCAGGACGCTGATGCCATGACCTTTCCCGCCGAAGGAATTGTCTTTGCTTTCTTTGGTGGCGGAGAATCAGCATGTTTCCACTGCTTTGACTGTTTTATCTTTGGGGTATAGTAGTGCACTCTTATTTCATCTGTGGTCACAAACTGGTGCAAAAAATCTTGTTCATTTCTCCTAAAACGGGCCAAACATTATTCCGATATGTCCATTCTCACGCGTTTTTGATGCAGCGTCAAGAGTCGCGGCACCCTTTGCAGATAATTTTTTCATTTCTAATTCTTCAGTTAAAATGTGATGCCCTTTCAGATGAAATATGGCAAGCGTGAGCAATTTCACGCGCTTTCAATCGGCGATCCTCCGTGACCATTTTGTGCACTTCTGCAATGATTTCTGGAGTAGTGACACATCTTAGCCGACCACTGCACGTATCATCATCTAAGTTCTCCCTACCAAATTTAAATTAATCTGTCCACTTGGCAACAGTTGAATATGAAGGGGCAGAGTCCCCCAGTGTATTCTGGAAATCGGCGTGAATGTCCTTTGCTTTCATACCTTTGTTTACGAAGTACTTAATCACTGCTCGAATTTCCATTTTTTCCATCTTCGCAAATCACTACGAGGGATCTACAGAACATGTCACCGCCAAAGCTCTCTTCCAAGATCAGTGACGAGGCATGCTTTTACAGGCAACAGTCCAGTGAATATCACGTGAACAACTCGTTGCGCTAGCGCTTACCTCTCGTGGTGATTCCGAGAACTTTTCAAACCACCCTCACAGGAGCTGAAAAGTTTGAGGGGAAAAAGTTGCATGGAATAACGGGGGCCATAATATGACGTTCGTTTTTTGTTGCTAGGTGGGGTCGCTTCAGAGATATAAAGGCCAACTTTGCTTTTTTAAATGGGACGCTATAGTTCGGTACTTATTTTCTGATAGCGACTATCGAGACGAATCCAGTGATGTGTAACAGTAAGGTCTCTGAAGGTCAACGAAGGTCACAAAGGCAGCATGAACGCCCATTTACAGAAGGTGTTCGAAGTGATGACCATTGGTATCAATGCAGTGCTGCAATCTTCTTATCATGGATTGAGTGGTATTCCTTATCACATCAGCACTTATCGAAACATGTGCTCTGACAGTTCTCTCTCGCATATCTTCAGGTGTGGTTGGAACATGTTCACAACCAATGTCTTTTACGAATCCCCACAAGAAAAACTCCACAGGCCTTAAGTCTGGTGAACGAGCTGGCCACAACACATCTCCTTCGCGTCCAATCCAACGATTTGTGAACTGCCTCCGCAACTCATTTCTAGCCATCAGGGATAAGTGTGCCGGACACCCATCGTGTTGATACCACATTCTGTTCCTTGCTCCTAAAGGTATTTCTTCCAATAACAGACCCAATGTTTCTTGCAGGAATGTGGTGTACTTCCTAAAATTAAGATTTCCTTCGACGAAATAGGGGCCTATAATTCTGTCCTCCAGAATCCCACATCATACATTCACCGACCATGGTTTTTATTGTGCAACTTGCCGCAGCTAACATGGATTTTCAGTTGCCTAATTATGCATGTTGTGCAAATTAACATTTCCATTGTTCGTGAATGTAGCCTCGTCAGAAAATAAAATCAAATTAATAAATGTGTCGTCCCTCTGAATCTGAAGTTGAACGCATCAGCAGAATTCAATACTACGCATACAATCCGTACCAGTTATTTCTTGGTGGAGAGTGATACGGTAAGGATGATATTTATGGCGATGCAGAACACGAACAACACTACTCTGGCTCATGCCAGATTCCCTTGCAATCTGACGCGAACTAACACAAGGATCTCGAACCACAGTGGCAGGAGTAACAATTTCCGTTTCCTCGTTAGTAAGTTTGCTTTGCCGCATATGTTTCCAATGCGTTAAAGATCCAGTTGTTCTCAATTTATCATACACATACTTAAATGTACGACGTGTAGAGTGAGTACGTTGAGGATATCTTTCAGCGTATAAGTCTCTAGCTCTCACTGAATTTCGTTGGCATTCTCCATAAATGAGAAGCATATCGACTTGTTCTTCGATGGAATACATCATTCACATTCGCTTGATTCGACGATACTGGTCTTACCGTTCCTATTATTGTTGTATTGCGAAACCGTCGATGGTGTTTACATGTCAATGTCACTTTAGATGGATAAGCCGTATTCGGCGAAC
Organism: Schistocerca piceifrons; assembly: GCF_021461385.2. Classification (NCBI taxonomy): domain Eukaryota; kingdom Metazoa; phylum Arthropoda; class Insecta; order Orthoptera; family Acrididae; genus Schistocerca; species Schistocerca piceifrons. Next base: position 38,380,715 of record NC_060144.1, on the reverse strand, counting down.
ATTTACTAATTACACGATATACGAGAGAGGATTGTGAAAGCATGTGCTTCGATAAGTGCCCAAGTGAAAAGTAATACCACTCAATCCATGATAAGAAGATTGCAGCACTGCATTGATACCAATGGTATCGAACACCTTCTGTAAATGGGCGTTCTTGCCACCTTTGTGACCTTCGTTGACCTTCAAAGACCTTACTGTTACACATCACTGGTTTCGTCTCGATAACCGCTATCAGAAAATAAGTACCAAACAATAGCATCCCATTTAAAGGAAACAAAGGTGACCGTCATATCTCTGACGCGACCCCACCTAGCAACACAACACCAACATCAAGTTATGGACCCCGTTGTCCCATGCAACATTTGCCCCACAAAGTTTTCAGCTACTATCATACTATCGGAGTTATTCTATGTGGCAATAGTTAGTGACTCACCCTGTATAATTAACGCTATAAATTATGCTTTATCACCTAAACGCATCAACATCATTTAAGTGTGTGTGTATTAAACTATTTTTTGCTCATGATAATTGATTCTTAATTGGAAGTGACGAAACAACAGCGAATGTGCTGGCCTCCCACAATCACTGACTTATTTCTGATTGGATCAGACCTGCAATTAGAGCAGTACACAAATCTGACAGCTGCCGAACGTGAGAGATGTTGTTTATTCCATGTTTACGTTTTTGTTAAAGTTGTTTAGGTTTATATACCGTTGCCTCGTCAGCTACTGAAGCGATGGGCTTCGGAACAATTTTCTCTCTCAGCACCTCTGCCGAATGTCAATAGGTAACCTAAACTAATGCAAATGAAAAACATTTTCGTATGTTTTGGGTTCTGTATTTTCTAGGATAACGTAATGTTTCGGATGTCGGCACATTAGTCGGTATATCTGTCGGACACTAAATTACACTGCTGGCCACCGTAAATGCAACACCAAGAAAGACAAGAGGTAGCACAACAAGATTTATTTTGTAGATAACATGTTGACCAAGTATCAAATGATTACGCTTACAGACGTCTGTGACATGTGGTTCCTGCCAGAATCAGTAGCCAGAGTAGCCGCCATTGTTGGAGATCACCGCTGCCACACGTCTCGGCATTGAGTCAAAGAGACGTTGGATGTGTTCCTGGGGTACAGCAGCCCAAGCAGCTTCCACACGTTGCCAAAGATCATCTGGTGTGGCAGCTGGGGATGTAATCTGGGTCACTCGTTGAGCAACCATGAACCACATGTTTTCTATCGGCGAAAGATCCGGAGAGCGAGCCGGCCAGGGAAGCAATTCAATCTGGTTATTGACGAAGAACCTTTGGACAATGCGTGCCACGTGGGGTCGCTCATTATCCTGTTGAAATATGGCTGTGGCCGAGCCCTGAAGGTAAGGAAGGACAACTGGCTCCAGCTCCTCGGATATGTAGCGCCGGCTATTTAAAGTACCGGCAATGCGTACTAGAGTCGTGCGAGAGTAATATTCAATACCGCCCCATACCATAATACCAGGTGCAAGACCAGTGTGGCGGTGCATAATGCAGCTGTCCAGCATCCTCTCTCCACGGTGTCTCCACACTCGAATCCGACCATCGTGGTGCTGCAGACAGAAGCGTGCCTCGTCAGTAATGACAACGTCGTTCCATTCTGCCGTCCACATCCGTCTGTCATCACACCATTGGCGACGGAGACGTCTGTGGTTCTGCGTCAATGGTAGACGAAGCAATGGACGTCTTGCGGACAGACCACTCTGCTGTAAACGGCGTCGAATGGTACGCGCAGACACTGGATGATGCGTTACAGACGCAATGTGCTGTGCTATGGTTCGGGATGTCACTGAGCGATCCGTCACTGCCATGCGCACAATTTGCCTATCAGCACGTGCAGTGGTGCACCGAGGTGAATGCGATCGACCACGTCGGTCCGTCGTACCCTCCTGCATCCAACGGTCACATATCCGCATTACAGTTGTTTGGTTTCGTCCAACACGACTAGCGATTTCTCTGTATGATAATCCACAATCTCGGTAATCCACTATCCTTCCTCTGTCGAACTCGGATACTTGATCAAAAGATGTTCGCTGTTGACTACGAGGCATAACTGGTCGTCTTGTGAAACAACCACAAGGTAAAAACACGTGCCGAACGTACACTCGTCGAAATCGCCAAGCCTTAAACGGCGCTATGAGGTGGCGCCACAGGCGCGCGTGATGTGAGTCTGCGCTGAAATTCTAATCAGTTGCATATCTCATCGCTGCAAACCCATGGTGTAAATTTCACTTGATTCGGGTGCTTCCTTCAGGGTGTTGCATTTACGGTGGCCAGCAGTGTAATTTCATTTTACTGGCTATGTTACGTTTTGAACAGATTTAAGTGACAATATTTCAAACAGGGCGAGTTTAGGCCAACACGTGCATACACAGTCAATTTCGTTTTTAAAGATTAGACCGATCAGTATTTTTTGTCGCAAAGTGCTTACGCTTCCGTGTTCCAAATAAAAGTATTTGAACCGTCTGGTACATACCTTGCACAATGTTCCATTTGTTTTTTAATTTAGTGGCTTTCGGTACGTGGAGACACAGCAATCTCGACAGTGGAATGTCAATTATGACGGTACGGAGGTGAGGACAACACGGCAGCCCGGAGCGGAGGAACCTCCGACGCTTCAGGGAGTCTCACTCGGGCCCTTTCGGCTCTGAGAACATAGTGGGCCTGCAGTCCCGCTGAATGTAACCATAATGGGACGACAGTTTCTCTTCTGGTGTACAGGATGGATGATCCGAAGGAGCAGATGTTGTTTATGCTTTTTCAGGCCCGCTGTGACGTGATCACGAAGAGGAGGGGGAGGGAGGGGGGGGGGGAGGGGCTGCGACAATGACACGTGCGTGAATAAAACGGCGGACGCTCCCCCAGAAGTGGCCCACCAGTTCGGCAACGCTCTCGGTGTGACCAGCACACCCCCGTTGGACCCTTCAGAAATGCCCCTGTACAGAGATGGCCACACACTTGTGTGACAGGCAACCATTTCGACACTCCTCAGCTGAGCCGTGCTACGCGCTGAACTAGAAAACCTGTTGGCAGCATGTAAAATCTGAGGGCAGTCGAAATACACTACTGGCGATTAAAACTGCTACACCACAAAGATGACGTGCTACAGACGTAAAATTTAACCGACAGGAAGAAGATGCTGTGGTATGCAAATGATTAGCTTTTCAGAGCATTCACACAAGGTTGGCGCCGGTGGCGACACCTACAAAGTGCTGACATGAGGAAAGTTTCCAACCGATTTCTCATACACAAACAGCAGTTGACCGGCGTTGCCTGGTGAAACGTTGTTGTGATGCCTCGTCTAATGAGGAGCAATGTGTACCATCACGTTTCCGACTTTGATAAACGTCGTATTGTAGTCTATCCCGATTGCGGTTTATCGTATCGCGACATTGCTGCTCACGTTGGTGGAGATCCAATGACTGTTAACAGAATATGGAATCGGTGGGTTCAGGAGGGAAATACGGAACACCGTGCTGGATACCAACGGCCTCGTATCAATAGCAGTCGAGATGACAGGCATCTTATCCGCATTGCTGCAACGAATCGTACAGCCACGCCTCGATCCCTAAGTCAACAGATGGGGACGTTTGCTAGACAACAACCATCTTGACAAACAGTTCGACGACGTTTGCAGCAGCATGGACTAGCAGCTCGGAGACCGTGGCTGCGGTTACCCTTGACGCTGCATCACAGACAGGAGCACCTGCGATGGTGTACTCAATGACGAACCAGGGTGCACGAATGGCAAAACGTAATTTTTTCGGATGAATCTAGGTTCTGTTTACAGCACCATGATGATCGCATCCGTGTTTGTCGACATCGCAGTGAAGACATTGGAACCGTGTATACGTCATCGCCATACTGGCGCATCTCCCGGAGTGATGGTATGGGGTGCCATTGGTTACACGTCCTGGTCACCTCTTGTTCGTATTGACGGCACTTTGAATAGTGGACGTTACATTTCAGATGTGTTACGACCCCTAGCTCTACCCTCCATTCGATCCCTGCGAAACCTTACATTTCAGCAAGATAATGCTCGACCGCATGTTGCAGGTTCTGCACGGGCCTTTTTGGATACAGAAAATGTTCGACTGCTGCCCTGGCCAGCACGTTCTCCAGATCTCTCACCAACTGAAAATATCTGGTCAATGGTGGCCGAGCAACTGGCTCGTCACAATACGCCAGTCACTACTCTTGATGAACTGTGGTATCGTGTTGAAGCTGCATGGGCAACTGTACCTGTACACGCCATCCAAGCTCTGTTTGAGTCAATGCCCAGGCGTATCAAGGTCGTTATTACGGCCAGAGGTGGTTGTTGTGGGTACTAATTTCTCAGGATCTATGCATCCAAATTGCGTGAAAATGTAATCATATGTCAGTTCTAGTATAATATATTTGTCCACTGAACACCCGTTTATCATCTGCATTTCTTCTTGGTGTAGCGATTTTAATGGCCTGTAGTGTAGACAGCCATGCCAGTACCTAGCATCAGCCTGCACAGTGACATTTTTAAAGTACTCGAGAGAGTTGCGCAGTTGGCACTGAGCGTGTTGTCCGAGTGTGCCATTTTATTCACGCATTCGTGAATGTCGCGTTTCCTCCCCACCCCCTTACCCCTGTGATTGCGCCATAGGAGAAAGCGCAACATGAGGGCTGAAAATGTATAAAACCCTCTTGTGTTTCGTACCACTTTGAAATTTCGTTTAGTGGTTTTGAACGATCCCTAATCGTTCCACCCTGCACACCGAAGCAAAAAATGCGTTCGTGCTACACCCCAGAGCGGTGGGATCTCGTTCGAGAAAGTTGTAGGTCCACGGTGTCCTCAGAGAATGATCGAATCGTCCGAGATGTCTCAGAGCGTCAAAGGCGGTCTGTCAATGACACCCTTGTTGCTCATCACGTCGGCAGACTGTCGCTTCGTCCGCCAAACGCGTGTAAAAACGCGCGCCCCAAACGAATGGGTGACTTCATCGGTGACCTTAATGCCGCCCCCTGAGACCTTTTCGTGTCATTCCCGAGCGGTGTGTGTGTAAAACGTTTCCCTCGCTCATCTGTAGGAAAACATTTCAACGCTGGGAAATGCGAGTCTGACCTCCGTCGCAGAGGTGTCAAAAGATGGGGTGAAATGTGCGTAAGCGGAGGTACGACGACCTTCGCATCACGTGTCACGTCCACCGTGGCATCAGTGACCCTCTTTACACCTCGTACGAACCTCGGAGCTCTGCTCATTTCGCCGCGACACCTCGCTGTTTGAACCCGAGGGCGGTGTTTCGGGGCGCCTCGTTTCCGCATCGTTACAGAGGAGGGCTGTACGCACATTTCGGCGAAATTTCAAACTTACGCAACGCAATGGGAAACAATAATCGTGGGCTTTCGAAAAAGTTACCTTTTCGTTGTGTTGCGCAATGTATTAGTGAAAACCGCGTAAAAATTCCCACAGTAGTCCTCGGATGTGAATGTCCGGCACTCCACTCTATTTTCTGCAACATACTGCCCTGTTTACGATTTCATGGTGAATGTTTCTCGATTTTTTGGAAGATGCACAATTATTTGCTATTTTGTAATTTTTCCCCCAACTTTTCAAGAAGATATATGTAAATACAGACTTGGTGAGTAGTTTACCGATTTCTGAAGACAACGCATATAAATATGGATTTCGCTACTGTTTTATCAGTTATAAGCAAACACACGTAAAATACGTAGCTTTAATTGTTTGACAACTAACACCAATTACAAATGACACTATTTACAGCTACAAGAAAATCTGACCGATTTTTCCTCATTATTCCGCAAATATCTATTATTTTTCCAATTTTTTAAGACGACACACGTACATATGGGTTTCTCTTTAAAATTTTTGTCGAATCTCCCCAGCTTTCCTCTGCTTTTACAAGAAGACATATTTAAATACAGAACTTTAAATACGTAACAACGAACACCACAATGTATGCCCTGAGAGCATATGACACTATTTTCACCTTTTAGGCGACTCGTTCATATTTTGCCGATTTTCTCCGCAAATAGCCACTTTTTTCATGAAGAGCGACAAGGAGAAGTCCGCAGCAGGTCAACTTTTCACTTACAACGAACTTTTTTACCCGCACTTTTAGTGTGAGATGTAACCGTCAGCTCCCGTAACACACTACGATTATACTGGGCTTGTAAAAAAAAATAGCGTGGACGTTTATTCAGAGAAAGATATATGCTCCGCTAATGTGCTCTACACTTGCGCAGCTACCACAGGTATAATAACACGAATAAGAGAGCTACGCACGTTGTCTAACAACAAAGAAATAACTGCCGTACTGCCAACAACACTTTCCTATTGCACCGCACCGCACCGCGCGCACCAGAAAGCTGGTGTTGATATCGTGAAGGCTGTGGAAGGAAGGTGAGAATTACTTTTTTATTTAAAACTGAAAAGCAGATGTGAGAGGACTTCTCGTGCGAAGTACTCAAAGTGCATCCGTCCGCTCCGCATTCGCTAGTCTCCCAACTGCAGCGCTCCAGTTGGCCGTCTCCGACGCGCGCTGGGCAGCGCACGTGGATGAAGAAAAAGATTTTTCCTCAGGTCACGCACTGCGGGGCTCTGCATTTCCCTCACCCTCCCGCCCAGCACCCAGGGGGGAGGAGGAGAGAGGTGTCCGGCACTTCGGTCAGCCTTAATGAGTGTTGGGCGGATCTCGATTGAAAAATTAGTAACGCACCTCCTTTTCACTAGCACTACGTCCGCCCCGTTTTGGTTGCAGAGAGAGCGAGGAAATACGGGCGACAGCGAAAAGAATGACCGCCCACATCAACAGAACCGACGAGAGGGCGCTACATGTCACAGTTGTCACTGTCCCGGACGCGAAGCCTTTCCCCAACGCAGAACGCCTGGCCACAATGTGGATCATCGCCACGACGGCACACGCCATCGTCAGCAAGCGGCAGACCGACAAGGCGCAGTTCATCACGGACCTGTGGGAGGAACACAGGAGGGCCAAACAACGCTCCAAGTACCGCGAGACCTTCCAGAACTTACTGCAGCTCCCGCTGGACGCCTTCAACACGACGTGACCGACGCCTTCCCACAACACCCACACCCCAGTCGCTGAGGACGTCGCCCACCGATCCCTCCAAAGCCCCGACGTCAAGAGTGGTGTAGTGCGGAAAGCGTTTGCGAAAATCTGTGCAAAGTGAAAGTGTGTACGTGTAGCAGTGACAAAGTGAGAGTGACGTGTGCCAATTATAGCCAAACAGTGTCCCGTGCCCAATAGCCAAATAAAGCAGGCAAAAAGGAAATGATCAGTCATTAATTTAGTGGAAAGGATACAAAGAAGTGCTCCAAGATAACAACGAAATGACAGACAGTGTATTTCATGTAATTAATGTGCTCTCTCACTCACATTCTCTCTCTCTCTCTCTCTCTCGCTCTCTCCATTCAAGGTACGTTTTTCCTTTGTTTTATCTTTTTTTTATTGTTTTGTTGTGTTTACTCCTGTGATATATATATATATATATATATATATATATATATTTCGGCTCATCATGTGCCTCTATGTAGCATGGGTAATTGTGACTTATAATAATTTTAACATTAGACTTTCTTTGCCCCAAAAATCCTTGAAAACTTTGCATCCACCCTTACGCAGTGCATTGATAACCTCCTGTATTCATTAATTTATTCACACAGATGTTCTGGTCTATATCCCCCTTTAGCTTTTGGCAAACATAAAGCGAACATGCCAAAATAGGTGCATTTCTAATACCATACAGAATTTAAAAAATTTCTAAACTCAAAATACAAAAAATCGAAGTAACGTAAGTATGTACTAAAATAAAAGACAAACAAATGACAGGAAAAATTATCTGAAGGACACTCAGAGAATAACAGTGTTGCAACTCAACCAAAAGACTACTAAAAGAACAATCAGAACAGAAACGAGAAAATGTACATCATCGTTCAATAATCAAGCACACCATTTCATGTAAGAATCTGTAATTGTTAAAAAATTGTAACTAAAAGTTTATATACGTTACAAAAAGAAAAGTAGCTGAGTGGTCAGCGCGACAGACTGTCAATCCTAAGGGCCCAGGTTCGAATCCCGGGTGGGAGATTTTTCTCCGATCACGGATTGGGTGTTGTGTTGTCCTAATCATTATCATCTCATCCCCAGCGACGCGCAAGTCGACGAAGTGGCGTCAAATCGAAAGACTTGCACCCGGCGAACGGTCTACCCGACGGGAGGCCCTAGTCACACGACTTTTTTTTTACTAGCACTACGTATTCGAGGAGATCACATACGCGAATTTGCATAGCTCCCAGTCTCTTGTAGTGTGATGTGCTTTTCCGCTGGTGTTCACTGCAGTCATGGTTTCAGCTGTTTCTGTTTAACTGTCTGTTCGCTCGTCACCTGTATATTCCTACGTACATTTCCGTCGCCCTATCTCACTTTCATATGCGTTGTTTCTTTGCTGATCAGCTGATCAGCGCTATCAAAGCCACACGTTTTGTACTCGATATCTTGACAAACGCTCATCTGTTTGCGGAAAGTTCTTTAGTTCGCGAGTCCGTACACTAATGATACATTGACGTACTTCACACGGAAGTGTCACTGTCCAGTGGTAATCTTATCTCTTGTCGTTCGCCTCCCGCAGTGCGGTGTGTTGGTCTCCTAGTTTCTGTACATTACTATGAAACATTTCCACCTTTCCTTCATACGCCACATATTGCTTCACGGTTACGCAAATCTAACCCTAATGTAGCAGATGAGTGAACGCGAGTACTCCATTCCAAACGATACTGCTGTACCAGAGGGTGCGTAAGGCCACAAACTAGACCAAAAACGTATTAAGCGGAAAATGTTTCCCGAAAAGTCTATAATCCAACGCTGGCCTCGCCGTTTCGTATGCACGATATAAGTTGTTGCTCAACTTACCAACCGACAGTTCTCCAGTTACTAGACATACCTAAATCATTAAGTTGATCCATAGCATACTGATCTCCAAAAAAACAAATTTGTCTCCACTTTCTCTTCCTGAAACGTATAGCCAAGCGCGTTCTTGACAATCACGTGAGGATTGCCCACAACGCTCACGAGTTTCGCAGAATTCGGGTTGGCCTGGTCAGAACGTGCGCTACAACTTGGTAACGTCACCCTGTTTTCGAAAGCCATAGTTTTTAATGGATCATCAGCAACCTTCAGTGAAATCGAATTTTCTAATCACTGTTTAAAGTTGTTGGCACAACTGTGTTACGTTCGCAACAAATTCTTATGCGCACATAATTTGTCCTCCATTGTTGAAATTGTGTCTCCACAGATCCTCAATTTTCTTTTCCATTCTTCGAAGCATGAGCTGTTAAGCTGATGGTACGATAGTTTTTGCGCATCTGTCTGTCTCTTGCGTATCTTCGGAGTCCTGTGTGTACTACTTTTCCGAAAGTGTGATGGCACGCTGCCAGTCTCATATATTCTACATACCTGCCTGAATAGTCGTTTGCTTGCCTTTCCACCTAATGATTTTTGGATATGAAGTCTTTCAGTGCTCTTTTAAATTCTGACTGATCTGGACGCCCTGTATCCTGCTTATGGACTCCAACTTCTATCGCCGGCCGGAGTGGCCGTGCGGTTCTAGGCGCTACAGCCTGGAGCCGAGCGACCGCTACGGTCGCAGGGCCGAATCCTGCCTCGGGCATGGATGTGTGTGATGTCCTTAGGTTAGTTAGGTTTAAGTAGTTCTAGGCGACTGATGACCTCAGAAGTTAAGTCGCATAGTGCTCAGAGCCATTTGAACCAGGGCCAATTTCTATCATGTCGTCAGAAGAGTTCTCCCCCCCCCCCTTTCCCCCCATAGACGCCTTCACTGTACTCTTTCAACAATTGGCTCTTTTCTCTGCGTTTAACAATGGGATTACAACTTCACTCGTAATACTACCACCCTTTCTTTTTAATTTCACCGAAGCATTTTTTGACTGTTCTGTGCGCTGAGTCAGTCCTTCCAACGATCATTTCTTTTTAGATTTCTTCATACTTTCACTACAGCCATTTCACCATGGTTGCCCTACACTTCCTATTTATTTCGTTCCCAAGGTGTTTATATAGCCGTTTTTTCCAGCTTTCTGTGATCACGTTTGTACTACCTCCATCAGTTCGTCGATCATCTGAGGTGCAATCACTTGATGAGACGTATGTGGGAGGGAGTTACGTGTTTGCTCACAACACTTAGAAGAAGCGGAAAACAGATCACCTCTGAGTCCAGCTTTTGTCAGAGTACCGCTTACTACCCGTATTCTTACCATTCACGAACCTGACAGTCTTCGATACGTGGCATTTGCGTCTACCTGATTCTGACGAGTAAGACCGGCCCAAGACACCAGGCAGCGCAGTGACAGAGTCCCACCAGCGTTCCCGACATCCCGTCACACTGCTGTCTAGCGCCCTACCCCTCACTGGCTATGTACGAGGGTAATCCCAAAAGTAAGGCCTCCTATTTTTTTTTATAAGTATGTAGACCTGTTTATTTCTACAATGATTTACATCAGTTTACAGCTTGAACATTTCGCTATTTTTCAACATAATCACCATTTCTGTCGATGCATTTTTGTAGACGCTGTGGCAGTTTTTAATTCCCATGTCATACCAGCTCGCTGCCATGCTGTTCAGGAAGTTATGAACTGGCGTGATTGTTGCTTGGTCTCAGGTGTAAAGTGGTATGCCCAGGTTTCGTCACCTGTGACAATTGAGTCCAAAAAGTTGTCCTGTTCGGCTGCAAGGCGTTGAAGAAATGCGCGGGAAGCATCAACTCGTTGCCGCATGTAGTCCTCAGTCAGCATGCGTGGCACCCATCTTGCGCACACCTTCCGGTAGTCAATGTTTCCGTTACAATTCTGTGAGCGATGCTTCTGGAAACCTCAGGAACCAACGTGCAGAGATCGTCCAGGGTGATCCGCCGACCTTCACGCATGCTTTTCTCAACCTTCAACACTGTCTCGGCAGAAACTGATGGTCTCCCGCTCCTTTGTTCATCGTGAATTTCAGTCGGACCACCTCCAAACTCTCTACACCACTTACGAACATTTTTCACATCCACGCACGACTCATCATACACTTCCGTCAATTGGCGATGGATTTCAATCGGCGCAGTGCCCTTTGCGTTCAGAAACTGAATAACTGCGCGCAATTCGCACTCGGCGGTAACATCCAACGGGAGCTCCATTCTCAATGGCTACCAGCTCCTCAGCGCGGCGTGCGCATGTTTACACACAGCGCGTGAAGCACTCTTCATAAGTGTGGTCAATTGCCACACAAAGAGTGTTCTGTATTTATAAAAAAAGGGAGACCTTACTTTTGGGATTACCCTCGTAGAGAACTATCACAACAAGAAAAACAGCACACCGACGTTCAGGGAGAAATTCACCAGCTGCGGGTACTTACATCCAGATATCTTTTGCGATTGGTACTGCTTCTAATGGCCTCTAGTCAATCTTGTAATAGAACAGCAACAGTTCTCTTCGACTATTTTAGATTCAATAGTTACATTTATCTACATTCAACTCACACCAATCCTCAATCCTGAGCAAATAGCTATAGCTTTCCGGTATCGCAACCCTGCTGCACACACAAACCTACTTCTAAATACGTATTCCGCAAACTAATACACGGTGGGGACTATGTCGTAGCAGTATTACCGATTTCTTCGTCCGTAATCCACTCACACCCTAAAAGGGAGTAAAAATTGTTTATATACCTCTGCAGTACCCTAATCTTATCTATGATTGTTGCCTCAGATATAGTTTTTTTAATGGCGAAGGAAGTCTTACTACAACACCTTTAGTATACGAGGATCGCACCAAGAAAATCTGATACATAAGTCCCGCATTTCATCGATATCGAAAGATTGCCTATCAATATGTCCCTGTGCGTGTCCTAATCTCTGTTTTTAGTATTCCTATGATCGCTACGCTAGAAATACGACAGTGTAATGGTGTCAGTCTTCGTTGACAGGATATTGTTTCGTGAGAACTGCGTCACCTTTTCAAATGGGGTATACCTCCATAATACAGTATCAGAGTGCTTTCGATACACTGTTCATTGAATCAGATACATTGATGCAACACCGTCGTACCTCCAAGCACAATTCAGAGCTACTGCAAGAGTAGGGAAATTTCAGGACTTAATCATAGCACTGTTCATTTTTCCTCCCACGCGCTATTCGATAGTGGACAGACCGTGATACCGTATTCTGTCTACAGCAGAATATATCCACGTGGATAGTACGCATATGAATAGTGGTAGAAATTTATTTAGAAGTATACCCAGTACGTACACGCTTATACGACTATTCTTCATCGAGAAAGGCAGACCAATTCAATGCCGTTGTTTCTTCCAGCAACACCAGTGATCTTAGTACCTCTTACAACTCGATACAAATTGTAGTACCAGAGTTTTGAAGTCACAAGCCGACGGGAAATGCGACCAATCGCCTCCTACGCTGTCACTTTACAGTCGGTGGATTACACCTCCTTCAAAATCCATGCGAATGAATTTGAGACTGACATAGTCCTCTGGTTTAGCCCCACTGGTCTGCCAGTTCTTTGTGTTTGAATTGCTTCTCTTAAGATTTCAGCAAATAAATCGGAGCCTCAAATATGCATTCTTTTTTATTTCCCTCCAGAGGCTTGCTGCTAGGCATTTTAGTGCAGTTAACGTTTCTGATGACAATTTATGGGATTTCTAGCTCTGTTAAGGTGCCGTAGACTTAGTTAAGTTCAGGTCAACTACCAGCCCCACCACAGGCCTTCCCACCTGCCAGCATCCAAATATAAAACAAAGCCACGGTGCAGTACATGATGGAGGGAACATTGCACCAGTCTTATCGATTACTCTTTCATGCCAATCTTACGTGCTGACTGAGTGAAGACAGAGTGCCTGTATCCCTCCATGCATATCCTAATACACCATGTTTCTGGGAGATATACGTTTCCTTTTCCAGAGATTTTTTTGTGTTGCACATTCCAATTTAGTATGCCAACCTATACGACCAGAGCTCGCATGATGAGATTTAAGTATTCGTTTCTCCCGTGAGCTGTTCGAGAGAAGAAGGGTAGAGAAGTAGCTTAAAGGTGGTTCGATGAAGCCTCTTAATTGTGAGTTGCAGAGTAATCACGCAGATGTAGATGCACGGTCCTGGCATCATCCAAATGATTCTTTTACTTCGCAGATCAACCACGTAAGACGAACAGATTTGGGCTGACATGTCTGGTAGACATCTAAGCTGTCGAATCGATGTTATTGTACCGTTCGTCAGTAAGTACCATTTAATAACAATCTGGTCCATGCATGTTAACGTTGGGATAGCAGCTCACAATAACCTCAAATTTATAGTGGAAAATGGTGACGTACAAGATGGAGCTCATAAAGAGTGGAAGAAGCCGTGCAGCAAACCGACATGTATACCGAGGGGCAGGTCGCAGGTACGGCTGCATACGACATGTTCTGCCTCGACGTTCCCATCTTCTCACTGTGCTTGGTGTTGCTACGTTGCCGGCCGGGGTGGCCGAGCGGTTCTAGGCGCTACAGTCTGGAACCGCGCGACCGTTACGGTCGGAGGTTCGAATCCTGCCTTGGGCACGGATGTGTGTGATGTCCTTAGGTTAGTTAGGTTTAAGTAGTTCTAAGTTCTAGCGGACTGATGACCTCAGCAGTTAAGTCCCATAGTGCTCAGAGCCATTTGAACCATTTTTGTTGCTACGTTAATATTAAGAGCTCGAGAGACGTCACAGAGCTCATTTCTACAGCATCGAAGCGTCACGAAGACGCACGGTCTGCAGGAAGCGCTGTGCCCTCCAGTGGATCTGTGGTATTGTTCTTCTTGAGACAGTGGGAGCCTGAGGATGGAGAACAGCTGTCCGTGACTTCGGTCGTCAATCGTTCTAAGACTAACGAAAGTTTAATGCGAGATAGTATACCTATTCCAGCAGCAACTTTTGGATACAGTTAATACGAAGTTCAAAGCATACAGAAAACAATTATTTGCGAAATACTGTCCCATAGTTTCCAAACGTCAGTCAGTGCTATTTACGTACAATAATGCTCCGCATGGTACTCCCTCTCACCGTTAGCAAATGTTCCGGTAAAACTACAGTTTTCGGTCGCATTTACGTGCATATAGACTCGCTTCTGATTTCGAATGCAATTTGCTTAAGAAAGAAAAAATATTCTGTAATCCACCGGTGCAACGGAATCAGATGAGTGTAAGACAGGTTCCAAACGTCCGTCAGCGCTATTTAAGTACAGTGATGCTGTGTAGAGTACTCCCTGACGTCATTACCAAATTTCCATTGCAGTCTTCTGTACCATATACATCCCGTACTGTTTTTTGAAATGTACTTGTGTATCGCTAGCGTTTAGAGAGTATCCAACTCTAACAGTCCATTTCCATAATTAAAAACCAGCTTCTCCTGAGAGGAGGAAAATGTAAACGTTTGTGCCAAATGTTGGGTAGTCACACATATCCATTCTGGCAAAAAATCTCACGTTTCATCCGAATACGTAAGCTGGTAGTCATCTATAGAAGGCCACAGAAATAGTACAGGTTGATGGTCAATTTCAAAGTCAACCAGTTCTGCTTTAGATGGGTTTCTTATATTGCCGCTGCACCCTGAGCCGTGGTAAAAATTACTGTTTTGGAGAGCGCGCCGCAGCGCGTTGTGTGAAGCAGTCGCCCTCCGTTTCTGGAGGTGGCGCCGCTGTGGCAATCGCAGCTTTGGTGTCTCCCTCTGGTGGGAAAGGGGAGAGGTTGCCTGTTCACGTGCATTTAAGGGGCGATATGAGCTCGCCAGTCGGTCAGTCTGGGTGAGTCTGGAGTCAGCCTGGGCTCAGTCTCTCGTCCCCAACCTGCTAGCCTGTCTCTCGTCCGCATTTGTTAGGCAGTTAGAGTCTGTCCGTCGTTCGGATCAACCTTTAAATCCGGCAAAATGAGAGTCTTTCCACTCCGCCAGTAAGAGAACTCGGCGAGTGGTCGCCCGGACGGGGGCTTAGTTCCTGCATCTGAGTTTGCGCGTTAGGTCGCCAGTCTGCTCGAGTGCTCAGGCAATGGTCATTGGCGGTTGGATCGATCGGTCGGTCGGTCGCGCACTGAGACACAAAATGACCTGTCCGCCGCCTTGAGCGTCGGCGCATGTGAGGTCGCCACGTGAGTCCAGTGGGCCGCGCCGTATAGCGAGGAGTAGTTGCTTCGCGGCCGACACGAGAGCAACAGGAGTCAACCCACGACATCGGTCTGGCCGGTGCGAGCTGCGACGCCGTGAGACGGGAGATCGGCGCGCCTTCCTGCGTCCGTTGAAGCGGCTGGCAGCGGACGGTTCGGGAGAGCGTTTTGGGGGGTGCTGCGCCAGGTCTTCGCCAGAAATCGCAGTTTATTAGAAGTTAAATGATTGGTGATACGTTGTTTCATTTACTTGTTAAATTCTACTTGTATCTTGGTGAGGTCGCCAGCCGCTTTGTTTTGGGGTCGTCCCACCATTCTTCTCCGTTTGCCCGCTCGCGGGAAGGTGGTTGTTTATAAATTGGGTGGTCCGTTTTTCCCTTGTGGAGCAGGGGCGGGTTAGAGCAACCTGCGGTTCAGGTTGTTCGGTAATCTCCCCATCAATCTGCCGTACGTTAATAGCTGCCTCTGTCATGTTTGTCGGATTCGGTGTGTTAACGAATTTATTGCTTGAAGTGTAACGACCTAATTCCTGAAATATGTTTTTATCTTGCCTGTCATCTTGAGAGGCGGTATATGTGTACTGTAGAGCATGTTTGGCCAACCTCGTATAATTTTATGTAAGATTGCATTTCACGGGCTTTTATTTAAATGGTCATTTCAGTATATAAAATTGCTACCCTTCCACCGTAAGCCTTTTCTTAGAAGTTAAAATCAAGTTGCACCTTCGGTGGCAAGTTAATATTCTAATTTTAGCGTTTGTACCATTTCCATCCCTCCTACAAGGTGCGTAGTTGGTGTGCTTGTGTGAATTGTTAAAACTTTTACTTTAAGGTAATTTGATGTGTTGCAGATTTGCACCTGTATAGTCTTTCAGAGGTTGTTGTGAGCGGTCGTGACTACGGCCGTGTCAGAAGGGAGCGGCAAAGTTCTCAGCCCGAAAGCTCATGCACTCAAAGATTTGTTACTTTCTGCCTCTGAATATCTTGTAACTTGATATTTTGAGGGTGCTTTCTGCTTATAATTTTAAATCTGTTTCTCAAAAAAAAGCTTTTAGGAATAAAATTCCCATTTGTTAGCCGGCCGGAGTGGCCGAGCGGTTCTAGGCGCTACAGTCTGGAACCGTGCGACCGCTACGGTCGCAGGTTCGAATCCTGCCTCCAGCATGGATGTGTGTGATGTCCTTAGGTTAGTTAGGTTTAATTAGTTCTAAGTTCTAGGGGACTGATGACCTCAGAAGTTAAGTCGCATAGTTCTCAGAGCCATTTGAACCATTTGAACCATATTTTGTACTGAGAACTTTTTAACCGCTTTCTGTAGGAAAAACATCGAACGTAATTTATAAAC
Organism: Schistocerca piceifrons; assembly: GCF_021461385.2. Classification (NCBI taxonomy): domain Eukaryota; kingdom Metazoa; phylum Arthropoda; class Insecta; order Orthoptera; family Acrididae; genus Schistocerca; species Schistocerca piceifrons. Next base: position 38,364,142 of record NC_060144.1, on the reverse strand, counting down.
TCCATAGAATTCTCACGCTGTGTTGCTATGACGCACTCTGCCATCTTGGCTTTTGGAAACGACTCATGATGGGACTTTTCAAAACCTTTGATGGCTTCTGGCAGAAATATTAAGAGGAATACCAACACCAAATATAAAACCAGACTCACACAAACAGCAGGCAATAAAAACTGATGATGTAGTGAAATATTAAGAGGAATACCAACACCAAATATAAAACCAGACTCACACAAACAGCAGGCAATAAAAACTGATGATGTAGTGCTTCCCCGACGCTATCAACACTTTTTAAAGTAGTTCTCTTCCAGCTGGTTTGTGGTCGTCCTGTACACCTGCCAACATCCGCACCTCTGTGCAGCTGCTGCACCCAGCCTCCTACGACCGAGTTGGTGCAGTGGTGGGATACTTAATTCTCGTTCGAAAAGGCAGCGACGTCGGGAGTTGGCGTCCCGCCGCCCGTCGACAATGAAGTCATGAGTCAGGAGGCACAGGCACAGAAAGGGCCAGGGTAGTCGAGGAAACCGTACGTGTCATTCTCAGAAAGCGATACGCGGGTCTTAGGCCTCCATTTAATCCGCTGTGGACCAGTCTGGTGTGGCAGTTGACGACAACAAAGCGAAAGCAGAAATTTCAAATTTCACATTCAAGAAATCGTTCACACAGGAGAACCGTACAAACATACCATCATTTGACTGTCGGACAGGCTGCCGTATGGAAGACATAGGAACAAGCATACCAAGTGTAGAAAAACAACTAAAAGAAAAAAAGTCACCCAGTGCGGATGGAATCCAAGTTCGGTTTTACGGCATTGGCCCAGTATCTAGCTTGCATTTATCATGAATCTCTCGCCCAGCGAAAAGTCCCAAGCTACTGGAAAAAGCGCAAATGACTCCAGTATATAAGAAAGGTGAAAGAAATGATCTGAAAAATTACAGACCAATATACCTGACTCCCGTTTCTTGAACATATTCTCAGTTCTAACGTAATAAACTTTCTTAAGACTGAGAAGCTTCTGTCCACGAATCAGCATGGTTCAAAAAATGTGTGCGAAATCTTATGGGACTGCTAAGATCATCAGTCCTTAAGCTTACATACTACTTAACCCAAATTATCCTAAGGACAAACACACACACCCATGCCTGAGGGAGGACTCGATCCTCCGCCGGGACCAGCCGCACAGTCCATGACCGCTTTTTTTTTTTTTTCTTCGATGTAGTTCATTGCGTTTGGTGTGGGCGGACGTCACGAGACATCCGTTCAAATTGATCGTTGATTCCTTGACTCAGTTTTTTTTTATTATTACAGAGAGCACGCAGCCCTCTGACCGAACACGCTGAGCTACGGTGCCGGCAGTGCTCGGCTAATCCTCCACGGCAATCAGCATGGTTTTAGAGAGCACCGCTCCTGCGAAACTCAGCCTGCCCTTTTCCCACATGATATACTGAGAACTATGGATGAAGGGCAACATTCAGATTCTATACTTCTAGATTTCCGGAAAGCTTTTGACACGCCAACCCATTGCAGGCTCTTAACGAAGGTACGTGCATAATAAAACACAGTATGTTGCCCTCGACGGCAAGTGCTCATCAGACCCAAGGGTAGCGTCAGGAGCACCCCAGGGAAGTGCGATAGGACCGCTGTTATTCTGTATACACGTAAATGATTTGGCAGATGGAGTGGACAGCAGTCTGCGGTTGTTTGCTGATGATGCTGTCGTGTACAGTAAGGTGTCGAAGTTGAGTGTCTGTAGAATGATGCAAGACGACTTAGACAAAATTTCCAGTTTGTGTGATGAATGGAAGCTAGCCCTAAACATGGAAAAATATAAGTTTGCTGTGCCCTTCTCCACCAGACATCACAGCGCCTAGTGTATCAGCAACCAAACTGACAGCCTGCAGCCGCGGGTTGCCCGCTTCGCAGGCACATCGAAGTACTACACAACCGACAGGTAATATTGATGAACGGCCACAACAACAACAACACAGCAAAGGCACCAGCGGCCACCAGGTGCCACTACCGGCCCACATAAACATAAGGAAGAGGTCGCTGCAGATCCCGGAACTATATTCACACCCCAAACCACGTGATAGAAAATAGTTCCTAGGTACTCATCCGCCGAAGCGCTATAAAGGCCGGCGCTCGGCCGCACATCGGCAATTCATCGACCGCCAGCACACGTGAATAGCTGCCGCCCCGGCAGCCCGGCTCGGATCTTCTCGTTGATCTCTGGATTAGGCTTGGTATATCGGAGAAGTCTCTGGCAGAGACTAGTAGGAAATTATTTCAGTTGTTTTCTGTAGTATCCTTGTAGGTAGTTGTGATTCGAAGACGGATCACTGTTTTGTGTTGGCGTTATACTTGGAGAATTTGTTTTGGTTAATTGAAAAGTCCAATAACTTGTTTTCGGACTTTGATCGTTAGTTTCTTCAGCTTACGCAGACATATCAAAGCTAATGCTGGTAGGTAGGAAGATCACATGTGAGAAGTGTGGTAGAGAAGGCGAATGGTGATTTTGGCTCATTGGAAGAATTTTAGCAAGGATTGTTTCACCTGTAAAGGAGACCACATATAGGACGCTGGTGCGACCTATTCTTGAGTACCAAATCGGATTGAAGGAAGACGCCCAAGCAATTCAGAGGTGCGCTGCTAGATTTGTTACCGCTAGGTCTGAACAACACGTACGTGTTAAGGGGATACGTCAGGAACTCAAATGGGAATCCCTGGAGGAAAGACGACGTTCTTTTCGAGAAACACTATTGAGAAAATTTACAGAATCGGCATTTGAAGCTGACTGCCGAACGATTCTACTGTAGATGTAGATGAAAGGAACCGTTGCAACATTTGCCTAATGTGGTCAAGCTAAATAAGTAATAAATAAACAAATAGTGCGAGCCCAGTGTGTTACTCTCATTCGAGAGGAAGGTGGTTCAGGCACCCATCTGACCATTGACTTTTAGGTGCTAGTGGTTTCTCTAATTCGCGAAAGAAGCAAAGATCACAAATTTGAAAAGGACTCGACCGTTTTGTGGCGGCAATGAAGGCCTCGCCGCCTCTCCCCTGGACTGCTCGGCATGGGCAGCCAGCGATGTGTGTATCACCTGGAACGCAGCGATGCGGTGACTGGTGGAGAAAAAATGCAAGCTCCAGAGTGGTCGATAACGACAAAGTTGACCCAGTGAACGGCCAAAACACAGCAAGGTCGTGGTGAGTGGTCCAGAGTGAATACCGAAAAGCAAGGACCGGACAATCGGCAATAGTGAAACACTCCATCAAATGGATGAGTACGAAAGCTTCAAGAGATAACGGATAAACTGCAGTATGTGACCCCACACGCATATTTATTCACCACTGGGAGCGCACTCAGTACTGTCGCTTGCGCCGTCTTGTCTGTGGGGACTTATCACTAGGTGACCGCATTAGCTCACACTCCATAAAGATACTGCGGCTTGGCTGGTAATCCGAAGCACTGTCGTATACAAGAGATTTCCTTCTTCACCCGTGCCCAACACGAGTGTCTGTTACGGTCTCTAATGATCTAGTCATCATCGGCTTTTGAACCCTAAGCTTTCTTCCTTCTTCTCTATGCATACACCAACGATCAGTCCCTCCGCCGAGATAATGTATAATATTTACAGTAACAGATGTCCCACTAGCCTGTTCCTCCTGGTAAGCGCCAGGAAAAGGATTCCTCATTCAGCTACAGTTTTTAGCACCTCGCCGTTGTTAGCTTGTGGTCCACTTCATTTTTAACGCTTTCTTACAGCAGCACTTACAATGAGAGTTATTTCTTTTCTTGATTTCTCACGGTAAAAGCTACATTTCAAAACATTGCCACAGGCATAAATTTTATTCCCCAACCGCATTACAATACTTGGCACCTTTGTGATTCATTTATTGCAGAAATCAATCTTCGCCCGTAGCAATCTACTGTTGTCATAGTTATTTCGGCCATAGCGCGCGTAATTTTACTTCGTAAATAGGAGAGTTTACTTACTTTTTCTCCTTCCGTATCGTCTCCAATCTTTATGTTAAATATGTAGCTTCGGTCTTTCCTGTAGTTAAACATCACCTACGTCTTATCTTCATTTCTATCTTCCGACGTTCGATGCCAAGTAAGCCTGCCTTTCTTACTTACAACAGGTCTGAGTCTTCTTTACTTTCTGCTAGAAGGGCTGTGCATCGTCATCGAACCTTAGCAAGGTATCTATGTCCCTTTGTACTTTTAGTCTTACTTAGAAATTTTCTTTCGATCCCTTCATTGCTGCATTTTTATTGATCTGATATTTACATTTATTGGCCATATTCGCGAGGAGTTGGAAACTAAGAAGGGCTTTCAGCGTAGATACATCATCGCTGTGGTGTTTGTGGACGATTGAATTATTTTTGGAGTGAACATTGGTGTCATTGGCACGACCAACTGAATACATAGTTAAAGAAATACAATATGAAAATAGAGGGACATAAGAAGAAAGTCATTAGGCCGGGTCGTGAGTCGTGCTTGCGTAGCTCAGTCGGTAGAGCACTTTCCCGCGAAAGGCAAAGGTCCCGAGTTCGAGTCTTGGTCCGACACACAGTTTTAATCTCCCAGAAAGTTTCACATCAGCGCACAATCCACTGCACAGTGAAAATCTCGTTCTGGAAACATCCCCCAGGCTGTGGCTAAGCCATATCTCCGCAATATCCTTTCTTCCAGGAGTACTAGTTCTGCAAGGATCGCAAAAGAGCCTCTGTGAAGTTTGGGAGGTAGGACACGAGGTGCTGGCAAAATTGAAGCTGTGAGGACGGGTCATGAGTCGTGTTTGGGTAGCTTAGTCGCTTGCGGCACAGTAGCTCAGCGTGTTCGGTCAGAGGCTTTAGCTACCCTCTGTAATAAACTGAGTGAACGGAACAACGAACAACCTGAACGAGTATCATCGGACGCCCGCCACGAGCAAAGTCAACGAACAACATAGAACAAAAAAAAGTCAGAGAGGCGGTGGCCCTCTGCAATAAAAAAGAACTGAGTAAAGGAATCAACGATCAAATTGAATGGATGTCATGCGACCTCCACCCAGACCAAATGCAACGAACAACGCCGAACAAAATAGGGGAAGGAAAAAAGTCGGTAGAGCACTTGCCCGCGAAAGGTCGATATCCCGAGTTCGAGTCTCGGTCTGACACAGTTTTAACCTGCCAGGAAGTTTCAAGAAAGTCATTGTTTGAAAAGGATTGGGTGCAGATTTTTTTGGGACAGATCTCACACTTCAACATCTACGTTAATGCATAAATTAGACTGAAATAACCGAGTAAATAAAATTTGACTATTGCAGTATACTATACGTATCCCAGCACACCAAACATTGAATAATAGACAAGAAAGGTCACATCGTTAACATTGTACACGACAATGGAAATGCTTGTGGGAGAACACATGACTACCGCCCATTAAGCGCCAATAATTTAGTCGATTTTATTCATACTTGTCGCAGTGTAAGTAAAAAGATCAGATTCGAAAATTTGTCAGGCGCAAGTATGACACGGCGAATAGTTCCGTATCAGACAAAGCAGACTCGATTATCCTGCATCAACGTAGTACCTATCAGATAAATGCAACAGTACTGGACATAATTTGAAAATCCAGCTAAAGATGGATTAACGAAATAAGCAACACAACATCATCCAATAAGGAAGGGGAGTATGGGGAGGCGATGTAGAATATGTTCTCAAGACAGTCATAGTGAAAATGCAGAGAGGGAGACAAAATTAATATTATACTGAAACTTGAGTAACACAAAATGAGAATACCTATGTGACAATTTCACAGATCACATTTTAACCACCATCGAACATAAATACATTATCTAATCTACGTCTGAAACAAAGACATTTGAATATGCACTGGCGCTTCACTGAATGCGGCTACGTCACGTGGCGGCAAAACTGATTCGGTATTCCACGCCGAATTAAGCTGGCGGTTAACCCGTGCTTCTCACCACGTATAACAATGAAACAAAACTGAAAGTTCGCTGATATCAGTGTGAGAGGTTGAATAATTTTCTCGTTGCCCCGTACCCCACCAGTTAATGTTTTCCAGAAGTCCGTTAATCTTTTTTACTTTCGTCTCCCCTTTTCCACTTACAAACAGACACACAGAGCAAGGAGGGTAAGGGATGAAACTTAGTGAACTAAGAAGGAACGGAAAACGACGTACAGAAAATACGAATACGCGTGCTGGAAAACTAAACGTGAAAAATCAACATTAACATGTTAGCCAGTTTTGCGAAATTAAATATACTTACGTAATGCAATGTACTATACACGTCATTTGGGCGAAAAAATAAGTTTTCATATGAATTACCTCATTTGGGGCGTTGTTGTGATTCCAGCAAGCAACTCGTATACTCTTCAGTTTGCGACGAATTCCTTACAACACTAATTCCATGTAAAACTTCATAATAATGTGTTGGTGACACACAGCGCTGCATTTGCAATGTTACAGGCGTTTCGTAAACAGTAACAAGGACCCTAAAGATACATACTCAGAACTGACAGCTCAAGACAGGCTAGAAACGTGCAGTTAGAAAGGTCCGACGCTTTACTGAACTGATATCTTGGTCAGAGATAAGATTAAGTCGCACAAATGGCCTCTCTATACAGCTGTTGACGTTTATTTGGATAGGTAGAGGCCGCAGGAGACCTTTCGCAGGTATGTCGGGAAACATATCTGGCGGGCTAAGACAAAAAGCAATGGAAACTAAGAAGAACCAAAAACTTTAAATATCGTGGAAAATATGAAATATGCTCGAAGGACTAATGTAACGTATAAACACAAGAGAAGAAAGGGGGTTACTGAAAATAATGTACCACCATAAACCAGATGAGAAGTGTTTAGGATGATGGAGGTAGAAGGGAATGACTGGACAACGGTCCCAGGTTTCTTGACACGTAGAAAGGTGAACACGGGTAGGTTCATCTCGACGCTGAATGCAGGAGTGAGACACGTCTGAAAAAGAGACGTGGTACCAGCGCGTTGCCGCCGCTCTGAATACGCCAGATGGCACCGCAAACGAACCAACCTGCTGGCTCAAGGGGCGTGGCGTGAGCTAGCAACATGATACAACACGGCCCAGCGCACGTCACGCCTGTCGTTTCGGGCACTAGCAGCGCGGGACTGTCGAGTGTGGTCTTCAGAAACTCGTTGATTCCATATTCGAATATCAGTCGTCGCATGTCCACTAATGTGGACAGCAGTATCGTAGAATGATAAATAGCAGTCACGCTGTAAATAATCCCTTATACACACAAGGAAGATGTTGCTTTTTTATTCCAGTCTCTGATCACAAATAAATTCTTTAGACGACGACGACCGGTTTCAGTCTGTAATGACCATCCTCAGATCTAAAATATATAAATATATACATCTAGTGAGCAGTGTGTCTTTTAACATAAAACAGCAATATGTATCACAATATACTGTCATACACCAGGGAAATGTACAGATAAAATATGGTATAACGCATCTTTTTTACACCATGTCCTAAAGTGATACGGCCATAATGGCATCGTCAAAACATACAATATAATCATCATAGCATCGTCACATAGATTTAAAATATGGTGTAGAATAGACCACATCGTCCACATAGTGATTATTCCAACTGGCTACTGAGGTACAGTGGCATCCAGAAACCTGTTTGCCTACACCCTCCCTAGATGTCGCTACTGTGGGCTTGCTTATATGTAGTCATCATTTACGCAAAAAAATAATCTGATGAAAGCACGTTAGATAAAATGCATGTAGCAGACTTATTAAAATTGATGACTATGCTAGAAACGAATTGTGATACATTAAATATGAATGCAGTTACCCATATAAAATTATTAAAAGAAAATACAACACTCTCAAACTCCATTTAAAACACGGCTTGAGTAAAGACCCTGGTATCTCCAGTTTGCCGATGACACCGCCTTCCTTGCCCTTCCCCATTCTGCAGCGCTCCCAACACCTTCTCCAATCCCATCTTGACCGGTTCACCGCTTGGTGCAACCAGTGGTTGCTCAAGGTCAATCCCTCCAAAACCCAGGCGATCATTGTAGGCAAAACCACCCCTTCCTTCCGCCTCCTCGATTTCTATTTAACCGTCTATGGCCGTCCTATGCTCTCACCCCCACACTTAAGTACCTTGGCGTCACCCTCGACCATCGCCTCTCCTGGACTCCCCATCTCTGGACAATCCAAGCCAAGGCACGCTCCCGACTCCGTCTCCTCAAGCTCCTATCCGGCCGTACGTGGGGTCTGGACCCCTCCACCATCCTCCACACCTATAAATCCCTCATCCGCCCTATCCTCTGTCACGCCCATCCAGCCTGGATCTCCGCCCCCCCCCCCCCCCTACCTTTTACAAATCCCTTCAGATCCTTCAACGCCATGCTCTCCGCCTCACCTATCAATCCGTCTCCCCTCCCCCACGCGGATCCTGTACGACCTCATTCCGTTCCCCCATACCTGCTTTCTGTACTTTTTTCGTTTAACTTCTCAATGCATTTCTTCCAATTCATCGCAACTCATTCTCTTATATAGTCTACCCCCTCTTAAGCTAACTTAAATCTACTGAGCTCAGATGCTAAACTAAGGGACGAGGCAATGCAGCAGCACAAAACAAGTAACACAAACAGCAAGGACAAAAAAAAATCAAATTTGCAAAGCAAGCTAAAGGAAATCTAAATTACCAAGCAATTCAACATTACAACTAATATGAGGCAATGCGCAGCAAACAAGAAAAATAAATCTGGCTTAGCAGAGTAACACAAATTAAAGTTCAGTAGCACTATGCCTGGCAAACAGCAGCTTATATCTAAACATGACATAGCTCAAGCAGAAAAAATAGTACACTAAAGATAACAATGCAGATAAGGGAAATGTATAATCAAATCTTAATGTCTAAGTAATTAAAGTGGTGCACCACAAATTATTCTACAAAAGAAATTACCAAGTACTTGAAAAGAAAATTATAGATGCAGTTATTGTTATTAGTCCCTTCTTATTGTTCTCTCCATTCCAAGAGCTCCTTTTTCGAAGAATGTGGATCAGAAAATAATTATTTAATAAATCTGTTGACAGAAAGTGTTCACATTAGCAGATGCATTTAAGTTTATTTTATAAAACCAATGCTGCAACACAGCTGGAAACCAGATATTAAACAAAATGAGCAATCTCTTAACTACAAAGACAATAGATGTAAAATGTTTCTAATCATTTCATTAGGCATTTTAGTAAATATCATAAATTACGAGCTCCACAGTATGCTTTCAACAAGGAAATGTCAATAGCGAGGACAATGGCCTCCCCTTTCTTTTTTTCTACCTGTGCCGCTGAAAGGCTAATGGATTTTTTTTGGGCGGCTGTTGCCCAGGTGGGTGCCCGCGACGCATTACGTGCAGGTGGTCACTTAACTTTCTTACGGAAATATTTACGACAGCACTTTCCGCTACAGTGACAGTCTCACATAAAAATATTTCACAGGTCAAGAATTAGCGTTGCAAATCTGTAGAAAGAAAATCCTATAAATATAAGTGTCCAAATAAAATATTCGTCAGCATTGTGATACAGTCACGCATTTACGCACATTTCATAACTCTTAAAGTACGATTCTTGGTTTCCAACATACTTCTTATTCCTCATATACGGTAGCATCATCTTATTGATCATAAACATATCTCAACAGCATAGTACACATCGTCGTCGTAATAATATCATAACATCTCAGTCAATTCTCAAAATCGTCGTAGCTTCCTCCAATAATTTCAAAACCTAAAAAAAATTCTCTGCTCATTTCAATAGTGTCATCTACCTCAAACGTACTTTAAAATCATGCTCCCTTACCAAATATATCATTCAAAGCTCTCATAGTATCACAATGGTTCCGAAAAAATATGAGCATTTCACAAAGTACAGACAAAATACAATTTCATAAGTGTGAAGTTATCCAACTGTGTAATTGCATAAACATCTGTCACTGATGTAATAAAAAAAGTTTATCTCTCAGTTACATGATCAGATAGCTGTGTAATTTGTGTGTTAGAGAAATATGGTACCGATGTGTAAAGTTGTATAAGCAAATACCATATTAGCTAGGGTTCCTTGTGGTTGCCACACACATGGTACACAAAGTAGGCGTGTACCCCCTGAGAATTAATGTAATTATACCCTCAGGTGTTACAGATTACAGCAATGGAATGAAATGTATCACGGAAAACCTTTGTATCATTGTACTCCAAATATCTTTAAAAATAAATATTTTAAGTACAAAATCAATCACTCAAATACGTGTCCTGTAGCGCTAAATGTGCGTCTTGTTGCAACATAATCTCTGTGGAAGTGTCGTAGTTATCGTCCTCCGAAAGCTAAGTTCTGCAGAAGTCAATGTACTTACCTCATGATAAACAAAAGTGAAATGCTTTGTGTATAGATATCGTAGTTATTACGCTTATTGTTGTGATGAAGAAAGTACTATACTGTAAAGTATTGCTGTGCTACGAAAAAGGCCCTCACATTGTAGCTTACTACTAAAACATGTTTTGCTTTCCAGAATAAAACAGAAAAACTGTGCAGATATAAAACAGATACACCGCAAAAGCAACATTGTAAATTGTCACTCATTAGTAGCATCGTGATAAAATCGTGTAGCTGTCACATAAACTAACCACTGTGTCATCTGGTATCTCACAGAAAGTACTTTAAACCCAGAATGTATTTTCAAGTAAACCAAAATGTTGCATTAAAATCTCATTAGCAGTACTGGTAAATGTTCTATGTATGTGAGCCTTATAGTCGTTACGTAAACGTGCAACTAACAAGCAAGAATGTACACACACAATAACACTGTGTCGTCTGTTCACAATAACAATGCATTCGTAATTTCTGTTTAAATATGTTCTCTTGGTTCATGACTGGATATTTAACTTCAAACATTGTTGTATGTTAACAGTTTCTTAAGTCTGACACTGCATACTAGTAATGTAAAGTGAAAAGTTATATGGCAAAGACAAACTTAAAAAGCAGATTATCTTTCAATAAACGGTTTTACATGTGAAATGTGGTGTAAACCTTTACTCTTCCTAGTATGCAGAGTTTCAACTTCAACGCAATTTTCATGTGGTATACGTCGGATTCGGTATGGTCCCTTGTAAACTAGAAAGAATTTGTGACTCAAGTGTTTCTTCTTATGTAATAATGAATGAGCTTTAATGAGAACTTTCTGACCAATATACAATTTCTTTGCATTTGCTTTACCGTGTAGTTTTCTCCTTTTGTCTGCTGCACATTTTATATTTTTAAGAGCCAAATCAATTATGTCTTTGTGTCGAAGTTTACGTGTATTTGGGAAAGGTACAAGCTCTCTGATTCTGTTCGGTGGTTCTTCATTCTTTAGTACAAGAGTAGGTGGTAAAGCAGTGGAATCATGAGGCATTTCATTCAGCACATTTTGAAATAAGTGTAAATATCTGTCCCAATGCTGATGCTTTCTGTGACAATAAAGTCTGCAAAGCTTATTGATTTCTTTCATAATCCGTTCAGACGGGTTACAATGTGGTGAGTACAATGAAATAAAAACAGGTTTGATTTTATGATTCCGAAGCATGCGTGACCAAACAGCAGATCTGAATTGAGGTCCGTTATCTGAAATGACTTTGCTAACGTGTCCAACTTCACGTAAGAAATTTTTAACAAAGGCGTTGGATACAGATCGTCCACTGGCTTTACGTAACGGAGTGAAAGAAACAAATTTTGAAGTAAGTTCAACAGCGACTAAAACGTACGAAAATCCGTTAGATGTTCTGACAAGCGGTCCCAAGAGATCAACAGCAGCAAATTCTTTTAATTTAGAAGGAATAATAGGAAATAACGGAGCACGATGTGAGACAGTAGATGGTTTCGCCTTTTGACAAAGTTTACAAATAGACAAGACTCTTCGAATTCTCTTTTCCATATTGTTAAAATAACAAGTCGTTCGAAGAATATGATAACATTTTCGTGGACCAAAATGTGCGTAGCTGAAACGAATGTACCAAATGAGCTTATTAACAAAATCGTCTGGAATGCAAAGTACCCATAGCTTGTCATCAACAGTGCAGCGTTTGAAGAGTATGTTGTTTCTAACCAGGTAATAATGCCGAATCTGTGTGTGTGTCTTTTCATGCCATTTGCTCTTGATGTCTTTCCAAATCGGATCTTTATCTTGTTCATGAGCAATGTCCTTTAAAGATGTGGTGATGAAGTTTTCAAAGGCGACTTTCTGAATGTAAAGGATACTGAAATTTTTCTCGAGGTTGCCTTCTGTGTTACTTTTCTCAAGCCCAGCCGGTGCGCGTGACAGTGCGTCCGCAACAATGTTCTCCTTGCCGGGAATGTAGACTATTGTGAAGCGGAATTCTTGCAGAAACAATGCCCAACGTTTTAACCTGTCATGATTTAATTTTGAAGACATAAGAAATTGTAATGCACGATGATCACTGTATACTTTTACGTGCTTACCAGAAAGAAAGAAACGGAATTTGTTAAATGCCCAAACGATAGCCAAAGCTTCTAATTCAGTAACGGAATAATTTTTTTCAGATTTTGTTAGCACTCGGCTAGCAAAAGCAATGGTTTTCTGAACGGTAGTGTCATTTTCTATAGCTTCTTGAAATAAATGGGCACCAAGACCGACTTTAGAAGAATCCGTGCTAAGGCAGAAATCTTGTGACAGATCTGGATGAGCTAGTATTGGCGCGTTAAGTAGCGATTCTTTCAAAGAATTGAATTCCAACAGTGCTTGTTCGTCCCAGTTCCAAATAGTATTTTTTCCAGTGAGAGAACAAAGTTTTGGTGTAACAAGAATTTGCATATTCAGAAAACGACGGTAAAACTTTACGAGACCTAGAAAACTGCGGACTTGTCTTTTTGTAGATGGAACTGGAATGGCTCTGATTGCTTCTAACTTTTCAGGATCCGGCTGAATGCCTTCAGAAGAAATAATATGTCCCAAAAACTTCACTTTTGTCCTACCGAATTCAGACTTTTCCAAGTTAACTGTAATTCCAGATTCTGCAAAAATATGTAACACGCTGTTGAGGATGCGATTGTGTTGTTCCCATGAGGCTTCTGCTATCAGAATATCGTCTACATATAAGGTGATGTGACGTTTTAAGAATTCAGGTAATATGGAATTTAGCCCGCGAATGAATGCTGCTGAAGAAATGTTCAAACCAAAAGGAAGTTTCCGAAACTGATAACAAACGCCGAAACAAAGGAAAGCTGTGTATTTTCTACATTCTGGATGAAGTTCGATCTGATAAAAGCTGGATCTGAGATCAATGGAAGACAACACTTTTACACCATTAAAATTTTGAAGAAGTTCTTCCATCGTCTGCGGCCTGTCTGTTTCAGGAATAATGATAATATTGATTTGTCTCGAATCTAAGACAAGCCTGATCGATCCATTTTTCTTCTCAACAACATGTAACGGATTGTTGTATGAGCTTACTGCAGGCTCAATAATGCCCTCGTCAAGCATAGATTGTATTTCTGTTCTAACACGGTCCCTATAATGTGCTGGAATTACGTATGGTCTAACACAAAATTTAGTATGCTCACGAACAAGAAATTGCGAGTATTACAACAATGCAAAGTAGCCACAGACTGCACACAGCACAGCCAGTGATTTTCATACAGAGGTGGCATTACCAATAAAAAACCTAAACAGCCTACTTACATCCTCCACCCCTCTTCCCCCGGGCTTCCCCTCCCCCTTCCTCCCTTCCCCTCTATCCCCCCTCCCTGTGGCATCTCTGCTCTCCCCTCTCCCACCCCCCCTCCTCCTCTCTTGGCAGGTCCCCGGACTCGTACACACTCAGTGGACATTCGCGCACCGGAGATCATCGCCATCAGTGTCTCGTGTGTGTGTGTGTGTGTGTGTGTGCCTTCATTTTGTGTTTAGTGTTCTTTCGCCGTCACGCCACCACTGTTCAGCTGTGCCGTCGCAGTCGTCCGTGTTTTGTGCGCTGTGTCAACTGGTGTTAGTGTTTTTTCTCGTCTAGCGTGAACGGCTCCATGTTTATTGTTTTTGGTGTCTACAATTTTTGCCCGCCGTTTTTATTGTATTATCTGTGTCACCTATGTGTCATATTTATTGTACCACTCGCAGCTGAAGAGCTGCGTAATATGCTGCTGACAGCCCGCCTTTGTATAAGGTGATTAAAATAACAATAAATAAAAAGAAAAGACCCTGGTAATTTGACGGTTCTGGGGTTTACAAAATCATTTGAAGTGGTTGTGACAAATTTTACATCGATCAAACTAGCCGCTCTTTTAAAATTAGATCCAGAGACCATTTGCAAGCACCTAACAAAACAGCATTAGGAATGCATTTAACATAAACCGGCCATACTGTAGACAATACCAAGAGTTGTATGCGTATTTTACGCAGGGCACAGAAGGGTCGCGCTCTCGACTTGTTGGAGGAGTTAGAAATTTACAAAACCAAAAGGCATGAGCCCACTAGGGTGCCCAACGCCTACTTTACTTTATTTGATAACATGCTACGATAATCAAATAATACCTCCCGTATTTATACCTAGCCTTACTTAATCAGTTATGTTGAGAACAGAAGGCATTTCCCTTACTTCCGCACAGTAGTCGCTCTAATCCTGTAACTGATTATCTCCTAGCTACTCATGGAATGTATAGCCAAACTATATAATTTATTTATTGAATGCTTATATGTTGTTTAAACGTTTTCTGTGGGAGACATGTCATGATGTATGTAAAGCCCTCTATTGGTTAAGTTTTTACAATCGGTGCGCGCCTACATAACGTCCTAGCGGCCAACCCAACTGAGGGCGCTGTTCATTGATCTGTCTCTTTATCAGCTGTCATATAGACATTTTATCTTTCTTAAGCAATTTATAGGTTGCCACAGGCAATGTATTACGCTATATTAATTGTTGACCGTAAATTCACCATAAAAAAGGGTCGGACCTATACTCTTCATATATTTTATTTTAATAATTTTACATGAGTAACTGCATTCATCTTTTAATGTATCACAGTTCGTTTCTATGATAGTTTTCAATTTTAATAAGTCTGCTACATGCATTTTATCTAATGTGCTTTCATCAGATTATGTTTTTGCGTAAATAATGACTACATACAAGCAAGCCCACAGTAGCGGTATCTAGGGAGGGTGTAGGCAACACGTTTCTGGATGCCACTGTACCTCAGTAGCTAGTTGGCAATAATCACTATGTGGACGATGTCGCCTATTCTACACCATATTTTAAATCTATGTGACGATGCTATGCTGATGATATTTATATGTTTTGACGATGCCATTTTGGCCAATCACTTTAGGACAGGGTGTAAAAAAGGTACGTTATACCATATTTTATCTGTACATTTCCCTGGTGTATGACAGTATATTGTGATACATATTGCTCTTTTATGTTAAGACACACTGCTCACTAGATGGATATATTGAAATATTTTAGATCTGAGGATGGTCATTACAGACTGAAACCGGTCATCATCTAAATTCATTTGTGATCAGAGACTGGAATAAAAAAGCATTTTACAGTATTGGATCACTGTTTGTACATGCGATTATGTCACAGTTGGTGAGACAAGGAAGATGGCTTTACTTCTACGTTCCTGGTGCAGTTGCGCTGAAATACTTACTATTTACGTAACAGTGCATGTTCCATGCAGCATTCCAGTTTGACGTTTATTGCATGTCGCTTTCATGGTGTTCCTGTTTTAAGGCCAGTCAAACGTCACAGAAGCACTGGCACAATTACCTGGGACTAGGACATATAAGAAAGTCTATTGTGTGCTAGGAAGCTTCTTACTCTTCCAAATTTAAACAATTTCAGGAAATACTTGGTAATAAATATTTGCTGAGATGTACACAGTTGAAAGATGCGGTAACCTTCTACTTGGGAGTAAGCAGGCATGCTAATTACAGATCAAAAGTTGGCTGGCAACTCAAGATTACGTCACCTTTCCAGTAATAAATCCTGGCCAAGTACGTAGTCATTTTACGGAGGGTCACTGTCCAAATGTCATTGGGAAACTCGTAGCAGGCAGAGGTCGAGAGAACACGACAGTCCACCGTGGCACTGCCCCCGTGCAAGAGCGTTACTGCTGTCGGCAGCCTCCGACCCCGTATGTCCTGTGGTGGTAAGTCTCACTACCCACCTCCTGTAGCTGAGGTTAAGTAATTGTCATTTGCACAAAATACCAAGCGCATCATTCGTGCTTATTTCGTAAGCAATGCATATAGTCAACAGTGGGCGGTTTAGAGGTAGTCAGGGGAGAGTAAGAGGGGGAAACACATGCATACGTTCATACAGCACAAATGGAGAAATATTTTAAACTGACTCCGTTATGGCAAACCCTTCATACGAACATTAACATTTATTACAGTCATTTTGCTCAATGTCACTAATGCAACGTAACCTTCTAACTAGTGGTAGTATAGTTATGGTTATAACTCGACCTGGTAGGGAGATACCGTCGCTTATAATGTCCTACACCTCCTGTGTTGTGGGTACATAGTTCCGTGTAGTCAGCGCGTACACAACTTTCCCACTAGAGCGCGCCCTGCTAAACACAACAGCACAGGCACAGCGCTCGTCCATCTCCGCACTACGAGATGGCGCTGTCTTAGAGACGGACCAAATTCTGCTTCCGCCGATCCGTGTATTAATATGTAACACAGCCAATGAGATTGCTGCTAACGTAGAACCTTTTCTCCTCACGGATCACACTCGTGCAGTGATACATGAACACGCGAGGTATTATAACGAGTGTACAGACCTCCGATTAGTCTGCATTAGTTTGTAGTCAAGTTTCAGTCTGTGTCTAATAAGATTATCATATTGCTGCACATAGCACATGGTGTAACCAGTGGCTCCTGAAACTCAACCCTTCCAAGACCCAGGCAATCATCGTAGGTCATACCACTCGCTCCTTCCAGCTCCTGGATTTCTCCCTTACTGTCTGCGCCCGTCCTGTCCGCCTCACCCCCACCCTCACCTACCTTGGCCTCACCATTGACCATCACCTCACCTGGATCCCTCATCTCCGCTCCATCCAATCCAAAGCCCACAACCGCCTCCCACTCCTCAACTCCTCTCTGGCCGGACATGGGGGTTGTACCCCTCTACCATCCTCCACACCTACAAATCCTTAATCCGTCCCATCCTCCGTTATGCCAGTCCTGCCTGGATATCTGCCCCCCTCCCCAAAATTCTATAAGTCCCTCCAGATCCTTGAGCGCCATGCACTCCACCTCGCCTTCTGTATACGCCTCCCATCCCCTACGCGGATCCTCTATGATCTCATTCCTTTCCCCCATCTGCCCCTATTCCTCAAACATATCCGCTTCCTCTACACCTCCCGCCGTCTTGAACCCCCTCACCCCCTGGTTGCTCCTCTCCTCTCCCATCCCCGCCCCCTGCCACGTCTTCACTGTTGTGTCCCCCCTACCCTCCATCTCTACACCCTACATCTCCTTTTCCAAGGTGGCTTCCATCAACTCCCCCTCCCGGATGATGCCCTCTCTCCCTCCATTTATCCCTCCTATCAACTCTGATCCTCACTCCCCCTCCTTTCCTCTGTCCTTTCCCTGGGCTCCCTCTTCCCCCCTTCCATTCTGTTTTCTCCCCACTAAACCTCTCCCTACCTCCCTTCTCCCCCCCCCAAGTTCTTTTGTATTCCCCTCCTCTGCCTACACCACTCCCTGTCGCGTCTGCCCAGCGCCCCCCACCCCTCTTATGGGTTCTCATCCTCCATCAGCTCCTTTCCCGGCTCCCCCCCTTTTTTTATTTTCCCATCATCTGTCCAGTTTCCCCCCCACCTGCTCTCGGCTGTGGTATGTCACATTTGCCAACTTTTTAGTGCAGTGTTCCAGTGACTGTTCAGAGTTGTTCGTCTTTCTCATGTTGCGAACAGAAACCATGCTGTCGCTGGGTGTGAATTTTATGTCTTTTGCGAACAGAAACCAGACTGCCGCCGTGTTTTTTTAATTGTCTGTCTATTGTTTTACCTGTCTGTTTTGTATGTATTTTCTTAGCGTCATCATCCCTCTGTTCTTTGTTTTAAGTTCCACGATTTCTTTTCGCCATGTTGCTCTTTAAGTGTCCGATTTTATCGCCTGTTTTTATTATTTATTCTCTCCATCTTTTTAACAAAGTCTGTAGGCTGAAGAGCGGCATACTAAGCTGCTGCCAGGCCCCCCCCCCTTCAGGGGGAACTGAAATTCAATAAAGGAAAAAAAGGGCACATAGCCATAAAGAGAAATGTATAGACACTTTCAAGTATCAGAGATATGTGAGAATAAGATTAATGTACCAAGACCAAAGGAACTTCAGAATATCAATTGTAAATAGCATCCAGAACCAAGTTAAGTTATTTTTATGCTTGTTATTATTTTAATAAATGTGTGTGAAAATTAATCAACTTCTGTTTAAAGTTGGTCACCGTCAATCTGCTACTCTAAGCGTGCAAGTGGCATTTCTATCGTCTGACCTAACGGCAGAAGTTAAACACGCCACGATAAGACCACGAGACATATTGCTGACACTCGCCAACTTCGCTAGAGCGACAAGTCAAATAATCCGATGGTGTGTGTACCGAAGGTCTTACAGTACGCACACCACATCCTGCAAGCTGCCCTCTGCAGTAATGGTCTATGAAATTCTTGTGGTCCACGAAATTACAGGCCCCTGCGAGTTACTGCTGGGGTGTAATAATTTCTAGTAGGACAGTTTAACCAACTGATAAAAATTTGAACGCAACGGATAACGCAATATTTTTAGAACCACTACAGAAAGCACTTATGCAGGGCCTAATAGGCAGCATAGAGCCTTTGTTTACTTTCATGACCCAGCATTCGACTGGGGTACTGACGTTCACCTATTCTTTATGATGAAGGGAGGAAGTAATCAGTCGAGGTATAGATTAATTGATATTTATTCAGTGCCGATGGCATTTCAACAACTAGCCGTGTATCTGTTGGAATATAAATCATCAACTGGGCTCTCTAGTTAACATGATTCACTTTCGCCACGTAATTATGGGAAGGGAGAGGGGAGCGCAGACCTGGTTCAAATGGCTCTGAGCACTATGGGACTTAACTTCTGAGGTCATCAGTCCCCTAGAACTCAGAACTACTTAAACCAAACTAACCTAAGGACATGACACACATCCATGCCCGAGGCAGGATTCGAACCTGCTACCGTAGCGGTCGCGAGGTTCCAGAGGCCTAGAGGTGCTCGGCCACCACGGCCGGCCGCAGACCTGGTTTCAATGTAATTTTATGCAGGCACAAAATTATGTCTAAATCAATGCTTATTACATTTCATTGCTATAGGTTACGCATAAAATTTCAGCAAAGATACTACAAGCGATCTCGGTAAGGGCGGAAGAGCATTTTCCTAAATATTTGATATTTCGTTAAAACGTACGCTGAAGGAAGGGTAGCAAGTTGAGCACTTAACTTGCTTTGAGAAACAACACCACATTACTGAGCTGAGGGTGAGAACAATTACTATCATATGGTGGGGAAATTTTGCAAGTCTTTATTGATTTAAATCTGAACCTTCCTAGATGCAAGTGTTTAGCCCGTATGATTTACGTAACGCACTTCATTGTGAGCAAATCAAATAGTTAGGGGGGAACAAGAAACATTACCTATGTATCACATCAGTACTATTCCACACGCGTGGCCAAGTGGCGGTAGCCAACAGAAATGCAAAAAATACGGACACACCAGATTCTTACTTCTCTATCTTAGACTCACCCACTACTACATGTTTATTCACTCGACTACTATAGATTTTCAGACCGAAACTGCAGTTTACCAATGTGGCGATTGCTCCAACCGACCACGCAGCGAGAAAGCAATTACACAAAGAAAACATATAAACAATACAATGAGATTTTCACTCTGCACCGGAGTGTGCGCTCATATGAACTTCCTGGCAGATTAAAACTGTGTGCCGGACCGAGACTCGAACTCGGGACCTTTGCCTTTCGCGGGCAAGTGCTCCACCATCTGAGCTACCAAATCACGACTCACGCCCCGCCCTCACACCTTTACCTGCGCCAGTACCTCGTCCCCTGCTTTCCAAACTTCACAGAAGCTCTTCTGCGAACCTTGCAGAACTCACACTCCTGGAAGAAAGGATATTTTGGAGGGAGACATGGCTTAGCCACAGCCTGGGGGATGTTTCCAGAATGAGATTTTCACTCTGCAGCGGAGTGTGCGCTGATATGACACTTCCTGGCAGATTAAAACTGTGTGCCGGACCGAGACTCGAACTCAGGACCTTTGCCATCCCGGGCAAGTGCTCTACCATCTGACTTACCCAAGCGAGGTACTGGCCGAAGTAAGACTGTGAGGACGGGGTGTGAGTCGTGCTTGGGTAGCTCAGATGGCAGAGCACGTGCCCGCGAAAGGCAAAGGTCCCGAGTTCGAGTCTCGGTCCTGCTCACAATTTTAATCTGCCATGAAGTTTCATATGAAAAATAAATAAAAATCCCCCAAAATATTGCTGTAAAGGAAAGACCTCATTGAAATACATTAAATGAGTGAAATTCCGTTAAACACAGAGCAATAATACGACTGTGAACTTAAGGCCCATGGTGCGTGACCTGATCGAGACACAAACACAATGTTCTTACTGCAATTTGACTAAATTATGAAAACAGACTCCATTATGGGGGTTTGGTGGTAATCTCACACCTGATTTCAACATATGGACTTTAGTAACGAACAGTTTTGAGACATTCTGATACCCTTGTTAACACTACCAAAGCTGACCGGAGTGGCCGTGCGGCTCTAGGCGCTACAGTCTGGAGCCGGGCGACCGCTACGGTCGCAGGTTAGAATCCTGCCTCGGGCATGGATTGTGTGATGTCCTTAGGTTAGTTAGGTTTAATTAGTTCTAAGTTGTAGGCGACTGATGACCTCAGAAGTTAAGTCACATAGTGCTCAGAGCCATTTGAACCATTTGAACCAACACTACCAAAATCGAGGGCTGCGTCTCCACGTCTGTCCAGAGCCGCTACCCAGGAACAAGTAGACCTGCGGACACCTCGCCTCATCGCTGTGCGTTCAAAAGGTGGTGAAGGGGATGGTTTGCCAACCTGACAGAGCCAATACTCGTGCCTTCGCGACCTCTCTGACTTGCTCACCTTCTCTGTAAACTTGTTTACATTTAGGTGTTGGTACTATCTTACCACAGAACCACTCTATTCATGTAGTGCTACGACCTCTGACCAAAGCTTTCTGCTACTTCACATAATATCTCATTCATACAGTCCAGGTTGCATAAGGGAAAGGATGCAGGGAAACGTGGCACACACGAAATAAAAAACATCAATGAATAAACACCGCTTGGTCCATTCTCTCCTGCTTTTTACCCACTGATTCATTTCTGCCGAGTAAAAACGCTCTCGCTATAATTCTCCGGTACCGAAATTTATTGAGAAAAATATGGAACGGTACGACCAGTTCCGTTTCACTAAGATGTACTCAGGTGTACTTACCCAAGACCATTGTCCTCGTCTGGAAGTAAGAAAGGATTCCAATTTTACAACTTTTAACTTGTCAGATGCTCAGTGAACGAAATATTAGTCGACCCCATTAAAAAGAGCACACTGGTCGCTTTTAAGTAGTTGGCGTAAAAATGGTCCCAGCCAGTTGTATGACCCTCCATCGCTGACGTAACGCACCGCAGTCAAGTGGTAGGTATATACACTGAAGAGCCAAAGAAACTGGTACACCTGCCCAATACGGTGTAGGACCCCCACGAGCACGCAGAAGTGCCGCAACACGACGTGGCATGCACTCGACTGATGTCTGAAGTAGTGCTGGAGGGAACTGACACCATGAATCCTGCAGGGCTGTCCATAAATCCGTAAGAGTACGAGGAGATGGATATCTCTTCTGAACAGCATGAAGCATGCGATGCAGATCTCTTCTGAACAGCACGTTGAAGGGCATCCCAAATATGCGCAATAATGTTAATGTCTCGGGAGTTTGAGGTCCAGCGGAAGTGTTTAGACTCAGAAGAGTGTTCCTGGAACCACTCTGAAGCAATTCTGGACGTTTGGGGTGTTGCGTTGTCCTGCTGGAATCACCCAAGTCCGTCGGCATGCACAGTGGACATGAATGGATGCAGGTGATCAGACAGGATGCTTATGCACGTGTCACCTATCAGAGTCGTATCTAGAAGTATCCCGTATCATTCCAACTGCACAAACCCCACACCATTACAGAGCCTCCACCAGCTTGAACAGTCCCCCACTGACATGCGGGGTCCATGGATTCGTGAGGTTATATCCATACCTGTACACGTCCATCCGCTAGATACAATTTGAAACGACACTCTTCCGACCAGGTAATATGTTTCCAGTCTTCAACAGTCCAGTGTCGGTGTTGACGGGCCCAGGAGAGGCGTATAGCTTCGCGTCATGCAATCATCAAGGATATAAGAGTGGGCCTTCCGCTCTGAAAGCCCATATCGATGATGTTTTGTTGAATGATTCGCACACTGACACTTGTTGATGACCTAAAATCCAGTTCACCATGGAAATGGAGAAAGACAATGCAATATCCTTCTTGGATGTCTTGGTTATGAGACAGACTGATGGCAGCTTGAAACATAAAGTCTTTCGGAAGGTTACACATACCGACAGATACTTACATAAGGCTTCTAATCATCATCCACAACAGAAAAGAAGTGTAATTAAAAGTCTAGTGGACAGAGCGAAAAGGATTTGTGCGTCGGAATACCTGGACGCCGAGTTCAAACATCTAAAGCAGGCTTTTGAGAAGAACGGGTACTCTAGTAAAGAAATAGTTTTGCGACCGAATAACAGGAGGCCTAAGGACAACGATAAGACACGGCGATGGAACACGGTTTCTCTACCCCTCATCAAAAAAGTAACGGATCAAATCGGCAAGATTTTAAGGAAACATAACGTTCGACCAATTTTCAGACCAACTAAGAAAATAGGCCAAGCACTTCGTTCCGTTAAGGATAAACGTCCTCCTTTGTCTGCAAGTGGTGTATACAAGATTCCGTGTACGTGTGGTAGGGTCTATATTGGAACTACAAAGAGAAGTGTGAATACACTGTTGAAGAAACATAAAAGCCTTTGCCGACTAGGGAAAACAGACATGTCACCCGTGGCGGAACATGCTCTGCAGTCGGGTGATCACATAGTGAAATTTTCGGAAAATGAAGTTTTATGTACTGTAACGAACTATTATCCATGGCTATATAGAGAAGCCATCGAAATATATAAACGTGGTGATAACTTTGACAGAAAAGAAGCTTTGAAACTCAGCGATATATGGACAGTGGCGCTACAGAATCGGTGAGAAGTTTTTATCTTTGACGTACTATGATGGACAGTTACATTTTACCCTTGACAAGGTCTATCTCTGCTATCACATGAAATCCAGACCACGCGCACTTTCCACGGCATTTAGGCCGTTCTTCGACGTCCTACTCGTCAGTCGTCAAGACTCAGCACAGCCAGGAGCACCTCTGCAGATGTCCAACGTAGCTTTGGACGAAACGTCAGGGATAGAAGAGTTCCATGGACCACGGCCATACAACCCGGAAGAATTCTCGGCAACTGAAACATCCGGTCGTGAAAGCCTTCATTGTATGATTTTACGGGGTTCCTGATATTCACGGTACACTCGTGGAATGGTCGTACGGGAAAATCTCCACTTCATCTGTCCCTCGGAGATGCTGAGTCCCATCGATCGTGCACCGACTATAACACCACGTTCAAACTCACTTAAATCTTCATAACCTGTCATTGTAGCAGCGGTAACGGATCTAACAACTGCGCCAGACACTTGTCGTCTTAAATCGGCGTTGCCGACCGCAGCGCTGTATTCTGTCTGTTTAATATCTCTGTATTTGAATACGCATGCCTATACCAGTTTCTTTGGGTCTTCAGTGTAATTAAGTGCCAGTCGGTTGTGTGATTCGCAGTAAAGTGGGTCCGTTATCAGACGCGGCAGAAAGACAGAAAAGAGCTGCACTATTTGAATGTGTACGTGCCAACACAGTTAATGAAGTATCCAAGTTTGTTTGAGTGTCACTGCAGACTGTCCAATATATGTAGCACGTATATAAGTTTGTAAGAACAGTTAAAAAAGATCCTAAATGGCCGGCAGTGGACACGTGTGTTGTTCCTCGTCAAACACATTGGCAATGTCGGTCACATTTCCATTTATTAGCATTGCTACGTCGTTGCACTCAACACTGGATAGACTGGTAAGTGTAAAGAGGTTAAGGTTACACGTGCATTGTAATATGTATAAAAACAAATTAGCATAAATAGGCACAATAACACCGAACTAATTTGCTTAAGCGTAGCATAACATTCAATGACGTATATAGTGACAAATGTTTAAGAAGTACATGTTCGCTTCATTTCATGTGGCAGTACATTGTTTAGAGAGTCCAGTTTGCTGTTTCATTGCCAGAGACCTCTTTTAAACCGTACAGTGATTTCTGGCATAGATTTCGCGACATCCTTCCTCGTAATTTCACCAAGTCCAAGGGCTGCGTTTTAATATTTAGACGGTTGAACATTTTAATAGCTACTTGTAGAAAACTGTCCCGTTTTATGGAGAGCCGACAGCTTGGGATGTCAATATCTTCTTTACTGTGCGGGTTGTAATTGCGTACGTCACTCCTGTAGGGGAATGTTTCATGATTTTCTGTCGCATACGTGAGACAGGTGAAAACGTGTTGACTGAAAAGTTTCATCACTCTAGACGTGTGAAGATGAGTTTGCAGTGGTCGAAATTCCTCCTTGATGTTATGATCCATATTGCTTTCTTTTGTTGTAGTAAAATTTTTTTGCAGCCTGTAGAGTGGCCCCATAGTAACAGGCCGTTACTGATATGGCTGTGGAACGGTGAACAATATACCATCAGCAGATATTGATCAGTTATCACATACTTCAATTTCCTCAGAAGGTATATAACTCATGACAGTTTGTCACAAACATGTGCAGTGTGTTCTTACCAAGTGAGTTTACCATCTACCATGAACTCCAGAAGCTTCACAGTTTCTGCACTTTTTAGGTATCCTTTTTCACTGAGGCTACATACCAATGTTTGCGTTTTTCTTCGTTTATTTTCATTTTGTTTATAACAAATCATTAATTTGTAGCATGAAACAAATCATCAACTTCTTCTTGAGCCTTGCTGGCATCTTTGCATTTATAGTACATAGTTGTGTCATCTGCGAAATGCAAGTACTGTCCACAAGAGCTTAAATCATTTACAAATATTAGTAACAGGAGGGGGTCTATTATCGATCCCTGTGGCACGCCGTATTCCAACTTACGGAAGTCACATGATAGTGCTCCTTGGACTGATAAAATCTGCGTTGTGGTCTCCAAATAAGATTTGAGGGTTGTCACAATACTGCCTCCAGCTCCCTGTTTACTGAGCTTGTTTAGGAATACCTTATGCGGAACGCAGTCAAACCCCTCGCTAAGGTCGCAAAATGTCAATGCCATAGATTCTTTGTTCTCAAAACTATGCTATGCCCTAGTAACTAGATCTAGTGCTGCTGTCGCTGTAGATCTGCCTTTCCGAAAGTCATAGTGAACCCATAGCAAATGTCTGGACTATGTGTAACACCGGGTAAATGCCTAAATCATCGCAATTTGGTAGATCTAGGGGATCTGACAATCAAGGGTGACTTAAGTAGGTAGTGGCAACCTAGAAGAAATGCTCTTCCTCCCCATCCTGAGGTCATTAACTAAGAGTGCCTGCTTCGTGTGAAAGAGTCTTACGGAAGTATACAGTTGATGTCCCACATGTGGATGCATTTTACGTTTACGTTTATACTCCACGAACCTTCTCATTGCGTGAAGCGGATGTTACCGTTGCCACCACTGCCACTTTCACAAGTTCCTGTTCCATTCGAGAATAGTTCTGGACCATAGCGACTGTTGATAAGCTTCGAAAGGAGCTACATTGTCTCTGACTTCCCCGTCCGGATCATTTCTCGGAATGTATGCGTGAGGAGGTAATACGTCATCTGATTCCTTGAAGCAGTTCAGAGGCGGGCTGCTAGATTTGTTACTGGTAGGTTTGATGATCACGCGAGTGTTACGGAAATGCTTCAGGAACTCGGGTGGGAGTCTCTGGAGGAAAGGAGGCGTTCTTTTCGTGAATCGCTACTGACGAAATTTAGAGAACCAGCATTTGAGGCTGACTGCAGTACAATTTTACTGCCGCCAACTTATATTTCGCTGAAAGACCACAAAGATAAGATAAGAGATTAAGGCTCGTACAGAGCCATATAGGCAGTCATTTTTCCCTCGTGCTGTTTGGGAGTGGAACAGGGAGAGAAGATGCTAGTTGTGGTACGAGGTACCCTCCGCAACGCACCGTATGGTGGATTGCGGAGTATGGATGTAGATGTAGAAGTTGTGCTCTAAGAATTGTAACTGTAGGTCGTTCATTATATGTAATGGACAGCAAAGGCTATGTAACACCCCCTAACGGTACTCCCGGAGACACATTTAAATATGACAATTCGGTTCCGTTAAGAAAGACAAGTTGGCTTCCATCCGTTAGGAAACCGCGAACCAAGTTACAAAACCCTTCCGATATTCCGTAAGTTAGCATTTTAGTCGCTAAACTACAGTATGGAACCGCGCGACCGCTACAGTCGCAGGTTCGAATCCTGCCTCGGGCATGGATGTGTGTGATGTCCTTGGGTTATTTAGGTTTAAGTAGTTGTAAGTTCTAGGGGACTGATGACCTCAGAAGTTAAGTCCCATAGTGCTCAGAACCATTTGAACCACTAGTCGCTAAACGCGAGCACGCGGCCACTGAGCAGGCCTGTCACACCTTTGGCTTCCCTTTAAACTCACCATCCTCGGCACTCAGTCGTGATTTCTCTGCGCCATCACAGAAGTTGGGAAGGAAAACATAGGTACAAAGAAGGTAGCTGCGAAGAAACCATGGGTAACGGAAGAAATACTTCAGTTGATTGAAGAAAGGAGGAAGTACAAACATGTTCCGGGAAAATCAGGAATACAGAAATACAAGTCGCTGAGGAATGAAATAAATAGGAAGTGCAGGGAAGCTAAGACGAAATGGCTGCAGGAAAAATGTGAAGACATCGAAAAAGATATGATTGTCGGAAGGACAGACTCAGCATACAGGAAAGTCAAAACAACCTTTGGTGACATTAAAAGCAACGGTGGTAACATTAAGAGTGCAACGGGAATTCCACTGTTAAATGAAGAGGAGAGAGCAGATAGGTGGAAAGAATACATTGAAAGCCTCTATGAGGGTGAAGATTTGTCTGATGTGATAGAAGAAGAAACAGGAGTCGATTTAGAAGAGATAGGGGATCCAGTATTAGAATCGGAATTTAAAAGAGCTTTGGAGGACTTACGGTCAAATAAGGCAGAAGGGATAGATAACATTCCATCAGAATTTCTAAAATCATTGGGGGAAGTGGCAACAAAACGACTATTCACGTTGGTGTCTAGAATATGAGTCTGGCGACATACCATCTGACTTTCGCAAAAGCATCATCCACACAGTTCCGAAGACGGCAAGAGCTGACAAGTGCGAGAATTATCGCACAATCAGCTTAACAGCTCATGCATCGAAGCTGCTTACAAGAATAATATACAGAAGAATGGAAAATAAAATTGAGAATGCGCTAGGTGACGATCAGTTTGGCTTTAGGAAAAGTAAAGGGACGAGAGAGGCAATTCTGACATTACGGCTAATAATGGAAGCAAGGCTAAAGAAAAATCAAGACACTTTCATAGGATTTGTCGACCTGGAAAAAGCGTTCGACAATATAAAATGGTGCAAGCTGTTCGAGATTCTGAAAAAGTAGGGGTAAGCTATATGGAGAGACGGGTCATATACAATATGTACAACAACCAAGAGGGAATAATAAGAGTGGACGATCAAGAACGAAGTGCTCGTATTAAGAAGGGTGTAAGACAAGGCTGTAGCCTTTCGCCTCTACTCTTCAATCTGTACATCGAGGAAGCAATGATGGAAATAAAAGAAAGGTTCAGGAATGAAATTAAAATACAAGGAGAAAGGATATCAATGATACGATTCGCTGATGACATTGCTATCCTGAGTGAAAGTGAAGAATTAAATGATCTGCTGAATGGAATGAACAGTCGAATAAGTACACAGTATGGTTTGAGAGTAAATCGGAGAAAGACGAAGGTAATGAGAAGCAGTAGAAATGAGAACAGCGAGAAACTTAACATCAGGATTGATGGTCACGAAGTCAATGAAGTTAAGGAATTCTGCTACCGAGACAGTAAAATAACCAATGACCGACGGAGCAAGGTCATCAAAAGTAGACTCGCTGTGGCAAAAAAGGCATTTCCGGCCAAGAGAAGTCTACTAATATCAAATACCGGCCTTAATTTGAGGAAGAAATTTCTGAGGATGTGCGTCTGGAGTACAGCATTGTATGGTAGTGAAACATGGACTGTGGGAAAACCGGAACAGAAGAGAATCGAAGCATTTGAGATGTGGTGCTATAGACGAATGTTGAAAATTAGGTGGACTGATAAGGGAAGGAACGAGGAGGTTCTACGCAGAATCGGAGAGGAAAGGAATATGTGGAAAACACTGATAAGGAGAAGGGACAGGATGATAGGACATCTGCTAAGACATGAGGGAATGACTTCCATGGTACTAGAGGGAGCTGTAGAGGGCAAAAACTGTAGAGGAAGACAGAGATTGGAATACGTCAAGCAAATAATTGAGGACGTAGGTTGCAAGTGCTACTCTGAGATGAAGGGGTTAGCACAGGAAAGGAATTCGTGGTGGGCCGCATCAAACCAGTCAGTAGACTGATGACCAAAAAAAGAAAAAAAAAACATTACTGATCTCGATAAACTTGGTCGACCTATTTCTGAATTCGTTAGTCTCGGTTTTCGATCTTCGTTTGCTTGCTGGACTTGTTATTCTGCGGTGACATCTCCATTGCCTCTCTCTCGTGTTGTCCACGTGTTACTCTTAGCCGGCTCACTGTTGATGCTCTCGGCCATTCTGCCATTCTCCGCTGGTTCCTGAGTCATTCCCAGTTTCGTATGGCTCCAGTCACTATAAGGGTGTTCCGTGCATGGCAAGCTCGTGTAACTCGTGCAGCAGCTCCTCCTATAGCAGCAGTTTCTACAGCAACTCCAACAGCAATCTCAGCAACAGAAATTCCAACAACAATTTCAACCTATGTCGGGCAGCTTACAGGTCCCCAAGGCACCAGAGCTGTGACCAGTTCCCGAGCGTAGTGCCTCCCACCTGCGTTTCCGCCGTTAACGACATGAAGGAGGAATGGGACACGTATTTGCAATGGCTGAAACGGCACTTCGCTGCGTTTCAGGTTTCGGATGACGCTCTCGAACGGTCATTCTTCCTTTTTTGGACTGCCCCGGAGACATTTTCCTTGCTAAGGATATTGGCTCCATTCCCCTAATTCAACTGTCGTCAAGTTCCAGGAGATGTGTTGAGTGCTGTTTAGTGATTATTCGCAAATTCCAAGTGCTTTCATTTCGCCTCACATACCATTAATAACGAGGATAATGGAATGTAGTCGAATCAAGTCGGGTGATGCTGCAGGAATTAGATTAGGAAATGAGACACTTAAAGTAGTAAAGGTGTTTTGCTATTTGGGGAGCAAAATAACTGATGATGGTCGAAGTAGAGACGATATAAAATGTAGACTGGCAATGGCAAGGAAAGCGTTTCTGAAGAAGAGAAATTTGTTAACATCCAATACTGATTTAAGTGTCAGAAAGTCGTTTCTGACAGTATTTGTATGGAGTGTAGCCATATATGGATGTGAAACATGGACGATAAATAGTTTAGACATGAAGAGAATAGAAGCTTTAGAAATGTGGTGCTACAGAAGAATGCTGAAGATTAGATGGATAGATCACATAACTAATGAGTAGGTATTGAATAGAATTGGGGAGAAGAGGAGTTTGTGGCACAACTTGACTAGAAGAAGGGATCGGTTGGTACGACATGTTCTGAGGCATCAAGGGATCACCAGTTTCGTACTGGAGGGCAGCGTGGAGGGAAGGATGTAGGCTGCAGTAGGTACTGGGAGATGACGAGGCTTGCACAGGATAGAGTAGCATGGAGAGCTGCATCAAACCAGTCTCAGGACTGAAGATCACATCAACAACAAACCACTAATACCAAAAGAAACCTGGTCAGTTGTATCGCATGTGGGTGATGATTTTGTGAGGGTTGAATTGACATTGTGATTTCGCTTGCATGAACCCTGCTCGCAAAACTTCGTATGCAGACTCTCTGATCCGAGATGTCATGGACTAGCTCTCTACCGAACCAGGAGTTCAAACTGCAGGTTGCTGAACAGTTCAGAGAAAATTTGAGTCTCGTAACAAATAAATACCCCACTCATACGGTTATAGTTGGTGGGGACTTCAACCTTCCCTCGACATGTTCGCAAAAATACTTGTTCAAAACCGGTGGTAGGCAGAAAACATCTTCCGATATTGTCCTACATGCTTTCTCCGAAAATTATTTCGAGCAGTTAGTCCACGAAAACACGCGAATTGTAAATGGTTGCGAAAACACACTTGACCTCTTAGCCACAAACAATCCAGAGCTAATAGAGAGCATCATGACTGATACAGGGATTAGTGATCGCAAGGTCATTGTAGCTAGGCTCAATACCGTTTCTTCCAAATCCACCAGAAACAAACGCAAAATAATTTTATTTAAAAAAGCGGATAAAGTCACTAGAAGCCTTCCTGAGAGACAATCTCCATTCCTTCCGAACTGACTATGCAAATGTAGACGAGATGTGGCTCAAATTCAAAGATATAGTTGCAACAGCAATTGAGAGATTCATACCTCATAAATTGGTAAGAGATGGAACTGATCCCCCATACTACACAAAGCAGGTCCGAACGCTGTTGCAGAGGCAACGGAAAAAGCATGCGAAGCTCAGAAGAACGCGCCGATGGTACTGTTACCGACGACCGTGCCGCTAAAGCGGAGTTATTGAACGCAGTTTTCCGAAATTCCTTCAACAGGGAAGACGAGTGGAATATTCCAGATCTTGAAACACGAACAGCTGCTAGCATGAGTTTCTTAGCAGCAGATACCTTAGGAGTTGCCAAGCAACTCAAATCGCTTGATACGCGCAAGTCTTCAGGTCCAGGTTGTATACCGATTAGGTTCCTTTCAGATTACGCTGATACAATAGCTCCCTACTTAGCAATCATATACAACCGCTCGCTCACCGACAGATCTGTACCTACAGATTGGAAAATTGCGCAGGTCGTACCAGTGTTTATCAAGGGTAGTAGGAGTAATCCATCGAACTACAGACCTATATCATTGACGTCGGTTTGCAGTAGGGTTTTGGAGCATATACTGTATTCAAACATTATGAATCACCTTGAAGGGAATGATCTATTGATACGTAATCAGCATGGTTTCAGAAAACACCGTTCTTGTGCAACGCAGCTAGCTCTTTAATCGCACGAAGTAATGGCCGCTATCGACAGGGAATTCCGTATTTCTAGATTTCCGGAAAGCTTTTGACACCGTTCCTCACAAGCGACTTCTAATCAAGCTGCGGGCCTATGGGGTATCGTCTCAGTTGTGCGACTGGATTCGTGATTTCCTGTTAGGAAGGTCGCTCTTCGTAGTAATAGACGGTGATATCAGGTGTTCCCCAGGGAAGCGTCCTGGAACCTCTGCTGTTCCTGATCTATATAAATGACCTGGGTGACAATCTGAGCAGTTCTCTTAGGTTGTTCGCAGATGATGCTGTAATTTACCGTCTAGTAAGGTCATCCGAAGACCAGTATCAGTTGCAAAGCGATTTAGAAAAGATTGCTGTATGGTGTGGCAGGTGGCAGTTGACACTAAATAACGAAAAGTGTGAGGTGATCCACAAGAGTTCCAAAAGAAATCCGTTGGAATTCGATTACTTGATAAATAGTACAATTCTCAAGGCTATCAATTCAACTAAGTACCTGGGTGTAAAAATTACGAACAACTTCAGTTTGAAAGACGACATAGATAATATTGTGGGGAAGGCGAGCCAAAGGTTGCGTTTCATTGGCAGGACACTTAGAAGATGCAACAAGTCCACTAAAGAGACAGCTTACACTACACTCGTTCGTCCTTTGTTAGAATATTGCTGCGCGGTGTGGGATCCTTACCAGGTGGGATTGACGGAGGACATCGAAAGGGTGCAAAAAAAGGGCAGCTCGTTTTGTATTATCACGTAATAGGGGAGAGAGTGTGGCAGATATGATACGCGAGTTGGGATGGAAATCATTAAAGCAAAGACGTTTTTCGTCGCGGCGAGATCTATTTACGAAATTTCAGTCACCAACTTTCTCTTCCGAATGCGAAAATATTTTGTTGAGCCCAACCTACATAGGTAGGAATGATCATCAAAATAAAATAAGAGAAATCAGAGCTCGAACAGAAAGGTTTAGGTGTTCGTTTTTCCCGCGCACTGTTCGGGAGTGGAATGGTAGAGAGATAGTATGATTGTGGTTCGATGAACCCTCTGCCAAGCACTTAAATGTGAATTGCAGAGTAATCATGTAGATGTAGATGTAGATGTAGATGTCGATGTCGATGGAGTGGAGTGTGCCATGGATTTTCAGGCCCATATCTCCTTATGTCCAGTTGCTGTGCCCAGTTTCTGGCTAGTGTGTTCTCTTCTTGTCTCTTTACAGGTGGCGATTCATTAAGTACTCTTTCGCGCTTGTGATTTTGGGATATTGACCCCTCCAAAACTAGTCTCTCTCTGACTATGTGGAGATTTTAAATCGACAGTCAATGCACAAGCATAACTGGAAACCTACCCTATCCCACGTCTCGAAGGCCACCTCACAAACCGGCCGCTATGGCCGAGCGGTTCTAGGCTCTTCAGTCGGGAAGCGCGCTGCTGCTACGGTCGCAGGTTCGAATCCTGCCTCGGGCATGGATGTGTGTGATGTCCTTGGGTTATTTAGGTTTAAGTAGTTCTAAGTCTGACCTCAGATGTTAAGTCCCATAGTACTTAGAGCCATTTGAACCATTCTGAACCACCTCACAAAGCTTGTTGGAGCTGAACATTTTTCCGAGACAGACCTTGGCACATATTTGCAGATCCCCCTGCATGAGGAATCACAATGGATTATGGTCCTCAAAATCGATTTATACAATTACAGGCGCTTGCCCTTTGGGATCTTTCATTCCATCAGTTTTCCAGAAGTACCCGGAACAGTTAACCATTTCCATCCCTGCTTGTCCATCTCAGTGATGTAACTGTCACAGGCACTATGCTGCAGGACTACCAGCACAACCTTCGTTTCCTGTTCAGTACACTGCGTGATTCAGAACTCAAGTGCCACACTTAGACAAATGCCTGTTTTTTCAGGGGCAAGAGGGACACTTTGGTCACTTGCTCAACAAAGATGTGACCCACTCCATTGACCACGTTTCTGCCACTCACTTTCTGCCCTAACCACAATACTTGCAGGAGCTGCAGACTTATTTTGGAGAGACGAATTATTATTCTAACAAGGGAACCTCCCCATCGCACCCCCCTCAGATTTAGTTATAAGTTGGCACAGTGGATAGGCCTTGAAAAACTGAACAAAGATCAATCGAGAAAACAGGAAGAAGTTGTGTGGAACTATGAAAAAATAAGCAAAATATACAAACTGAGTAGTCCATGTGCAACCTCAAGGACAGTGTAAGCGCATTGTCGCCATGGTCCCGTGGTTAGCGTAAGCAGCTACGAAGCGAGAGGTCCTTGGTTCAAGTATTCGCTCGGCTGAAAATTTTACTTTCTTTATTTTTGCGAAGTTATGATCTTTCCGTTCGTTCATTGACGTCATTGTTCACTGTAATAAGTTTAGTGTCTGTGTTTTGCGACCGCACCGCAAAAACGTGCGATTAGTAGACGAAAGGACGTGCCTCTCCAATGGGAACCGAAAACATTTGATCGCAAGGTCATAGGTCAACCGATTTCTCCACAGAAAAACACGTCTGATATACTTATACGACACTGGTGACGGCATGTACGTCACATGACAGGAATTTGTTGTCGACCCACCTAACTTGTACACTTGGCAAATGGGTAAAAAGATTCTTCTACCTTGCCCGATTTAGGTTTTCTTGTGGATGTGATAATCACTCCCAAAAAACTGATGAAAACATAATACTTTGTCACATAAACTGGAAATAAAAAATTAAACTTTTCACGGAAAGGGAGACTTAAACCAAGGACCTCTCGTTCCGCAGCTGTTCACGCTAACCTCGGGACCACGACGCTCCAGAGGTTATGCTATCCTTGATGTTGCCTATCTTCCGCATGGACTACTCAGTTTATATATTTTGCTCATTTTCTCATAGTTCCACACAACTTCTTCCTGTTTCCTCGATTGATGTGTGTTCAGTTTTTCAAGGCCTATCCGCTGTGCCAACTTATAACTAAATCTGAGAGGGGTGCGATGGGGAGGTTCCCTTGTAAGTTCCTACCCCAAGCTGCCCAAATCATCCATCTGCTCAGTGAGCTACGGAGGTAGGGGGCTCAGTACAGGTGGAAAGCTGCCTGTAGGTTCACTTTCAGACAGTTGAAGCATCTGTTGCGATCGGAGATGTGCCTTTATCAAGCCATTTACTCCATAGCGCCCACTGGGTTTCACCATGGGTACTTCTCCCTATGGCAATGGCACTGCGCTGGCGCATAGGAACGACATCGTTACTCACCAACTGATTGCCTACGTGTCAAATACACTTGCATCTGCCCAAAAAACTAACCTCAGATCGAAAAAGAGGATTTGGTGATCATATTTGCCGATATGAAATTCCACGTTTACTTATTCAGGACGAACTTTACATCCGCTACAGACTACAAGTGACCAGTAACTCTCTTTGAGCCCCCTCCCTTGGCTTCAGGGGCGAATTGCATAACAACTCCGGCATTAGGTGCTCTTCTTAGCTCCCACTTTTTTGTCATCAGTCTACTGACTGGTTTAATGCGGCCCGCCATGAATTCCTTTCCTGTGCTAACCTCTTCATCTCAGAGTAGCACTTGCAACCTACGTCCTCAATTATTTGCTTGACGTATTCCAATCTCTGTCTTCCTCTACAGTTTTTGCCCTCTACAGCTCCCTCTAGTACCATGAAAGTCATTCCCTCATGTCTTAGCAGATGTCCTATCATCCTGTCCCTTCTCCTTATCAGTGTTTTCCACATATTCCTTTCCTCTCCGATTCTGCGTAGAACCTCCTCATTCCTTACCTTATCAGTCCACCTAATTTTCAACATTCGTCTATAGCACTACATCTCAAATGCAATCTGTCCTTTCATTCCTTCACAATGCTAAACAGAAAAATTTATGAAAGGAGGAGGGGAATGCTTCTCCTTCCCTGGCGACTGGTGGTTAACAGTGTTACTATAAAACAGTTCTGCTCTCATTTGCTTATCAATCTCATATGTTGAAAATTATGAAAGAGGCAGCAGAATGCTTCTCACCCACTGGTGACCGAAGGCAAATGGTGTTATGAAAGAACCATCCTACTTTTAGTCTTTCTTAGTACCATATGGAAAAACGTACGGAAGAAGCAGAATGCTTCTCGCTTACTGGCATCTGGTGATATATGGTGTTACTACAAAACTGTCCTTCTTTTATTATCTTCTTCACACTAAATAGAAAAGCTTATGAAAGAAGCAACAGAATGGTTGACACTTACTGGCGACTGATGATAAACGATGTTATGATAAAAACGTCATTCTCTTATCAATAGTAATGTTCAAAAGTATGAAAGACACTGTAAAGTGTCAGGCAAATCCATCACCCTCCATGAAAACCCTGACATGATAGCAAATACGGCAATATGTCACGTAGCTCCGAATAAATCCTGACAGTAAATTAACCAAAGTAATACGATCAACGAGTGAGCAAATGGAATACCACAGACTAACACAAGAACGGTCATACCTTCCCACCGTGAAACAGATGCAGTGCCGAGGGGAGAAACGAGAACAGAAGGTGAGAGCAGAGCTGTGTAGGCTAGAAGG
Organism: Schistocerca piceifrons; assembly: GCF_021461385.2. Classification (NCBI taxonomy): domain Eukaryota; kingdom Metazoa; phylum Arthropoda; class Insecta; order Orthoptera; family Acrididae; genus Schistocerca; species Schistocerca piceifrons. The sequence continues at coordinate 38,328,002 of NC_060144.1, read as the reverse complement.
CCCTACGACAAGAGCGGGACAGTGGGCCACCCGCATCGCCGGCCGACCGCCAAGAGGTCCATCCCCCAGCCCCTGTTAAAAGATAGAGCCCTCCAGAAGAACAGTATAGATCTTACAATAACACTAAAAGGGCCACACCAGCTGCAAGTTTTAGCGTGAGACTATACGCGTCTCTGTTACGTAGCAAACATTAAAAACATTGCCCCACCACGAAAAGTATAACGTTTCTCATTGGATAGACAGAATTTTTGTAGGCGGAGCTTAAGGTTAACACTGAGACGCTGATTGGTCAGTTGAAAACACAGCCAGATACCTTTTTCTTAAACCAACTTCGGTAAATAGTAGTAAGGATAAGTTCGAGAGAGTTGCTACGGAGACGGCGAGGTGTGTGGAGCTTCGCCGCCAGCCGCCCCTGACACTGCCTAACCACCAACAAGGTAATGAACGCACACGATGCCGCATAAGAGCGAATAAGGCTTCACTCTGAACTGCAGAAGTCTCATCTGTTACATCCCCTTTTTACTTAATACTAGTGTCGATCGTCAGTTAAACTTCATGGTATTAACATTTGCTACTTGAAGTTAAAATTTGCAACGCGATGATTTTTCTGTTATACAATTATTGAGGAGCCACATCAGCCACTGTAATTTATGACAAGTTAAATAAGTAATTAGAGATAATTGAGGGTCACTGTAGACCATTTTTGATAGTTTTCTCTTTTATGAAACTTAATTTAAACCTAGATTATAGATGTGATATGGCATAGGTCATCCTTCGATCCATTATAGAACTTGGAAACCCATTCAGGGAATATTCGTTCACATTTTTGTTGAATGCAGTTGGTTTTTATCATCCTGTATTAAAATATTTCCTTTTATCAATAGTACAATTTATAAACAATGTTTTGTGAGTAGAATAAAAATTCCAGTGGTAAGCTTAACAGCTTTTTCGACGTTATTTTACCAGCTAACTAAAAATAGGAAAGCCTTGAACCCCTTCCACTAAATTTAGTTAGTATTAAGATTCTTTTACAGGGAGTGCAGTGGAGCTGACGCTGAAATCATTAAGTATTTGGTTATATCATCGCTAGTCTCACTGAACTCTTCTGAATTCTACATGTCATGTGTGGTCTGGCGTCTCCTTACCAGCAACAGGTCCCAGGTTCAAACTAGTCAATTCCCTAAAAAACACACTCAGAGCGTCGTTGCGTGAAAGTGGTAGGGAGACACGACTTAGAACAAACAGACACCAAGCAGAATGTTAGAACACAACCGAATGATTTTCGCTCACCGGCATCTGATGGTAAATGGAGTTACTATAAAACCGCTCTTCTCTCATTCACCGCTTGTTACTGCATCGAAAAACTTACGAAAGAAGCAGTATAATGCTCCTCGCTCACTTGTGGCTTCCCTCAGGGGCTCAGCATTCGTTTACTGGATATGGACTCGGCGACCCTAGCGTTCCTGAGCTGTGGACTCCGATCACGAGGATGGTAAAAACCTCTACCAAATTTTCCTATATTTCAAGGTTTGCTGCATTCTAATGATGAGAGAAGATGGTACGTTTGAGAAGGTATCGCCTCTCTGTATCCAAAAAGGGCTTGATGATTTGGCTGCAACACTCAAATCTACTTAATGGTTGCATAATGGCTGGTCGAAACAGCAACATTATAGGAATTTAACAATCTTTTGAAGATCAAACTTTAAGATGAGTGTCCTACTGCAGTTGAACAGCACTGTATCCTTAACTACAGTCAAGGAGTGGTCACATGCAATGACATCATGGATATGGACACTTCAGAACTACAGGAGGAATGGGCTGACGAAGGGATGGAAAACTGGAAAAATCAGATTCATTTACTTTGACGTTTGATTCAACGGTTTTGCAAGAGTATATTAAAGCCAGATATTTAAGACAAAGTCGGGCTGTACTTCCCTAACTGTATCAACTGCATAAGGTGTTTCAAGTGCCAGAAATTCGGTCACACCACTCTTGGGTGTAATGGAGAATTTGGAAATTTGTGGTAAGGTCTTACGGGAACAAACTGCTGAGGTCATCGGTCCCTAAGCTTACACACTACTTAATCTAACTTACGCTAAGGACAACACACACACACACACACACACACACACACACACACACACACACACACACACACACACACACACCCATGCCCGAGGGAGGACTCGAATCTCCAATGGGGGAAACCGCACGGACCGTGCATGACAAGGCACCTAAGACCGCGTGGCTACCCTGAGTGGCTTAGGTGTAATGGACCTACGTATGGTAATGGTAGTATGGCCTCCCATTCTGATGGAACTACATGCATCTACCTGCCCTTTGTGTCAATTGTTTAAGTAAACATCCAACTTGGAGCAGGAACTATATGGTGTACAAGGAAGGAAAGAAAATCCAAGAGTTAAAGATGTTTACGTGCATGTCGTATACTGAAGCGAAGAAAATGTACGAATCCCTTCAACCTCTAACCTTTCCAGTCCGTATGCTGCAGTACTCACAAAGAAACCTGCGATTGTGAGAGTTCCCATCCAGAAGTCAGCTATGGACCGTGATACCAAGAAATACTCTTGCAACTGCGCCTGTGGCAGCGACAGATCCATCTTGAAACAGCTGCTGTCCCCACGCAAACTCCCAACAGCGACCACTGTTTCCTCTCTTGCTGTTGATGATACTTTGGCAGGGTAAGTGCTCTACAATGCGGTGGCACAGCCTACCCCAGTGTCGTCGACTCTGAAGGAGAAGACTAAGGTTAAGCGTACTGCCGAGAAAGCAGGATCAAAGCACGTGGCTTGTCAGATCCCTGAACACTGAGGCGATGACAACTCGGCTATGGACTTACATATACATCTATATCTACACGGATGCTCAGCGAATCACCCTTAAGTAGATGGCAAAGGGTTCATCGAACCACCTTCACAATAATTTTATACTATTCCACTCTCGAAGAGTACGCGGTAAAATGATCAGCCATGTCTTTCCGTTTCAGCTCTGATTTCTCTTACTTCTTTTTGACGAACGCTTTTCCCTATGTAGGTCGACATCTACAAAATATAAACCTGGTGATGGAAAGTTCGTGAGATCTCGTCGCAACTAGAAACCCCTGTGTTTTAGTGTTGTCCACACCAAATCCTGTATCATCTCTGTGATACTTTCTCCCCTATTTATCGGTATTACAAAATGTGTTGCACTTCTTTTAACTTTCTCGAAGTACTTCGTTAACCCTATATGATACGGATACCACGCCGTGCAGCAGTACTGCAAAAGATGGTGGACAAGCGTAATGTAGGTAGTCTCTTTAGGAGACCCGTTGCAGCTTCTAAGTGTTCTGCCAACAAAACACAGTATTTAATTCATCTTCCCCTTCCATATTTTCTGTGTGCTCTTTCCAATTTAAGCTGTTCGTAATGGAAATTCCCAGGTATTATGTTGAATTTATTGCCTTAAGATTTGACTGATTTATCGGGTAACCGAAATTTAACGGATTCCTTTAACCACTCGTGTGAATAACGTCACACTTTTTATTATTTAGAGTCAATTTCCAATTTTTGCACCATAAAGACACAGTTTATAAATCGTTTTGCGATTTGTTTTGATCTTCTGATGACTTTACTAGACGATAAACGAAGCATTATCTGGAAACGATTTGAGACGGATGCTCACATTGTCTTCGACATCGTTTATATAGATAAGGAACAGCTTCGATGAACCCTAGAGTCCACTCCGTTCTTAAGTTTCTTCTCCTACGTTCAGAGGGTCAAGGGAAAACATAAACCACCCAGATAAATGGCCGCTGAGCTTCAGTGGAACATGGACGGGTACAGGGGCATGGAGGAAACGAAACTGTTGGTACAGAAGAGACCCCTCTGTCCGTGTCTACAGGAAGCTCATTTTAAATGTAATGATACCCACGTGCTCAGGGAGTACAGCACTCATCAGAAGGATGACGTCAGTGGAGACAGGTCTAAAGGTGGAGTGGCTATGTTTGTGAATGACACTTGCAACTCCAACTCCGCCTCCATTCAGGCAGTTGCTGTCACTTTGCTTACTCCATTGGCTGTTGGCATCTGCACTGTGTATCTCCGCCCAGCGAAAGTCTGCTTAGAGCGGGTCTTTCGAACCTGTACTATTACCTCCCCCCCCCCCCCCCCCCACCGTTCCTTCCTACACAATGTGTATGGGATTTCCATCAACGTGCGCCTGGGGACGGGTTGTCAAAAGCCTTATTGTGTCAGAGGAGTTATGTCTTCTTAATGCTGGTGGTAACATAAACTTTAACATTGCCGTGGGACCACTCTCGGCCATAGAACTTGCTTACTGTTCTACCATTTTCGATGCTGCTCACTGGGAATGATGGAAAGAGAGAATACTGTTGTGTACGAGGTCTGTTCAAAAAATTCAGGAACATTCGTAATTTCGCGCCAGTGGTGTGCTGGAGCGAAATGCGGTTGGCATCCCTGCACACGCCTGTGTCTCATGTGTTACTGCCTGAAGTTTCATTGCTGTAATCCGTCACTTATTGTTCAGTGCTGTACTGAGTAGAACGTTGTGTGGCAGAGTTTGCGAATTTTGAGATGGCGGAGACAGAGCAGCAACTCGTCTGCATTGAGTTTGGCTTGAAACTCAAGAAAACTTTTACAGAGACACACCAAATGAAACAGGAAACATACAGTGATGAATCCTTAAGCCGTATTCAGCATTACTAATGGTTCACACGGCTTAAAAATGGTCGAAAGCTAATTAAAGATGTCCCCTGTTCAGGACGCTCTTCCACGTCTGCCGACGCATGTAACATTTCAGTTGCATTACATCATGAGACCCTGACACAGCATCTTGGAATGCATCGTTTTGCCGCCAAGTTCGTCCCACGGCTCGTGAGTCAAGACCAGAAAGACTTACGTTTCTCAGTATGTGAAGAGTTCTGGATCTGGAAAATGAGAACGAGATGTTCCCTAAGAGGCCCCTGCGGACGTCCTTTTAATTCCGAAGTTGAAAACCCCCTTGAAAGGACGAAGATTTGTAACGATAAACGAGATAAAAGAAAATTGGCAGACAGCGCTTCGCGCGATCCAGCAAGAGGCGTACCGAGACTGCTTTCGGAAATGGGAACGGAATTGGGAGCGGTGGATCAATTGTGGAGGAGAGTACTTCGAAGTAGACTTTGCACAGTAAGTAAAAGATAAGCGTAGAAAAATTTTATGGACAAAGTTCTGGAATTTTTTGAACAGGTCTCTGGTATAAGTCTACAGACATATCCACAGGATGAATGAAAACAGAATTTCAAAGCGAACTCATAAAGTCATCAACTCAGGCAGGGGAAAAACAAAATAGATAAAAGAAGTTGAAGAGGACCTCAGACAAGCACACATAACAGTAAACGAAATAGAACTGAATTCAGGAACATCATCAAAAAACATAAATTTGACACCACAACACAGAAGAGACCAGGATGCAAATAGACAGCAGAGCGAAAGAAACAACACAGTGAACACATGAAGAAAGTTTGGGCTCAGAAAAACATAAACAATCATCATAAAGGAATTAAAGTTCAAACGGTCTCTTTAAATGGGAATAATCGAAAATAATAATAATAATAATAATATAGACAGACTAGGTTATGTTCTTGTAATGTTTACCGTATAACTAATGGTGTTTCTGTAAAACAGCAGTTATACAGTGCTTGGCAACACTATTCCGACATACTTACTCGCATAGTACAGAAGCATACGGTTCTGCTAAAATTCACTTGTTTTTTGTGTCATTTTGATAAAATATTCTGGACAATTATTAGATTAGTTAAGATGGTAGTAAATATATGTTTGCGAGTCCAGGAGGGTTACCTGAAACAGTACCGTCTCATTTCTACGTTGCATGTCTCTCTTGGCCATCACTAGGGCCACACGCAGCAGTGGGTCATTAGCTGGAGTTAACGTGGAATGCTGCCTCAGCTGTCTGTTCCTGTCTCATTGGAGATATAGTATACTTTGCCTGCTCTTTACCAATTCTCTAGCCGATCTACAAACAACCAGATACAAAACAACCAGGAAAATCCGACAATGTAACAGTAGCTTTTTGCAGATGTACAACTTCACTGATTAATGTGAGGCATTGAATAATTTATCAACTAGGTTTCTGTATGTGTCTATGCTTACTGTGAGATTTCCGTATTTCTGTGATAGCCCTGAAATGAAACGTGAGTATGAGAATCAACTGGATGTAGACGAAGACCATTTCAAGGTCAAAAGTAACCTTTGCTACAGCTCAACAGTGTGGTTGATTCCAAGAAAAAGTGCTTTAGAATGGGATTGCAGACCCGAAACTAGTCTGTGTTGGAAGGAATAAAGACTAACTAAATTAACATATTTGCAGTCTTCAGCAAACTGCTTTCTAAATTATAGGGAAGTAATCCTTCTTTGTCTTGTTTGTTATTGGCGTGTTCTATGGCTTTAAATGCGACCGTTCGCTAGGCTAAAGATCGAGTAATATTTATAACGACAGCACACTTTCTGAGTAATAGAGAAGCTACATGCTGACAACTTACATGTCTGGTATCAGTAGGTCAACTAACCAATATATAGATTTGTCGTCAGACGGTATCAAAGTAATTAACTCAAGTCTCTCGAGAAGCAATGAAAAACTGTGGTTCTAACTTTCTGTACGTGTACTGTTTCACTGAATAGTGACAGCATCAACTATTTCAAATATTCAGTACAGAGACTATTTTTCAGCTTGGTGCCAAGACAGGACACCACACAACACTGCTAAGCAGGATCCTAGGACTTGATGCAGGTAAGATTCAAATTTAAGGGAGAATAGAACTCATAATCGGTGGATCGGTAAAGACCAAGCCACAGATTTTACAACATCCATTCTTTCTGCAACCTTGCTGACGTTCCAATGCCATCAAGGACACCCAACAGGTTAGTGTTACTACACTTGGTCCCAACTTTCTACCATATTTCCAAATCATCAGAATCTGTTTCACCTGATTATGCCGACAAATAATCTTATTTACGGAATATTCCGGCAAGTTCTTGGAGGAACATAGATATATACATTGTATATACAATGTATCAGTGTCCCAAAATAATATTTATTAGTTCGTTATGAACTGGCTTTCGGCTTCTAGATAGTCCACAAAAACTTCAGCGAGAATTCATAGTTTTACAAAGACTACTGTACAAAGATATGTGACATTTTATGACTATATCGATACAAAACACAAGGGTTTTGTAAAACCTAAAGAGACACTGAACAAATAAATATTACATTACAGTATATTCAAATATTAAAACTATGTAAGTGTATAAAACAAAAATGTTGTACAAGTGTGTAATGGCACAGGCTACTATGCCATACAGGCAAACTGGAGAATGTGAGGAACAGACAAAGTAAAGGGAGGAGAAGAAATATGTCTACGGAATGTGGGTGTGGAACAGTTGTAATGGCGAGAGGAATAATAACTCTAATAAGGGTGAGTAGTGGAATTGTGTTTGGTCTTTATGGACCAGGTCAGGACACTTTGATTGGTGTTTATCAATGGCCAGAATTTGAAGTAATGTTACTTTTCTCCCTTTAGTTCCTCTATGGAAGACATCAAATTTTACATCATATGAATGACATTCATTCAGAGCATGTTCAGCAAAGGTGGAATCTTTCTTTCTCAGTCTCCAACTCCTTTCATGCTCAGTCAGTCTAGTGATTATAGCCCAACCTATTTCACCTGCATATAATTTCCCATACAGCTCGCAGGAAATTCTATAAATCCCACACTGTTCTAAAGGTGGAATCTTGTCTTTGACATTGAACAGAAAGTGGGCAACAGTATTCCTAGTGTAAGAAGCTAGAGTATATTTCCTTGACCTTAGTTGCCTGTGAAGTTCTTCCCAAATACAGCATATGGACCCATTTGCTATCATTGTGGCTTTGTGCTGTCGGTGGTGGATAAAGCAGAGTTGTTATCCCTTGTCTATTCTTTTTGCAGAGCATATTGTCAATCAGTGTGGGACTATAACCATCACTTTATGCTGTTTCTTTAATTATTTTCAACTCATTTTCAAAATCTGGTTTGGTTTGGAGTATAGATAGTAGGCGAAGCAGCCTGGATTGTAAGGCCACATGTTTGTCTTACGGTAGTCTAGGAACTGGCTGGTATTACTGTGTCTACTGAGGTTACTTTCCTGTACATCTAAAATAAATGCTGTTGGTTACTGATGTCAATGGAGTCTCTTCCCAACTCCATTATAAACTTGATTTTACTGTGATGTGAATCCAGATGTTTGAAAAATTTATTAAATTGTCTGGTGGCACGTGCCCAAAAGCGCAGTACATCAACATATCTAGTCCAATGATCTATTTTAGAACTTAGAGGCACTTTATCTAAAAACGTTTGCACAAAAATATCCATAAACATTTGAGCTAATAAGGGTCTCAGTGGGAACCCCACTGCTTTTTTTCATCTGACTGACTGTATGGTGGAATTGGAAGTAATTCTGCTTTAAGTTTGTTTCAGCTGCCATCCAGATATCTTCTGTCTTCATTGGTTTTGTTCTAGTTTTATGTAACCATTCTCTTAAAATTTCCATTGCCTCTGGAACAAGAATATTAGAAAACATGCTGCTAACATCAAATGAGACTAGTTTTGCACAAGGTGGGATGGTTACATCCTTTACTTTTTTCACTAATGCGAGAGAATTGGCTATTCCAAATTTTGATTCTAATTTAGTTTTTGTTTTAATTAGTGAATCTAACTCTTTTGTTAATTTATGACAAGGTGCTGAAACTGAAGCTTCTACAAGGCTTAATGGAATGCTTTCTTTGTGACACTTAGGGGGTAACCTATATAACATTAAGTTATCCGATGATAGCCTAAGAAGCCGAAATCCGGTTCATAACGAACTAATAAATATTATTGTGGAACATTAATACGTTCCATTTATGTTATTAAATAATCTCATTATTTTACAAACATATTTCAGCACATCTGTGTTATCATTAGCCGTGTCGTGTTTTGTAGCTTTTACAAGGGACGCCTTTGACCCCAGACGCTCAGAACCGCACGAAACGATGATTAGAATAAAACTCGACAGTAAAAGAAATCGATGATCTGTAGAAAACGGCATTCTACCACAAGTAACATTTTAGAGAGAAACAAAGTAACAAGTAGTAAATTACTCGTAATTCAATCACGTTAGTGTATCATTAAATTTTGAATCAACATTGTCAAAAACGCTCTGCTTAAAGTAATTATCACAGTGCAAACCACACATACGCTGCACTCATGGTTATATTAGTCCTCATAGTGCAGATGCAGGATTTCGATGAAATGGTTAAAACGAAGTGGAAGAGAACAACGTGCACACCTCACCAAATCTGCGTTTTCGTATCCAAATCACTTTCTCATTCAAGCAGTCGAATGTCAAAAGCCTCACTAATTCCATTTACAAACGATAATGTGGCAATGTCAGTGTCATAACCTGCCTTTCGCCAAGCATATTGCAACATAGGCGTGTACTTTGGTGCAGATAATTGGTTGTAAACTCCAGAGTGAAGTTTGATGGTGAAATAACAATCACGTATATTGACTTGTTGTTTGACACGTTGTAATATTACAAAATCAGCAGTCCTTCTGAATGGAGCTTACATTGCCGAAAAAAGTAGACATAAATGGTTTTGCAAAATTTCGTTGTTTTCGTTGGCAATAGTTACGGCATAACATCTTGCTTTGCAAAACGTGCATCCAAACGGGAACAATCTGTATGACCCAACCAGGAACCACACAGAAATAGGCTCTTTCCACTTGCTCGCCAAGGACTGAAGTTAGAAAACATTTCATGTGTTCTTTAGTCATTTTTCCGTTGTTGCTTGCCTCTACATGAATATTTCGTGGGCAGGTTGTTTCAAGTTTCTTTTAAATATTTGAGCCATTAGTGCCGTGTGATCCTCGGAAACAGATGTACACTGGACTTGACTCTGGACACTGTTCCGAAAATTTCCTTTCCCAAGACTCTGCTCTGTCACATGGTCACTCCCTCCACAAACTGTTCCGCTATCTGACATATAACATTATCGTTTTCTTTGTCCTTACATGTGACAAATATAGCAATATACGTGTATGAAATGTCATATTCAGCATTAATATTGTCGGTAACAGAAATCGAAGCTTTGAAATTGCCCAATCCGACCGTTTTAGACGCCTCTAGAGCCCCCTTTCACAGATGCCAATACGCATCTGAAAATACAGGATTATTCAAAAAGAATACCACAACTTTAGGAATTTAAAACTCTGCAACGACAAAAGGCAGAGCTAAGCACTATCTGTCGGCGAATTAAGGGAGCTATAAAGTTTCATTTAGTTGTACATTTGTTCGCTTGAGGCGCTGTTGACTAGGCGTCAGCGTCAGTTGGTGCTAAGATGGCGACCGCTCAACAGAAAGCTTTTTGTGTTATTGAGTACGGCAGAAGTGAATCGACGACAGTTGTTCAGCGTGCATTTCGAACGAAGTATGGTGTTAAACCTCCTGATAGGTAGTGTATTAAACGTTGGTATAAACAGTTTACAGAGAATGGGTGTTTGAGCAAAGGGAAAAGTTCTGGACGTCCGAGAACGAGTGATGAAAATGTAGCACGCATCCAGCAAGCATTTGTTCGCAGCCCAGGAAAATCGACTCGCAGAGCTAGCAGAGAGCTGCAAATTCCACAATCAACTGTATGGAGAGTCCTACGAAAAAGGTTAGTTATGAAACCTGAACGTCAACTACCTGAGGCGATGGATCGGCCTCCAGGCAGCCCGTGACAGAGCACTTCATCACTGGCCTCAAAGAAGCCCTGATCTTACCCCCTGCGATTTTTTATTATGTGGGTATGTTAAGGATATGGTGTTTCGGCCACCTCTCCCAGCCACCATTGATGATTTGAAACGAGAAATAACAGCAGCTAGCCAAACTGTTACGCCTGATATGCTACAGAGAGTGTGGAACGAGTTGGAGTATCGGGTTGATATTGCTCGTGTGTCTGGAGGGAGCCATATTGAACATCTCTGAACTTGTTTTTGAGTGAAAAAAAAACCTTTTTAAATACTCTTTGTAATGATGTATAACAGAAGGTTATATTATGTTTCTTTCATTAAATACACATTTTTAAAGTTGTGGTATTCATTTTGAATCACCCTGTATTATGTCTCAACTCTGCTTCCGCCCTTTTGCAGTAGACGGCATTAATGGAAAGTAGTGGTGCAAGTCGTATTTTATTATTATTATTATTATTATTATTATTCACAATGAAGGTGGATTAAAGGAATACCAAGTAAGTTGAAAAACATAAAATAAGGTGTAAATTTTACATAACTGCAAAAGAATGAAACTTTGCACAACAAGTGTGTCTGATGCACCTTGATGTGTTCCACAGATGATGCTGTGGTCCACAGGGTTGTTACTACGCCTTAAAATGTAGAGAAATCCAGGAAGGTTTGCAGAGGATTGGTGACTGATGCAGTGCTTGACAACTGTCAGTCTCAGAAACAAATCTCCTCTTCCATACACTACTTTCAAGAGAGCAACAATTTCTTTCTTTGTTAAAAGATCACCCTGTTAACCATTGTCCATTTACATAAACTGACATGAGAACTGCTTTTAAACACGGAGAAATGCTTAATGAGCAATAACTATGGGATTTGATGGCACACACTTTTGCATTTACTTGGCAAGTCACGCACACTCAGTTACATGGGGCCGTTTCGTCAATGATAATATGCTACTGACAAATCATACACGAAGGCACAAATATAAAATTCAAAGTATAGTCCAGATAAATCATCAATCATGTACATAATACGGCACAGATCAGTACTGAGATACCGAAAAGTAATTCCTCCGAAATTTTTATTCTGTTCTCAATATCGGTTGAAGTATAACATGTCATGTCCACTGACTTTCCCAATTTGCTGACATAAGCTGCAGCCCTCTGCCACTAAAGGGCTCCAAATGGCAGTGTGTTTCACAGTGATGTGCAACGTGGTTGTCAGCACATGAGAAACTGCGTTATAATCCTTCAGAAAATTGACAGCACGTATTTGAAGAGTTTGTCCACACATGGTGCACCCTCTACTCTGGCAGGACAGTGCCAGACCACACACGTTCGTTATGAGATTCACAATAATCTGATGCCTCAAGTTTACTGTCACTGAGCATCCTCCATACAGCCCCGACTTCGCCGTTCTGATTTTCATCTCTTTCTGAAATTTGAAGTACACCTTGCAGGACTTCACTTTGATAGCGCTGAAGCTGTGCAAGCAGAGACAGGGTGTAGCTCTGTCAACAAAGTCAAACATTCTACAGTGGTGGGATCAACAGACTGGTACATCTTTGGGAGAATTGTGTTCATCACCGAGGTGACTATGTTGAGAAATAAAACTGCTGACATGAAGAATAAAGATGCAGAATGTTAATAAAGTTTGTTTTGTTTTAAAAACTTTAAGAGTTTTCACAAAAAGAGCTCCGAGGTGTTACTTTCCAGTATGTCCTCATACACACACGAATCTCTGTTACCAAACTGTAACAAATGAATATAAATTGTCTTACTGAAAATAATATGATGTAATTGTGCTCATGCCAATTTAGCTGCCCTGTTCCCATGCATAGGACTATTTAACAACTTGTCATTGCGCATCTAAGCTCACACGTTTCACAATAATGCATTTGCTGTGCCATGTAAGGTTTGATGTCATACATTAGCTTTTGGAAATCTTCATACTGATTTGTGGTGTTTTATACACAGGATCAGTTAGATATGTCAGCACTCTATTTTTGACTTCATGTATCATCAGATGATAGCATATGTATGTTCATTTATACATCTCTGTGCTAGGTTTTTATTACTTTGATTTTTTTTAAATTTCCCTTTTAGTACACTTGGAAATTTTTGTACTATCTACACTACTGGCCATTAAAATCACTATACCAAGAAGAAATGCAGATGATAAACGGGTATTCATTGGACAAATATATTATACTAGAACTGACATGTGATTACATTTTTTGGGTGCATAGATCCTGAGAAATCAGTACACAGAACAACCACCTCTGGCCGTAATAACGGTCTTGATATGCCTGGGCATTGAGTCAAACAGAGCTTGGATGACATGTACAGGTACAGCTCCCCATGCAGCTTCAACACGATACCACACTTCATCAAGAGTAGTGACTGGCGTATTGTGATGATCCAGTTGCTAGGCCACCATTGACCAGACGTTTTCAATTGGTGAGAGATCTGGAGAATGTGCTGGCCAGGGCAGCAGTCGAACATTTTCTGTACCTAGAAAGACCCGTACAGGACCTGCAACATGCTGTTGTGCATTATCCTGCTTAAATTTAGGATTTCGCAGCAATCGAATGAAGGGTAGAGCCACGGGTCGTAACACCTCTGAAATGTAACGTCCACTGTTCAAAGTGCCGTCAATGCGAACAAGAGGTGACCGAGGGTGCAACAAATGGCACCTCATACCATCACACCAGGTGATACGCCAGTATGGCGATGATGAATATATGCTTCCAATGTGCGTTCTCCGCGATGTCACCAAACACGGATGCGACCATCATGATGCTGTAAACAGAACCAGGACTCATCCGAAAAAATAACGTTTTGTCATTCGTGCACCCAGGTTCATCATTGAGTACACCATCGCAGGCGCTCCTGTCTGTGATGCAGCGTCAAGGGTAACCGCAGCCATGGTCTCCGAGCTGATAGCCCATGCTACTGCAAACATTGTCGAACTCTTCATACAGATGGTTGTTGTCTTGCAAATGTCCCCATCTGTTGACTCAGGGATCGAGACGTGGCTGCATGATCCGTTTACAGCCATGCGGATAAGATGCCTGTCATCTAGTGATACAAGGCCATTGGGATCCAGCACAGCGTTCCGTATTACCCTCCTGAACCCACCAATTCCATATTCTGCCAACTATCATTGGATCTTGACCAACGCAAGCAGCAATGTTGCAATACGATAAACCGCAATCGCGATAGTCTGGAATCCGACCTTTATCAAAGTCGGAAATGTGATGGTACGCATTTCTCCTCCTTACATGAGGCATCACAACAACATTTCACCAGGCAACACCGGTCAACTGCTGTTTGTGTATGAGAAATCGGTTGGATACTTTCCTCATATCAACATGTTGTAGGTGTTGCCACTGGAGCCAACCTTGTGTGAATGCTCTGAAAAGCTAATCATTTGCATATCACAGCATCTTCTTCCTGTCAGTTAAATTTCACGTCTGTAGCACGTCATCTTCGTGGTGTAGCAATTTTAATGGCCAGTAGTGTATTTAGGTCACCCAACATTGTAATTATCAGTGCTCTTATAAGTACTTCATGAAAGGGTTGTGTTTGAAACATGGAAAATGCAGCCATGCAAAAAGGTAGGGGAAATCAAATTTGCTATGTTATGTCCTCCATGCTATGTACATCATTGGTTATTTTGCTGCCTCAGTAGTAGAATTCCTTTATTTCATCTACTTTGTAATGATCAGTCCTGATGTTAAGTTTCTCACTGTTCTGATTTCTGCTGCTTCTCATTACTTTCATCTTTCTTCGATTTACTCTCAGTCCATATTCTGTACTCATACTGTTCATTCCATTCAGAAGATCATGTAATTCTTCTTCACTTTCGTTTAGGATAGCTATGTTGTCAGTGAATCGTATCGTTGATATCCTCTCACCTTGATATCCTCTCACCTTGAATTTTAATTCCACTCCTGAATCTTTCTTTTATTCCAATCATTACTTCTTCGATGTACAGATTGAACAATGCTGATGAAAGACTACCTCCCCGTCTTACACCCTTTTTAATCTGAGCACTTTGTTCTTCATCATCCACTCTTCTTATTCCTCCTTGGCTCTTGTATATATTGTATATTAGCTGTCTCTCACTATAGCTTACCCATATGTTTCTCAGAATTTCAAACATCTTTCAGCATTTCACATCGTCAAACACCTTTTCCAGGTTAATAACTGCTACAAACATATCTTGATTTTTCTTTAGTCTTGCTTCCATTATCAGCTGCAACTTCAGAATTACCTCTCGTGTCTCTACCGTTCCTGAATCCAAACTGATTTTCATCTAACACATCCACAATTTTCTTTTTCATTCTTCTGTAGGCTCATCTTATTCTTGACTGCAACTTGGGTGCATGAGCTGTGTAGCTGATTGTGTGATGATTCTTGCACTTCTCAGCTCTTACAGTTTTTGGAATTGTGTGGATGATATTTCTTTGAAAGTTGGATGGTATGTTGCCAGACTAACACATTCTACATACCAACATGAATAGTCATTTTGTTGCCACTTCTCCCAATAATTTTTGAAATTCTGATGGAATGTTATCTATCCCTTGTGCCTTATTTGATCTTAAGTCCTCCAAAGCTCTTTTAAATTCTGATTCTAATACTGAATCCTCCATCTCTTCTAAATCAACTCCTGTTTCTTCTTCTATCACATCAGAAAAATCTTCCCCTTCATAGAGGCCTTCAATGTAGTCTTTCTACCTATCCACTCTCTCCTCTGGATTTAACAGTGAAATTTCCATTGTAGTATTAATGTTACCACCCTTGCTTTTAATTTCACTGAAGGCTGTTTTGACTTACCTATATGCTGAATCAGTCCTTCTGACAATCATTTCTTTTTCGATTTCTTCACATTTTCCATGTAGCCATTTTCTCTTAGCTTCCCTGCTCTTCCTGTTTATTTCATCCCTCAGCAACTTATTTCTATATTCCTGAATTTCCTTGAACATTTTTGTATTTTCTCCTTTTATCAGTCAACTGAAGTATTTCTTCTGTTACCCTTGGTTTCTTCACAGTTACCTTCTTTGTACCTATGTTTTTCTTTCCAACTTCTGCGATTGCCCTTTTTAGAGATGTCTGTTCCTCGTCAACTGTACCGCCTACTGAGCTATTCCTTATTGCTGTATCTATAGCCTGAAAGAACTTAAAGTTTATCTCATCATTCCTCAGTGTTTCCTTGCCCCACTTCTTTGCATATAGATTTTGCCTGACTAATCTCTTAAACTTCAGCCTACTGTTTATCACTACTATATTGTGATCTGAGTCTATATCTGCTCCTGGGCAAGCCTTGCAATCCAGAATCTGATTTCGGGATGTCTCTCTGACCATGATGTAATCTAACTGTAATATTCCTGTATCACCTGGCCTTTTCCAAATATACCTCCTCCTCTTGTGATTATTAAACACAGTATTTGCTATTACTAGCTGCAATTTATTACAGAATTCAATTAGTGTTTCTCCTCTCTCATTCCTTGTCCCAAGCCCATATCCTCCTGTAAACCTTTCTTCTACTCGTTCCCCTAAAACTGCATTCCAGTCCCCCATGACTATAAGATTTTCATCTCACTTTACGTACGTATTACCCTTTCAGTATCCTCATGTACTTTCCCTATCTCCTCATCTTCAGCTTGCAATGTTGGCATGTATAACTGAACTATCATTGTCGGTGTTGGTTTGCTATCTATTCTGATAAGAACAACCTTATCAGTGAACTGTGCTACCTTCCTATTCATAACGAATCCCACTCCTGTTATACCATTTTCTGCTGCTGTTGATATCACCCTATACTCATCTGACCAGAAATTCTTGACTTCTTTCCATTTGACTTTGCTGACCCCTACTATATCCAGTATAATCCTTTGTACTTCCCTTTTCAGATTTTCTAGATTCCATACCACATTAAATCTTCTGACATTCTATGCCCCAACTTGTAGAATGTTATCCTTTCATTAGTTATTGAATCTTTTTCTCATAGTGACCTCTTCATCTCCCAGAGATCTGAATAGGGGACTATTCCGGAATCTTTTGCCAATGAAGAGATCATCATGACAGTTTTTCAGTTACATGCCACATATCCTGTTGATGTATGTTATGTTTATTTAGTGCAGTGGTTTCCATTGCCTTCTGCATCCTCATGTCATTAATCATTGCTGTTTCTTCCACCTTTAGGGGCAGTTCCCTCCCCGACAACAAGAGAGTACCCTGAACCTCTGTCTGCTTCCCCACCCACTTTGACAAGGCCGTTGGCAGAATGAAGGTGACTTATTATGCCAGAAGTCTTCAGCTGCCAATACTGATTATTAATCAAAATTTAAGCTGTGGTGGGTTTCAAACCTAGGACCTATGACATTTTGATTACTAATCAAAGACACTACCCATAGATCACTGGTGCAAATACAAATACAGAACTATAAAAAAATACACAAATTGGATAGTATGGTGTACTTTTATATGGGCCTATGCACATTACTGATCTTTTGCTTCCTCAAGTAAGTACTGGCAAGCAATTCTGTCTCATAACTTTATGGTTTTCTCGAGTGAATCTTTCTTTTGATGCAGTTTAGATGGAAGGACTGACAGCACAAATTTGTCTTATTGGCATTTAAAACAGACAGCAGATCTGTTAATAAATTGCCTTTGATGCTGCTGTCACGATATAAAATACATTTAGTTAAAGTATGGCTCTGAGCCACAGAGCCCTTATCGTGCAAGGTTTTCGAGTCAAAAATGGTGTAGCGACATCATCTCACTCGCCGTACGGCCCTGGCTTGACACCACTGTTTCGGAGAATAAAGAGAAGATGCCAATATGTGTAACAAACTGGAGGATCTTCTTGTCTAAGTAGGAGAAAGAAACCCTGTGTCATTGGGCTACTATATACTCTAAGACACGTTAAACAAACTTCATCACCTGTAACCAGCCGGGAATTGTACCAGGAACTTACAGAGTTTGTCCCGAAAGTTTTGAGAATACAACTCTCCAGTGAACCAAAAGAGATGGAGCAATGTGGCCTGCAGTGGGATTGGTAGTGAGGGGATCATGTAAGAAATGCAGCTCAGCCAGTCACCTCCGGACAGTGATAGACTGAGGACTGTTTCCATTTTGATGACGTCTTGAGATACAAAACACCACATTTAATTGAGCAGTCACACGCGATCAAATTTTGTGTTTAACTCAAAAAACATGAGACCATGGGCCTGTTTTGGGAAGCTTTTGGGGGGGGGGGGGGGGGGGGGGGGGATGGACTGTGTCCCAGCCAAGAGTTTACGAGTGACACAAGATTTCTGGGAGGGCTGAAAAAATGTTTACAACAACTAGCACTTTGGATGTCCGTCAGCATCCCGAACACATATGAAGAGAAAGTGCAAAAGGTTTGAAACGGTTATCAACACCTGAGTAACAATAATAGTAGACAATTGCATTATGCAGAAATTAAAAGTTTACCACATTTTAGGAGACAAATTTAGGGATGAGAAAGGTGTGTGCAAAGACAGTCTCACGTATGCTGACTGATGAATGGGAGGAAATCAGTGTACTGAAGTGTTGCAAGTTGTTTGAATGCCACAAAAGTGACCCTAATCTTTTGGGCAGAGTTGTGACAGGTGATGACACACAGGATTTTTGAGTACAATAACGAATCGCAAAATAAATGCAGTAAGTGGTACATGAAGATTCACCTCAGCCAAAGGAGGCCCACGTCGTCGAGGTTAATGCAATGCGCATTGTACTTTTTCACCCTAAGGGTGTGATTCAAAGTTAACAATCAGTTTTAAACAAATGGATTTTGCTCTGGACTGTAATGTCCTCATTGTGCAAGTGTATCTAGCCAGGAATTGTGTGGCAATGCTGCCTCACTCACCATACAGCCTTGACTTGACCTCACTGGACTTCTTTCTGTTTCTGAGGATGCAGAAAAACTTGGAGGGACATCACAGGTCGTTGGAGATGGTAAAAGGATTTCAATATGAGGTTCCCATTGAACCTTCCCAGGAATACAATGCGGACTGAGCAAAGGGTGGTAGCAATGTGTAGATGTGGAAGGAATGTACTTTGAGGATTTTGAAAGTTTAGCGTGTTAGCAACAATTATCTTTAGAAACAATTATTCTTGAATCTTTTAAGGCAGACCCTATACACTCGCTTTTACTGATCTCAATTTCTTATCCACCAATCCCCGCCAATTTTTGTTCGGCAGTCACAGTGCAGACTATTCCAACAATGCCATTACAATTCACAGAGGGATACACACACTGGATAACATCATGTACCATACGTGCCTCCAAGGCAGCAGTATT
Organism: Schistocerca piceifrons; assembly: GCF_021461385.2. Classification (NCBI taxonomy): domain Eukaryota; kingdom Metazoa; phylum Arthropoda; class Insecta; order Orthoptera; family Acrididae; genus Schistocerca; species Schistocerca piceifrons. Next base: position 38,308,855 of record NC_060144.1, on the reverse strand, counting down.
GACTTCACTTTCAAAAATTCCCTTGCGTCTTGATGCCTAGCAAATTAACACCTTCTTTCTCTATCCTCGCAAAAGGAGAAGGGTGTCCTGGACACCTGTGACATTATAACCAGACTGTTTCACCTCATTCATATTTTAATATATGACCATTGATATGTTACTAGATACATGTAAAAATTACTTTTCTTGAAACTGGTGAATAGTGGTAAGTAAAGCCAAACGACACACAACCTCAGTGGAACCACAATTCCTTACAAACAAGTATTAATGTTTATGCAATGTATCTATACCATAAATTATCTTTTAAGAATGGACTACAACTTCACACAAAATTTCACTCAACTAAACTGTGCTTCCACTGCAACGCGCACTGTTTTCACAATAAATGAGCTAGGAGTTATTAGGTGGCTTCCACTGGTATCACTGAAGCAATTACTCAGGCAGAAAGGTTGCATAAAATCATGTACGCATTTCCACCATAGCAAAACCTTCAATTACTGACAAATTCTGTTGATTCATTGATGAACATGGCAACACTAAATGGTGCACTTTTGACAGCTCTGTTGAACTAGAAGAAAAACTTCCTGAAATTGTATCTGTAAAAAAAGCTCTTTCAACATGGAGCAGTTTTGCAGTTGTCCTTGTATGTTATCTCAAAGCTGGTTAATCACATTCTGTTAGTGAGGCAGCACAGGTGCAGTGGTGTTATTAATTAAGCATTAGAAAAAACACAGTACATATTAAAAATCTCATGTGTTATAATAGAAGCCTGGTATGTGATCAAGCAAGCTGGGATGTTTTAATTCCCCTCTTGTTTTGCCATTTGCCTCCTTAAATACATTTTTTTCATTTTTTGGACTAATTACAGTTAACATATGTGAATATAATCTGCATTTGCATAAAAGAGAAAGGTTGACCCTCAGTTTTAAAGAATGTAACACCAGATCTAAATTTGTGCTTAGTTTTATGTATATAATTGATTTTCTAATTTATTTTGACTATACCTAGTTACCAGCTGCCAATCAGTGAGCAGGCTCTGTGGAAGCAGCCACTGAAATGAAATGAGGGTACGGCATTTCGGGCTGGGAAACCCCATTCAGGGAAGTTCGACCACCGAGGGCAAGTACTTATTGCATTTGATGCCACATTGGGTGACTTGTGTGTTGGTGATAAAATGATGATGACAACACAACACCCAGTCTCTGAGCGGAGAAAATCTCCTAACCCAGACAGGAATCGAACCTGAGCCCCTTGGATAATGGGAGCAGATGAAGCAGCCTCTGAGCACAGGAGCAGCCAATCAGCATGCAGGTGGGCACAGCTGACCACAGGTAAACAAGACGCCTTGCTGAGAACCTTACAACCTGCCGCAGCCATGCAGATGATGAATCAGATAACAACTGCAGCAGCAGCAGAAGGAGAGTGAATAAAAATAATGTATTTCATTGCAAAAGCCATTTTATAAAAAGTGATACATAATGAGTGATGTTAACGAACAAGACAGTGGGACCTAGAACAAAGCTGTAGAGGTTAAGTTGTTAAATGAACAGAAAGACCTAATTGGGACTGGTTCTGTAGTCAATCAAAAATTAAACATGAATGTAACTTTAAAGGATGAGAACAACAGTCCTATTGTAAAGAGCAGTGATGAATCCAGTAGTTAAGAGAATGAGGTATTTGAATTTATAATTGATAATGATGGCAATGTGTTCAGTAAAGGAAGAATAAAGGAGGACAATGAAGAGTTAGAGTCTGAGAGTGGTAATAAGGAAGAGGACCATGATATTTGTCGTTTGACTGTGACTAATAATCAGTTTGGTTAGCAGGATGATAGTTTTTCCAGGGAAAGGATTAATGAGAATTTGTTGTATGAAGAAGATCACATAGTAAGTAAAAAGGAAGTTTGTTAACCTGTAATAACGGCAAATGTACAGCGTATACATGTTAAGTGTTTACTGGCCAGTGCTAGTGATTTGAATGGCATTTTGCAGGCATTTTCTGAATATATTAAGAACACAGAGGGAGTCGTAGTGATGCAGGTTTCTGGAATAAGAATTATTGGTGCTACTGGTGAGCTATTAAAGAGTGTGAAACAAGAGATACTACTAACTGTGAAATTGGCAGGACAGTTGTTGTTGTGCAATTTGTTGGTGATCCAAAATATCAGCTTTGATGTAATATTTGGGAATAATTACTTGTGTAATTAGTGAGTAGGGGATCCAATATTCTGTGTTGGATTCATTATGTGGCGGTAATGCTTACCCCAGATGCCTGTCTCATTTTTCATGTTTCCTGAGGCAATAAAACTCTTCTCTTATCCTATTTGTAGTTTATAATTATTCTGTCTTCTGCTTTCATGTGATTTTGTACAGTAGGATACATAGGTATAGAAATATGTTAGAAAAGGTTTCTCCAATATTATTTATATATATTATGTTGTGTTAGTGATAAAAAAATGTAATCATAAGAGGATGGAAGAAAATAAAGTGGTACCATGGTTAAAGAATTTCTATCAAACAAATGGAAGGTAAACTGAAAATGAAAGGTGTCAGCATATGTGGAGGATAATTAGCACCTGAAGTAATCAGTTCATTGGTGTAGTGGTAAAGGCAATATGCAGTATAAAATATCTTAATATTAATTGTGGTATAATAGAAATGTTTGTGTTCAATGCTGTCAGTATATTGAGATAACTATCTACTTGAAGGAGTGTGCCATGGCACAGCTGTTTCTGACATTAAGGAAGTACAACTTCAAACGTAGTTGCCCGGATTAGTGTGTGTGGAAAGAATAAGGTTTGTTTGTATATCACCCTTCAGGCTAGAATCTCAAACAAATTGATAGAATACAGTGAAATAATAGTTTTCCTAGTGATAATTTTGTCTGATCAGTAATGAGAGTTAAGTTTAGAATCTGTTACCATGCAGAGCTTTTCAATAGAGTTAATTTCACATTAGATAAGCAGGGCAGGTGTTCATTTATTAGATAATGAAACAATAATGAAATAAGAAAATAATGAATAATGTTAGCGTCTTAATTTTTTGAAAACCTGTCTCTGCAGTAGGGATATTTTTTGAGAATGCACTCCACTAGCTAACAAGGTAAGAAATGTAAGTGTAATAATGGTGCTGACAGACATCATTGAGTAATGAAAAAATAACTGTATACAAAAAAAAGTGTTGTAATTGTATTGAAGATCTAAATTTTGATCTAGGCAACATTAGGTACTGTTTATATTGTGCAATTCATGACACTACAGCTGGAGTGAGAGATTAACAGAAAGAGCTACATTTACAAGTCATACAATGCTGCATCATTGGATCTATAGGTTATCTGAAAACTTCTATTTGTGTTCTGAGGAATTATGGCTTAAGGTGGTAATACTGGAATGAACAACAATAAGTTTGCTGATTAACAGATAATGGTGGTGTTAGACTGATGTGAATATTCTGACAGGTCAACCATTGATAACATTTTGTGATTTTGTGAGAATTTAATTTTCTGGTTGAATGAGAGTAGTGCTTTGAGTTGAGTGTAGAAGTGGGGCAATGATTTGGTACAACTTCCATCCACTTAATTTTGATTTGAATAGTACTTAGGTTATGTAATGTTGACTAAATTTTTTATAATGTAATGTTTAGTAAATCTATGCTACTGCACATCTTACATTTTTGCTATTTTGCAAATGGGAAACGACAAAAGTCTTTCAAGTTTAACCAGTTTCAGGCAGTTATGACTTAGAGTAATGTGTACTTGATTTTAAAATTTTTTCTAGTCCACACCTTTCATATTATAGTCATATTTAGTGCTAGTTATTGTAATGTTATGAAAACTATGTAATGTATTCATTTATGATGTAATGACTATAATTTGCCATTAGTGTTAAACATTTTGTAAGACTTTAGTTAGAAGTAAAAGTAAGTGTACTAAAGCAGGACATTTTATCTCAGTTTTTCATGTACTGCGACGAAAGAGAACCACCTCCAAGGAAACTGATAGCAGTGCATTTCCTTACTAATTGCCCCTTGGACCTGTTGAAGGCTGGACATCTTGGTGAGAAAATGTGTAGAAGCTCATTGAAAAAGTGAAAGTGCTTGTGAAAATTACTTAACATTGAGCAAGTGAAATTTTTTCTCTAAACATGAACTGCAACGCGCAGTGTAATTCAGCTTCTTTGCTACCCATGAGGATTAATTTTTTGTTAAGCAAGAAAGGACTTGTATCAAATGATATGTTTCTTTAAATGTAATCTTTGCTTACCCAAAAGGGACATCACTTATGATGAATATGCCTAATTTTATGTTAAAAGCGGTGCTGTTTTCCTGGGGGAACACTGGGGGTGTGTACCCCTAAACTTTTCTGCTGACAAAGTAATTTTTTTACGATGTTGAGAGCTTGGAAAAGTGCCAAAGACTTATTTCACAGACCTAAATTTTTTATTTAATTTTTTCGTGTTGGTAATTACAATACGAACAATACCAGTGCAGTTTTTGGTGGCAGAAGTGATGTCATTGACTGTTTCAAGCATTTCAAAGCTGCGGTAACCATTCTCAACAATTGAATTGCTGGCAGCCAGTTTAACAAGCATATAGTGCCCTCGCCTGCTAATAGTCGGCGATGGTAGTGCTAAATGGATATGCGTATGCTCAAATGCCGAGCAGACATCTTGCTACAGATAGCAAGAGTAAAGTAAGAAGGCATGAAGACTACAGCAGCCATGAACTAAAGTCAGTTTGGAAACTGTTGTATTGCTATTAATGTAAGTTTTATAGTTAAATAAATTTTCAGATGTTTCAAAAATTGGGTCAGTTGAAGCACAGATAACACCCATCATCTGTGGCATTACAGGAACCAAACAAGGTTACAAAAGATTTTTGTAGTGTTGTTTCTATTGTTGTTGATGATAGGTGTGGATGGTTTTTGTTGTATTGTGTCTTTTAATGGTGTTTTATAGGTTAAAATATGTGTTTGGTAATATTTCCTTGTATTTTTTTGTATGTCAGAGGGTTGATTGGACTTATCTGTTTCATTTGAGGTGTATTATAGGCAATTGAAGTGTACAATACCATTTCCTTTCATTGTTCAGGGGTTGATGGGAATCGAATGCTTCATTTGAGGTGATGTAAACTGAAGTGTTCAATACCACATTCTCTTGTATGTTTGGATGTTTCTCAGTATCACCTGCTTCATTTGAGCTGTGGTAAAGTCAACTACAGTGTCTGAAACCATCTTTTTTTTTTTTTTTAGTTCGACATGTTGATGATGGCATGGCTAAAAGCAGATGGGTGGTATACCATGCTTCAGTTATAAGTAATTTTCGCTGCATTATATCCAATGTCGGAGTAACCTCAAACTTTTTTTTTAGAAAAAAGCACTGGTTAAAAGGATAACTTGTGGATATTCTGTGTAATTTTGCAATACAGTGTATGTAAATATTTTGTGTGGGGATTTTCATATGGCCAGTTAGAAACAGTATAAATTTGAAAAAAAAAAAAAAAATTTCTTGTAGTTTTTGATAGGATTTCTTATGTAATATTTTTTGTGTGGGTGTGGATTTTAAATCCAATTTCTGGCGTCACTTGTGGTTATTGAATTGCCCATTTAGCTATTTGCAGTATGTGTCTGGTCAATACAATGAGGAGGTGATGTGACAAATCAAGCTGGGATATTTTAATTCCCCTACTGTTTTGCCATTTGCCTCCTTAAATTCATTTTTTCATTTTTTGGACTAATTATGATTATAATCTGCATTTTCATAAAAGAGAAAGGTTGGCCCTCAGTTTTAAAGAATATAATACCAGATCTAAATTTGTGCTTCGACAACAATGCATCGACTTAACAGTGAAATAAGTGTTACACCAGAAGGCCATTTGTAAAAACAATGGCATTGTCTGTTTCCATATGTACCTGATTATTCTTAAAGAACTGTGAACTTTGTGGTTAGGTTTTACAGCTTGTAGATGTTCAACAGGAAAAGTATTGTAGCATATTCACCTTCAACCTATTAATGAGGCTTATGGGAAATTAGAACAATAATGCACTGGCCATATACAACTGTGTATTATTGTGGGGTTGTGAAAAGTGAAAGTAAAAGACTGTGAAATGCAACTGTGCATCTGTTGGCTACATCATTTACAGAAGACAGTACTGCACATCTACCCCCTATTTTTGCAGCCAGTACGTCAACACCTAGGACAACAAATGAAGAGTTAAAAAAAGCAGGTTGAACCATTACAGGTGCAAAAAAAAGTGCAGTGAAAGCTGTGTTAATGTCCTGGACAAGAAACTGCAACCACCACACAGCACATTGCATGCAAAGTTGCAGATATGTACATCAGTGACCAAACAGAAGCATACTTTGCAGTCACTTATAATTAACAGTAATGTCGAAGACACATCTTTATTACATATGGGTAGATGCTTCCAGATTTATTTTTGACAGAAATTTGCACTAGAATTTCTGTGACCTAACATGTAGTAAGTAAAGGTGGAACTAAAGCCAAATAATTCATTTCAGTGTTCTCAATGGAACCAATGAAACAATGAAATAAAAGAAATTGGCTTTTCACTCTATCAAAAGTGGCTCTTCTTGTTTGTATGAACTTAAAATACAACCTTAAGGAAACAAATTCTATCAGCCATCTGCAAAATTTGGACTGGTTCCAACAGAAAACTGAAGGCATAAGCATGAAACCTGTACCTCATTATGTACAACAGTCTGAATAAGAGCTAAACTTTGTTGGCAGTTGATAACATTTTTCATTTAAAATTAAATGAATAAACAGTATCTACTATTAGAAGTGAGACACTAATGAGCAAATAACTGATAATATACAAGAAAATACACAAAGAAAACTTGCTCATGAGAAAATAGAAATGATATGGATGATGCATACATACATGAGATGATAAGAACAAGAAACTTCAACGGCCCTGACAGCTTCAAAAGGAGGAACGCATTTTTTAAAAAAATACCAATAATTTTCATATGTGGCCAGGAGGGAAAGGGGGTCGTGGTGGTGGGATTTTCTGATCACCAGACTGTCATCAGTGTGTGCGTGTGTGTGTGTGTGTGTGTGTGTGTGTGTGTGTGTGTGTGTGTGTGTGTGTGTGTATGTGTGTGTGTGTGTGCAGAAATCAAAGTGTTATTCATTACATAACAAACTGATATCTATTGTTATTTATCTAAAATGTATTTGGAAATTACGATTCCTGGACTTTCATCAAAAATTCATATGTAAAATACAATGTACTCTATCCACTACATTACCACTAATTCTCATGTAAGCAGTCATCACTGATGACATGCAACTTTCATGCTAGTGGCAGTGTAGAGATAATAGTCTGGGATGTCACACAACACATTTTCACCTGCGGCTCTCCTCCACATTTCGCCACCATCTGAATACTGGATGTGGAACTCCACAACGAAGTTGTTGCACGTGCCTGGCTGGCCCTAGGTTTCAATGGCTTGCCCCTGCCACCTGCTGTGCAGGTCGATACTCAGTGACTCAGTGTACATGTTCATTGCCAGGCTCCAGCTACTAGGACCTGCGTGAGGGAAGTCATAGCCAGATGGTATATGCATGTGGGATGGAGAAATCGTTTGTACACAGGTCTAAGCAAGTAGGAAAACTCAACAGGTCCATTCAAATATTGTAAGTTACCAGCTTCAGTGTTCCCTTCTGACACCTTACTTTTTCTAATGCAACACTTATACTTACTTTTATAACCCTCTTCAATGACTTATAGTTGTATAATGAATCACTGAAAGGTATTCTGTAAAGAAACCTATGGTCTAAAATGAAACTATTCCCAGCCAACTCATTCAGGGTAGTCTACTTAACAGAAAGCAACAGATCTGATTAACATATATACCAGCTGACAGATTCATTTGTTTAGGTAACCCTGTTTTCTCTGGCAGAAAGGAGAGAAAACCCAACAAAAGTTTATGAGGATTTAGCAAAAAGGTCATCAGAACAATGACCCCAGAGACAGAGATTAGTAGTATAGGTAACTGATAAAACTGTGAGTAAAACAGGATATTCGGTAACTGAAGAAATTAGAAGTGGGAAAGAAGGTAGGTCACCAGACGGGAAATAAGGGAAGGCAACATCAGGAACGATGACGGGAGAAATACGGATTAAAAAAAATAGCCATAAGTCAACAGTGACTGCAACCAACAAAACAAAACAAAAAAGGCAACAGGAAATAAGAAATATAAACCTGAGAAATGTATATAAATAAATTAAGCAAAGATTCTTTTTAAAGAGGAGTAGAAGACAAATGATTTACATCTCTATTCCTCACCTCTCCCCTTCTCATACACACTCTTTGCCTGTTATAATTTTTCCATATCTGAAATCATATTTGTTGCTGCCATTCCATCATTAGTCAAGAGGCACATACACTACTCTCTGCCCCCCCCCCCCCCCCCCCTCCCACACTACATTACATTAATACTTGTTTTGTTCCACAGATCATGTATACAACATTTTGTAATGATGTAGAACATGTCAGTTTAACGTAAGTTTTCTTCACACGATATAATTAATTTTTCTATTTTTATTTGTTTTAATTTTTTGACAGTTACTACTTCATATCTAAAAATTCATCCACTGAGTATAGGGTATTGTTATTCAGGAATGATTTTAATTGGTTTTTAAATGTTGGTTGGCTGTCTGTCAGAATGTTAATGCTATTTGGCAAATGACCAAAGATTTCTGTAGCAGCATAATTCACCCGTTTCTGTGCCAAAGTCATATTTAACCCCAGAATAGTGAAGATCATCCTTTCTTCTAGTGTTGTAGCTACACACTTCACTATTATTTTTGCCTGGGATTGGTTATTAATAACAAATTTCATAAGTGAATATATGTATTGTAAAGGTACTGTGAATATCCTGATTTCCTTAAATAAATGTCCTCAAGGTGATCCTGGGTGTGCTCCAGCTATTGTTCTGATTACACACTTTAGTGCAATGAATAATTTTTCTTTTAATGATGAATTATCACAAAATATGATGCCGTATGAAAGATGTGAATGAAAATAGGCTAATTTGCTGATAATTTTATCACCAAAATTTGCAATAACCCTAATAGCATAAGTAGTTGAACCTCATAGTTTCAGCAGATCCTCAATGTGTTTCTTCCAATTAAATTTCTCATCAATACGTACGCCAAGAAACATTTTGTTTAACAACTGTAACAGCACAGACGTATGCACTAAGTGGTTCTCCCTGTGTGCCTTGCAACAATGGTATACAACAGGAAAGATATAGGCACAGATGGAAATTTGTGTCTTATTTATTTCAGCTGGGATTGAGATGACTTCACAACTTAGCCCCTGAAAGCTAGATTACTTCTGATATGTTTCCCATCTTTTGCCACAAAAACCAACAACAGTCTCCAGAATCTATAGGACATGTCAAGTTTTGTACATATCCACTGTTCTACTGCCATTTGATATGTTTTTTATCTTTCTATCTCTATTCTGGAGAAGACAATTATTTCTTGTCTGAAATGACATTTGTTGACTTGTTTGCAATGCTTTATTATACATTAGTTCTTTCAAACCAATTTAGTTCATCTAACTTAACAATAAAAACCATACCATTACACATCTGGTTAGAGAAATAAAGATCACTATAGAACTTCAAACTACCAAATTACAAAAATTTACATAACAAATGCCAATTTCTTACAATCCTCAACAATACTGTATTCAAACTCATGTCTGTTACTCGCTTAACCATTAAATAACATAAAAACAGTCAAGGTAACATTTCTTTTATGAAGTGCTTCCAGTTTCCAAACACTGTTCCTTTTATTATTCTTTTTAATTTTTCTGGGATCTGAAACTGAAGTTTGGAGAAACACTGCACACACACTGGATGAATTGTGCATTCTTACTTTTGGTATATATGAAAGCGCAAACATCTTTTATAGTAGTATGGAGAACAGGAAGAAAAGAAAAAGAGGAAGAAGAAGAAGAAGGAGGAGGAGGAGGAGGAGGAGGAGGAGGAGGAGGAGGAGAAGGAGGAGGAGGAGGAGAAGAAGGAGGAGGAGGAGGAGGAGAAGAAGGAGGAGGAGGAGAAGGAGAAGGAGGAGGAGGAGGAGGAGGAGGAGGAGAAGGAGAAGGAGAAGGAGGAGGAGAAGGAGGAGGAGAAGGAGGAGGAGGAGGAGGAGGAGAAGGAGAAGGAGGAGGAGAAGGAGGAGGAGGAGGAGGAGGGGGGGAGGGGGGGGGAGGGGGGGTGAGATTGCTGAGCACTTTGTGTATGTGTGGCAAATGTCAGGCAGAAATCCACCTTGTGTGGGAACTCTTTCATACTTCTCCACAAAAAATCAATAAACTGTGTTGGTTCCAGCAGATGATATATGAAATAAAAACAATGACTACAAATGGTTAATATTTTTGGGATATCGCTGGCTCTAGGACATCGTCTTACCTACGCTATGATGTTCTTGTGAACACTTCAATGGCTCAAAATGGCCTAACTTGTTTTTTATTGATATCTGTGATACTATAATGACCTATAGACACATTAAACATCTAATTACAGCTATCCATTGCAATATCATAAGCATTAATGTGGTTTACCAACCATTATAGATATGGCAGGACTGAAATATTTGAGCTACACATTCTATGAAATGAGATCCCTTGGGCACAAAATCTCAACACATGCACAGACTTCATAATTTTGAAATGATTAAAATAAATACGCTAATATGTTATTCAATACCAATAACACAATTCAAACATCAATCATGAAGGATATACTCACACGATACAATGACTGTAGATTCAGTGATAAGGTGAATAATGGGTGAGAAGTCATAATTGCAGTGATCCTGATGGCACTGATGGTGATAACTGTAATTATATTAAAAGGGAAGAACCAAATGAATAAAGGATCCTCCTCCCTCCAAAGATATGCAACTTTTGAAATGTGAAGCTTTTTCACTTATTAGGTTTGCAGATGGTGAACTTACTTTGTAGAGATTTAGTCATGAATCCATGTGGTCTGAAATACCAAGACGAGTTCTGAAATCTCGTACCTATGTCTCTATAATCTGTAAATGTTTCTGTATATTAATAAATTGTGAGACAGAACTGCTGGTGATAAATGTTTTGCCTCCTGAGGGTACTGGACAGTGATTCTGTCTCATAATTTATTAGTTTTCTTCGGCAAATTTTCCTTTGCTGTATTTACATATAATTATACAGATATAGACAGACAAAATGGGCAGTTACTTCAAGTGCTTAAGCAGCAAAACATGCAGAGACAAAGAAATCACATGAAAAGAAAATCATAAATAGAACAAGGTAGGTAAGATGCTAAAGAGAAGGTGAGCATTTCAAGAACACGATAATGGGCACATGATATAATACACTGAACTATAGGGATATGTCCTTGTGTTAATGTAAAAAATTTGATAATATCAAAGAATTCAAAACAACATAATTAAAAAGAAAACAAAACTGAAACCCATGTTTTGTAGACACAATTTGAAGTTAATATAGCAAATGGCACAGTAATTAACAACAGATCAAATTAGACAACACATCAAAATGTCTTTAAATGTTCATATATCTCATGAACTGAATCAAAAATACAGACAGTAAATACTGAAAACAACAAAATTCTGGAGATAATGACAGATGAAGTAGATAAAACCATTCATGGCCTGAAGAATGGAAGGCACCAAGCATGGTTTTCAATAGAAATTATTAGGGCTGCAGTAAAAATTACTCAAAAGGATTGCACAAAATTATTTACAGAATGTAAACCTTGGAACAAAGTTGTCAGTATTTTCCTTCACAATAAATGAGGCAAAACTTTCCTTCACAATAAATAAGTCAACAGTTTAAATCAAACAATGGAAAATCCAGGATAGAATGTAACAATACCAGAGAAGGAAAGTTGCTACTCACCATATAGCGGAGATGCTGAGTCACAATAGGTACAATAAAACTGTGTAGTTTCAGCTCTCTGAGACGGCAAACGTGTGTGCAAGTCGCGTTTGTGTGAGTGTGTGTGTGTGCATGTGTATGTGTTTCTACTGCTGACAAAGGCTTAATGGCCGAAAGCTATGAGTGTATGAATCTTTTTATTGTGCCTATCATGACTCAGCATCTCCGCTATATGGTGAGTAGCAACTTTCCTTCTCTGGTATTGTTAAGGCAACAGTTTGTACTAATTGCCTCTAGTCTTGATGAAATTCCACAATGGCTGAAGTATAATTGAAGTTATGTTTGAAAATCAGTTATAATATGACCTAAATAATGTGTATCCAACATATCAAAAAAGAAAATTGTATCAATTAACAATACAGTCATAGATGAGTTTTTGATACTTGTCTCAGTTAAAGACAGTAACTGAATGCTAATATATTAGAATATAAATGACTTGCATTGGTCTTCATAAAAATACGAGGTTTGTCTGGAAAATACGTATAAAAGTTGAATAATGTCTTTATGTTACAAGTTGCAGTCACTGCCAGGTGGGACTATTGCTGTAATCAATCCCATCAACACTCAATTTGAGTCAGAGCACTCTGCGTGAAGGTTGGAGTGTGCAGCAGCTTGTTGACAGTTACCCTTTTTCACCTTCCGTCGGCATTGAGCTCTCTCTGATTGAGGAACAGTGCGTCAGCATCAAGTTTCTTGAAAAGCTAGGCAAGAATGGCCGTGAGATTTTTGAGTGTCTGAAACAGGTTTACGGAGACAATTCTCTGAAGGAACAAACTGTGAACAAATGGTTAAAAAGGTTCTGGGGTGGCCGAGAAGAAGTGAACGATGACCCTCGCCCAGGGCGCCCGTCGACATCGAGTTCTGATGCATATGTTGAACGAATTCGGGCTTATGTTCTTAAAGACCATAGATTGACAGTCAGAATGATTGCTGATGAGCTGTCAATCCCCAAAACAATCGTTCACAAAATACTGACTCAAAAACTTGAAGTGAAGAAATTGTGTGCAAAAATTGTACCGAAGCTCTTGATGCCGGAACAGAAAGCAAAGAGTGTTGAGTGCTGTGAGGATTGGTTGGAAGCAGAGGAACAAGAGGAATTTCTCAACCGAGTCATCACTGGAGACGAGTCCTGGTTTTACGAATTCGATGTGGAGCTCAAATCTCAAAGCAAGGAACGGAAACTAGCAGGAGAACCAAGAACATAAAAGTCGCGAAAATCAAGGTCCAATGTGAAGACAATGTTGATTGTTTTCTTTGATTCTTGGGGCATTGTTCACAAAGAATTTGTCCCTCCTGGCCAGAGATTGAACAGAAATTTTTACGTTGAAGTTCTGACATGTCTTAGAGCTCGTGTGGCCCAAGTTTGACCGGAGTTGACAAAAGGGGGCTGGTGGATCCTTCATCACGACAATGCGCCGGCTCACACGTCGCTCGTTGTGCGCGAGTTTTTGGCCCAAAGCTCAATCACCATCACAGACCACCCACCTTATTCACCCAATTTAGCCCTGTGTGACTTCTTCATGTTCCCGAAATGCAAAATGGTGCTTCGGGAGCAGCACTTGGGAGATGTGGAAGCCATCAAGGCAGAAACAACACGGCAACTGAACAACACCACAACTGAAGACTTTCAGCAATCTTATCAAGAGTGGAAATGGCGTTGGCAGAAGTGTATCACGTCTCAGGGCGAGTACTTTGAAGGAGACCATATTGTAAGACCTGAATAATTGTAAAATAAAGTTATTATTCAACTTTTATACGTATTTTCTGGACAAACCTCGTACAGTTTCAAAAATTAACATTTTCCATATACCTGAAAAAGAAAATTACAATCAATGAGTACCACCAGTTTTGAGTTACGGCAGTGACTCAGACTTTTAATGGGAAAAATATCGAATACCTCGGAGTCACTTATTGAGCAGTGAAGAAAGACACACTGAGAATTATTAGGAAAGTCAAGAATACAACTAAATGAAACAGGGTACAAACTGAGGATATGTAGCAAGGTGAATTAATGGTGAACAGGAAAAAAAGTTCTATGACATGAGCAGACAATTACTTAATGGAAAGCAGGTATATGATGATAAAAATCAAGCAGGAGCAACATAGATATATATCTTTAGGCTGTAAAGTATGCAGAAGTCAGGAGGAAGTCATTATCCATCACACATCAACTAAGTGCAACAAATAGCAGACTCCAAGACCAAGATCTGACTTGTTCTCTCTTACATCATGTTTGAACTATGCAAAAAAGTGGAAAATTTTGCAGAAAGGACCAGGTCATCCCTATAGTTTTTAGAACTTGTTGTTGTTGTTGTTGTTGTTGTCATCATCATCTTCAGGCCAAAGTTTTGTTTGACGCAGCTCTCCATGCTACTCTATCCTGTGCAAGCCACTTCATCTCCCAGTAACTACTACAACCTACATCTCTCTGACTCTGCATACTGTATTCACCTACTGGTATCCCTCCTCTTTAGTTAAATGATGTACCCATCTAATCTGCAGCATTTTTTGTAGCACATTTCAAAAGATTCTATTCTCTCCTTGTCTAAACTGTTTATTGCCCATGTTTCACTTCCATGCATTGTTACACTCCATAAAATGACTTTCAGAAAGAACGTCCTGACACTTAAATCTATAGTCAATGTTAACAAATTTCTCTTTTTCAGAAATGTATTTCTTCCCATTGCCAGTCGATATTTTATACCCTGCCTACATTAGCCACCATCAGTTATTTTGCTGTGCAAATAGCAAAACTCATCTACTACTTTAAGTGTCTCATTTCCTAATCCAATTCCCTCAGTATTACCCTTGTTTTGCTTTTGTTGATGTTCATCTTGTATCCTCCTTTCAAAATACTGCCCATTCCGTTCAACAGCTCTGCCAAGTCCTTTGCTATCTCTGACAGAATTACAATGTCATCAGGAAACCTCAAAGTTTTTGTTTCTTCTCCATGAACTTTAACTCCTACTCCAATTTTTTATTCTTATTTTCAGTGCTGCTTGCTCAATATACTGATTGAATAACATTGGAGATATGCTACAACCCTGTCTCATTTCCTTCTCAACTTCTGCTTCCCTTTCATGCCTCGCAACTCGTATAACTGACACCTGGTTTCCATACAAAGCAAATTGTAAATAGCCTTTGCTCTCTGTATTTTAATCCTCCCCCCCCCCCCCCCCCCTCCCATACACACATTTAGAATTTAAAAGATAGTATTCCAGCACATTGTCAAAAGCTTTCTATAAGTCTACAAATGCTATAAACATAGGTTTGCCTCTGTCTTAGCATTATATAACCAATCTGAAACCTTCCAGTGTCTCCAGGTCTCTTCCACATATATAACCTTCTCTCTTGATTTTCAAATGAAGTGTTACCTATGTTTAAGTTATGCTCTATGCAAAATTCTACTAGGTGGCATTCTCTTTCATTCCTTTCCCCCTGTCCATATTCACCTAATATTTTTCCTTCACTTCCTTTCCCTGCTATCGAATTCCAGTCCCCCATGAGTAGTAATTAAATTTTCTGCTACCTTAACAATCTGAATAATTTTGTTTTGTTTTATACATTTCCTCAGTCTCCTCCTCATCTGCAGAGCTTGTTGGCATATGAACTTGTGCTACTGAGGTTGGTGTGGGCTTCATGTCTATCTTGGCCACAAAATTGCATTCCCTATGCTTTCATGGTAGCTTACCCACATTCCTATCTTTTTAAACATTAATAAACCTACTCCTGCATTACCCCAATTTATAACTCCATATTCACCTGACCAGAAGTCCATTTCTCTGGCCATCAAACTTTACTAATTCTCACTATATCTAACTTTAACCTATTCATTTCCATTTTCAAATTTCCTAACCTACTTTCCCGATTAAGGGATCTGGCATTTCATGCTCCGACCCATAGAACACCAGTTTTGTTTCTTCTGATAATGACATCCTCCTGAGTAGTCCCCGCCTAGAGATCCAAATGGAGGACTATTTTACACCCGGAATATCTTACCCAGGAGGCTGCCATCATCATTTAACAATACAGTAGAGCTGCACGCCTCCAGCAAAAATTACAGGTGTATTTTCCCCTTGCTTTCAGCTGTTCCCAGTACCAGCACAGCAGTGACATTTTGTTTGATGTTACAATCCCATGCCAATCAGTCAATCATCCAGACTGTTCCCCTACGATTACAGGAAAGGCTGCTACCCATCTTCAAGAACCACACGTTTGTCGGGCCTCTCATGGTTGCACCAACTGTACAGCTATCTGTATCGCTGAGGCACACAAGCCTCCCCACCAACAGCAAGGTCCGTGGTTCATGGAGGGGGGGGGGGGGGGTGATATATGCCAATAATTTTCAATTATCTCTCATGTTTTCTCCCTTTAGAAACATGCTACATAAAATAAAATAAAAAAGTTAAATTAAAAAAAAATTTGGATCTGAGATAACCAGGAAGAGATGGCCAAATAATGAAACTACAAAATTCTATTGGATGGTCATGAAGTCTCAGTCCATCTATAATAAATAACAGATTCATTTAAATGATATATGTAATTCATTTTTATGGTCACATGGTCCTGTTTTTCTCCTCATCAGTTAATTAAGAAGAATGCTTATGACAGAAGAATCTGTGTCCACTGTTAGCATGTGACTGTGCTGTTTGTGTTATCTGAAGATGCAACAGAAGTTCACATGGAAGTTTCACAAGCCAGAACCATCAAGAGCAAATATCCGCTTATTTGTCAATAGGTTCTAAAAAAATGGAAACACTGCCAATGAATCATGCTCTGGGAGACCTCCAGTACCGCAAGAGATTGTTCAGCTAATCAAAAAAGCCATCTAAAGAACATCAGCTCATCACTTTAACAAAGAGTCAGACATGGCACATCAATGACTCTGGAAGTTTCAGACTTTATGCTTTAGGAGAAACTGTACCACATCCTGGTACTTCACAAATTAAACTCTGAAGATTAAGTAGCTCACCGAACTGCATCGTGCAATTTGATAAAAAAATTTAATAAATGTAACTGCTGCATATGAGGCAGAGAGAGACACACTGAAAGTGGATGTATGGATCGAATTCACAAAGACTACACTGTACGAACCACTCATTTTTGCAGACGACACACCTACAGGGAACATTTACCTTGATATGCTGGAACAGTTCCTGGAAATTTCAGCAGGAAGGCATTGCTGACACTGCTGTGTGCAAACAGGGTGGAGCACTCTCTCATTTCGATCTCAAAGAGGGAGTACCTACACCAAAGATTCGCCAATGGATGGATAGGTTTCTCACATATAGTCAAAGGTCTACAAAACAAAGGCAAGGGGCCTCCAGGATCTAAGCACTCAAATTCAGGATGCAGAATCAGCTATTTCACAAAATATGCTTCAGAATGTATTCAGAGCTGCCCTTCAATGATGGCAGCAGGGCTTTGAAATGGAAAGAAGAAATGCTGAAGTGTGATGAAAATGTATTCACATACTGACAATAAACAAATGTGTATTATGTAAATGCATAGTTTATTTAGTAGAAATGGGTCAGGACTTTATATTTACCCTGCATTAGTGAGATATGGAGGTAAAACTAGTACAGTAGAGCTGATAACAATTATGAATAAGAAATGAGTGTGGGATTAGGAATAAACAGATCATCAGAGCTCTAGTGTAGTCATAAATATGGAGAAGAAAAGAATAGGACATGAGGGTAATAGTCATAATGTTTGATATTGGGTAGGCCTATGTCATTTAAATTGTTTCTCCCTCACCAGACATTAGTTTCCAATCACTTTTAACATGGACCATTCCCTTTGTTGTTCACTTAACAAAAATCTGGGTGTGATAGTTTAGTGAAAATTGGGAACGACAACAGAATGAGTCAATCATCACTGTAAATTTGATGATAAGTGCTCACTGCATTGCCACTTCTGTAAATATATATGCACAAGCATTAACATTTTGACTGCTATACCCCAATGCTGCTTTCTCCCATTCCCATCTGTCAATTAGACACCATGTCTGCTATAATGTCTTCTACATATTTCGGTCACTGACATGCCATCTATTAATATTATCATGTCTGACCAATTATTAATCAAATCTGTATGCATTGTATGAAATTAGCATTATCCTGTCAAGTTGTCTTTTATATATTTTGTGCATGATAAGAATGAACATAAAACTAAACGTCCTTTACTATTTTTTCACCCCTTATCCATAAATAGTAAATTATACTGACATTTAATGCTTTTTCATGTATTTATTTATTTACTTATGTGTTTTAAGTATTAACAACAGTTCCAGATACAATAAAATAAGTGAATTTACAAAACTTTTCAATACAATTGTATAGTTATGACAAACACATTGATTAGAAAACCAAAACACAGGTTGACATTTCTCATAATTTCAGCAACAAAAACATGTGATGGGAGCCTTAAAATAAATAAAAATGAGAGAACCCATGCAGTTGACATTACACCAAAAACCAAAAGAAAACCATTACAAAAATAAGTGAATTTACAAAACTTTTCAATACAATTGTATAGTTATGACAAACACATTGATTAGAAAACCAAAACACAGGTTGACATTTCTCATAATTTCAGCAACAAAAACATGTGATGGGAGCCTTAAAATAAATAAAAATGAGAGAACCCATGCAGTTGACATTACACCAAAAACCAAAAGAAAACCATTACAACAACAGTGAACAGTGAACCAGTATAAATATTATAATCAATCTTCAGTTTAACCTCTTGCCAATCCATGGAAATGAGGTTTTTTTACACTTCCTTTCCCCAATGTTACTTCATCCTACAGCCACAGATACTATGGCTGAGTGTAAATCTCAACTCAGTATATATTACTTTAAAATCTCCCTTATTCTAATAAAAAGTAAGATACAGTAAAAAGAATTGCTTGTATTTGTGTTTAACCTCTAGCTTCTGTTATTATTTTATTGTGATCATCACATGAAGTGTGGCATATTACAGCTATTCTCTTAGCATGCAAAGTCTCTTCACAGTTGAACTACAGAACTTTTTTCTAATCTTTTATAGTTATGACCCACTGACAGTTCCATTTGGCATTCTAGTGATTGCAAGATACCTCTGTCATTCCCAAACGTGAGAAAACCACACAAATAATGCTCAACATACAAAGGGCAAGAATTATTCATTGCATTAAGTGATTTTCTGTTTCCTCAACCTGAACACTTAGTAATTACTTTTCTCTAAAGTACACTGTGCACGGTCAGTGTTGTAATCTATTAAATTTTTTAGACCAGTCACTAAAAACATATTCTAACAATTTTTAAAGAAAATCTGTTGCTCCAAAGTGCGTAAAACATCATTTTTACTGTTTCCAAGTGCATCAAGGATTTCTGTGATTTGCTGATGTGAGAATCTGTTTTGTGTTAATTCCATCTTCTAGACATTTACTCCTTTAAACACAGAGAAAAGAAGTGTTCCACAAACTACATCAAATTTTCCTTTTCCTTTGAGTGTGTATTTGCACCAGGATGACGTTATTTTCACACAACAGCATGTTTATCTTCCCATGCAGCTGTTTTCTAGTGGTTCTTAATAACACAATTCAATTTTCATTCTCAGAACACCTATATTGCAAAAGTGTCCTATTGATTATGTGTAGTACATATGGGTTGCCTGAATCTGGTAAGGCCTTAATGAAAGAAACATTTTCAATGAAAAAATTGGATTTTTTCAGTAAACACTAAAACTCTGTTCTCTTCAAGATAATAAAATACATGTTGGCATAAATGTGCTTCACACTGGAAACATATATAGTAATCATACATTCTGAGCCACATTGACTGGCAAACTTTAATCCAACACTAGATCAATATCTTCAAAAAAGAATTCACATATTTCCCCATCACAGAAAAAATTATCGTGTATATAAAATAATGGAAGTGGTGTTAATTTACAACAATTCACACCAGAGATTTGCTAAACATTTTTACTTGAGCTGTTAATTTTCCCTGCCTATTTATTAATATGAAACTGCATCAATACCCAATAAAACTATAATAACACACTTAATAGTAGTAAATAATCCTAGCTGGTGCACTGCTTTATAATTTTAATAACTCAGCACGTAACACTTAACCATGGTGTAAAAATTTACTTCTCAGTTCACCATGCACTTGTTGCAATGGTTTCCCTCAGTGGTCAATATCAATCACAATTGGACACATTCTACAGCAACAATACTTAATAACTTTAAAAAGCACAACTACCATGCAGCACAATGTAAATTCATCCTGCCATACAAAACATGTAAGCAACCCTAATCAAAAAACTACTTTTCTGCAAAGCACCACTGCTTCACTCCAAAAGGCTCAATATACACTATGTTAGCCATTCACTGCTTACTGCAAATGAAGTATTGAGTAAGTGCACCTTTCCCTGTCACCCAACTATCCAAACATTCTGCTATTCATTTTGTTTCAGTTATTATCAACACCTCACAAAAACTGTACATTATTTAAAGTTATTAAACTTACACATAATCCCTTAAATGTTGTTGAAACTTATGTGGCAACATATTAATAGACAGGAAAATAATTCAAAAATAATAATGATATAGTATGTTATCAGTAACAGTAAAATCAATGGCATCTGTTCAGCGACGAGTGAAAGAGGAGTTCGTAAAAAAAAAAAAAAAAAAAAAAAAAAAAAAAGAAACCACACACAGCAGTTCTAGAAAGTGAATCCTCAGACATTTAGAGCCAAAGTGACAGTCTTAGAGATACATATTAATTGCAGAATCAACACCATACAATTAAGCCACACCAGTGAATCAAAATATATCCACAACTACATCATCAAAGTATGCCATGGGCAACCTCACAGCTTCAACATACCTAAATTTCAGTGGAGTCTGTAGTATGCAATCATGAAGGAATTTCTGTGTCGCATTGTCAGTGTGAGGGTTCAAGGGCTACAGTAAATGATCAGTGGTTATTTGGTTACTAGCTACTGGATGCCCAGGAGATGTTCCATGCAGTGACCGTAGCTGCACCAGTATGATAAATGTACACTAGCAGAATGACTCCATCAAACATCAAACTCCTCGGGGCTTATGCAATAGCCCAGCCTGTAGAATGCCTTCATCAAGCAATTTCTGTGTTGCCTCATCAGTATGAGGGCATGAGAATTACAGTAAATAGAATAGAATATTTTTATTAGCCTTTCAGTATTTTTCATACAATTGGCTTCGTCAAAGTTTACAGAGGGTTTTAGTTTCAGTACGATATTCAAATAGTTGCAGAAAGGGGAGAAAAGGAACTAAAGACCTTTTCTTCAGAATTATGTAAAACAATGTTTTATACAGTAATTAAATACACACATAAGAAAAGAATCACAGTAAATAACTAGCTTATATAATATCAAAACATTTTCTTCATAACTTAGGTAAAACATATATTTTGTTGATTAGTTTCTAAGAATTCTTCAGTTGTATAGAATTCGTTGTTTTCTAGCCAGGTTTGCAATGTATTCTTATATTTATTTAGTGGTACTGTATGAGCTGAGCATTGTAACTTACAGAAAAATTTTATGCTTAAGTACTTATAGTTATTATGGACTACAGCAAGTCTTGTGGAAGGCATGTCCAGCAGGTGACTGTTTCTTGTACTGTGTGCATGCACATCACATCTCATGTTCAATTTTTTCAGATTTTCTCTGGCATATATTAGACAGTTATATATGTACATGCTTGGCACTGTCATTACGCCAAGAGATTTAAAATAATTTCTGCAGGACTCTCTGTGTGCTAACCCCTCCATGCACCTGATTGCTTTCTTCTGCCATCTGAAAATACATTCAGCCCCTGGGGAGTTACCCAAAAGCAATATTCCATATTGCAGTTGGGATGAAAAAAAGCTTAGTATGAGTGGAGTAGCAATTGCTTGCTCACACTGTTTCTTAATTTATACAATAAGAAAAGTACTCGTGCTATTTTACTACATAGATAATTGGTGTGTCCTTCCCATGAGAGCTTTTGGTCTATGATTAGTCCAAGTAATTTCACTGTTTTGTTTTAATTTATAGTTACTTTGAGATTAAATATTATTTCTTCTGTTTTTGTTTGATCTATGCACAGCTGGTTAGCTTGACACCAGTAATTAGCCATTTGCATCATTTTTCTATTTTTGTCCAGTACACTCTGTAAGTTCTCTCCTGTACTTACTAATGTCATATCGTCAGCATATAGTATGTTCTCACATGGTATGTAATTCGAGAAGTCATTAACATAGACAATGAACAGAAAAGGTCCAAGAACAGAGCCTTGGGGTATTCCTCTTTCTATAGGGAGTATTTCTGACCTCTGCTTAGTTGCATATACAAGTTGTAACCTATTGCTTTGATAAGATCTGAATAGTCAGAGTGTGTCATCTTTAATGCCACAGTATTTTAACTTTTTGATGAGTATGTCATGTGACACGAAGTCAAAAGCTTTACTTAGGTCAATAAGTGTTGCAGACATTGATACCCTTTTTTCATACCCCTCATAAACATTGCTTACCAAAGCTTCTACTGCTTTTACAGTTGATAGGTGTGAACTGAAGCCAAACTGTCGTTAATTTAAAATTTTGTTGGTTTCAAAATACCTGTATATCTGCTTATGCACACAATTTTCTACTAACTTGGAAATGATTGGTACTATTGAAATGGGTCTGTAGTTATTTTGTATACAGGTAATGTAACTGTGAGCTTAAGACAGTTGGGGAATATTCCTTCATCAAGTACTCTGTTTTATGGTGAGAGAAGTGGCATTTCAATTTCTTTTGCTATACATTTAATGATGAGATTACTGAGTCCATAATAATCTTCTGTTTTGGAATTACTTAATTTGTTTATTGACTTATGAATATCATTTAATGTGATTCGGGTTCAAGTGAACTTCTCACTTCTTGTCTG
This sequence comes from Schistocerca piceifrons, assembly GCF_021461385.2. Taxonomy (NCBI): domain Eukaryota; kingdom Metazoa; phylum Arthropoda; class Insecta; order Orthoptera; family Acrididae; genus Schistocerca; species Schistocerca piceifrons. The sequence continues at coordinate 38,285,944 of NC_060144.1, read as the reverse complement.
TTTTGCACAAGTGAGCAATTCTTCTGCATCAGAGGCAGAATTGATGGGTGGGGTGGTGATGCTATTTACAAAATATTCATCCAGAATATTGCAGTTAATAGGGCTACTCCTTTCTTTATTTGTATTATTAATTTCCCTTTTAATGACAGTCCAGGCAGCTTTACATTTATTTTTAGAATTTAAAATATATTCATCATTTGCACAGCACTTAGCACTTTTTATTTCTAATCTGTAAAGGTTTCTCATTTTAGTGTAATTTTCCTTGTCCCTATTACTGTTATGAGATTTGTCTTTCATAATCATCAGTAGTATTCTGAGTTTGTTAAGTTGTGGGGTGTACCACTTGTTAGTATTTTGTTGTTTATGAGTAATATTACTCTGGTACCTTTTGGTTACCAAGGGGCATGTCATTTCTACTATATGCTTGATCTCTGTCAGGAAAATGGAAAAACATTTATTAATCATTTTCTTGTTATTCATTACATGAGTCCAATCCATTTCTTTTAACTGGTTTATCATTTTGTTTACATTGGATTCACCTAGAATTCTATACGTCACTTCTCTCTCTGTAGAACTGAAGGCTGACTTTTCTATTTGAAGCCATAGCCCTGCATGATCTGATATTCCTAATTCTATTACATCACATTGTATGGAGTCTCTTTGTACATTGCTAGTTATGTTGTCAAGGCATGCGTTCAGTCTAGTTGGTTTTTCATTGAGACAGTAATAGTTTAATGACTTCAGAGTGTTAATCATATGAATTACATTTTTTATCTTTGCCCTTATATCTATGTTAATATCACCTACAATTACAATTCTATGCTGTTTATATTTTGACAACAACAATATTAAATTATTAATTTTTTCTATAAATACTATCTCATCAGAGCCTGGGATTCGATAGACTGAGACAATTACAGTTTTCTGTTCGTACATTACCACACTGGCTACTTCTATTGTAGCTTCAAGGCATATTCTACTAAGGTCTATAACTGAGTAATGCAATTCAAGGTTACTTTTGACATATATTGAGACCCCACCACGTGTAATACTTTTTCTGCAGTAGCTTGTAACTAACGAATATCCAAGAGGAACACACAAGTCTATTTCAGTGTCTTTCATCCAGTGTTCATTGATGCATAGAACACTGCAGTCGATTTTATCAAGCCAGTATTGTAATTCATTGGTTTTACACCTAAGAGATTGTACATTTATATGAAGGAGGAGGAAACTGTCACTGCTACATAATGGTATTCTACTTTCACAGAACCTTCTGTATTCATTTATTTTCGCTACATGATCTAGGGTTGCACTATTATCTGAATGAATTACACTGCTGCAGTTTCCACTTAATGTGGTTTCTAACTTTCCTTCGTCTGTAATGTCATTTTCTCTAAAAAAAGGTGGTGTACAGTCATGCTCTGTGGGACTGTCTTTTAAGACAAGGCAGCTGCGTGTTCGTATTTCATTTACAACTTTGTTTATTTCCTGACACAAAAATGTTTTCCCATGGTAATTTAGATGCTCACCATGTTCACTGTGCAAATTTCTTTCAAGTCTGCTAATATCCACTACATTGCATTTAGCATAAATGGAACATAGTTGTTTGATTTTAATATTTGTTTTACGAATCTCTTTGTTAACACGTGAATTATAGATCAAGTCATGTCTATGTGGTCTCATCACAACAATAGTGTTTTCCACCTTCTTACATCTAAAAAAAATTTCAAACCTTTTATACACTTTTTGGCTTCATTATGTGCTACATCATTTGCACCAGTCACACAAACAACAAAGTCACTGTCCCTTGTTGTATTCTTGTGTTCTGAGATGCCTTCAACAATATTTTCTGTCCTCGCACCAGGTTTTACGATGCCAGTTGCACGAAGATCCGTATTCACATCCTGTAGAATATTTGCTAGCTTTCTTCTGTGGCTGTCCGCTAGGAAAAGCACATTGTGTTTCTTTGTTCGCTGTTTCTGGCTGTTGGCAATGTTTTTGCAGCTCCTTACAATGTTTTTATCTTCACGATGAGTAGCTTGTTCACTTTCAATGTTTATGGAGTTGATGCTGCTTTCTGATAACACACTGTACTTGTTTGTCCACACAAGATTAGGTTTGTTCCATGTATTTCATTGTGAGCAAGGCACTTTTTTAGTCACTTTGTTTGGCATTACACGAGAAATAGTTTTTGAATTGTTAACACACTTTAGGCCACTGTTTTCACTTTGAAGGGCATTTGAGTTAGGCCTATTTACGCAGTTTTGACTGTTACTTTTACTGGCATTTGAGTTCAGCCTATTTACACAATTTTGACCATTACTTTCACTGGAATGCATGTTTAAGTTGTTTATGGTCTTTTGGCATTTACTGCTCGCAACCAATGTTTTTAACTCACGGTTTTCGTTCTCAAGTTTAGTGATATCTTGTCTCAGTATATCAGCAACCAGCTGAAGACTTTTTAATCGTTCATTTAACTTTTCGATTTATTCTTTACCGTTATTACAAACACTATTTTTACAATGTGGCTGTAGGTGTGTGTCTCGTTAATATTACTCACTTCTGCACTTGACGCGCTTTCCCTTAAATATTGTACAGCTTCCCAATCCATTGTAGTTTCTACCTCTTTCGTCAGCTGAACATGTAAGTCAGACTCGCATGCTTCACAATGTGAGCATTACAGTAAATGGGCAGAGGTGCATCGGTTACAAGGTAATAGAGTGTTGAGTACGGTATTAGTCTCTTAGAGGTATGTCGGCAGGAAGCCTGGTGTGTGTAATCACTACAGTCATTTCTGTGTTGTATTGTTAGTGTGAGGGTGCGAGGACCACAGTAAAGGGGCAGCGGTTCATCAGAGAAGCAAATTACTGTTGCCAATATACATAATGAAAAAAAGCAATGCATTTTAAGCAAGGCACGAAGATCAGCTTTCAAGGCTATTAAGAGCATGTCACTATTGTTTAAGAAAGTGAAAACAATTTTTATTGCAAAAAATCTAAATTTTTCTCTTTGGTTGCATAACTTCAACTACAGAATCACTTCAAATAAGTGTTTGCAAGATACTCTTTGACCACTCACTGCTACTACTATATATATATATATATATATATATAACATTAAAATTCATTTTTTTTACATTAACAATGGTTGATCAGCCTAATGTAGAACTTTTGTTTTCAGGAAGCGTTGTGATTGCCTGTGACCCTGAAAATACTTCAACTTCTGCAAGTCCTACAATCAACATAAAGTCATTGAAAGCTGAAACATCAACATCACTGAAATTATTCATGTTATCAGATGATGTTACCAACTAAGAAATACTCAGGTGTTTTCATACTGTAGTGAACCATATCTCATTCTGTAGTTCTTTGGAATGTGCATCCATATCCCCACTGATGTTTTCTGATTCAAAAATAGCACGAAGAATGCAGCTACACAGAGAAAACTGGCATATAGTGTAGTCTATGGTATTGCTCCCCATTTTACCAAAGAATTGGTCACATTACTTACCCGTTGTGAAGATATACTTGTAGGATTCAATGAAAGTTTAAACACTGTTGCACAAAAAGCACAGATGGACATCAGTACAAAGTTTTGGAATCGAGAATCATCACAAATATCAGAATGACACTTTGTTTCAATTTTTTTCAGCACACTTCTGCTGTTGATTTTATGGGAGGCCTACATTCTAGGGATGGCCCTAATGTAAACTTTAAAGTACTCAAAGATTTAAATTCAGAGATTAAGGAATTTTTTAATGTGATGGTTCTTCTGAATACAGGTAGTTATGGGCTTCATGTGCTACATGGAGCATTTAAGATTGATATAACAAAAACTAATTGGGACATTATTGCCTTTCTAAGAGCAATTTATTATTTATTTAAAGATTCTCCTGCTATAAGAGCAAAATATATAGCATACTCTAAATGTAGTCTTTCCCAAAAAAATTTTGTTCAATCAGATGGGTAGAGAATTTTGCTGTTGTTCTGAGAGCACTAGAAAATTTGAAAAAAATATGTATCTGAATCTGTAAAAAAACAAATCTGTGCCAACTTCACAGAGCTTCAAAACTTTATCTGCCACTCTCAATAATATGCTTGCACCAAAACTTGCTTCAGCATCATTAGCCGAGCCTTTTCTGCGAAATTACCAAATGACTAATCCCATTGCTCCATTCATGTACAGTGACATGCAATCTTGAGAGCTTTCTCTGATATGGCGTGTAATCAGACCTGATGTTTTAGAATCTCTGCCTTCTTTTTGGAAAATAGAACTTACGGATGAAAACAATTTAGTTACAGCAAGAAAGTTTGATCTTGGCTTCAGTACTAAGGAGGCATTAAAGAAAGTGAATAGCACATCAGAGTTGGACATTCTACATCTAAAACAAGAAATGCAAACATGCATTTTAGGAATATTGGGCAAAATAAGACCGTTGTCAGTTTTCCTTCATCTTAAAAAGTGGTTATCATCATGTCTGGAAATTCTAGTTTTTTAATGCTAGACTCTCTGGCATTAAGGATGACCATGTAAATCAAGAATATATGGAACTTTGTAGTCAACTGCATGTAAAGGACGTCCTTAGAGCATTCAACAGCTCTGAAACTCATAATGATAAATTTTGGATGGATTTAATATGCAATTCAACAAAATCTTGTGAAAATTTAAAGGATTTTGTTAAAATGATTCTTATTGTATCCCATGGCAGTGCAACCATTGAGTGTGGCTTCTCTGTGAACACATGGTGTTTACTGGAAAATCAGCATGATGAAACCCTGGTGGCACTACAGTGAATTTGATTCGGTCCAAGATGGAGGAGGTGGGGGATATATAACAATCAACAAAAGTTTCATACATTCAATGCATAATGCACATTCTAAGTATAGTGACTACTTGGTTAAACTGTGAAGTGATGAAAAGAAAATGTAGGAGGAATCTCATGGAAAATGCAAAAGAAGTCAAATGAAAGAACTGGAAATTTAGAAAATGAGATTTTTGGCAGATGCTGCTGAAATAGCAGAATCGATCTCAATGTTACAGGAAAGTTTGTTTCATCAGGTTTCCTAATAGAAAAATTTCTTTCTCTTATTATTTTTAAAGTCTTATATAAAGGATGAACACATTTGTGTTTAGTGAGTGGTCTTAGCATTTTTTTGTGGTCTGAAATCATTTGGCAGACTGTTTTGTAGGAATACTTGTGTATATTGAGAAACTCAGCTTAATGAAATAAAAGTGGGATTAAGTACCTTACATGAAAATTTTGTTTACAGTATAAAAAGAAATGCTGTGTGTTAAGCTACTGGAACTTTGTGGGTACAGTGCATTATTTTTCACTATATTACTTTTAATTTTTATATACAATATTGACAGAAAAACACCTTTTATTTTAGAAAATTTGAAAGTTTATGAACACATGGAGACCTGTATCAAACCAGTCTCAGGACTGAAGACCATAACAACAACAACATATGAACACATTTTGATAATAAGCAGATTGGTAGGCAGTATTGTTTATACAGTATAACAGAAATAAGACACCTGGAAAAAGTAAAATTGAACCTTGGATTTTAATTTGTGACTCTACTAGCCACCCTGCATATTTATCTCATTGTCTGAAAAAACAGAGGACACATCAGCTGGTAAACTAGCCTATGCCCCTTTTTCTGGATGTAATATGCATTTGTTTTAAATGAGATGTACAGAAATCTACACTACTGACCATTAAAATTGCTACACCAAGAAGAAATGCAGATGATAAAGGGGTATTCATTGGACAAATATATTCTACTAGAGGCCTTGATACACCTGGGCATTGAGTCAAACAGAGCTTGGATGGCACGTACAGGTACAGCTGCCCATGCAGCTTCAACACGATACCACAGTTCATCAAGAGTAGTGACCAGCATATTGTGATGAGCCAGTTGCTCAGCCACCATTGGTGAGAGATCTGGAGAATGTGCTGGCCAGGGCAGCAGTTGAACATTGTCTGTATCCAGAAAGGCCCGTACAGGACCTGCAACATGCGGTCGTTTATTATCCTGCTGAAATGTAGGGTTCTGCAGGGATCCAATGAAGGGTAGAGACACGGGTCATAACACATCTGAAATGTAACATCCACTCTTCAAAGTATCATCAATGCGAACAAGAGGTGACCGAGACGTGAAACCAATGGCACCCCATACCATCACGCTGGGTGATACGCCAGTATGGCGATGACAAATACACGCTTCCAATGTGTGTTCAGTGCGATGTCGCCAAACATGGATGCTACCATCATGATACTGTAAACAGAACCTGGATTCATCCGAAAAAATGACGTTTTGCCATTCGTGCACCCAGGTTCGTCATTGAGTACACCATCACAGGGGCTCCTGTCTGTGATGCAGCGTCAAGGGTAACCGCAGCCATGGTCTCCGAGCTGATAGTCCATGCTGCTGCAAACATCATCAAACTGTTCGTGCAGATGGTTGTTGTCTTGCAAACATCCCCACCTGTTGACTCAGGGATCGAGACGTGGCTGCACGATCCGTTACAGCCATGCGGATAAGATGGCCATCATCTCGACTGCTAGTGATACGAGGCTGTTGGGATCCAGTACGGTGTTCCGTATTACCCTCCTGAACCCACCAATTCCATACTCTGCTAACAGTCATTGGGTCTCGACCAACGCAAGCAGCAATGTCCCGATACAATAAACCGCAATCACGATAGGCTACAATCTGACATTTAGCAAAGTCGGTAATGTGATGGTACGCATTTCTCCTCCTTACACAAGGCATCACAACAACGTTTCACCAGGCAACACCGGTCAGCTGCTGTTTGTGTATGAGAAATTGGTTGGAAACTTTCCTCATGTCAGCACATTGTCGGTGTCGCCACCAGCACCAACCTCGTGTAAATGCTCTGAAAAGCTAATCATTTGCATGTCACAGCATCTTCTTCCCGTCAGTTAAATTTCGCGTCTGTAGCATGTCATCTTCATGGTGTAGCAATTTTAATGGCCAGTAGTGTATATGCTACAAGTGCTGCACATATGCAAGTCCTCGCATTGGAGCGGGAAACTTATGTGTAGTCGAGTGAGGATGACTTCATCTCACTTTAGTGGTCAGGAAGAGGTACACAAACTGCAACTTAAAGTTGTCATACTACTTCCTACAGGCACATGATCCTGTATGTCAACAATGAGATAACATGTATGGGGGCAGGATATTGATCCCTGGGATTTTGTGCAGCGGTATAATTGGAAAGTTAGGATAATCGGAAGAGCAACTGATTGAGTTTGGGACTTCACCTTCAACAAAGCATTTATTACAGTAATGCCCAAATTTAACACTGACCTAAATTTCTGTATCACAATCAGTTTCATGTACTCAGTATTGCAAAGGAAAAATATGACTTCAAAGTTAAAAGAAACTTTTTTAAGAGAAAATAAAATTAACTGGATTAAAAAGATGCACAATAAATCATTACTACAGAAGAGTGCCTGACTAAGCCAGAAATAAATAAACGTGCTTAAATACAATAATCCACACAGATATCTTAACCTGGAATACTTTAATGAGGCAAATAGTTTTATGGACTCAATGGCGGAGTACAGCCAAAACGGACTCGATGGTGGAGTACAGGCACCACTGACAATTACATTTCTCTACACATATGGCATCACACAGATGTAACCAATTTTGTGGAACAGGCAAGATTCTGTGAGAATCTGAGTTCAAGATTATAATCACTTGTCACAATGGCATCAATCTGGAAATAGTAACTTCCCTCTAACATGGCTTCCCCAAATCGTTCATTCAATGACACCAAGAAACTTAGTACTAACAGAGAACCCTTATATTCCAAGCAGACTAATCGCCAGCTTACTAAAAAATCTAACTGCTTATAATTATACATAATTACACCCGTAACTTGAAATACAGAAGTTAGAAACCAGGTTAAGGTAAAGTTTAAAACCTTTTCTGATAACGTGTCAAATTCAAACTTCAGAAAATACCATGATATGAGCCGGCCACGGTGGCCATGTGGTTCTAGGTGCTGTAGTCCAGAACCATGTAACTGCTACGATCGCAGGTTCGAATCCTGCCTCGGGCATGGATGTGTGTGATGTCCTTAGGTTAGTTAGTTTCAAGTAGTTCTAAGTTCTAGGGGACTGATGACCTCAGATGTTAAGTCCCATAGTGCTCAGAGCCATTTGAACCATAATATGAGCTTTTAGATGCACTGTTCCCTTTGTAATACACAGGTCTGTACCAAACTTCCAAGTAGTGAAACATATAGCAAATATAGCTTCCCTGGTTAACTGCAAACTGTGTCATGCTACACTGCTTCTCACATGGGGTAGACCTTTACTATGTGCCAACTTCAAACTGAAATGGATAATTAAAAGTAACCTAGAACATACTATTATTAATTCACAGACAAATGTTAGTATCAAAGGAGTTCAATTCTTCTTCTAGTTATGAAAATAACAAACCACATACACCTACACTCACATTACAGAATGGTCAGATTACATGAATTAATTTGACTTCCATTACTAATTATCCTCCCGCAAGCGACACTGACAGAACTTCACACAACCCAAATGGTCTCCAGTGAACTCACTATAGCTCGCTACTATTCCTCGCAGAATGTCACAAATGTCAGTACCGTGAACACAGGGCTTAGGAAGAGCAGGGCTAGTTACACATAGTCTAGATTCAAGTTCTTGATTCGGCTTGTTCCACATCATCTAGATTCAAGTTGTGCTGCCAACGCTAGTTTGGCACTTACAGATCACTGCTCAGTAGCTGACCCCTCCTTCCTCCTCGCCACTGTCTGATGAACAGCTTGCCTCACCAGCAATATAGCAAGTCTAGGATGTAGAAATACAATCTCTGTATACAGTGCCAACCCTGACATGGTATATGTCCTTGACTGCCATATCTAGTAATTGTTTCCTGTGAATTCTCATTTGCCCTGGTACCCAGCAAAATGCCATCCCTTCCCCGCCATTTGTAAGTGGAGCAGGGAACCCTGGAAGTTTTAGTCAGGTTAAGAACACAGATCAGTATAATTCTGTTTCCCCTCAATAAGAAGGATTATTATGGTAATTTTACTGCTTGTCAGAGTATTGAAAAATATTTTTGCAGCCATATACAATTGTGCTGTTTCAATATACACCAACAGATAAAAAAAATCCAAACACCATGGAGGAGTTGTGTGACATAAACGAAAGTTGGTAGGCATGTATATACATCTGAAAGACAGTGTCTATTCAGATTTTGCACCAATTGCATGAAAGTGACTCCAGTGGGGTTTGATATCATAGGACAGCAGGACCACTGTTGTTATCCCTAGCTAACTGATTGCAAAATTGTATGTCATTCTGGTGACTCAATGGCTGCATTCAAAGTGGTGGTGTTTTCAATCACGATAACACTTGGTTGAATACCACTGTTGTAACCCAACATACTCTACAGAGTGTCAACATGTTGCCTTGACCTGCTCAATTACCAGATCTGTCTCTAATTGAGCACATATGGGATATCATCGGACGTCTCCAGCATCATCCACAAACAGCATTAACTGCCCTGTACTGACCGACCAAATGTAACAGGTGTGGAACTTTACCCAGAAACTGACATCCAGCAACTGTACAGCACAATGTGTGCACGTTTGTATTCAACATTCTGGTACTTACACCGGTTACTAATGTACCAACATTTCATATTTACAGTGGCTTGTCTCACACTTACATTAACCTGTGATCTTGCAATGTCAGTCACATAATAGTTGAAGGGGAAGGGAGAGGGATGAAGGAAAAGGACTGGAGAGATTTAGGAAAAGGGCCAGAGTTCAGAAAAGACACCCAGAACCCCAAATTAGGGGAGACTTACCAGATGGAATGAGAAGGAAAGGCTGATTGTTGGGGACTGCACTGGATGAGATTTGAAAACCTGAGAGCTTAAAGGTGGAAGACAGGGTAATATGCAAGACAAGAGATTACTGCTAAAACATTGCGCATGCATTAATAACAGTGAAAAGCTAAGTGCACTGTATCTAATAGATGTGAGACAGTGATGGCAAAAAATAGACAGGTCAGAAAATGAAAGATGTTGAAAATTAAAACAGAGTGAAGAAGGGAGTAGTTGCTGTGAAGGATTGCTGAGACAGAAGGAATTGATGTAAATTAAGGCCAGGTGGTTGGCGAGAACCAAGGACATGTAGTGCTAGTTCCCACCTGTGGAGTTCAGAGAAACTGGTGTATGGGGGAAGAATCCAGATAACTCGTGTGGTGAAACAGGCACCAATGTCATGACTGTCATGTTGTAGAGCATGCTCTGTAACAGGATATTGTGTGTTACCAGTATACACTTAAATATGTTACCTAGACGAATGTGTTTCCAGAATTTCATCACTCTACATTGATTATCTTTTATTGTTGCGATATTTTCCCCGTCAGTGTATTTATTTGTGTGACATAATTATATCCTGTAAACACAAACTCAAAGTAGGATTTATTTCTGAGAAAATGTAGAACCTCTCAGCAAATTTAACAATTAAGCTTTCAATTTCCACATCAGTTTGGGTTTTAAATGATTATTATGAAGGAAATAGTTTTGTCATAGTTGCTTTTAATATTGTCTCATATAGCCTCCACTCATTAAATTACAATGCACAAAATATAGGCCATCATAGTTTTCTTTATTTCCTCTAATAACAATATAAAAATCTTCAAGTTCTGACAAAATGTCCAAATCCGTTGCTTGTCCGTGTTTGGTCACTGTTTAATCTTCCAAGCACATAAACTAAATTAAGTTTTTTTTAAAAAAAGCATTATCAAGATGTGGTCCAAGACAGTTACCACTACACTTGACTGAATTTCCATGTTAGTACAAAAACAGATGGATTAAATGTACTTTAACAGAGTGGCAGAACTGTACTATGAACGTTTACTATAAATTTTTGTGTCTACATTATTATATTCAGCACATCTTGAAATTGTAATCTTGGTGCACTACTGACCATGAATGACAAACTTGGTAACAGTAATAATAACTGTAATTGACTGCTAGCATCAAGAATAAAACCCCGATGGAAATGAGTGATAACTGATTTAAAGGAATTTACCAAAAAGCAAATAATGTGACAGCATTTCTAAATACATGTAAAGCTGAAATACAACAAACAACTGTCACAACAAATTTATTTTTTTAGGAAGCTTGGTTGAATAAATTTTTGTACCATACAGTCCAAGCTCCACAGTATCATTTACTGAGAAAATTGTCGGGTGATTTAAAATTTCATACACCAACAAAACATAATTAAAACTCCACACTGGAATAACCACAACTTTGTGGGGCAGAATGGTCATCTTAAAACACACAAAAACTGCTACTGAGAAGCACCACAGAAATAACAGGTATGATGGCCATCATGTTGTAAGACATTCTCGAAGTGCCAGATGGAAAGAAATTGCCTCCCTCCAGCCAGCTGCCAATAGTACCGATATGGGAGTCTGCCCACTCCACCTGTGCTGTCGCGGCTGATATGGCAGAATCCACTGTCGAATTTATCTTTTGCAGTGCCTCGAGTGACTGGAGGGACTGTAGCTGCAAAAGAATAGCATACATATTTGTTAGTGTCCAAAATCAAACCACAATTAAAAAAAAAGTGTTAAGAGCTGCACACATGAGTGACAGGTCACAGTGATCAATCGCCGATCAATCGTATTTCCTGAGCCGCCTCTTGAATCACATGCGATGTACGGCAATATAACTGTGCAGTTGTGACTTGTTTGTCTAGTTATTACTAGTTTTGTTTTTTGGAGAAATATGTAAAAATTTATAATTTACAGAGAACACGAAGCTGTATGAAATGTGAAGGTGAAGGTGTAGGCGTAGGTGTAGGTGTAGATGTAGTTGATTGAAGAATTAATACAAATACAAATGCATTGATAAGAGCAGCATTTTGAAGCTTATGCTTTAAAAAAAGCAGTTCATGGAAAATTTATATTAAAAGTCACAATATACTGGCCTCCAGCTGACAAATTAATTAACATTAACACAACTAAAGATATCAAAATTTTTAACGTCTAATCTGAATGATGTACTATCAACTCTTTCGCTGTTATAGATGTGCTCTTTGCATCCCTTGCTGAGGTAGCTTTTGTTGCAGCTGCACCACTTGCCAAAAGCTGGTGCCTGTGCTAAGAGATGGTTTTCTGGGCAATATGAAATAATTATTGTCTAAGTTTTTCCAAAAATATTTGGTGAAAAAAGTTGATTTTTGCACATACTACAGTCTAATATCTTCACTCAATAAAGAACTCAATTTCTATTGGTTGTCCATCACGCTTATTGCACTGCATCAAATTAAGTAAAACACTGCATAAAATTTTAAAGCATTCGCAGAGGTAAAAACACATATTGTAAACTTTTCATACGGTTGACTGTAGCTCGTACATTACAGTGAATGAAATGTTGATAAAATATCGAAATTTAATTTAATATTGAGAGCAGAAGGATATATTATTTCGTTCTCAAGTTACAGGGTTTTATATCCATAGGATGGTCATGTGCAATGCATCCATTTGTGTCCTTGTGCACCGTGAATCATTTGGTCATAACAATCATCATATCTAATAAATGAGTCAAGACATCAAAACGAGGTTCTTTGCAACTGATAGCACGCAATGAGGCATGTGTGTTGTCTGATAAGTACTCTAAACTTTTTAATTGATGAGATATGGAAGCAACATGTCTGTAACAGTGAGTGGTCAGCAGTTCGGCACACATTTAGACTTTCACAGCACTGTAAGAAAAGCTAAGTGGCACACAGAGACACTTCCACAACACCTGGGGAACAGTATAGAAGGACATGCAGCAAAAGGGTAAGGTGGACATGTTAATTTAAATATCTAAGACATACTATTCTAAAGCTAAACTTAAATTATAATTATGAAATGACAAGAGATTTAACCTATCTGCCTCCATAACTAACTGGTCAATGTGCCTGGCTGCCATTTGGAGGATTGAGTTTTGATTCCAAATGCTGCCACAGATTTCTTCTCAGCGAGAGGACTGGAATGGGAGGTAGTATGTCCCATGATGTCAATTGAGGAGCTAGTCGACCAAGCTGCATGTGACAAAAACTGACAACAGCTGGGAGAACAGTGTGCTGACCCCACACCTCTAGACTCTGTGTCCAACTACACCATTGGTGGAGGGTGACATGATGATCAGTCCATACTGTTGAGGTTTATGTTTATGTAAAGGATTCACTCCCCCTGATAAAGTTTACAGCAAGTGTTATGGAAGCCAGCAGTGCTGTTATTAACAACATTTCTGTACAAACATTGCAAAGCCATAGTATAAATACTTGCAGTTAAAATACGAGACTAAGAAATGAAATAGGAAATTTGGGGACTTTAACATGTAGTTGAATGGGATGAAGTCTACAGATCATGCTTGGCATCACTGAAAAATGTAACGTACTCAGTAACATAGCCTACAGGCTCCAAGTATTCCGAAGCATTTTATAAGTTTCAGCTACCACATCTGTCTTATTTGTTTTGCTTCAACTTATTGAGATTACATATTATTCTGTTTGTCAGTTTAGTATTAAGGTGTTTTTTTAGGATTCCATGCTTCAATCAGTAAAAATGGAATCCTTATATGACAGCTTAGTTGTCCGTTTGTCTGCCTGACTCTTAAAATCCCTTTATCACAGAACTAGACTAGTCTGTGAATGTTTGTTTTTTATAAAATGTGAAATTTCATATGTACATGCAGTATTTTGTCCAATGACAGATAAATTCCAAAATGTGTCATATGAGCAATAAAGTCATTCCTTGCCTGATGTTTACTTGTACTGCTGCAGCAGTCAGCCTGAATGCAGAACTGCTGATTATTATAATACTGGCTGCCTGCCTCCTACATGATTTTATGTCCCATTTTATGTTACTGAAATTAAAACATTCTCAAAAATCTAGGAATCCCTGGGACTGATATCTTGCCAGTGTCAGTGTTGATAACAGGTGAAAATGGTCGAGATTCTCTCACTGAGGTGACAGAAGTCGTAGGACAGCAATATGCATATATATAGATGGGAGTAGTATCATGTACACAAGGTGTAAAAGGACAGTGCATTGGCAGATCTGTCATTTGTACTCAGGTGATTCATGTGATAAGGTTTCCAATGTGATTATGGCTGCACAATGGGAATTAAAAGACTTTAAATGCAGAGTGGTAGGTGGAGCTAGAAGCATGGAACACTCCTTTTTGGAAATCATTAAGGAATTCAATATTCCAAGATCCACAGTGTCAAGAGTGCACTGAGAATACCAAATTTCAAGCATTACCTCTCACCAGAAGTAACATAGTGGCTGACAACCTTCAGTTAATGACCAAGAGCAGCAGCATTAGCGTAGACTTGTCATTGCTAACAGAAAAGTGACACTGTGTGGAATAACTGCAGAAATCAATGTGGGACATACGTTGACTGTATCTGCTGGGACAGTGTGGTGAAATTTGCTGTTAATGGGCTATGGAAACAGACGACTAACTTGAATTCCTAATAGCATGACATCGCCTCCAGCACCTCACCTAGGCTCGTAACCATATTGATTGGACCCTAGATGACTGGAAAACTGTGGCCCAGTCAGATGAGTCCCAATTTCAGTTGATAAGAACTGGTAGTAGGTTTCGAGTGTGATGCTGACCCTTCGAAGTCGTGGACCGATGTTGGTAACAAGGCATTCTGCAAGCTGGTGGTGGTTCTATATGGTGTAGGCTTTGTTTACATGGAACAGATTGGGTCCTCTGATCCAAACAAATCGACCACAGACTGGAAATGGTTATGCTCACTCCTTGGAGGCCATTTCCAATGATTCAATTACGGGATTTTTATGAACAGCAATGCACCATGTCACCAGACCACAATTGTTCACTGTTGGTTTCAAAAACTTTCTGGCCAATTTGAGTGAATGATTTGGCCAACCAGGTTCCCCAACATGAATTGCATTGAAATTGAATATTTACAAAACACAACTGAGAAGTCAGTTAATGCACAAAATGTGCACCAGCAAGAGTTTCACAATTACAAACAGCTGTAGAGGTAGCATGGCTCAGTATTTCTGCAGGGGGCTTCCAGCAACTTGTCAAGTCCACACCACGTCCAACTGCTGCATTACGCCAGCCAGAAGGAGTTCCGACACATTATTAGGAGGTATTCTGTGGCTTTTGTCACCTCAGTGTATACGCATAATTAAGTTTGTATGGAACTCTCACCATGCAAGCCCTACTCCCACGTAGCCAATTTTTTTAAAATGTTTTCTGAATATGCATTTTGTGCTGTTTCATCTTTTTCTTTCAATTTGCCTGTAACTCACTCAGTTTCTTTGCAGGCATTCTCAGCAGTTTCATTGAGATGTGATGTGCTGTAATAATGGTCTTTTAATGCTGTACGAATGTTTGCTTGTAATTCATTATTTGCTGGAGTTTTGTCACAAATAGTGATAATCTGGGCAACTGTGAGAGGAGCACAGTATAGGATTGCCATGTAGGTTAATTGGAGATGGTGGTGATGATAGGAGGAAAGGGAGGAGGTTCAAGTAGTTTCCAAGTCTTACCATGCCATGGGTTTTGAAACAGTGATTATTTATGACCACTACTGATATCATCATTATCATGATTGGTTTCATGATGGTGATTTTCAAGGAAGTGGGATCTGTCAGAAAAACATTTATTATAATCAGATGATTATTAATAATCTGACAACAAAGGGAAGCTGTTAAATTTTGGCTACTTACCTGGGTAAGCTGCTCTTCTGTTGTAACTCTCTTTGCAAGTCCTGATATGATCTTTTCTGCATATCTGCTCCTACAAAATGAAATTACAGATACTGATTAGAATTGTCCACAGTGCTTTCATGACATCATAATACATAGTGAAACATTGCTGCAACATTTCTGTGCTGACAGTAAATGGGAGTTGCTGACATACAAGCATGCATGGTGTCCTCTTTGGAAGAAGCCGTAACACCTACATCTACATCTACATCCATGTACACACTCCTCAAGCCACCATATAGTGTGTTGCTGAGGGTAACTTGTACTATACTAGTCATTTCCCTTCTGCTCCAAAAAAATGAAGGAACACACCAACTTTGAAGCCATGTATACAAACACACTACAGAGACATCAAATAGCAATAGCGACAACAGTGCTCCAAGCAGTTACATTTCAGCTAACAGAAGATGAGGCCCTAGATTTAAACATATTGTTTGACGACCTGTGAGATCAGACAAAGTTCCCTGTTACACCATCAAAGTTCTTTGACATACCAACTTTGACAAAAAAAAAATACCAGCGTAACCAGACAGCAGTACACACTGTTTCTGTGGACTTTACTTCCAGATGAACATGATTATGTCCCACTGAACCAACACCTGAACATGTGGTTTATGCATAACGGTGCTCCAGCACATTCTCATTTATGTGTGCATTCCCTTTTATCTTGGACATATTGTCAACACTGGACAGGTAGAGGAGGATCTATGGCATGGCCTCTAAAGTCTCCAGATTTAAATCCCATGAATTTCTGTATGTGGTGTCATGTCAAAAGCGTGGTTTATACTGCCGAGGTCAACTCTCTTGAGGAATTATGCTTGCAGATTGAAGCAAGCTTCCAGCAGCTACAGAATTCCCCAGAACTGCCTGAGAGGATATGCAACTCATTTCAGAGACGAGTTCAGTGTTACATTCAGATGCGTGAATGACATTTTGAACACCTGCTTTAATGTTTAGAGATGCCACGTGTTCCTAGATACTGATGAACCGCAACAGAAAATGTGTTTTATCTTGGCAATGGTTGATTTGTGAGCCCATGTTTATTAGAGCTTTTTAGCTACTTTTGGCCTGTATTTTCCATATATGAATTATTGACCACCACTTCTGAAAAACTCTGTATAGAGAACAAGAGCTGTCCCCTCACACTTCCCTAGGGGCATAATCCATATCACTTCAGGCAGGGGAGCTACGTTCATAGTCTCGGATGTTACTGAATTTAGCGTATGTTTCTCCAAAAAAATTCCTGACCCAAGATACAGGCCTCCAAAGGTGGCACTTTGAGCACCATTTTGAAGCTGCAAATTTTGGAAATTTTTTTAGAATGCTGTATCTCCGTAACAGTTCTAGATATTTTGTTAGAGTTTTTTTTTTTATTTGAAAGATAATTGCTATATGATTACAATGGTATCCCCCCTTTGGACATATCTGTCAAAGTTATTTTACTGCCACCCTTTTAATTTTTTTATAATTTACAGATATTTTTTTTTTTTTTTTTTTTTTTTTTTTTTTTTTTTTTTTTTTTTTTTTTTAAAAAAAAAAAGATGCCAATCCAGAAAAGTTAGATTTTTTTCTGTTGATTAGTACTATGTAGTACTATATTCATTGTAAAGGAGAGCTTCCACTTTTAAGTTGGAAAGGTTTTATTTTTAAAAATAATTTTTTTAAACTTTCTTCAGTGAAGTTGTTTCTTACTAATTTCTTTGTTACAATATTTATTTCTATTGTTTTTGTTGCAGTTATTTCTTTTCACTTTGATTGTTGCAGATATTTCTGACACTTTGTTGTAGTTTCTTGTCAGTTTCTTTGTCATGGTTCTTCGTTGCAGGTTTCTGTATTGTAGTTGTTCAGGGCTAAATTTTTACTGAAGAGGCTTCTAAGAAATCTGAGACCATCTAGTGGGTTCTGTGTTTTCGTGAGGAATTTGCCAGTTGACACAGTTGCAGTGTGTTTTGTGAAAAGGACTGTTTGAAATGTCTTCTGATGGGGGCCACAGAATAGTGAAGTGTGCTGACTATTTGCTTATCCATAAAAGAGTGATATATAAGACAAACAAAAAAATAGACTTTGTTCAGGCTGGGAATAAGTGTTCTCATTTGAAGACTCTGTTTCAAAGTGAAGATGTTTTCAGTGACTTCTTTATGTGTTCCAAATGTTTTGACAGAATAACAACAATGATAGTATCTGAACAAGGTGAAGCCTCCCGTGGTGCAGATGGTGTAGATTTTGCATCAATAGAGGAAGAATTAAATGCCCTGACTCAGTCAACTACACAGGTAGGTGTTAGTCCCATTAAGAAACCATGTTCAGTGATGTCGAGTCACAACCTCTATGCATCAAGAAAGTGCAGAGAAATTACTAAAGCTGTGGATGAATACACTACAGCAAATCTGACCTCACTCTTCAAAGTAGAAATTATATCTTCAGAAGAAAATGAACCAAAGCACTTTTGCACCTCTTGCCAGGAATTTACTATTATTCCAGAGACATTTTCAAAGAAAACAATTTTGAACCACATAACATCAGTATCAAAATACGTGGTAGACAAATCAAGAAATGTGAGGTCTGTAAAAGGAGTCTTTGGAAGACCAGATCCCTATTATGGTCATCCTGTAGAAGCAGCTCAAGTTCAAATAGTGCAGTCATTTTATTTGGAAGATAAATGGGGCCGTCCCCCAGAGTGCCAATGAAAAAGGCACTATAATTGTAACAGTTGAAGGTCAAAAAGTTGTGAAAGTGAAGAGGTACATGACTCACAGTATTAAAGAAACTTTTGCAATTTATAAGAGCAACTATACAACTTCACATATTGGAAAATCAAAATTTTATTCACTGCAACCTAAGTTGGTGGTTCTGCACCCACCTAGAGATGTCTGTTTATGTGTGTACTGTGAGAATTTTGAACTTTTTGCGGTAACTTTGAAGAACTTACTGGAGCAAGTGACATATGACACTTTGGTTTGGCATGACGAGTCATTAGTAGTCTGTGACTTGTTTGTTTCAAGAATTTGGTGACTGCTCTGGAAAGGGAGGACTGCCTTTACAGACACTTGGCCTGGAAGACATAGCAGATAACTCTGCAGAAATTACATATGCAACATGGTAAGAAAATAAACTAATTAAGAAAACTGTTGCCTTTGACAGTTTCATTGATGAACTTAGCAAATGGTTAGTGAAAGCAGTAACACACCAGCATCTGAAGAAATTGCAACAACAACACACTGCAGTAGTGAAAGGGTGTGTACAGGCTGAAGAACTATGTTTAGTGCTTCACTGTGATTTTTCTAAGAACTGGTCTGTAATTTTCCCTCAAGAAATACAAGGGTATCATTGAACTAATGACTAGGTTTCAATTTTTACAGGAGTGACATATTTTCAAAACTAGACAACTTATGTTGCAGTTATAAGTGATGACACAGGGTATGACTCAGCACATGCTTTGCTAGCAATGCGCAAAATTCTTCAACTGCAAACAGGGGGAGAGAAAATCATCATTATTTCAGATAGTGCTCATAGTCATTTTAAAAATTGTTACCAGCTGTTTCAACTGAGTAAGTCACCTGTGCCAACTGACTGGGTATACAGTGCTACTGGTCACAGGAAATGGCCTTGTGATTGAGTAGGAGGCCTGCTGAAGCACCATCTCTCCAGACCAAATGCAGCTGCAATTCAGAATGCTGAGGATTTTACAAGAGTTGTGAAATCTTACACATCCATGGCCCTCACTTTTTTTGTCCAAAGAGAAAAATCAAGGAATTCTGTGAGCAGAAAAAAGAATAATGGTCCAGACAAAGTACTCCTGTGAAAGGAAATCAGAAGACACATTTTTGGACTCAAAGTGATAGGCGAACTGATATTGCACACACTTCAAAGAGTAAGAAATAAGAAATTTAATTCATTTGGCCAACACCTCAAAAACAGCAGGATAACATTCAGATACATAACCTGAGAAGGGGGGTGTTTGTGGCATGTGTGTACAACTGTGACTGGTGGATTGCAGAGATTATAGGCACCAGTTATGAGTTAAACAAAATTGTAGTGAACTTCATGCTACCACCTGGACAAGCTGCTGGATATAGGTTTCTGGCTGAAGGACAGCAACAATGCCATCAGTGCTCACTCAGTGTTCACAATGTTTTGAACACTGTAAGTCCTCCAGTTCCTATTGGTTCAACAACTCTATATCAAAGTAAGATTCTGAAGCAGTGGAACACATTTTTAGTTCATCAAATGGCTAATTTCAGTACAAAACAGAGTACACAGAAGTTGTATAAATTGAAACCTTTAAGTCTTTGGACTTTTCACATACATTTTGGAACAATTTAAAATGATTGAAAAATGAGTCTCTTACTGATCTTTCAAAACTAAAATTATGTTAAATGAGGCTATATTTTGATTTCTATGAGCCACTTATGAGACAATGTGATAATAAAACAAGTTTTATGTACGTCAAAAATTTCAGTTGTTTGTAAAACTTGTTTAACCTTGAGCCATGGTGAGCTGGCACCAGTGTTATTTTGTTCATGTATCATTGAGATCGTTTATGGTTGAGCTACCTATCTTTGCTTTTCGCATGTCTTATCTTCTGGGTTGGTGGGCGAAGTTGTTGGTTGTGAGCCTTTGACAGGTAACCCTGGAGATCTCGTGATATTCGCTGGGAGGCGATTGTCAACGGCTGCCAAATGAGCGTGATGACCATTATATGATGTGGTGTGAAATTGGTTGAGTGTTTTGGCATCATTGGCAGCTTGGAGATACAAGTTCTGTGACTTCGCTGGGAACAAAGTTTGAAGTGAAGCGGTGAGACTGTGGAACCCACTCCTTCATATTGTGTATGTGATATGAAGTAAGTGGTCGTAATTGTGTTTTGTTGCCTGATGCACTTAGAGGCATTTAAATTTTATTATTATGGTGAGACTATCATAGTCGAACTTTAAGATGGTGTGGAAGAGTTCAATTGCCCTAGTTAAATGGTGGCCATTATTTGAAAGTTTTCTCTGAAGTTTTACTAGTGCTCTGTGTTTCTTGTAATCAAATGATTTTATGTTGGCGTTTTCAAAGCCTGCACTCTATTAATACAGTTGCCCATATGTAAAATATTTAAGGTCAAAATTGCGATTTTGTCAGTAGTATAATGTGTTACATTACACGCTTACCCATATATCGAGTCAAAGGTTCTGTTGAGTGTTTCTATGTTTCAGAGTCGTTGGAATGTCTTTGTGATTCAGTCAGAAAATTTTGATTTTGCCAGTGCCTTGGCGGGGAGTGAAATGTCATCTGAGATCTAGGCCTGGCAGTGTTTAAGAACCTGGCCACTACCGGGAGTTGTTCACATTTTGCCTTCCAAAGTTTAGTTCTGGCAAGGTGGGTTAAGCTGGTAGATATATGAATATATATTGTATGTAACCTGTCCATATATGAACCTGTTTCCTTAAATATTATGGATTGGCAACTGGCTGCCCCTTAAGCTGTATAGCATCCACTGAGTTCCTTGTGCAGCACAAGGGAAAGTAATATCTGGGGCAGCAACATGTAGTAACTCTATTAATACCAGTTATAATGCAGCAGTTTGGCATTGTAATTTTTTTTTATTAACAAGTCTGAGCACGTGAACATTTATTTTTAAAAATCAGTGTTTCTGCTGTATTTTTTTATTTAAGTGGTTCTATCATGTTATGTAATTGGATCTTAGCTTGGCACTAGTGTTCAAGTGTCATTAAGTCACCCTTTACTGGTAATTCTTTTCATTAAATGCATTTTGAGCGAAATCCTATATGGGAGTTTGAATGTCTGAAGTTTAATAAGGGACTGTTTATTTGAGTGCCAAGTACATTGGGTTTCTAACTGTATTTGCAAAGCTTTCTCTAGTGGCTCATCCACAATTTGTAATAGTCAAATTCCTTAAAAGATGTAACGTCAATAAATTGTCTTAATTTTAAATTGCGACTACCAACCATGATTCCATCCTGCTTCCCCTTTTATGGTATTTAAGATATGGTGTGTAAGTGTGGTACGATCAAGGTAATCACATACCACTTGGTAGAAGAGACAGAAGCGGGGGGGGGGGGGGGGGGGGGTTGCTTTTCCTATCCTCTCCTATGGTTGGTAGTCATGGCTTAGTAAGTTGCAACATCGTCATTATTGTGTTTTGAGACTTATCCTGCTTGTTTCAGGAAGTTATGTAATATGAGTCCCTGAGCTTGCCCCGGCATAAATTATTTATGGAAAGAGCAGTTGATTCTTGAACTCCATGTGTGAAGGCTGCCAGTAGATGGAAATATGTCTGATTTGGTAGCCAGGCTTTGTGCAGTGGTTGACATTCCCGTCACCCTACCGACTGACATCATTAGTGAGGTAGATGATTTGTTGTCAAATATTGAAACAGCTTTAAGTGATGTAGATTGGACAATTAAATTTCTGGCATCTACTCAGCTGATGCATAAACAAATTTGTTGCATCCAGGCACATTTATCCCATTACTGTAATTGTTTAGCGGATATCGCTTCAATCGATCTCAATGATGCAATGGGTGCTCTCCATCATAAGTTGCTTGGTGTTGCTGGAGGTTTGCACTCATGCGCCGTGGTGCTTGCTTTGAGCGGGGGAGGTTTAAGTACTGATTCTGAGCCTGAAAATGTGAGTGAGATCACACACATTAAGTGTAACAAAGAATATTTGAGTTTATTTTCCAAGTTACCTAATCCAATTATGAATGTCTTGAAAGATATATCTGTCTTGTATATTGAAAATTTGAGCCAGATTCAATCCTTCCTGTGGTGGTTAGTCTGTCTCCAGATTCATGCTGATGCATTGCATGTTCCACAGTCTGTCGTATTAGCAATATTATTATTTCCAATGGCTAAGGGTGTGCTTAGTAGCATTACAGCCAAGGAATTGGAACATCTCCATCAGCGTTTTATTAAGAGAAAGATGTCAGTGCGGATGCATGTCGAATTAGAGTGGGAATGTTACTGGAAGGTCCAAGCACGTAACGAAACCTTAGTGCAGTATTTTGAGAGGGTTTGCATGGCCATAGTGGCATTGGATATGCATGTGTCTGATCTTGATTGTATCGAACATACGTTGGAAGGCATGTGGGTACAGGATCATGCCAGGTTGAACCTCGTACAGCGCACTTGCACCATGGAACAGTTTCAACATTTGGTTGATTCTATTCACGCTATTTCTTGGGCAGATGAACAACGTCCCACCACTCAAGGGAAAGTAATATCTGGGGCACCAACGTGTAGTAACTCTATTAATCCCAGTTCTAATTCAGTAGTTCGGCATTGTTGCCGTTGCCATGCGTCGATCATTTAGTACGGGATTGTCTGGTATGTAGGAGCCCTCGTTCAAATAGCTGACACCAGAGGATGGGAAAAGAGGGTGAGTTTACTAACTGGCCAGTGAATTGTAAAGCCATTGAGGCTACACGTTTCAGCGCTCCATTTTGTCTGTGCTATGGTAGGACAGGAACAAGTGTGTACGTTGTTGGAGTCGGGTAGTTCTATATCCTTAGTTGATTATGACTGATACATAGAACATAGACATTTGTGCAGGTTTTTGTCACCACAGTCTCTGGTTCAGAGATGTTGGGTCGCCGATGGCTGAGAGTTACCTCTAGTGGGGGAGGTGCACATCGATAAATTCTCATGGCCTCATAGATTTTTCATAGCTAAAGGTTTGAGGGACCCTTTGTTGCTCGGGTGTGATTTCATCCAGCATACCGGTTTGGTATTCGATTATGCTGGGAGTGTCTTTTATTTTAAGTTTGCGCCTCACCACCATCTCTCTTTGTGTTCGTGCCAGCAGTCTTGTGCAGGGGATGTGAGCTATGTGTGCAGTGTGCAGGTTGACACAGGTTGTCTTATAGCACATCAAATGCAGGCTCTTAACCAGGTCTTGGAGTGCTATCCTCAGGTCTTATTGGATAATTTTGGGGAGACAGAAATTCTTAAGTATGACATCCAGTTAACTGATATTGTGTCCATCCGTCTGGCCACTTATAGGCTGTCTCCACCGAAGATGAAGATTTTAAGAGCTAAAATCTATAAGATGCTACAAGAGGGGGTGATGAGACCATCAGGATAAGGGTAGCGATTTTTGTATGGTAGTTGTTAACCGAATGCTTAACAAAAAAGTGGTGTTGGAGTTGATTCCCTTGCTCGATTTGCTCAATTAATTTACATGGTTTGCAGGTGCTAATGTGTTCACCATCTTAGATCTCAGTCAGGCATATTACCAGATCCCTCTTGCTGAGTCATCCAAGCCTATGACAGCATTTTATACAGATTGGAATTTATTTGAGTTCAACTGGGTCCCTAAGGATTGGTCACTAGTGTGGCTGTGTTGTCCCATTTGTTGGATGTGGTCTTAGGGGACCTGAAGTTCGTCTGTGTCTTCAACTATTTAGATGATGTAGTTATCTACAGTCTCACCTTTGAGGAACACCTTGTTCACCTGGAGCAGGTTTTCCTAAGGTTGTATTCGGCTGGCCTCACCGTCAAACTATCTAAGATGACCTTGTGTAAACAACAGATCATGTGGTATCTGAAAAAGGCATAAGTATCGACCACAAGAGAACCAAGGCCTTATGGCATTTCCCCCCTCCCCAGAATAAGAAAGATGTCACTCACTTCATTGGCATGGCGAATTTCTTCCATAAATTCATTGCCAATTTCGCCCATCTTGCAGCTCCCCTTAATGATCTTTGGAAGAAAAATAGTGATTTCATATGGGTAGAAAGTCAGGTGAAAGCCTTCACACAGCTTAAGACTGCAATTAGTAATCCCCCATTGTTGGCTGTGCTGGATTTTAATAGTACGTTTGTGGTACAGACTGACGCCTGTCATACTGGGGTAGCAGCAGTTTTACTTCAAGAACATGAAGGGGACAGACGACTTCTAGCTTATGCCTCACGGCAACTGAATGCTCCTGAATCCAACTGTACTGTACATGCATTAGAGGCTTTGGCCATTCGTTTTGGCTTGGAAAAGTTTTGTGTCTATTTGGAGCATAAAGAATTTGTATTAGGGATTAACAACCAAGCATTAAGCTGGGTTTTGGCTAGGCTGAGGAAGACTAGCTGAATTTTACGTTGGGCAGTCCATATATCTGCCTTTCGTTTTCAAGTCAGACATATGAGGGTAATCCCAAAAATAAGGTCTCCTATTTTTTTTATAAGTACTGAACTCTGTTTGTGTGCCAGTTGATCACACCGTTATGAAGAGTGCTTCACGCACTGTGTGTAAACATGTGCACGCCGCGCTGAGTTGCTCAGTCTTGGCTTGTCAGCCATTGAGAATGGAGCTCCCGTTGGATGTTACTGCCAAGTGGGAATTGCGCACAGTTATTCAGTTTTTGAATGCAAAGGGTACTGAGTCAATTGAAATCCATCGCCAATTGACGGAAGCATATGGTGAGTCATGCATGGATGTCAAAAATGTTCGTAAGTGGTGTAGAGAGTTTGCAGCTGGTCGGACCAAAATTCACGACGAACAAAGGAGCAGGAGACCATCAATTTCTGAGGATACAGTATGAAAGTCGAGTAAAGCATGGGTAAAGATCAGCAGATCACCCTGGATAATCTCTGCACGTTGGTTCCTGAGGTTTTCCAAAGCACCGATCACAGAACTTTAACGGAAACATTGAACTAGCGGAAGGTGTGCACAAGATGGGTGCCACGCATGCTGACTGAGGACCACACGCGGCAACGGGTTGATGCTTCCCACGCATTTCTTCACTACCTTGCAGCTGAACAGGACAACTTTCTGGACTCAATTGTCATGGATGACGAAACCTGGGCATACCACTTTACACCTGAGACCAAGCAACAATCACGCCATTGGCGGCATCCTTCTTCACCAAAGCCATGGAAATTCAAACAAACACAGTCTGCTGGTACAGGGTGTATACGTGGACAAGGAATAAAAATTCCCGGATTTTTCCCGGTCGAAAATACACTTTCTCCCGGGTGAAAATACACTTTTTCTGTGTTAAATGACAGTATACTTTTCCTCGGCACTGTAAAACTTATCAATCCTTAGAATGTTTATGGTTTTCTACACAGACGTAGAATTTGCCGGCACTTTAGAAAACGAAACCCAGGGGGAAAAAAAACACGTTTTGGAAAGATCTTTTATGTGCAGCAATATGTACGCTGCATTTTTTCATGTTACGGAGGTATAAATTCGAATTCCACCAAACACTGCATGTTACTTTCCGTAGCAATGAAATCGAGATTGCGAGGCGCTTTTGTACGCCAGTCATAGCTCATGTCATGTGATCTCGGCAGCTGATGACAGCACAGGGCACGTAGTGTAGTCAACCAATAGCGAGATCACTCTTAAGTAGCGCAAACACACAAAAAGAAAAGTTAATGGGTTAAATTAATATACATAGTTTTGCTAGAAGAAAAACAAACCTTTCACAAATGATATTGGTCTCGAAGATTAATAAGCTGCAAGAGAAGATAAGCTTCCACATATAATGCTGATCATTTTGCGCGTGCTACACTTTAAGAAACTTCACACAAATGTGCCAGTAAAATTTTTAATAATGATGTAAATGTCTGATCTTCTGGGCTCGAAATTCTTCTAGATAGTCGTCCTCAAAGAATTGATTTATTAAATGAGAGTCAAACGCTCTGTGATTTAAGAAATTCATCATACATTCTTGCACATAGTTCATCTTGCGTAAAAGGAAATTTACTTTGAAAGTAAAACTTTTCAAACCACCATTCACAATATTTTCCTGTGACCTGTTAGAAATTCCCATGACCTGTTAGAAATTGGTTCGTTTCAGCTGTTGCCAGAGAGCGCCAGATAACAGGCGTCACTCTGCTCCTGCACACCTATGACGACGCAGGAAGCCCGCATGTTCGTACGTGTAAAATATTATAAGATCTTGCATTATGTCATAAAAGAAACAAGACATCAAAGGATACTTCAGGAGAATCAGAATTTCGTGAACTATACTAAAATGCATAATTTGGCTTAAAGTGCACAATCGTATGTCCGGATTCGGATGTAAATTTTCTTGTGTACCAGTACTGTATTGTCTCATGTTTGGTTCTTTATTATGGCATAATGCCATACGAGCTAGAAGATGGAAAACGTGCACTTGAAATGCAGTGAACAGTTGAAACTAGC
This sequence comes from Schistocerca piceifrons, assembly GCF_021461385.2. NCBI lineage: Eukaryota > Metazoa > Arthropoda > Insecta > Orthoptera > Acrididae > Schistocerca > Schistocerca piceifrons. The sequence goes on along the minus strand of NC_060144.1, from coordinate 38,258,959 downwards.
CAACAGTGTGAAATTAAACACTTCATTTCAAATAAATTGACTGCCTCAGCGCAAAATATTAATAAAAGCCAAATCTCTTTAGCAAACCGACAAAAATAACTTCATTGTTCTGCAAGGTGATTAATGCTTGACTGTCAGAAAGGTGGAAATAAAACCTGAAACTAACAACATATTTTAGCCTTCCGTAATTATGCGAATGCATTTTAATTCATTTGGTAGCTCCCGGCCACAGAAATCTTTTGTTTTCATTTAATATGAGAGCAATAAATGAAGAGGAAACAGCAAAATCACTAAACGTAAACACAGGTCACGTGGAGACTACCCACCTACCCACTGGAACTCAGACTGCTCTGTGGATCAGCCATGGATCTACGATATTTCCCAACTGGAGCAATTTAGATAGTGGCGCCCAGCCACACATCTTTAGCCAGAAGCGGGAGAAGTTACTACTCATGGGCGACTCAACTGCACACGCGCAAGAGCCCGCCTGCAACTGTTCAAATGAATCAAATGTAAACAGCTGTCATGTCACGCTCATCGGAGGCAATTTTTTGTTAGGAAGCACTGCATATTCTTCCTGAAGCCTTTGACACACTTTGGTTGGCCGACGCTTGTATGAGCACTGTGTTTTGTTGTTGTATATGGTGCATTTCCTTTCGATTTAAGTTTTATTTTCGTTTTTTTTCTCTCGTTCATGTTTTTTGCTGCAGCATTATTCTGCAGAAGCGGAATACAGTAATATCCTTCATTAGAGTATTGGTTCTTACCAGTCAAAAATCACAAAAATTTAACTGTTAACTAAAACAAGGAAAAGTTCCTGGAATCCTAAAAAATTCCCGGGTTTTTCCCAGATGTCCTGGGTCGTGTACACCCTGTGGTAAAGTCATGACAACCATTATTTGGGATTGGAAAGGGGTATTGTTGGTCTACTTGATGCCCACCACTGGGATCACAATTAACACTGACAGGTACTTTGAGACTCTGAAAAAACTCAAATGGGCAACTCAGAATGGGAGAAGAGGAATGTTGAGGAAGGGCATACACATTCTCCATGACAACGCTTGCCCACACATTGCTCGGCAAACTGTTGCTCTCCTGCAACAGTTTCAGTGGAACATAATCACCCACCCACCCTATAGTTCTGACTTGGTGCCCAGTGACTATCACCTGTTCCCTAGGTTAAAAGAACATTTGGCCGGAAAGCAATTCAGGTCCTATGAAGAGGTGGCAGCATGGTGGTGAGCTGGTATGACATGGGCATACAAAAACTGCCACAACATCTACAAAAATGCATCGACAGAAATAGTGATTATGTCAAAAATTGCTAAATGTTCAAGCTGTAAATTGATGTAAACCATTGTAGAAATAAACAGGTCTATGCACTTATAAAAATATATGAGACCTTACTTTTGGGATTACCCTCATATTAAAAACTCGGGTAATGCAATTGCTGATGTTCTGAGTTGTATGTTTACACCCGACTCCCAGGAAGGCCAGGAGCAAAGCAAACAGGAGATTATTGTTGGGGCGACTTTATCTGACCTTCCTAACTTGTTTGGTGGGCTTAAGAAGAAGCAGGTGCAGGACCCGTGTTGTGGTCTGATTTGAGAAAGGGTCGTGGGTGGGGTTTCAGTGCCGGGTTATTGCGTCTGACAAGGGTTACTGTGTAAGAAGGATTGTGGCAATCAATAATGGAGGGTGTGTTTGCCAGTTGAATTAGTACTGATGGTCTTCCGGTATTATCACGATTCTGTTCTTGGCAGCCATTTGGGCCTGTATAAGGCCTTGGCCAGGATCCACAAAAATTTTGTGTGGCCCTCTCTTTATCATGATATTAGGTGACTGGTTGGGCAGTGTGATCTCTGCAAAAGGGTGGAGCCTGATTCCGGGGTGTCTCATGGGCTTCTACACTCGCAGCGGGAGCAGTACCCCCTCGATAATGATTTTATTGGCTATATTGGACCGTTGCCCTGAACAAAGAAAGGCAACCATTACATCTTGGTTGTCGTGGATGCTTTCTCCCAGTTTAGATGGCTACTTCCTACTTGGGGGTCACTGTGGAAATCACCACCCAGCAATTGTCGAAGGTCATATCCTGGTTTGGACTGCTGAAATCGTTGGTAAGCTACAATGCACCCACCTTTCTGTCTCATGTACCTAAGGCCTTCTGTTTCAATCAGAGTATTAGACATATTACCACCATGCCATATTGTCCTAAGGCATCATTAGCCAAAAGAGTTAATCGTAATTTGAAAACAGCCCTAACCATCAACAATGCCTGGTCACTTGGTAGATGAGATGTCACCTTGCCCTGGCTCAATCAGGCATTTAATATGGCCAAACATGAGGCAACTGAGATGACACCCACTGCATTAATTCTCCGGTATCAAACTTGTGGAGTATAAATGACCTCTTACCAATGTCCATCACCCCTCAGAGTCTCCATGAGAGTTGGCAAAGGGCCAGACAGAATACCTGTGCAGCCCACCAGCAACAGCAGATTCGATATGACAAGTGTTGTAGATCATTTTCGGGAAAGATTTGGGACCTGGTTTTTATCCATAACTTGGCCTCTCTGTCTAGCCAAGATATCAAGGGAAATTAAAACTGAGATATAGGGACCCTTGTATCTGTAAAATCTTGAGCTCGGTTAACTTGTTGGTAAGGGAGATAGCATTGGGAAAGCTGTTTAGGGTACATCTCAGCTAGGTTATGCTGGGATGAGTGGGGAAGGTCTGTCCCACCCCTGGGCAGTGTCCTCTTGCTTAGGATGGTGAGGTTGAGCTATGATGACCTGGCACCACTGTTATTTTGTTCACGTATCATTGAGATTGATTGTGGTTGAGCTAAGCTATCTTTGCTTTTTGCATGTCTTATCTTCTGGGTTGGGGGGCGAAGTTGTTGGTTGTGAGCCTTCGACAGGTAACCCTGGAGTCTCATGACATTCAATGGGGGACGAGTGTCAACGGCTGCCAAACGAGTGTGATGATCGTTATATGTTGTGGTGTGAAATTGGTTGGGCATTTTTTCAACATGGGCAGCTTGGAGATACAAGTTACGTGACTTCTCTCTGTTCTGACACTGACAATGTTGAGTGTTTATGGAAAAAGTTCAAGGCAATCGTAAAATGCATTTTAGAGGGGTACGTGCTGAGTAAAACTGTGAGGGATGGGAAAAACCCACCTTGGTTCAACAACAAAGTTAGGAAACTACTGCGACAGCGAAGAGAGATTCATTGCAAATTTAAACACAGCCAAAACCTCTCAGACAAACAGAAGCTAAACGATGTCAAAGTTAGCATAAGGATGGCTGTGTGTGAAGTGTTCAGTGAATTCAGAAGTAAAATTCTATGTACCGACTTGACAAAAAATCCTAGGAAGTTCTGGTCTTACGTTAAATCAGTAAGTGGCTCGAAACAGTATATCCAGACACTCTGGGATGATGATGGCATTGAAACAGAGGATGACATGCGTAAAGCTGAAATACTAAACACCTTTTTCCAAAGCTGTTTTGCAGAGGAAGACCGCACTGCAGTTCCTTCTCTAAATCCTCAAACAAAAAAATGGCTGACATCAAAATAAGTGTCCAAGGAATAGAAAAGCAACTGAAATCACTCAACAGAGGAAAGTACACTGGACCTGGTGGGATACCAATTCAATTCTACACAGAGTACGTGAAAGAACTTGCCACCCTTCTAACAGCTGTATACCACAAATCTCTAGAGGAATGGAAGGCATTCGATACAGTTCCGCACTGTCGCCTGATACACAAAGTAAGAGCCTACGGAATATCAGACCAGCTGTGTGGCTGGATTGAAGAGTTTTTAGCAAACAGAACACAGCATGTTGTTCCCAATGGAGAGACATCTACAGACGTTAAAGTATCCTCTGGCATGCCACAGGGGAGTGTTATGGGGCCATTGCTTTTCACAATGTATATAAATGACCTAGTAGATAGTGTCGGAAGTTCCATGCGGCTTTTTGCAGATGATGCTGTAGTATACAGAGAAGTTGCAGCATTAGAAAATTGCAGCGAAATGCAGGAAGATCTGCAGCGGGTAGGCACTTGGTGCAGGGAGTGGCAACTGACCCCTAACATAGACAAATGTAATGTATTGCGAATACATGGAAAGAAGGATCCTTTACAGTATGACTATATGACAGCAGAAGAAACACTGGTAGCAGTTACTGCTGTAAAATATCTGGGAGTATGCATCCGGAACGATTTGAAGTGGAATGATCATATAAAATTAATTGTTGATAAGGCGGGTGCCAGTTTGAGATTCATTAGGAGAGTCATTAGAAAATGTAGACCATCAACAAAAGAGATGGCTTACAAAACTCTCGTTCGACCTATACTCGATTATAGTTCATCAGTGTGGGATCTGTACCAGATCGGGTTGATGGAGGAGGTAGAGACGATCCAAAGAAGAGCGGCGTGTTTCATCACAGGGTTATTTGGTAAGCATGATAGCGTTACGGAGATGTTTAGCAAACTCAAGTGGCAGACTCTGCAAGAGAGGCACACTACATCGTGGTGTAGCTTGCAGTCCAGGTTTTGAGAGGGTGGTTTTGAGAGGGTGCATTTCTGGATGAGGTATCGAATATATTGCTTCCCCCTACTTATACCTCCCAAGGAGATCACAAATGTAAAATTAGAGAGATTCGAGCACACACGGAGGCTTTCCGGCAGTCGTTCTTCCCACAAACCATACGCAACTGGAACAGGAAAGGGAGGTTATGGCAGTGGCACGTAAAGTGCCCTCCGCCACACACTGTTGGGTGGCTTGCAGAGTATAAATGTAGATGTAGATGTAGAACAAAGTTTGAAGTGAAGTGGTGAGGCTGTAGAACCCGCTCCTTCGTATTGTGTATGTGATATGAAGTAAGTGGTCGTAATAGTGTTTTGTTGACCAACGCACTAAGAGGCATTTAAATTTTATCATTATGGTGAGACTTTCATTGTCGAACTTTAAGATGGTGTGGAAGACTTCAGTTGGCCTAGTTAAATGGTGGCCATTATTTGAAAGTTTTCTCGGAAGTGTTACTAGTGCTCTGTGTTTCTGGTAATCAAATGATTTTATGTTGGCATTTTCAAAGCCTGCACTCTATTAATTTGGTTATCCATGTGTAAAATACTTAAGGTCAAAGTTGCAATTTTGTCAGTAGGGTAATGTGTTCCTTTACACACTGACCCATATATTAAGTTAAAGGTTCTGCCGAGTGTTTCTATGTTGCAGAGTTGTTGGAATGTCTTTGTCATTCGGGCAGAAAATTTTGATTGTGCCAGCACGTTGGTGGGGAGCGAAATGTCATCTGAGATCTAGGCCTGGCAGTGTTTAAGAACCTGACCACTACCAGGAGTTGTTCACATTTCGCTTTCCAAAGTTTAGTATTTACCTTCCTTCTCACAAGGTGGGTTAAGCTGGTAGATGTATAAATATATATTGTATGTAACCTGTCCATATATGAACCTTTTTCCTTAAATATTACAGATTGGCAACTGGCTGAACCTTAAGCATCATAGCATCCACTGAGTTCCTTGCACAGCTCTTTCTAGTAATTTTATTTTATTAACATGTCTGAGCAAGTGAACATTTATTTTTAAAGATCAATGTTTCTGCTGTATTTTTTTTTTTATTATTATTTAAGTGGTTCTATCATGTTATGTAATTGGATCTTAACTTGGCACTAGTGTTCAAGTGTCATTAAGTCACCCTTTACTGGTAATTCTTTTTATTATATGTATTTTGAGTGAAATCCTATATGGGAGTTTGAATGTCTGAAGTTTGTCAGTAATTCTGTTTTCTTAATAAGGGACTGTTTATTTGAGTACCAAGTACACTGGGTTTTTAACTGTATTTGCAAAGCTTTATCTAGTGGCTCATTCACAATTTGTAACAGTCAAATTCCTTACAAGATGTAATGTCAATAAATTGTCTTAATTTTAAATTGCGACTACCAACCATGATTCCATCCCGCTTCCCCTTTTATGGTATTTAAGATATGGTGTGTAAGTGTGGTATAGTTAAGGAAAACATGTACCAAACCTAAAAGTGGAAACTCTTCTTTTCAGGGAATGTAGAACTATATGGTACTAATCAACACAAAAAAAAAATCAAAAATTTATGGATTGGCATTTTTGGAAAAAAAAAATACATAATTTATTAAAAAGTCCAGAGTGCTATAGTAAAAGAACTTTGACAATAAGTCCAAATAGAGGATTTCTTCATAATCATAAGCAACTAGAACTGTTCCAGAGATACAACATTTTAAAATTTTTTCCAAAATTTGCATCTTCAAAATGGTATGCACAGAGTCATCTTTGGAGGGCTGTATCTCGTAGCAGAATTTTTTTTTGGAGAAAACAAATAAAATATGTGTTCCTTACTTAGTCATTCATTTTGTTGTTGTTGTTGTTGTTGTTGTGGTCTTCAGTGCTCAGACTGGTCTGATGCAGCTCTCCATACTATCTATCCTGTGAAAGCTGCTTCATCTCCCAGGCCTACATCCTTCTGAACCTTCTTAGTGTATTCATCTTCTGAACCTTCTTAGTGTATTCATCTCTTGGTCTCCCTCTATGATTTTTACCCTCCATGCTGCTGCCCTCGAATACTAAACTGGTGAACCCTTGATGCCTCAGAACATGTCCTACCAACCGATCCCTTCTTCTAGTCAAGTTGTGCCACAAACTTCTCTTCTCCCCAATTCTAGCATTCTTCTGTAGCACCACATTTTGAAAGCTTCTATTCTCTTCTAGTCCAAACTATTTATCGTCCACGTTTCACTTCCATACATGGCTACGCTCCATACAAATACTTTCAGAAATGACTTCCTGACACTTAAATCTATACTCAATGTTAACAAATTCCTCTTCTTCAGAAACGCTTTCCTTGCCTCAGTGTCGGTTAGACCGTCAGTGAGAGAGCACTTCGATTTCCTGCTGCTAATAAGGCGAGTACACCGTTCGCTTGTTACACATTTTTACGAGCTTCAAACAGGTACAACTTATTTTCAGTTATCTGGGTAGTTACTATTTTATTTTTGTAATTTCTTGCGTGTTTGAGTGCCTACTAGACACAACCGTTTATTTTAATAACAGTGTAGTGTACAGTATCGCCGTTGCTATCGACCCTCGTATCGTACAGGCTTTTGTTTGTTTGGTTAGAACAGCTCAGTGTCGGTTAGACTGTCAGTGAGAGAGCACTTCGATTTCCTGCTGCTAATAAGGCGAGTACACCGTTCGCTTGTTACACATTTTTACGAGCTTCAAACAGGTACAACTTATTTTCAGTTATCTGGGTAGTTACTATTTTATTTTTGTAATTTCTTGCGTGTTTGAGTGCCTACTAGACACAACCGTTTATTTTAATAACAGTGTAGTGTACAGTATCGCCGTTGCTATCAACCCTCGTATCGTACAGGCTTTTGTTTGTTTGGTTAGAACAGCTCAGTGTCGGTTAGACCGTCAGTGAGAGAGCACTTCGATTTCCTGCTGCTAATAAGGCGAGTACACCGTTCGCTTGTTACACATTTTTACGAGCTTCAAACAGGTACAACTTATTTTCAGTTATCTGGGTAGTTACTATTTTATTTTTGTAATTTCTTGCGTGTTTGAGTGCCTACTAGACACAACCGTTTATTTTAATAACAGTGTAGTGTACAGTATCGCCGTTGCTATCGACCCTCGTATCGTACAGGCTTTTGTTTGTTTGGTTAGAACAGCTCAGTGTCGGTTAGACCGTCAGTGAGAGAGCACTTCGATTTCCTGCTGCTAATAAGGCGAGTACACCGTTCGCTTGTAGGGTAAACATAGTCATGTGTAGGGACTGTGGTTGTTGTGAGCGGACGCAAGGAGAATTGGCCACTCTTCGGGGGCAGGTGGAGGCTTTGTCTGTTAGGCTCATCGAGCTCGAGGCGCAGGCGTCGGCTCGTAGTGGCGTGGGGGCAACTGTGGTGAGACCTATGCCTACTTCGGTGGCCTTGGAATCGCATGGAACCCCTGATGTCGCTGCGTCTTCCGGCAGTGAGCATCTTACCGGTCAGCCATCACTCCAGGGTGAATGGCGGACAGTGGTGGGCTCGCGCGTGCCTGGCCGAAAGGCGAAGGTGGGATCTGGCCGCATGGCAGCTGCCTTACCCCTTTCCAACAGGTACGGGGTGCTTCCTAGTGGTGATGACATCGTTTCCGAGCCACCACAGGATGCCTCGCCTGTTGGGCCAGTGGCCGATTCTCCGGCAAGGTCTCGACAGTCACAGAGGGCGGGCCTATTAGTTATAGGGAGCTCCAACGTTAGGCGGGTTATGGAGCCCCTTAGGAAAATAGCGGGTAGGTCGGGGAAGAATGCCAGTGTGCACTCGGTGTGCTTGCCGGGGGGTCTCGTCCGTAATGTGGAGGAGGCCCTTCCGGCAGCTATTGAACGCACTGGGTGTGACCGGCTGCAGATAGTAGCACATGTCGGAACGAATGACGCCTGCCGCTTGGGTTCTGAGGCCATCCTTGGTTCCTTCCGGCGGCTGGCTGATTTGGTGAAGACAACCAGCATCGCACGCGGAGTGCAAGCTGAGCTTAATATCTGCAGCATAGTGCCCAGAGTCGATCGCGGTCCTCTGGTTTGGAGCCGTGTGGAGGGTCTAAACCAGAGGCTCAGACGACTCTGCGACTATAATGGTTGCAAATTCATTGACCTCCGTTATTGGGTGGAGAACTGTAGGGTCCCCCTAGACAGGTCAGGCGTGCACTACACACCGGAAGCAGCTACTAGGGTAGCAGAGTACGTGTGGCGTGCACACGGGGGTTTTTTAGGTTAGAGGGACCCCCCCCTTGGGCGAAACGATAAAATACCTGACGGCTTACCAGAGAGGACATTATCATCGTTGATAAAGAACGTCCGTCCTCAGAGACCAAAAACAGGAAAAGTCAACGTAATATTGGTAAACTGCAGGAGTATCCAGGGCAAGGTTCCTGAATTAGTATCTCTTATTGAAGGAAATAGTGCGCATATAGTATTAGGAACGGAAAGTTGGTTAAAACCGGAAGTGAACAGTAACGAAATCCTAGACACAGAATGGAATATATACCGCAAGGATAGGATAAACGCCAATGGTGGAGGAGTGTTTATAGCAGTAAAGAATTCAATAATATCCAGTGAAGTTATTAGCGAATGCGAATGTGAAATAATCTGGGTTAAGTTAAGTATCAAAGGTGGGTCAGATATGATAGTCGGATGCTTCTATAGACCACCTGCATCAGCAACCGTAGTAGTTGAGCGCCTCAGAGAGAACCTGCAGAACGTCGTGAAGAAGTTTCGTGATCATACTATTGTAATAGGGGGAGACTTCAATCTACCAGGTATAGAATGGGATAGTCACACAATCAGAACTGGAGCCAGGGACAGAGACTCTTGTGACATTATCCTGACTGCCTTGTCCGAGAATTACTTCGAGCAGATAGTTAGAGAACCAACTCGTGAAGCTAACGTTTTAGACCTCATAGCAACAAATAGACCGAAACTTTTCGACTCCGTGAATGTAGAAGAGGGTATCAGTGATCATAAGTCAGTGGTTGCATCAATGACTACAAGTGTAATAAGAAATGCCAAGAAAGGAAGGAAAATATATTTGCTTAACAAGAGTGATAGGGCACAAATCGCAGAATATCTGAGTGACCACCATCAAACGTTCATTTCTGAGGAAGAGGATGTGGAACAAAAATGGAAAAAATTCAGAAACATCGTCCAGTACGCCTTAGATAAGTTCGTACCGACTAAGGTCCAAAGCGAGGGGAAAGATCCACCGTGGTATAACAATCATGTACGAAAGGTACTACGGAAACAAAGAAAGCTTCATCATAGGTTTAAGAGTAGTCGAATCATAGCTGATAAGGAAAAGCTGAACGAAGCGAAAAAGAGCGTAAAGAGAGCAATGAGAGAAGCATTCAACGAATTCGAACATAAAACATTGGCAAACAATCTAAACAAGAACCCTAAAAAGTTTTGGTCATATGTAAAATCGGTAAGCGGATCTAAATCCCCTATTCAGTCACTCGTTGACCACGATGGCACCGAAACAGAGGACGACCGAAGAAAGGCAGAAATACTGAATTCAGTGTTCCGAAACTGTTTCACTGCGGAAAATCGTAACACGGTCCCTGACTTCAGCCGTCGCACGGACGCCAAAATGGAAAATATTGAAATAAACGATATCGGAATTGAAAAACAACTGCTATCACTTAGTAGCGGAAAAGCATCCGGACCAGACGAGATACCCTTAAGATTCTACAGTGATTATGCTAAAGAACTTGCCCCCTTTCTATCAGCAATTTATCGTAGATCGCTGGAAGAACGTAAAGTACCTAGCGACTGGAAGAAAGCGCAGGTCGTTCCCATTTTCAAGAAGGGTCATAAATCAGATGCGAATAATTATAGGCCTATTTCGCTTACATCAATCTGTTGTAGAATAATGGAACATGTTTTGTGTTCTCGTATTATGACGTTCTTAGATAATACAAATCTCCTTCACCATAACCAACATGGATTCCGCAAACAGAGATCATGTGAAACTCAGCTCGCCCTATTTGCCCAAGAAATTCACAGTGCCGTAGACACTGGCGAGCAGATTGATGCCGTATTCCTGGACTTCAGGAAGGCATTTGATACGGTTCCGCACTTACGTTTAGTGAAAAAAATACGAGCTTACGGAATATCGGACCAGGTTTGTGATTGGATTCAGGATTTCCTAGAAGAAAGAACACAACATGTCATTCTTAACGGTTCAAAATCTGCAGATGTAGAGGTAATTTCGGGAGTACCGCAAGGAAGCGTGATAGGACCTTTATTGTTTACAATATACATAAATGACTTAGTTGACAACATCGGTAGCTCCGTGAGGCTATTTGCAGATGACACGGTTGTCTACAAGAAAGTAGCTACATCAGAAGACTCGTACGTACTCCAGGAAGACCTGCAGAGGATTAATGCATGGTGCGACAGCTGGCAGCTTTCCCTAAACGTAGATAAATGTAATATAATGCGCATACATAGGGGCAGAAATCCATTCCAGTACGATTATGCCATAGGTGGTAAATCATTGGAAGCGGTAACGACCGTAAAATACTTAGGAGTTACTATCCGGAGCGATCTGAAGTGGAATGATCACATAAAACAAATAGTGGGAAAAGCAGGCGCCAGGTTGAGATTCATAGGAAGAATTCTAAGAAAATGTGACTCATCGACGAAAGAAGTAGCTTACAAAACGCTTGTTCGTCCGATTCTTGAGTATTGCTCATCAGTATGGGACCCTTACCAGGTTGGATTAATAGAAGAGATAGACATGATCCAGCGAAAAGCAGCGCGATTCGTCATGGGGACATTTAGTCAGCGCGAGAGCGTTACGGAGATGCTGAACAAGCTCCAGTGGCGGACACTTCAAGAAAGGCGTTACGCAATACGGAGAGGTTTATTATCGAAATTACGAGAGAGCACATTCCGGGAAGAGATGGGCAACATATTACTACCGCCCACATATATCTCGCGTAATGATCACAACGAAAAGATCCGAGAAATTAGAGCAAATACGGAGACTTACAAGCAGTCGTTCTTCCCACGCACAATTCGTGAATGGAACAGGGAAGGGGGGATCAGATAGTGGTACAATAAGTACCCTCCGCCACACACCGTAAGGTGGCTCGCGGAGTATAGATGTAGATGTAGATGTACATTTTATATCCTCTCTACTTCGACCATCATCAGTTATTTTGCCCCCCAAATAGCAAAACTCCTTTACTACTTTAAGTGTCTCATTTCCTAATCTAATTCCCTCAACATCACCTGAGTTAATTCGACTACATTCCATTATCCTCGTTTTGCTTTCGTTGATGTTCATCTTATATCCTCCTTTCAAGACACTGTCCATTCCATTCAACTGCTCTTCCAGGTCCTTTGCTGTCTCTGACAGAATTACAATGTCATCGGCAGACCTCAAAGTTTTTATTTCTTCTCCATGGGTTTTAATACCTACTCCAAATTTTTCATTTGATTCCTTTACTGCTTGCTCATTATACAGATTGAATAACATTGGGGAGAGGTTACACCCCTGTCTCATTTCATTCCCAACCACTGCTTCTCTTTCATGTCCCTCGATTCTTATAACTGCCATCTGGTTTTGCTCCCTGTATTTTACCCCTGCCACCTTCAGAATTTGAAAGAGAGTATTCCAGTCAACATTGTCAAAAGCTTTCTCTGAGTCTTACAAATGATAGAAACGTAAGTTTGCCTTTTCTTAATCTAGCTTCTAAGATAAGCCGTAGGGTTAGTATTGCCTCACGTGTTCCAACATTTCTACGGAATCCAAACTGATCTTCCCCGAGGTTGGCTTCTACTAGTTTTTCCATTCATCTATAAAGAATTTGCGTTTGTAATTTGCAGACATGACTTATTAAACTGATAGTTTGGTAATTTTCACATCTGTCAACACATGCTTTCTTTGGGATTGGAATTATTATATCCTTCTTGAATTCTGAGGGTATTTCGCATGTCTCATACATTTTGCTCATCGGATAGTAGAGATTTATCAGGAATGGCTCTCGCAAGGCTGTCAGTAGTTCTAATGGAATGTTGTCTACTCCCAGGGCCTTGTTTCGACTTAGGTCTTTCAGTGGTCTGTCAAACTCTTCACGCAGTATCATATCTCCCATTTCATCTTCATCTACATCCTTTTCCATTTCCATAATATTGCCCTCAAGTACATCGCCCTTGTATAGACCCTCTATATACTCCTTCCACCTTTCTGCTTATGACTGGGTTTCCATCTGAGCTCTTGATATTCATACAAGTGGTTCTCTTTTCTCCAAAGGTCTCTTTAATTTTCCTGTAGGCAGTATCTATCTTACCCCTAGTGAGATAAGCCTCTACATCCTTACATTTGTCCTCTAGCCATCCCTGCTTAGCCACTTTGCACTTCCTGTCGATCTCATCTTTGAGATGTTTGTATACCTTTTTGTCTGCATCATTTACTGCATTTTTTTATATTTTCTCCTTTCATTAATTGAATTCAATATTTCTTCTGTTACCCAAGGATTTCTACTAGTGCTCATCTTTTTACCTAATTGATCCTCTGCTGCCTTCACTACTTCATCCCTCAAAGCTACCCATTCTTCTTCTACTGTATTTCTTTCCCCCATTCTTGTCAATTGTTCCCTTATGCTCTCCCTGAAACTCTGTACAACCTCTGGTTTAGTCAGTTTATCCAGGTCCCATCTCCTTAAATTCCCACCTTTTTGCAGTTTCTTCAGTTTTAATCTACAGTTCATAACCAATAGATTGTGGTCAGAGTCCACATCTGCCCCTGGAAATGTTTTACAATTTAAAACCAGGTTCCTAAATCTCTGTCTTACCATTATATAATCTATCTGAAACCTGTCAGTATCTCCAGGTTTCTTCCATGTATACATCCTTCTTTTATGATTCTTGAACCAAGTGTTAGCTAAGATTAAGTTATGCTCTGTGCAAAATTCTACTAGGCGGCTTCCTCTTTCATTTATTACCCCCAGTCCATATTTACCTACTACGTTTCCTTTATTTTAACATACGCTAAATTCAATAACATTCTGGACTATGTAGGTAAGATTTTTTCCTAGCCTGCCTGAAGTGATATGGACTATGCCTAAGGCACTCACGATATCTCGTTTTTGTTGAATACTTGCTGTCAAGGACTGTGTACTGGGTTGTATTACATACAAACTTACCAAGCCAATCCCATATCTTGACTACTAGACACCATAAGAGGTTGACCCGCCCATGAAAAAGGAGGTGGATGTATTGTGTTGTCAGCTGAAAAACAGTAACAGCATAACTGGTCAGATGGTAGAGCTCAGTGTTTTTCATCGTGGTCTAGTCAATTGAGTAACAAGTCCATCAGAGACATTTCAAGCCTTCTAAAGCTGCTGAAGCTGACACTTGGAGGTGTGATGGAAATGTGAAGGAAAAACCACAGATAAATCATAATCAACTACTGACAGATGAGAACCGTCAAGGATTGCATAGGGTGGTTGGAAAAAACAGCAGAAAATCAGTGGAAGGAATTACTCGTGAGTTCCAAAGTGCTGTCAACAGTGACTCCGCATAGTGAGATAGAAAGAATGGGGTACAATTGTCAAGCTGCTTCTCGTAAATTGCTACACATTTCTGTAGTTAGTGGTACGTAACACTCGAGATGGTGTAAAGATGTGGGGTCACGAGACAGTGGATGATTGGAAATGAGTGATTGGAAATGATGAATCGAGCTATACCTTGCTGCAATCTGACAGAAGGGATGCCTGGAGACATAACCTGACATCTTGTGAAGAGCCAATAGTGAAGTAATGAGAAGCTGGTGGTACGATATGACACTGGTTTTTATGGCAGGGTGTGGTGCCCTTATTGCTATTAAGAAAACAGTGAATGCAGGAAGATACGAACACATTTTACAGTGTTACGTACAGTGTGCAGTGAACGGACAGGTCAGAGAAGATAGTATCAGCGTGACAATGCAGCCTGTCACGCATTTGTGGGGCATCCATTTGCGAACAATAACATTTGTGAAATGGACTGGCCTACCAAGAGCCCAACCTAACCTCAATGAAACGCCTTTACAACAAGTTAGAATGACGACTTTCCACCACACTCAGCGTCCTAGACATCACTGTCTTTTTAGGTTTCAGTTCTCAAGAACGAATGGGCTGCCATTCCTGCATAGACATTCAGAGACCTCATTTAAAGTGTTGACAACAGAGTTTGAGTCATCGCAGTGGCAAAGGGTGGACATGCCCCATATATTGATCAGATAATGTAAGTGACCCCCGTTTTGCACAAACATCAGTTTTGCAAAGCTGACAGCATGTAAATGTGAACATACTCTTGTGTTTCTATAAAAGCAGAGGTGATACCTTGAAGTTTTGTGTAGTCTAAACTGAAATATTATTGTTACTATTGCAAAATATTACTTTACAGAGTTTCCAAGAAAGCCCTGTAGCAGTCTTGACTTTGCAGAGTTAGGGAAATAAATAGTAGTTTTATTAAACAATGGAAAATCGTTTTGTTAGTTAGAAGAAGGCCATTTAGCTAAAAGCTGAAATGTACAGCAGTCTTTTTGTTGTGCCTGCATGTAACTCAATGTATGCATGGCAATCTATCCTTTTCATAATACAGTTATTTTATTGGTATACCTGTTTTCAATCTGCCAAAATTACTGCATATGGCTTTTTATTGTTTTGTTTCAGTATTGCCATGTTTCAGTTGTGAAGCCACAGCTGATGTAAGTAGACACAGTTACACTGTTGAGGAATGATTAATGGCATATGGGTGTGGGTGCACAAATGTTCACAGGCAGGGCAAACGACAGGGATACTGAATGCATTTATAGCTTCTCCAGTACATGGGGCATTTGGATACTCCCTTAAGTATAGGTTTCCCTGACCTACATACATGGGGATTGTGTCTCCAGCATATCTTGTGCCACCACACTCCACCTGGCCTAAATCACTCTTCTGTCCACACCACTCCTTTTCTGTTCAGATCCTGCCCTTCTCCAACCAGTCTTCCTTTCCCCTCTATCTCCATGCAGGCACTATGTCTCTGCACCACCCCCTCTCTCCCTGCCCCTCTTTCCCCCTGCTATCCCCCCTTTTCAACCCTCTTCCCTTCTCTCTCCAACCCTTCTCCCTTTTCAGTTTCACTTTTCTTCCTTTTTTTCCTCTCCCCTCCCACCCCCCACCCCCCACCCCACCCCGCCCTTTTTTCCCATTCCCTCACTCCCCCTCCAACATCTCTTCTTCCTGTACTCTCTGTACTCTTTTCAACTTGCTGTGCAGCTGCAGAGCCACCTGTCTAAAGACCTGCCTCTCCCCCAACCCCTCCTTGCATCTTTCCCTATGCCCTCGCCACATTTTGTGATGGTTTGGACCATTTAAAGTGGTGAAGTATGTATGCAACCCTCCCACTTCTTTTACATGAGTTGACTTACCTGTGAATGCACAACCAACATTTTTCACTGTTTAGATGGCTACTGGAATCTCTAAAAACTTCTTCTCTGAAGAATGATGCTAGTTAAAGAAACATATAAGACTCTCTCTTTCTACTCGTGAAATAAGTAGGTACTTGAAGAAATACTTTTAGTACACGCTCAGTATACTTCAACTTTGATAATGAACAACTATACATTTCTCACATAAGTCACCCGTGTTGTCTCCCATTAGACACCATTAAGTTACATTTACAATGGAGTTGGTTTAACAATCACATCTGTATTACACAGACATCAGAAACATGTCTTGTCTCTAGCAAGTTCCAGTTAAGAGTTACTTAAAAGTCTTTTCAACTCAACTGTTCTTTTGTCACGAACAACAGTCACCATAACAAAACAGCACAGAATAACACAAAAGTTCCTGGGTTCTTCTGTGAGCTTGCACTACAACTTCCTTGGATCGACCAACAAGTACTTTTTGGCGCCGTTTGACCCCCATGTCTACAGTCTTCTCACAACAAACTTCAGAACTGCACACACAGACAGGTGACACACAATAGATAGGGTTCCTTTCTCCTTCTCACATCTAAAATATCATGTGTTCAAGATGGTGGAAGGCATCAGATCAGGCAACTTCTTTCAATAATCAAGTATCAGTAACCATCTTGCTGTGGCCACAGGAGTGTACTTTTGTGTGGTTATGTGTGTGAATGTTTGTACTTCTGCTAGAGAGAGAGCCAATGCTCTAAAGCTAGTGTAAATGCTATTTTCTGTTACACGTTTCTGTGTTCTGAACATTGATCTGCTATAGGTGAGGGGTTACTTTTCCCTTATTTTACATATTGCTCCATCCAAGAATTTCAGTTATTCAAGTTGGTTTATACCATTTCATAACGCAATCACACTCAGGTGTGTAGCTGATGTTACAAAATGTGAGAGGAAGCATGTGTTACCATCACTAAATCCACACAACAGTCTCCAATGAAATCTGTGAATAAAAGAGCATGACAAAATTGATGTTCATGAAGTAATTACTTGGTGATGACATGAAGCAGCCTTACAGCCTTGACAATGTGCTGTGGGCATGTTTTAGATACTATTTAGAGACAGACTGGCATTTACATTTGGCAGAGTGAGCAAGTTTGTCCCTCACAGCCAGACCAACAACATGAGCCATACCTCCCAACCATTCCAGCACCAACACTGATTGTCCTATCGCTTTCAGAAGTTGGGACCCTTTAATAGAGTTTCCTTTCACTTTTAAGAAGCTAACTTTTAAGCACTAGTGATTTTGCAATGGTGATGAAGAACAATTCTTTAAAAAATTTGTATTTGGAGGAAAATTAAGTTTGTGTTTGGAGGACAAATCTATGTCTTCATTTACACCCATACTTTACAACTACTGTGAAGCACTGAAATGCATGGCAGAGGGTACTTCCAACTGTACCACTTATTAGGGCTTCTTTCTGTTCCACTGATGGGTGGAGTACTGGAAGAATGACTGCTTGGAAACCTCTTAACATGCTGTAATTGCCATAATCTCTATGGGGGTGATGCCTCAGTTGTTGGAGTATATTCCTAGATAGTTCTTGATACTTTGTAAGTATGCTCTCCTCAGATACTTTACGTCTGTCTTTGAGCATCTGCCAGTTCAGTTTTTTCATTATCTCTGTAATGCTCTTTCATCGGTCAGACAAACCTGCCACCATTCATGCTGCTGTTCTTTGTATATATTCAGATATCTCCTGTTATTCCTACTTGGTACAGGGAGCACCACTTGAGCAATGCTCAAAGATGAGTCACGCAAGTGCTCTGTAAGAAATCTCTTTCGCAGACTGACTGCACTTCCCCAGAATCCTTCCAATACACAGAAGTCTACCATCTGTTTTACCTGTGACTGAAGCCAAAGTGCTCATTTCATTTTATATCCCTATAAAATGTTACACCCAAATATTTATATGAGCTGATACATTCCAACTGTGACTGACTGATACTATAATCATAGGATACCACTTCTTCATTTTGTGAAGTGCACAGTTTTGCATTTAATGAGTATTTAAAGCAATTTGCCAATCCTTGTACCACTTTGAAATCCTGTCAAGATCCAAAACTAAGTTCCTTCCATTATATTTTTACAAAAGAAAAAGAAAGCTACTGTTAAAACACTAATCTTAGAAAGTACTTCAATACAAAGTAGTCAATCATATCAGAAGAAAGGTCACATGTCAGCTCATAAATCCTGTGCACCTGGATCTTTGGTCACAACAACATACTGAGCTACACTGTCTTAGAGATGAGAGTGTCTCTGGCACCCACAAACACACTAAGGCTTTGCCCAACACTCCAAACTTGGACAGGGTAATTCTGTTTTTCTCCCTCACATACAACTCAGAGGAAAACATTTTTTGGACCACTGATAATACTAAGTGTGAAAACATCCTGTTTCGTTACCTCTAATGAAGGTGTCTAGTGATGGAAAGAAGAATGGCGGTAATGTAGGGACATATTTATAGACTCTCAAGAGAGGTTACTTTGAAAATTACACCAGTGTGCAAAACTTAATGACAAACATAACTTTTGCATGATGTGTTACTGCCACATAACAGCTCAATGACACTTGGATCATACATAGAAAGAGGTTCTACAGTACAGTATACAAGGTAAGTGAAAAAATACACAATGAGACAAATGGAAGTGACACTTTTATTCTAAGACAATAAGCACATGGAAGACACCATGATTTATTATAGTCCCCTGGATGTCACAAAATACGGGATGTGGTTCTTAATAGGGTGTCTGATCACAAAGAATGGTACCATATTTAGCAGACTATAAAATGCACTGTTTTTCTTTAAAACATTTCCTCAAATTTCAGGTGTGCCTTATTCTCAAAACTTATATAAAAATGTCCAGTGTTTGATTTAAAATTCCCACCAGTCTTAAAAATGACCATATATTTTATGCCACTGGAAGTCCCTCTGTACCTGACGGAGTCAACTGGCAGCCGCAGTGCACCAATGTGACAAACACGAGTTGCAGGGATTCACAAGCTCTCTAACACTGTCTCCCTCCTGCCCTGCCATCACAAATGCAGAACACTTTCTTAGCCTTTGATACCAAAGTGCAGTCTATGGTGCTGGTGAACTTGAAATGAAAGTGATTTGTGCTATCGGTAGCAGTACAATATTTTTGTTAGTAGCTAGTTTCATAAAGGAAACAAATTAAAGTTATACATGTGATACTTGCTATAAACTGAAAGTAATAGCATACACAGAAAAAACATGGAAAAAGAAGAGTTGAGCAGCATTTAAGCCCTCAATCAGCAGAGAAAACCATTCACAATTGGCAGGCTAGTAAAGAAGAACTGAAAAAAATTGAGGAAGACTAAATGCACCCGTAGAGGACTGAAAGCATAATGATGAGAACTAGAAGATGCCGTGTTGAAATAGATTCAAGGACACCATCAACATGGCTTTGGAATTAATACAAAAATGATTCAAACACACATTCATAAGCTTGCACTTGACATACTTTAAGGGTGGAGTTGGTTAGTGCAGTAGGTTCATGAAGCATCATGGACTTAGCATGCAAGCCAAAACAAAATATCTCAGAAAATGGCACAAGAGTATGAAGAGAAAATATTATCTTTCGATAGCTTGATTATTCAACATTGACAGAAAAGCAATGTGAAACAAAGCAAGTAGTGGATATGGACGAAACTCCCCTGACATTTGGTATGCCAGTAACAGAACTGCCACCATGAAAGGCACTAAAACTGTAACTATAAAAACAAATGGACATGAAAAATACTGCTGTTGTTTCATGTCATGCTGATGGCACTAAACTTAATCCAATGATCTTTTCCAAGCACAAAACAATGCCAAAACCTCCTGAAACATCACCAGGTGTTGTTGCTCATGTTCATGATAAGGGTTGGATGGATGAGGCTGGTATGAAACTATGGATTAACATGTGATCATCTGGTTAGCTGTGTGGTCTAACACATGGCTTTCTGGATTGGGAAGGAGCACCTGGTCCCCGGCACGAATCCGCCCGGCAGACTTGTGTCGAGGTCCGGTGAGCTGGCCAGCCTGTGGATGGTTTTTAGGCAGTTTTCCATCTGCCTCAGCAAATGCAGGCTGGTTCCCCTTATTCCACCTCAGGTACACTATGTTGGGGATTGCTACGCAAACAAGTTCTCCATGCATCCGCGGTGTGGTGTGAGACGTTCTCTTGGGGGGGGGGTGAAGTTGACTGTGGTAGTCATCATGGGATTGTTGTGGACCACTGCGGTTGCGGAGGGGATGGAGCCTCTCCATCATTTCTAGGTCCTCGGTTAACATACAATACAATGGATTTACAGAGTATGGGAGAGAAGGAAAGGTGCTTTCTGGAAGGAGAGTTCTCTGATTATGCTAGACCAGTTTACTAATCATTTAAAATATTCTGTGAAAGAGGAATTGACACTGGGAAATACAGAGCTTACTGTTATTTCAAGAGGACTTACTTCACAATTGCAACCTCTTGATGTCTCAATAAATAAATGGGACAAATGGATGATGGATGAAACCAAAGAAGAAGAAGAACAAGGAGAAAGTTCAGATGACAATTTTCAGGTATTTTAAAGGTCAATTCGGTTTTATAAACAAAGATTTTTTTTCATAACATGTAAGCTTTCATGGCCGGTGTCTTCATTAATTAAAACTCCCGGGCTGAATTGCCGTGGTCCATTTATAAAACTGCTTGTCCTTCCCGACGTTTCGTTGCCTACTGCAGGTAACATCTTCTGAGGTGAGTCGGTGACTGGCTGCTAGGTGCTGGAGGTCCCACTTATATAGAGTGGTTAGATGGCACCACCACTCATCACGTGCTTTCGACTTTAAAACTATCTCTGGCTAGTGCCATCTCTCTCGATTGTAGGTTATCGATAGTCACTTTGTTGGTACAGAGTTGACCGCCATATCTTGTCTAGTTTTAATCCTTCTTCTTTTTTATTAAAATTATTTTCATGCTTGTAGATCTCTATAGCTTCTCTATACATGCAGGTATAATAATGTGAGGTCCTAGCTATAATGTTTGTCTCACTAAATTTTATTTCGTGATCACCGTCTTTGAAAACGTGATCCGCTACAGCTGATTTGTCAATTTGTCCCAATCTACAGTCCCTTTTGTGTTCCGTTAGGCAGGTATTAACACTCCTTTTAGTTGTTCCAATGTAAAAGGAGTGTTAATATCCACCTAACGGAACACAAAAGGAACTGTAGATTGGGACAAATTGACAAATCAGCTGTAGCGGAACACGTTTTCAAAGACGGTGATCATGAAATAAAAGTTAGTGAGACAAACATTATAGCTAGGACCTCACATTGTTATACCCGCATGTATAGAGAAGCTATAGAGATCTACAAGCACGAAAATAATTTTAATAAAAAAGAAGAAGGATTAAAACTAGACAAGATATGGCGGTCAACTCTGTACCAACAAAGTGATTATCGATAACCTACAATCGAGAGAGATGGCACTAGCCAGAGATTGTTTTAAAGTCGAAAGCATGTGATGAGTGGTGGCACCATCTAAGCACTCTATACAAGCGGGACCTCCAGCGCCTAGCAGCCAGTCGCCGTCTCACCTCAGAAGATGTTGCCTGCAGTAGGTAACGAAACGTCGGAAAGGAGAAGCAGTTTTATATATGGACCACGGCAATTCAGCCTGAAAGTTTTAATTAATAAAGATTTTTTTAGTCTGGTTTTGCAGTCTAATAATAAAAATGACAAAAATTAATTTTAGAAAAATTGCTTGAAAATTAAGGTGCATCTTATTGTCCTTAGTGCCTCATGGTCCATAAAATATGGTAATGCATCCACTGCAACAAGCAGTTGTCAACTGGGCTGGTGGAGGAGTGGAACACCCTAACATGAGAACTCATTACTAACCTTGTGTGCCAGCATTGCAAAGCATGCACTGCTGTCCGTGGAGACCACACACCCTACTAACAACCTTGTCCCACCTTTTGTAATGTCCAGGTCTATCATAAATTGTGGTAACCTCAGTGTAATTAGTGGGTTTGAATAAAAGTGTCATTTCTATTTGTCTCATTGCATACTTCCTTCAGCTATTTTCTACACTACACTGTAGCAGTTATTCCTATGTACACTCCAGAGTTCATCAAAGTATGTTATTTGTGAGTGACCCACCACATGAAAGTTGCTTTTGAACTTAATTTTTACATACCATTGTGCTTAATGCACTTGAACACCATTAGGGAAAGTTGTATTAAATGAAATATAGTGGGTCAGAGGTGCAGTGGTTACTATGGAGAGATGGAAGAAATGTTCTTCTAGTGGTTTGGATGGTGATGGCTCTCCCACTTGGGTATTCACTGCTAGAGATCAAGTCTAAACCACAAGAGTAGTCAATATAAGAACATTCCAATTATGAAGTACTGAATAAAACAAATACAACTTGACTAAAAGAAGGGACCGGTCCATAGGACTCATACTGAAGCATCAAGGAAAAGTCAGTTTGGTAATGGGGAAAAGAGTGAGGAGTAAAAACGTGGGAGGAGGCAGGTTTGAATATACTAATCTGGTTCAAATGAATGTAGGTTTCAGTAGTCATGCGGGGATGAAAAGGTTTGCAGAAAATAGACTAGCATGGAGACCTGTATAAAACCAGTTTTTGTGACAATGCCAATGATATCATCATTGTCAGCATCATTATCTTCATTATCGACAACAACAACAACAACAAGAAAATCAGAATTGCTATTTGGCATATGTTATTGCTGACTTCAAGGCTCTCTGATGATGAGATACAAATTGTAAAATTATAAAGAACACTTACTGTGCAAAGGCTTCAGCGTTGTTTACAATGAAGTCAGTTGCAACTTTCACTCCCACAGGTGTTGTACAAACGCTCGTAAAAACAGTCTGCGCATCCTGTGGCTTGATTTTGTCTTTTTCCAGGGTATAACCCAGATACCTGTAAACACAAAGAGTTATGTGTCAATCAAAATGCATCTAAATACTTCCCTCTGTACTTGGTAAGCCAACAGCTGAACAGGCATATTGTTCCGGAGTAAACAATTTAACTCTTTGCTCTTAGGAGAACCTCTCTTTCATATTTCCAAACAAAAAGTGTTCACAGCCCCAAGAATTGATTCTCAATAGTGATGCACTAATTTAACCCTTTTGTGGTTAGCTTTTTTAGCAGCTCAATCAAGTTAAAGTAATACATAAATAAATTTCTTTTCTTTCTTTGTATGGAACTGAATTATGATCAACTGACTATATTTGAATTTTGATAACTTAATTTTTGTGATTTAGCTTTTGTGAGCTGTATTTGACTGTCATTACACAATCTTTGAAATTCCCTCGATGATTCTGAACATCTGTAGGAGTCCACTCGCTATGTGCCGACTTTGAAAATTTGGCAAATTCTGGTCATTCTCAACAGTATTTCAATGTGCTGCAAGTCAGAATAGCACACACATCAAAAAACGTTTTGCATCACCTTGCTTCTGAGAGTTCTGGAACCTGTACAGAAAATTGGAATAGATATCAACATAAAAAAACATTTCCGCCCTTTCTATTGCTCATGAAAACCACACATTGCATGTTGTACCACCATACAGCGAGACCTTCAGAGGTGGTGGTCCAGATTGCTGTACACACTGCTACCTCTAATACCCAGTAGCACATGCTCTTGCATTGAAGCATGCGTGTATCCATCATTGCATACTATAGACACGTTCATCAAGGCACTGTTGGCTCAGATTGTCCCACTCCTCAATGGATATTCAGTGTAGATCCCTCAGAGTGGTTGGTGGGCCACATCATTCATAAACAACTCTTTTCAATCCATTCCAGGTCGTTTGGTTGGTTTAAAAGAGGGGGGAAGTGACCAAACTACTAGGTCATTGGTCCCTTAATCTATCCCAAGCATATTCGATAGGGTTCATGTCTGGAGAACATCCTGGTCACTTTAGTTGAGCGATGTTATTATCCTAAAGGAAGTCATTCACAAGATGTGCATGATGGGGGTGTGAATTGTTGTCCATGAAGACAAATGCCTCCTCAATATGCTGCCGTTATGGTTGCACTATCGGTTGGAGGATGGTATTCACGTATTATATGACTCCTTTCATGACCACCAGCAGTGTATGTCGGCCCCACATAATGACACAGGGACAGCAGGGAACCTCCACCTTGCTGCACTCACTGGACAATGTGTCTAAGGCGCTCAGCCTGACTGAGTTGCCTCCAAACACGTCTTCAACGATTGTCTGGTTAAAGGTATATGCGACACTTCTCGGTGAAGAGAACGTGATGCCAATCCTGAGCAGTCCATTTGCCTTGTTATTTGGCCCATCTGTACTGTGCTGCATGATGTTGTGGTTGCAAAAATGGACCTCGCCACAGACGTTGGGAGTGAAGTTCCACATCATGCAGCCTATTGTGCACAGTTTGAGTCATAACATGACGTCCTGTGGCTGCACAAAAAGCACTATTCAACTTGGTGGCGTTGCTGTCAGGGTTCCTCCTAGCCATAATCCGTAGGTAGCAGTCATCTACTGCAGTAGTAGCCACTGGGTGGCCTGAGCGAGGTGTGTCATCAAAAGTTCCTGTCTCCCTGTACTCCTCCATGTCCAAACAACATCGCTTTGGTTCACTCTGAGATGCCTGGATACTTCCCCTGTTGGGAGTGCTTCCTGGCACAAAGTAACAATGCAGAGTTGATCAAACTGTGGGACTGACCATCTAGGCATGGTTGAACTGCAGACAACATTAGCCATGTACCTCTTTCCTGGTGGAATAACTGGAATGGATAGGCTGTTGGACTCCCTCCATCTAATAGGCACTGCTCATGCACGGTTGTTTACATCTTTGGGCTGGCTTAGCAACATCTCTGAACAGCCAAAGGGACTGTGTCTGTGATGCAATATCCACAGTCAATGTCTATCTTCAGGATTTCTGGGAACCGGGTTGATGCAAAACTTTTTTTGATGTGTGTATATAGTGTAGAAGTGAAGCATTTCACAAGCAACAACAGTAGTGATCTGACAACAAACAGAAACTTGTTGTTGTAACAGTTTTTGTACCTCTGATACAGCATTCTGTCACAAGCTGTCAAGCATGTGCAAAGGTGATAAAGGCTCTCCTACACAAGAAATAATTTGTTGAACTTTACTAGGTTTGTTAAATATTTGACTTGTCTAGCCCTATTTGTTGTGTTTGTCGAACATAGAGCATTCTCACCTCAGGTGGTCAATGGTGAATAAAGAATCTTAATCTGAGGAAGAGGTTATGAAGAAAATCACTGTTCTATACTCAACGTGCAGTGCAATGAAATTAAAAAATTAAAGCACTCCAGTTCCTCCTTAGATGATATACATACATGTTCCCCCATTGTGGTATTTTAATAAATTGTCAGTAGAGGATAAGTAGAAGACAATAAATTTTCACATACTTGTGTCTTCCTTTTCAGTGTGAGGGTGAAATGACTTGGTTGTTAAGAGTTTGACTTTCTATTAGGAGAAAGCTGATGTAATCATTAGGGTCGGGGTGTAATATTTCCTTTAGTAGATTTTGTTACCTAGACCAGTGTCTTGTTTTCTCTTTCCTTTTTACACACAATGTCAAAGTCAGTGCAAAAAAGCCTTGTTTGCATTGGAAGCCATTCCATCTAGTGTCAAAATACTGTGTGACTCAAACAGCATCTTCTTCAGAACTGACGTTAAATAGACAAATCTTGTCGGTATGTGTACAGGCTTGTTAGACATACTCATGGATAAAAAAGAGCAAATTTGACAAACAAATTTCATTGTGTGTGTGTGTGTGTGTGGAGGGGGGGGGGGGGGGGGCTATGTGCTCTTATGAGCATAGTAAATTTGGTGATATGTATGCTTCCCAGAATACACAAAGGGAAATATTAAATTTGTTTTAAGTATATTTTCCATGTCTCATGGGTTGATTACTTTGGTGGTTTGTATACTTCCCATGGCCCCTGAAAGACACAATAGCCATTTTATTAAATTATAAGCTATATTTAACAACAAACAGAAACTAGAGCCACTGCAGCAAACTACCTCTAAATGCCAGGGGTGTACAGGGATGTTATGGAGTATTCATATGCATGCAGTGAATACAGTTTATGATAAGTGTAGAACACGCTGCCCACAAAAGGGTTACACAAAGTGCAAAATGCCATATAGTATATGTGTATAAATGATTAAACTAGACTTAACACCAAACAAGCTAACTGGGAAAATTTACCTGCTTTACATGGAGCCATCTGTCTCATTGCTTTGACCTACAGATAAAGACAGTACAGCTTGCATAATTTTACAATGACATGATCTATTGCGTTTCTTTCATGGCATTCATGGTTTCAGGCTGTGATGAACACAACCACGACATGAGATGAGGAAAGTGTCTACAACTTAGGGTTTACAACCAAGTTCAAGGAGAAAAATGGAGAATTTTGTTCCAGCACAGAGATTTAAACACGTTGCCTGCAAAGTTAAAAATAAAATGAAAATCCCAAAAACTTAAAAAATGAATTAAAAATCTTATCCTGTAAGTTTTATAAAACATAGGAATGAGTCTCCATTTTTACAATAGTTAGAAAACTGTTTTCAGCCAGTGGGGCCTGAGTAATATTTATGAGAGTCATGCTAGAAAACATGACTACAGCTGCTAAATTAATTTATTATACTACCAGTTATGGTCAGCAACACCATAATCATGACACAAAAGATCACCATGTGGGTGTACAGGGTAATTTGCAAGTTCACAAAACATTTTTAAAACTTGGTGTAGGTAAATAGTTCTGGTAAACATAATGTAACAGATGATACAGTATGTGAAAGAAAAGAAAAATTCCGTTTCCTCTGTCCATTTTGTTTCTCCTTTCTTTGGAGCTTCGTTCTCTGGCTTAACTTCCCATCTGTCAACTTTCTGCTTAAATGCCTTTCTGTCCAAAATATCTGAATAATTTATCTCAGCTTTTTGTGGGTCCTTTTTGACCTCTTGTATTCAGGGTACAGTTTTAAGTCTTCTTATGTATTTAAGAATTTTCTGCGTAGGTCTTGTTTTAGTTGCATTTTTCTAATGCCTGCTGGAAGGTTGGAGAATTTCTCAGTTGTTTGACAAGATTGTAGTCTGTAGCCCTCTTCTGTTTTCTTTGCCCCTTGTATCTTTCTGATGATTTTATGTGGTTCTTTTAATAAGTTTTCTAGGTTACCTTTTAAGTGGACTGCCAGGGTTTCACTGGCATGTATTATAGTGCCTAATTTCAATGTTTTTGAGCAAGCATTTTTTATTGTACACCTTGTATTTTCTTCCATAAATTCTCTTTAGTTTGTGGAGGTGAATGTTTTGTGCTATTTTCTCTTACTCCATAGGTTCAAGGACTTCACCTAAATATTTAAAATATGGGACACTATTGATATGACCATATTTTGCAGTCAAGTTTTGGGTGTCAGTTTTTGTGGCAGTGAACTCATACTTTAGTAAAGATATTTGCAGACCAACTTTCTCTGCACATTCTTTAAGGGTTTCAGCCTGTTTGATTGCTATTATCTTGCCATCTGCTAGTAAGGCTAAGTCATCAGCAAAAGCTAAACATGAAATTGTTATGTCATCCTTGAGTTCCCTGTCTGTATTGGTTTGCAGCAGTTTTTATTCTTCAATTCCTTTTCCCATCTGCAGATGACCTTGTCCAGTGTGAAGTTGAACAGGGGAGGAGATAGTCCATCACATTGTCAGTCACCAGTTTTGATCAGGAAGGGCTCAGATATTTCACCCATGAATTTCACCTGGGAGGTAGTATGGGTCAATGTTTCTTTGATGAGGTTAAGCGTTTTTGGATCCAACCCTTGTTCTTCAAGGATATAAAAATGTGCTTGTCAGTCAACTGGGTTGTATGTCTTTTTAAAGACAACAAACATGCAAATTATTGGGCTGTTTCTGACTGCTTTGTATTTCAGCATGATCTTTAGATTGAAAATTTATTCAGTGCAAGATCTACAGTGGCAAAAGCCATCTTGGTATTCACCAGTTTTGTTGCTCTTGTGCTCTTTGAAGAAAACAGGCTGATAGAACTTTGTATGCAACCTGAATTAGGGATATACCTGCCAACAGGAGCACCACCAACCATAGTTACTAAAAATGGTAGCGAACCTGGTGGAGAATGTAATTAGTGTGATGGAATTTGCCCATTGCCAGTTGGTAGTGACTGGGCACAGAGCTTTCAATGGACCCTTCTTCTTTGCTGAGAGAACTGTCAATGGTATCACCTATCTGGACACGCTGCAGTTGTGGTTCAGGCCACAACTTCAAATTGATGGCAGAGATTTCATCTTCCGACAAGATGGTGCCCCTCCACATTTCCAAGACTTTGTGCAAGATTACATTAATAAATTATATGAATTGTCACCATGTTGCTGGGCAAACTGTGATTTGGCCACAGTCCTGGCAATATTTGAGTTGCCCCCATGGGTGCTGAACTTGATGCCTTGTGATTTTTTTCTTAGGTGCTTCCACCAAGAATAGTGTTTATGTCCCAGCTCTACCACAGAATGTTGAAGACTTGAGACAACGCATTACAGCAGCTGTTCTCACAGCCACTCCTTATATGTTGTGACAGGGATGGGCAGAACTGGACTACTGATCAGATGTGTCCTGAGAGAGAGAGAGAGAGAGAGAGAGAGAGAGAGAGAGAGAAGAAGAAGAAGAAGAAGAACTGAATGATGGATGCTATTGAACAAAATTTAATTGTTCCAGTGTTGTTTTATCAAATTAAGGTTTGGCCAAATTGTGACAATGAGTTTCTTTCTTTAAACAGTTTATTATAAATGAAGAAGCACCTGCTACACAATAATTTGGGTATGATGAGTTCAATAGTTTTGAAAGAAAATACCAAAGATAAATATCACAATTAAGTGGAAAGTTAATTTGATGATTCAAAATGTGTGAAGGGTAGGCTTACCATCTCACACTGTACTGGTAGCAAACAGAACGCTAATTGTTGGTTTTCCATGAGTTTTCTTGCTGTCCTGAATTCATGAAAAACTAATGTGATGTGGATGGTGAACGGCAAGGCTGGTCAGCTTTGCAATTTTTGAATTAGTGGGACATCTGTTAATTCAGTGAGTAAACATCTTTAGAAACATTATTAGCTACTAAGATGGAGAGAGAGAGATTTGCAATGAACATTATTACTTGTCGAAAACAGAATTTTGGGCACTCTTACATATTGTTACTTGTCACACTGTCAACAGGAATCTTCAGTCACTGAATTTACATAATTTATAGTCCAATAGGGTAAAACAATAATTTTAATTTTCTTTTGAGTTCTTAATTTCTTTCCTTGTTTCCACAGGGAACTTGTTGAAATCTTTGCATCAAACTATAGAAAATCATTCTGAACCATTGAAAGAAACAAGTTCCACATAATGAAATGCTCATGTGCTTTCTCTGTGGTTGTTTAAATGACATTTCATTGGAAATTAACTTTTGTTTTTTCAGCAATGTTAGCAGTCCAGACAGAATTACCAGCGAGGAGCTGATTAATATGTACCACACATGTAGCTTCACTCAGGCAACAGAAAAGGAGCACGATAACTGTTCCCACAGTGACAGCAACTACATCACTGTAGTTTTGCATCTGCAACTCATCACCAGCAAACATATTGATAGTGCTGTGTGTTCAATTTTCTGTCACCAAAATGAAGCCGACACACAATTGAGCTGTGCTGAATGCGAGTGTGGTGGCAAAGAGTTAAGTGTCAACAGCGAGGAGCAGGTGTGAATGGAACAAGTTTACTTCCAAAGATGACACACAGCATGTACTGTCAATACTTGTACTGCAGTGCAGAGATTTTCATTGCAATACAAATGTTGAAATGTAACTGCCAATATCAAGCATTATTGTAAAAGAAAATACATAAAATTTATGTACAATCCAACATATACAAACATTTCATATTTGTAATTTATCTCTTCAGTCTTAGTGTTGTCTTTTAGGTTTGCTTAAATTCTTCTTATTTTTTTATTATTCTTTCAGAGAATTTTCCTTTGCTTAAAACTCTAATCTAGTAGCTGATTAACCAGTAATGTCAACTAATGTGTGGAGATGTTCACATCTTACAATTTCTCTCAAAATATGATAGTTTTCGAGGTACTGTATGTCCTGTCAAAGTAATGTGGTACTGAAAGTTTGAATTTATGTGTGTGAATGTTAAAGATATTAGTAAATGAAGAAATAATTAAATTAGAAATAATGAAATATGGATATAGAAATGTTTGTTATTTCATCAGTAAAAAAAAGTTGGCAAAATGTTATGATTATTGTTATATTAGTTAAAAATGTCAAGCAATTTATTACAAGATATGTGTTATAAAATTATCATAAGATACATGTTATGAAATTATATCATATCATCAGTCTAATTATAACTGAAGTCATAACAAAGAATGAAAATTTGACATTGCCGAAAACTTATAAATGTTATCGTGTCTACGATCTCGTTGCTCTGCATTGGTTTGGTTTTTGCTCAGTACATTGCTGACTGCATTTCACTCGAGCAGTTTGTTACATTAAATGTTTTGGATTATTATGTGATGCAGATACTCTTCACCTGATACAATAAACAGAAAATTGAAAGCAGATGGTTATTTTATTTCTGTTTTATGGACCTGAGACCAACCTTTCATTCATAGTAATAAGATAAGTATATCAATCGTTGTTTACAACATTACTACTTCCAGTGATTACATGAAGAAAAATTATTAACAAATTTGCTTAAAAATCTTTTGGCTGACAAAATTTGCTCACTAAAATAATAATAATAATAGCATAGTCAAGAGAAAACACACTAAACAAGAAAATTACATATTGGATAACCACAGCGACTGCATAGAAGCGATGGAAAAAACAGATGCCTATAGATATCTAGGATACAGACAAAAAATAGGAATAGATAATACAAATATTAAAGAAGAACTAAAAGAAAAATATAGACAAAGACTAACAAAAATACTGAAAACAGAATTGACAGCAAGAAACAAGACAAAAGCTATAAATACCTATGCTATACCAATATTGACCTACTCATTTGGAGTAGTGAAATGGAGTAACACAGACCTAGAAGCACTCAATACACTTACACGATCACAATGCCACAAATATAGAATACATCACGTACATTCAGCAACAGAAAGATTCACATTAAGCAGAAAGGAAGGAGGAAGGGGATTTATTGACATAAAAAACCTACATTATGGACAGGTAGACAATTTAAGAAAATTCTTTCTCGAACGAGCAGAAACTAGCAATCTACACAAAGCAATAACTCATATAAATACATCGGCTACACCACTGCAATTTCATAACCACTTCTACAACCCTTTAGATCACATAACATCAACAGATACGAAGAAACTAAATTGGAAAAATAAAACACTACATGGCAAGCACCCGTATCATCTAACACAGACACACATCGATCAAGACACATCCAACACATGGCTAAGAAAAGGCAATATATACAGTGAGATAGAAGGATTCATGATTGCAATACAGGATCAAACAATAAACACCAGATATTACAGTAAGCATATTATTAAAGATCCCAATACCACAACAGATAAATGCACACTTTGCAAACAACAAATAGAAACAGTAGATCACATCACAAGCGGGTGTACAATACTAGCAAATACAGTATACACCAGAAGACATTGCAATGTAGCAAAAATAATGCATCAACAGCTTGCCTTACAACATAAACTTATAAAACAACAAGTTCCCACATACAAGTATGCACCACAAAATCTACTGGAGAATGACGAATACAAATTATACTGGAACAGAACCATTATAACAGATAAAACAACACCACATAACAAACCTGACATCATACTCACCAATAAAAAGAAGAAATTAACACAACTAATCGAAATATCCATACCCAATACAACAAACATACAAAAGAAAACAGGAGAAAAAATTGAAAAATACATCGAACTGGCTGAGGAAGTCAAGGACATGTGGCATCAGGATAAAGTTGAAATTATACCAATTATACTATCAACTACGGGAGTCATACCACACAATATCCACCAGTACATCAATGCAATACAGGTACATCCAAACATATAGATACAACTACAGAAATCTGTAATTATTGATACATGTTCAATTACCCAAAAGTTCCTAAATGCAATGTAACATATACCGTATAGTTAAAAGGAATCATGCTTGATCAAGGTCTGCATCACTTTCCATTTTTAACCAGACATAACTTCTGAGAAAGGAAAGAAAATAATAATAATCATCATCATCTTCTTCTTCTTAATCTTCTTCTTCTTCTTCTTCTTCTTCTTCCTCTTCTTCACTTTGCAGCCCCTGACTGGGTCTGTTGAGAACAGAAGCCTGTCGATCTTTTCCTGGCTCCCTCCATCAAGTTTCTCTCTCCAATTCACTTTATCAAAGCTTTTCCTCCCTTCTTCACACATTCTTTCACTTGACTTTCCATCTCTCTCTCCGTCTTCCTCTAGGTCTCATGCCTTCTATTGTGATGTCATGAGTCTGTCTCGGTATCCTAGCAACTCACATTCTTTTGACATTTCTTTACCACCTCAACCTCTTCTTTTTAATGGTATCTTGCATGCAGTTCACTTTCACTAACCTTTCACTGTCTATTCCTTACTCTTGCCATTCTACTATCCTGCTTCTACAAAATTTCATCTTGCCATCATGTGAACCTGTATCCTGCTCGCATGCCTTTCCTTCATTACCCTTATTTAGTATGCATACATGAGTACTGTAGCATAATACACTCAGTTTAACATTTGCTTAGGTTTTGGTGGCACAGCCTTGCCCAGGCCACGTTTCTTACACTCTGCAGGAATCCATGTACTTGCCTTCCCTATCTGCTAATCTCCTTACTATTGCTCCCACTATCTTCCATTATACTCCTTCGTTATTAGAAATTTTTCGCTTTTTCAGTAGCCTACTTGCCCCCTATTACATCCACTGCTGGTCTCTTATTCCCCAGTGTCACCGTCACATCACTGTTCTTTGCACTGAATTTCAATCCATACTGTCCCACCACGTCATCACGTACATTTAGCCTTTCTTGTACCTCTTCTCCATTTCCCCCACAACATCAAATTATTTGTGAATCTCATTGCTTTCACACTTTCATCTCCTATTTATGCTTCCAACCCTGTCAGTTCTTCAACCATAACAGTGATGAAATGTAGAGGGGGACAGTGCACTCCTTTGCTTTGCCCCATTTTTCTGTTCTAACTGTGGTGTCGATGGTAACTTTTGTGGTGCTTCGAGAATTTCAGGGTAAATTCTAGAAACACTTGGCTCTCCACCATCTTGAACACCTGATATTTTAAAGATGAGGGTGAGAGAGACTTTTTACTGTGCCATGCATATCTGTGTGTGCAGGAGGGACAGCTGTCACGAGAAGCCAGGAACTGCATCAGACGAGTGGCCCCAACAAGTAGTTACCAGCAGTGCCTTGGAATTTATATCAAAAAGTCAAAGAGTGTCTGTACAATGTTTAGTGGTTTGTGGTGTCATGAGGATTGTTACAGAGACAGATGAAGCCTGTATTGTATGGAGACTCTTACTTCATGTCGACTCTTACTTCATGTCTTGGCTATGCATGAGGCAGAACACATGTAATTTTATGAGTGTTTAGTTGATTCTGACATTTATCTTGGAACCAGGTGGCTTGCTGGAGTTTGTACAGAATAACTGTTACTTTGGGATGAGAGTTGAAAATATATTTTAGTTGAACTGATGAGATTCTATGAGTACATGATTTCTTTCAAGAATATAGAGCTGGTTAATATTATTTCCTTTAACCTGACACAGTCTTCAGAGAAGAATTGAATGGTGAGAGTGGCATAGCTGATGACCTAAAGAAGAGGATCAGCTGCATGCACAATGTATGTCAACTGGAAGGGACACACGAGTCGTTCAACCCAATACCGCACTGTCTCTTGTCGTCCAAGAAAGTGTTAGACTTTGTCGACCACACTGCACACATTGGTACAGAAGGCAAGACTTACATATCCCACCAGGGCCCCACCATCTACAGAGCTTACCCTTTTGTGATGGGTGGTGCCTGCTTATGAACCATTTCTGCCAATGAGAGAAGAGTCTGTTGATACCATCGCTATAAAATGTTTGACCCATAATGTCACCTCTTTTTGCATGGCTTCGTCACTATCAAAGTGAAATCCCGAAAAGTGTTCTTAAATTTTGGAAACAAATGAAAATCAAATGGAGCCAAGTCAGGATTATAAGGAGGACGATTGACAACAGTGAAGCTGAGGTGTCGGACTTTTGCAGATGTCACAGCGCTCATGTGTGGTCTGGCACTGTCGTGCTGAAGGATAGGGTACTCCACTTGTGGACAAACTCTTTGAATTTGAAACTCGATTACAGCATGCTGTTTCTCATGCACTGCCATAGTTACATTACACACCACCATGTTGCACACTACTATTCAGAGCCCTCTAGCAGCAGAAGGCTGCAAATATGTACACACAAAGAATAAAGATGTATAATGTTAAACATGACTGTTTTATTTAAAAAGCTCTAAGAGCTCTCATGTAGAATATTCTGAGGCATTACTTTTCAGTATGCCCTTGTACAAAGTGTAATAAAATATCAAATGAAATGGAATTACTCATTGATGAGCCATCGAAGACCACCGGTGTACCGAGCAAGTTGGCGCAGTGGCTAGCACGCAGGACTCACATTCATGAGGACAATGGTTCAAATCCACATCTGGCCATCCCAACTTAGATTTCCCATGATTTCCCTAAATTTCTTCAGTCAAATGCTGGGATGGTTCCTTTGAAATGGCACAGCTGCCTTTCTTCCCCGTCCTCCTTTAATCCTACAGAACTGATGACCTTGACGTTCAGTCCCATTCCCTGAATCTACCAACAGACCACTGGTGCCTTATAATGAAATACTCAAAAAATATACCTGAAGAATGCTATTGTGTCTAAAACAGACGTGGTGAGACTGTGGCTGTGTACAATTAATGTAGGTTAATTCTTACAAAGAAGAAAACAGCAACCAGTATTAATAGTGGCTGGTTGCTGGTTTCTTCTTTGTAAGAATTATCCTACATTACATACCTGAAGAACCTCTGAAATTTTGTCAGTGTCATTTGGGTTCACTGTGTAGAGCTAAGTGGCAGAACAGTGACACATACATGTTGAGCTTCTCCTCATCCTGGGAGCAGCCTAGAGCGGAGAGCACCTCTTGCTTCTCTGTGGTGACATTAGTCTGCAGGTAGTGCTGCCACAGCGCTTCCCAATGGGCATTGTCTGTCGCCCACTCGCAGTACACAGCCGCTCGCATGTCCGGGTCCACACTGTGGAGAGAGTCAGAAGTTGTAATCACTGCAACCAGTAACATGTGAGAGACAGAGATATGACTGATATCTCTAACCCAAAATTTATACTGTTGCTGCTTCAGTCACATTTGACTAATATTTATTAGCACAATGTGTTTTGGCAGCATGCTGCCATCATTGTGTGCCTTACAGTAACGTACGTTAATTTTTAACTACAGATTTCAGTCAGTACTTTTGGAGTGTTATGAGGTTTATCTGAAGGGCCTGCCAGTGAGGTTATGAACAAAACGTTTATCCATTTTTGCCAGTTATTTTCTTTGTCTGGCACACAGAACAAAAGAACAGATACAACACCATCATTTAACTATACTTTCCACATTCAGCTGTTTATATTCCAATTTTTTTATACATTTTGTAACACACTCACTGACCTAAACAAAAAAACACTGTGCAATGTGAATAAATTTAAGAATAACTTAAAAGTAATTAGTCTTTGAGAATTTTTGTGATGGAGATAGAGTTTCCTATCACAGCACTAAACAATGTGTAAGACGTCT
This sequence comes from Schistocerca piceifrons, assembly GCF_021461385.2. NCBI lineage: Eukaryota > Metazoa > Arthropoda > Insecta > Orthoptera > Acrididae > Schistocerca > Schistocerca piceifrons. The sequence goes on along the minus strand of NC_060144.1, from coordinate 38,223,005 downwards.
TGTAAGTTACCAATGTTGTAGTAGATATTCATGACATTTAGAGAACAACAAAACACAATATAAGAATGGTAAAGCATCCTAACAAACAAAATACCAATAAATCAAAAATTACTCCCCTATTATTGGTTAACATCCAGGCAGTTTGTATATGACTATAAATGATGTTATGCTATTTATTATTTTGTGAAAATAAGACCACATCAAATGACTTGATTAATAAATTTTAAAGACATTGATACTTGCACTGACATCTACATTGGGATCTACATTCCACAGGTCACCTTATAGTGTGTGTGGTGCCATTGTCACTTTCCCATTTCCAATCCAGTCACAAATAGATACTGAAAAAATAGATTGCATAAAATCCAACTCAAAATTTTCTCACACAACATGATGAAGGCAGTCATGTATATGTAAAATTTCTTGACTTTTAAAACCACAGCTACTTATTTTCATGAGAGAACAATTGTATAGTGTGTCAAGTGGAATTTGTGACTGGATAGAAGATATGTTGATAGAGAAGATGCAGCATGTTATCTTACACACAGAGTCATCAACAGAACTAAAAATAACTTCAGGTGTGCCACAGGGAAGTGTGATGGGAGTCTCACTGTTCATGTTGTATACTAATTATTCTGCAGACAATTTTAATAGCGATCTCAGCCTTTTCACAGATGATGCAGTTATCTATAATGAAATACTGTCTGAATAAATCTACACAAATATTCAGCTGGATCTCAAAGAGATTTCACACTGGTACAAAGATCATTTAGAAATGGCAAACTGTGCACGTCCTGAAACCAAAATCATAGTATCCTGTGACCACGAAATCAATGAGTCAGAGTTGGATTCAGTCAGCTTATTCAAATATGTGGCCATAACACTTTGAGTATGAAATCAAACAATCAAAAATGCTGGGTCATAGGTAACACAGGTGGCAGACTTGAGTTCATTGGTATAATACCAAAGAAATGCAATCTACATCTCTACTCTACAAACCACCATGAGGTGAATAGCAGGGAGTGTGCCCCATTGTAACAATTACTAGGGTTTCTTCTCATTCCAATTACATATGGAGAATGGGAAGAATGATTGTTTGAATGCCTCCATATGTGCAGTAATTATTCTAATCTTACCATCACAATCCCAATGTGAGCGATACATATGGGACTGTAGTACATTTAAAGCCTGTTCTTGAAACTTTGCTAGCAAACTTTCTCAGGATAGCTTACATCTGTCTTCAGCAGTCTTCCAGTTCAGTTCCTTTGGGATGCCTGTAACATTCTTCCACAGATTAAACAAACCTGCTATTATTCATGCTGTCCTTCTCTGTATTCATTCAATATCCACTTGAACAATAGCCTAGAACCAATCACACAAGTGATTTGTAAGCAATCTCCTTTGTAGACTGATTGCACTTCCCCAGTATTCTACCAGTAAACTGGTCTACCACATGCTTTACCAACAACTGAAGCTATATGATCATTCCATACTACCTGTTTTCATTTTGTGAAGTGCAAAATTTTACATTCCTGAACATTTAAAGCAAGTTGCCAATCTCTGCACCACTTTTAAATTTTATCAAGATCTGATAAATTTATAAAGCTTTTTTCAAACAGTACTTCATTATAGATAACTGCATCATCTGCAAAAAGTATGAAGCTACCATTAACATTGTTTGCAAGGTCATTAATATACAACATGAACAGCAAGGGTCTCAACACATTTCTCTGGGGCACACCCTAAATTACTTCTACATCATAGATGACTCTCCATACAAGATAACATGCTGTGTTCTCCCTATTAAAAAGTCCTAACCTGAGTGACAGATTTCACTTGATATCCAATATGATCATACTTTTGACAATAACCATAGGTGTGGTACTGAGTCAAATGCTTTTCGGAAATCAAGAAATACTACATAACCTGACTGCCTTGATCCATGGCTTTCAGTTTGTCATGTGAGAAAAGAGAGAGTTGGGTTTCACATGATCATTGTTATCAGAATTCATGCTGGTTGCCATCAAGGGGGTCATTGTGATCAACATACCTCATTATGTTTGAGCTCAGAATATGTTCTAAGATTCTACAACTAATCTATGTCAACAATATGAGATGGTAGTTTTGTGGATCTCTTCCACTACCCTTCTTGTAGATGGTATGATCTGTGCCTTTTTCCAAGAACTGAGCATGGTTTTTTGTTCAAGGGATCTACGACAGATTGTAGTTAGAAGAGGGGTTAACTCAGCTGCAAATTCAGTATAGAATCTGACAAGTATTCTATCAGGCCCTGAAGCAGTTCTAACGATGTGAGCAGTTTCTGGTCACCACTGCCATTAATACTTCTTTATTTCATCTTTTCAGTGGCACAAGGATTGAGTTGGGGCATTTCTCCTGAGTCTTCCTGTGTAAAGGAACATTTGAAAATGGAGTTAAGCATTTCAGCTTTTCCTTTGCTAACCTCAACTACAGTTCCTGTCTCTTTTGCTAGGGTCTGGACACAAACTTTGGTGCCACTAACAGCCATTACATACAGCCAGAATTTCCTTGGGTTTTATGAAAGTTTATTTGACAATATTCTGCTACGGTAATCACTGAATGCATCACACATTGCTCTCTTCACAGCCAAACGTGTTTCATTCAGCCTCTCCCATTACAAACTGTTCTACTGGATACATACCTATACAGTGCATGGTCAAGTATTCCTTTCATCTTGAGCCATAGGTCCTCTACATGCTGCCCTGTGTTGAAAGTTTCAAGTTCCTCATTGAGATATGACACTACCCATTTTTTATCTAGCTTATTGAACACATATATGTTTCTGCTTGTCTTAGTTGTCCTTTGTACTTTAGTAATCAGTGTTGCCACAACCATGTCATGGTTACTGATACCAATTTCTATGTGGACAACCTCAAAGCGGTGAGGTCTATTTGTTGCTGTTAGCTGCAATATATTTCCATCATGAGTGGGGTTTGTAACTATCTGTTCTAGGTAGTTTTCAGAGAAGACATTTAGTAATGTTTCATGGGATGTCTTATCATGCCCACCAATAACAAAAAGTAATTTTCCCAATTAATTGTGATTACAGTACTACTGGGGAAATTATGTAGAAGTGAACTGAGGTTTTCTCTAAAATTTTTGGTTGCATCAGGAGATGAGTCCATTGGCTGATAGAAGGATCCAGTTACTATTTTATGCCCACACCTGATGCTGAGTCTTTCCCAAACAGTCTTACATGTTGCTTCAGTTTCTGTCTCAGATGGATTTGAATTTGTCTACTGCAGCAAATGCACCACCTCCATTTACAATCAGTCAACAAAGGAGATTGCTTACAAAACACTCATGCAACCCATTGTAGAATACTGCGCAAGCACTTGGGATCCATACCAAATGCAATTGCCAGTTGATATTGAATGTCTACACAGAAGGGCGGTACGGACAGCCACAGTTTGTTTGGCCCATAGGAAAGTTGAAAGGCACTGTACACATCCACTTCAGCTGTTGTTTACAAGCATTTACTTTATTTAATTACTCACAACTAGCCAATTTCAGCATTAGGAGCCATTCTCAAGTGCTGTAGGTGTCAATCTGCTGTAATATATCTAGCTAATTGCAAACCTAGCTGTTCTGAAAGCGAGCTTGTATTAGATGTGATCAAAAAGCAACAGGATTTTTTGTTTTTCTTACAGAATTTTTATTTCTTCATCAACTTTGTCCCCTTCAGTGTAAACCCCACTCATGTATACTTCTGCCAGCACATTTTCCAGTCTTGAAAGCATTCCTGGATCTCTCTTTTCATTATGGTGTTCAGCTCCTTCAGTGATCCTGTTTTTATATCATCAATGGTGACAAAATGACCTCCTTCCATGGTTTTCTTCAGCCTTAGAAACAGAGAGAAGTCACACAGAACCATCTCTGCCAAATGTAGTGGCTGAGGCAACAAAATGGTTTTGTTTTTTGCCAAAACATTGAAAACAAGCATTGACATGTGAACAGGAGCATTATAGTGACGCAATTTCCATGAGTGGTTTTGCCACAATTCTGGTCATTTTATGCAGAATGCTCCATGAAAAAGGTGTATAACTTCTGGGTAGTATTCCGTATCAACCATACAACTATAAGGCAGGAACTTGTGATGAACTATCCCACTGAAATCAGAGAAATCAAATTTTTTTCAGTCTTGGCCCTTTAGGCATTTTCATTGAGACAATTAGGCTTTGATTTAGTTGTCATACCGGTATACCCATGTTTTGTCACTTATTATAACATTCTTCAGAAGTTCTGGATCATTATTGTCTTCATTCAGAAATTTCTGAGTGATGTCTACATGACATTGTTTTTGGTCAAAATTCAACAATTTTGGAACATACTTTGCTGCTACATGTTTCATGCTCAAAACATTCAAAAAACTTGCTTAGTGTGAGCCAAAGGAAATGCTGACATCATCGGCAACCCCTCTGATAATGATTCAATGTTTTACCACAAGCATTTTCCTTACTTCTTCCACATTGTTGTCAGTAATTGATGTGCCAGGGTGTCAAGGTCAATTGTAATCTTTAACGCCTGCTCAACCATCTAAGAAACATTATACAACTCATAAACTCTTGTCTTACTCCTAGTAGATACGCCAACTGCCACAGTCAATATTTCAAATGCAACGGTGAATTTTATTCCATTTGTCAAGTAAAATAGAATGCAAATTCCTTGATCCACCTTTTTCTAAAAGTAAAAATTTGTCGAGCACTCAAAATCACATTTAACCTTTTAAACTTTCAGCCGTAAACTAACTATTCAGAACTGCTCAAAATGCAAACATATATAAGGGATATGTGTACAAACACAATAAAAATATCGAAAATTGGATGATAAAACCTACAAAATTAAAAAATTCCAATTACTGTTTGATCAGAATACATATATGTTCAAGTGTCAAATTTAAAACAAAATGTTTACTGAATATAGTAATAGTTATCACAGAAGCAAGTGACACATTCTTAAACAATGTATGTGCTCACTTTCATAACTGAAAACCAAGTGCTGGTTCAGTTTACATGGGGAACAAACAATGACTATTACTGTTGCCCCACATGTAGATCATTGCACAAGATGACACAATAATCTTATGTATTGTTTCAACTATGTACATTAAATGTGAAGACAAATCCAGTTATTAGTCACTCATAACTTCAAACACATCATTCAATACATCTGACCACACAGAATTCCACTGAAGATCTAAGATTTACAGTCTTCACTTGTCTTGAGCATTGACATTTTAGTATGACTGTTTTCTCTAGGGTGGTCATGACAACTTCAAGGGACACTGTCAGGCACTGAAATCTGAACTATGCAGTGGAGTGTGCACTAATATGAAACTTTGATGGAGATTAAAACTGTGTGCAGGACCGAGACTCGAACATGGGACCTTTGCCTTTCACGGGCAAGTGGTCCACCGACTGAGCTGTCCAAGCTCAGCACACAACCCATTCTCACAGGTTTAATTCCACCAGTACCTTGCCTCCTACCTTCCAAACTTCACAGAAGTTCTCCTGCCAAACTTGCAAACACACACGCAGTTCATATGAGGAAACTTAAAAAAGTAAATTACACATTACTATTGCAGGTGAAGTAATGTTCATTAAATGCTGCATTATATTTCCAGGTAATAGAGATACATGACATTATTTTTGAATGTACTCACCAAATCTTTGTAAACAACAGTCGAAATGTTATACCAGTCATTCAGTTACTCATAGATGGAAATTCACTGTGTGAACATGGTCATTGTAGGTAAATCTACAATTGCTCTGGATCAGTTCCTTGACTGCCTGGATGTTGTCACCAGTAGTCAATGTTGATGGCCTTCAAGCCAAATGCCAAGATGGTTCATTTGAAAAGGGCACAGCTATTTTCCTTCCCCAACCTTTCACAATCTGAGCTTTTGTTCTGTCTCTGTTGACTGCAGTATTGTCACTACATTAAACACTAATCTTCCTTCCTTCCTTTAGATGGTCTTCCATCCCATTATCACTACCCACATCCATGAGGCTGTGGCCAAATCGTCGGCACCATTTCACTACAGTTGGATGTGACATTGCATTTGTGTACTGTATTGTGTGTATTAACCCAGAAACGACAACAACAGAGAGGCTTCATCCCTTCATAGCCCTCAGTGGTTCACAACCCCACAACAGGCCACAGCAGTCCATCCACCCCATCACCGCCCCACAACAGATCACCAGATCCAGGATTATTATGCAGTTCTGCCCCCAGTGGACCCCCCCCCCCCCCCCGCCCCCCTGCCCCAGGAATGTCTCATACCAGATGAGTGTACCCCAAATGTTTGCGTGGTAGAGTAATTATGGTGTACGCGTACGTTGAGACAGTGTTTGTGCAGCAATCACTGACATAGTGTAACTGAGGCAGAATAAGGGGAACCAGCCTGCATTTGCCGAGCTAAATGGAAAACCGCCTTAAAAACCATGCACAGGCTGGCCGGCAGACCGGGCCTCGGCACTAATCCACCAAGTGGATTCATGCCAGGGACCAGCATGACTTCCCCCTTGGGAAGCAGCACGTTAGACATGGAGCCTAGCTGGGTGGGCGACGTTGCATTTGATACGTACACTGCCAGAATTTCACAGCGAATCTGTGTGCAGTTTAGAAGATGATACTTGCCTGCCTACTAAAATTTAGTATCAAGTTTACAGTTACTTCACCAGATAATTCACACACTGTGATACACCTGTTACCCATACTGCAGCAGAACTATTTCTGCAGGAAACTAAAAACATGTTCATCATTTAGCAGCTGGAAATAGTGAGAAACTCTCTTACAGCATCACCCTGGCAGGAGATGAAGTTGAGAAGGAGAACTATTTCTGAAGGAAACTGAAAATATGTTCATCATTTTGTAGCTGGAAATAGTGAGAAACTCTCTTACAGCATCACCCTGATGGAGATGAAGCTAAGAAGGATAACTTCACGCACGGCCATGGTACAAACTAGTCGATCCATGGGAGTGAAACAAGAAGGTGACAGTATTTGAAAAAGAACAGTAGAAGATAACTCAGACCACATTGGACTGACAGATCTGTCACACAGTGTAACCTACTCACAGTGTGACAGTCAAGCTGCTGTACACACATGTGAAAGAGAAACACATGGAAAACAAGTTAATTGAAACATAATAAAATTAATATTATTTGTGTGAGATTCTTTGTTTGAATGCATATTCTAAATGTAAGTATACATAACTGTGTTATTTATGTCATTAAAACTAAACATAGAGCAAGATTACAATCTGAAGTTGCCTGTACGATATAGTAAATTTACGGATTTTATCAAGTAATCTAGTACATAGTGAAAGATGAACCATCGATCACTTCCCTCACCATCTCTGTAAAACTACTGCAGACTACATCCATTTGAAACTGATTACTGTAGTCGAGCTTTGGTCTCCCTTCCTTCTACAATTTTAACCCACTCCATCCCCTTTGCATCTGACCCGTCCTCCTCCTCCCCACAGTTCCAGTTCCCTCCATTACCAAATTGGGTATTGTTTGGTGTCCCCTATCAACTGACCCATTATTTTAGGTAAATTATACCACTTTTTTTTCCATAATACATTCAGGAACTCCTTGTAGTTATCCATGCCATTCACAGAAGGGCATGTATCGCGTACGTCAAATATAGAGCTCAGAGTAAAGATGTGCATGATCTTAATTAGTTTGTAAACTTCGGGACACATACTATGGTAAAGTATTAGTCAACAGATGCAGAGTCTACCTGCTAGAGTGCATTTTTAATCTCCATGGAGCAAGGAGGAATGAAGGAGATCTCATACCATGGAAGATTTCTGGCACCAAGGATGGCAAAAATGATGTAATATAAGCCACTGTTGTTGTGTACTATTCACAGAATGTTAATAAGAGGTCTTTGAGACAGTAATATTAATTGATTGTCATGTAACATGTAACATTTTGTGAAAGTTTCTGACAATATACATAGTTATTTGGAACCAATCTACACTTTATTTAAATAGAGAAGCAGTGTTATGTTTTATAGCCACTTCACTTATTTAAACCTTTGCAGACAAAAGAAGTTTGATGCCAAGGAAGAAGAGGGCACCGAATAGCTGGACCCTGTGGCAAATTACTAGAGGTTCAAGGCTGAATATCTACACCAGTGTAATAAGGGCATGTTAAAGTGTAGCTGCATGGATTAATAGATCTAGAATAGTTGTTGCTCAACCAGTCAAAACATCGCCACACTAGCTAAATACAACAGTCATCTACACACATCAAAAAAAGTTTTGCATCACCCTGGTTCCCAAAATTCCTGAAGATAGACGTTGACTATGGATATGGTATCACAGACACTATCCCTTTGACTGTTCAGAGATGCCACTAAACCCACCCAAAGATCTAAACAACCATGCATGAGCAGTGCCTATTAGATGGAGGGTGTCCGACAGCTGATCAGTTCCAGTCATTCCACCAGGAAGGAGGTACACGGCTCATGTTCCCTGTAGTTCCTGCCTAGACAGTCAATACCATGGTTCAATCGTACCCACATTGCTACTTTGTGCCAGGAAGGGCTCTCAACAAGGGAAGCATCCAGGCACCTCAGAGTGAACCAAAGCGATGTTGTTCAGACATGGAGGAGATACAGACAGACAGGAACTGTCGATGACGTGCCTCGCTCAGGCCACACAGGGGCTACTACTGCAGTGAATGACCGCTACCTACAGATTATGGCTCGGAGGAACCCTGACAGCAACACCACCATCTACATCTACATCCATACTCTGCAAGCCACCTGACGGTGTGTGGCGGAAGGTGCCTTGAGTACCTCTATCAGTTCTCCCTTCTACTCCAGTCTCATATTGTTCGTGGAAGGAAGGATTGTCGGTATGCCTATGTGTGGGCTCTAATCTCTCTGATTTTATCCTCATGGTCTCTTTGTGTGATATACATAGGAGGGAGCAATATACTGCTTGACTCCTCGGTGAAGGTATCTTCTCGAAACTTCAACAAAAGCCCGTACTGAGCTACTGAGTGTCTCTCCTGCAGAGTCTTCCACTGGAGTTATCTATCATCTCCATAATGCTTTTAAGATTACTAAATGATCCTGTAATGAAGCACGCTGCTCTCCGTTGGATCTTCTCTATCTCTTCTATCAACCCTATCTGGTATGGATCCCACACTGCTGAGCAGTATTCAAGCAGTGGGCGAACAAGCATACTGTAACCTACTTCCTTTGTTTTCGGATTGCATTTCCTTAGGATTCTTCCAATGAATCTCAGTCTGGCATCTGATTTACTGACGAACAACTTCATATGATCATTCCATTTTAAATCACTCCTAATGCGTACTCCCAGATAATTTATGGAATTAACTGCTTCCAGTTGCTGACCTGCTATATTGTAGCTAAATGATAAGGGATCTTTCTTTCTGTGTATTCACAGCACATTACACTTGTCTACATTGAGAGTCAATTGCCATTCCCTGCACCATTTGTCAATTCACTGCAGATCCTCCTTCATTTCAGTACAATTTTCCATTGTTACAACCTCTCGATATACCACAGCATCATCCGCAAAAAGTGTCAGTGAACTTCCAATGTCATCCACAAGGTCATTTATGTATATTGTGAATAGCAATGGTCCTACGACACTCCCCTGCGGCACACCTGAAATCACTCTTACTCTCCACTGAGAATGACATGCTGCATTCTGTTACCTAGGAACTCTTCAATCCAATCACACAATTGGTCTGATAGTCCATATGCTCTTACTTTTTTCATTAAGCGACTGTGGGGAACTGTATCAAATGCCTTGCGGAAGTCGAGAAGCACAGCATCTACCTGGGAACCCATGTCTATGGTCCTCTGAGTCTCATGGACGAATAGCACGAACTGGGTTTCACACAATCATCTTTTTCGAAACCCATGCTGATTCCTACAGAGTAGATTTCTAGTCTCCAGAAAAGTCATTATACTCGAACATAACACGTGTTCCAAAATTCTACAAGTGATTGATGTTAGAGATATAGGTCTATAGTTCTGCACATCTATTCGACATCCCTTCTTGAAAACGGGGATGACCTGTGCCTTTTTCCAATCCTTTGGAATGCTACGCTCTTCTAGAGACCTACAGTACACCGCTGCAATAAGGGGGGCAAGTTCCTTCGCGTACTCTGTGTATAATCGAACTGGTATCCCATCAGGTCCAGCGACCTTTCCTCTTTTGAGCGATTTTAATTGTTTCTCTATCCCTCTGTTGTCTATTTCGATATCTACCATTTTGTCATCTGTGCGAGAATCTAGAGAAGGAACTACAGTGCAGTCTTCCTCTGTGAAACAGCTTTGGAAAAGACATTTAGTATTTTGGCCTTTAGTCTGTCATCCTCAGTTTAAGTACCATTTTGGTCACAGAGTGTCTGGACATATTGTTTTGATCCACCTACGGCTTTGACATAAGACCAAAATTTCTTAGGAATTTCTGCCAAGTCAGTACGTAGAACTTTACTTTCGAATTCATTGAACGCCTCTCGCATAGCCCTCTTCATGCTACATTTCGCTTCACATAATTTTTGTTTGTCTGCAAGGCTTGGGCTATGATTATGTTTGCTGTGAAGTTCCTTTTGCTTCCGCAGCAGTTTTCTAACTCGGTTGTTGTACCACGGTGGGTCAAAGCTGGATGTTGTTGGGGAGCTACTGTACTGTGTGTGTAGTGTCGAGTAATGCTTTTCGTGTGGCCACAGGACATCATGTTATGTCGCAAACTGTGCACAATAGGTTGCACAATGCATAACTTCACTCCCAATGTCCATGGCAAGGTCCATCTTTGCAGCCACGACACCATGCAACATGGTACAGATGGACCCAAGAGCATGCTGAATAGACAGCTCAGGATTGGCATCATGTTCTCTTCATTGATGAGTGTTGCATATACATTTAACCAGACAATTGTTGAAGATGTGTTTGGAGCCAACCCCATCAGGCTGAATGCCTTAGACACACTGTCCAGTGAGTGCAGCAAGGTGGAGGTTCCCTGCTGTTTTGGGGTGCCATTACGTGGGGCCGACGTATGCGCTGGTGGTCATGGAAGGCACCGTAATGGTTGTATGATAAATGAATGCCATCCTCCGACTGATAGTGAAACCATATCGGCAGCATATTGGTGAGGCATTCGTCATTGTGGATGGCAATTCGCACCCCTATCATGCACATCTTGTGAATGACTTCCTTCAGGATAATGACATCGTTCGACTAGTGTGGCCAGCATGTTCTCCAGACATGAACCGTATCAAACATGCCTAGGATAGATTGAAAAGGGCTGTTTATGGATGATGTGACCAAGCAACCAATCTGAGGGATCTATGCCGAGTCGTCGTTGAGGAGTGGGACAATCTGGACCAACAGTGCCTTGATGAACTTGTGGATAGGGATGCCATGAGGAATACAGGCTTGCATCAATGCAAGAGGACATGCTACTGGGTATTAGAAGTACCATGTGTACAGATATCTGGACCACCACCTCTGAAGGTCTCACTGCATGGTGGTACAACACGCAACATGTGATTTTCATGAGCAATAAAAAGGATGGATCATATTTATGTTGCTCTCTATTACAATTTTCTGTACAGGAACCAAAGTGATGCAAAACTTTTTTTGAAGTGTGTAATAAATATTCAATCCTCATTAGTTATTGGATCTACCTTATCTAATCTTTGGCATTCCTCTGTAAACCTACAGTTCAGAAACTGCAGTTGTCTTCTTGTTGTTACCTTCCATCATTCACCTTGCACCTTCAAACAAGGCTTCACTGCAAATACTCTAACAAAGGACTTCCTAGTATATAGATTTATATTTGTATCAATAAATTCTTGTATAACTTTGTGATAGGACAATGCCACATTAAAGGTTCAAAATCTGACTACATTTTTTTACACTAATATTTATTACCAACAACACTTGTTACCTTATTATGGTGCACATATTGGATTTATTTCAAAATTTGGTTATCCAAGTGTAAGTACATTTGAAGTCATTCAAATTTAAAATTATTAATTATAAACTCTCAAACTAACTTCAGAAGAGATCTTTGGTAAGTAACTCATTTGATATGTAAAGACTTCCTTTGACATATGTTTTATCTTTGTCCTTCCCGGTTAGTCGTAAGCTGGATGTTGTTGGGGAGCTACTGTACTGTGTGTGTAGTGTCATATTTTGAGGCTTAGTCATGTTTGAATATTGAAATGGCACTGTGTCAAAAAGTTGGGAATTACCTAGATGTGTGAAACACAAAATGTCTGCAAAAGGTTATTTCCCATACATATTTATTTTAAGCTAAAACCTTCAAGCAGAAATATCATACTTCTACTTCCACAACCAACAAGCTAACTTAAAGACTACTAGATCTTTTTTATAACAAAATCTATTTTATGAGCAATTCTACCTGTGCTCATAACTGTCCTCAGTGGCAGAAAGCATTATGCAAATATACGCATAGGAATGATTTGCAAAGTTTGTCACAAAATTATATTTTGATGATGCAGTAGATACAAGTATTAAGGTTTGATGATGAAGACACTTTTTCATGATGGTCTAGTTTGGACAGCTGTGTAAAACAAGTCTTTAGAGGGATACAGTGCAGAATTTTGTCTTGACAGAAAGTCGCAAGCATAAACAGAAGAGGACTTTGCCTGTTGTGGAGACAGGAATAGCGCGGAGGACAAGTGCTGCCTCATTCGTGCACAGCTGGCAGCCTACATATCTTTTGTGCTTCTGCAAAAGCAGGACTGACATGTGCTGATCTTTTTTGGGTTAGCAAAATGGTACCAAGTTCACTTATAGACCATGAGTAGCCTCTTTGTTCTTTCCAAAATAAGAAGACAATGAGCAACACACAACACAAAGCAAATCACACAAAACATTCAACAATGGCCACCACAATAATGCTAAGGTTGGCAATGTTGTAAATAATGTAGTACAGGATCAAATTTAAATAGTAATCTTACACAACCACAGTTCAAAAGATGACCCCAGTTTCCCCTGAAATTGGATCCCTTAAAAACCAGCATGACAACAACAAAAATGACAACAACAACAACAACAACAAAATGCAATAATGGAAGGAGCAGTCAATGAAAACCAAGCATCCACCACAGACAGACCATGGGGTAGTTCCATTCCAAAGTAATCACCAAACATGTTAAGACATTTATCCCACTGGGAGATGAGATGGTAAATTTCTGTTTTGTAAGACATGGTTGACAGATCCACAGCCACACCCACTCTTGCATTTCTTTGGCTGACTGAAACTGATGTCCCTACATGTCTCACTTCAAGCTGCCAAAGATGTGAAAAGATCTGGGCTGTACAAGAGATGCTGGAGTGTTATCCAACCAAATTGCTGATTGGCAGTGTAGGGATGGGCATTATCGTGCAACAGGATGATTCTATCTGGCAGAATTCCGACAGCCTGAGGACAAATGCAAAGCCACCAATGGAAACATCGCTCATCTAGCCACCCCCCCCCCCCCCCCTAAAAAAAAAAAGCTCTTCACACAAGTCTTGGTAAGGTCCTACTTTGTGCTGTCAGACGGAATTGTCCTATTGCACTATAACGCCTGCTCCCTGCACTAACAATCAGATGAAGGTTATGCTTCTGTGATTTGGTTGGAAAACATTGTGACATCCTCCATATACAGCTCAGATTTTTCACTATGTAATTTTAATATATCTGGCAACCTAAAGAAAGACAAGTGTGGACAACGGTTTCAGTCAGATGATGAATTGCAAGATTGGTTGCCATTGTGGATCCATCAGAGGCCAACCACACTCCGTGAAACAGGAACTGATCCTCTTTTCTCCCAGTGGGAAAAAGGTCCTAACACATGTGCTGACTGCTTTTGAATGGAACCATTCCACAGTCCCAGTGTGGCTGGTTTCTGATTTGAATGCTTGTCATATTAGGAGTACTCCAAAAGTAAAACATTGGACCTGCTACCATCTTCTCAATTCATCCCTGAACCAGCATGTGCCATCTACAACCACAATTCACAAGTCAACTTTACACGGTATGGAAGAGGGTATTTTGTGTATTTCTGTTTTTTCACCCTTTCCTGTTATAGCCCAAGGACGTAGCCAAAGGGGAGAGGGGTGGGGTGTCCAGGGGTCCAGACCTCCCTTATCACCTAAATGAAATTATACACATGACATAGTTATTGTGTACTCTTGAAATAGTACAATAAATGAAGCCAGCAACTCTAGTCTCAAAATATGAATTTCTCCATGCATTATAAATGACTAAACATGCACAATTAAAGGAAAAATGTGCAATGTCAGAATTCAATTTTTTGTTGTGATACATTTTATTTTTATTTCTTCTCCATGAATTTTAATACCTAGTCGAAGTAGAGAGGATATAAAATGTAGGCTGGCAATGGCAAGGAAAGCGTTTCTGCAGAAGAGAAATTTGTTAACATCCAGTATTGATTTAAGTGTCAGGAAGTCATTTCTGAAAGTATTCGTATGGAGTGTAGCCATGTATGGAGGTGAAACATGGACGATAAATAGTTTGGACAAGAAGAGAATAGAAGCTTTCGAAATGTGGTGCTACAGAAGAATGCTGAAGATTAGATGGGTAGATCACATAACTAATGAGGAAGTATTGAATAGGATTGGGGAGAAGAGAAGTTTGTGGCACAACTTGACCAGAAGAAGGGATCAGTTGGTAGGACATGTTCTGAGGCATCAAGGGATCACCAATTTAGTATTGGAGGGCAGCGTGGAGGGTAAAAATCGTAGAGGGAGACCAAGAGATGAATACACTAAGCAGATTCAGAAGGATGTAGGTTGCAGTAGGTACTGGGAGATGAAAAAGCTTGCACAGGATAGAGTAGCATGGAGAGCTGCATCAAACCAGTCTCAGGACTGAAGACCACCACAACAACAACATTTTATTTTATTTTAAAACAATGTTCAACAAGCAGTTTTTTCAAATTCTGCACCAACTTGGTATGGCTCTGTGTGTTGAGACATTGAGCTAGCAATCCCCAGGTTCATTAGGAGAGATGCTTTGAATCCATCTGCTGTCAACCTTGAAATGGTTTTCTGTGGTTTCCTACTTTCAGTTTACACAAATGCTGTAGTTGGTCACTTACTTTAGCCCACAGCCAGGTCCCAAATACCTTTCATTCCTGATAGATTCAAGTTCCCTTAAAGACACAGCTTCTCTGCTTAAATGAAATGAGCTACACTGAAGACGAGCCGAGCATCTCTTCGGAGATGCCTGGCACTAAAAGCCATATGATAAATAAATAATAATCCAAATTCTCCTCATTTTTGTTCATGCATTTGCCGCCAGGATGTTCTTTAATTACCTTTATTACATCACAACAAGTGACAGATGCATACTTAAATGAGGAAATTTGGGAAAGTGTAAGACTGAATAATACCAGGTCCTTTGCATTTCCACCACTAAATTATTGTTCTAGCTTCTCTGTTAAATATAGATTTCTTTATTCCAAAAGCCCTGTTACTAATAATCATTGTGTCCAAAAAACTTAGGGCTTCTCCATTTCTGATCACTTCCTCAGGTCAAAACCAGATTGAAAGAACAAGAGAGTAAAATGACCTCAGAGAGCGACAGGAGATTGGAGCACAGCTGCTTGTTAGTGGTTTACCAAAATACAGCACTCCCAATTAGATATATCTCCAACTGGTGAAAACTCAGAGACCATTTCTGACTAAAATAATTTATCACTCTTTATGGAAACTTTCAGAATAAATTAAAAACATGCATCTTTTTAAGATCCTCTCTGACAAATCTGACCCCCTCCCCCACTTCCCTGCTCTTTTGACAGTATCCTGTCCAGTCAAATGTGTTTTGTGGTAAGAATAATTGCTGGTAACACTTTGTGCGAACTCAAATCTCTATAATTTTATGTTCATGGTCTTTTAGCGAGACACACATAGGAGAAAGCAATATACTGGTTGAATTATCTAGAAACATACACTCACAGAATTTCAGTAGTAAACCTTATCATGTAACATACACCTCTCTTGTTGAGTCTTGTCATTGCAGTTCAATGAGCAACTCTGTGGCAGTTTCACACTTACTAAATGAACCTATAATGAAATGCGCTACTCTTCTTCTGATATTCTCTATTTCCTCTATCAATCTCATCTGGTAAGATTGAGGAATAATATTCAAGTATCGGCTGAAGGAGCATTTTATAACATATCTCTAATCACTCCATGATCATACTCCCATATTCCATGGGTGAGACTGCTTTCATTTATTGTTCAGGAGCTGTGTAATCACACAATTGTGTGTCTCTCTACTTATTTATGTGCAATACATTACATTTCTTTATGCTATGGGTCAACTACTAATCTCTGCACCAAGCTTCAATTCTCTGCAGCTCCCCTGCATTTCGATACAATTTTCTGGTGTTGCAACTGCTCTATACACTACAGTATCATAGGTGAAAAGCCTCAATAAACTTTCAATATTATCCACTAGGTTGTTTCTAAAAAATCGTGAAAATTTCTGGACTGATTTACTTCAAATTTTTATGCAATACTCTAATAAATTTTCATACGGACATATATTACATATTATTTAAACAAAAATGTACAAGTTTTGTGTTAAAACTGGCTGTGAGAAAGAAAATGCTGTTCTGTTCCATGAAAATGTGCATTTTTTTTTTCTCAGCCAGTTTTAACTATGATAGCAGGTCAGTTAAACTGTTAGACAAACTGTTTCTTCCACATATATTGTTTCTTCACATAGATAAATTTAAACAAAAGTTTTATGCACAACGATGTGCTGTTTTGTTTTCTCCCCTACAGTCAATTTCAACAGAAAGCCTGTATATTTGGAAATTTATATTTACAGCTCATCAGCTTCTAGATAGAATACTATTACCCAATCTGAATCATCCAAAACTTTGTAATACTATCTGTTTGCAGATTAAATTAAATAATGTCAGTGATGTTACAATAATTACAGATCCAACAGCTGGACAGCTCTCTCTCATTCAATTTATACCAATGACCACAAATAGGTTTCCCATTCAACTTAAGAAAATTGAGGTTTCATATGCAGTATAAATAAAGAAGGCCCAGGGTCAAACACTCAGATACATTTGAAATTGATTCAAGATCAGATTTTTTTTAAGTCTTACATTACAGTATACAAAGATGAAAATGTATATTCTGAATTTTATTGTATTGTATTGTCAATAAAATAAAAACTTGAAAACAATAAAAAAATAGAATAAAGAAGTTTTTCCATTCATTTTCTGCATGATTTATTATAATTTCAAGTTCCTCACTTTCAAAGTGGTTGGAGTTGTAATGAGAAGCCAAAATTTACATCCTGACAATTTCTAGGGACATTCTAGATTAGGATGTATATCCAGTTTTCATACATATTTAGCAATTATATAGCATTGCCAGGTTCACAACTTTATACATGTTCCAAAAGTAATTGTCCTGTAACAGTTCCAGACTACACCCAAATTTTACTTTTACATCTTAAGGTTCTTATCTACTAAAATATAACAACGAAAACAATCAATTATTGAAAAAACTATTTAACAGTATAGACAAAAAGTCTACTCATCAAGCAGTGGAAGAACACATACATAAAAGACAGTTGTAATTACAAAGCTTTTGGAGCCAGTGGCTCCTTCTTCAGGCAGAAGAGTTGAAGGGGAAGGAAGAGGTGTCAAGGAAAAGGACTGGAGAGGTCATGGAAATGGGGTAGACTTTGGGGAAGATCACCCAGAACCACAGGTTAGGGCAGATTTATCATACAGGTTGAGAGGGAAAGCCTCTGTGATTGGTCCTTTTCATATCCCTACAGAGTGTTACACCCAGGTATGTGTATGAGTTAGCTGATTCCAACAGTGACTACTTGATTTTATGGTTATAGGATACTACATTTTCTTGTTATGTGAAGTGCCCAATTTTACATTTCTGAACATTTAAAGCAAGTTGCCAATCTCTGCACCATGTTTAAATCTAATCAAGATCTGGCTGAATATTTATGCAGCTTCTTTCAGATAGTACTTCATTATAGATAACTGCAGCATCTGCAAAATGCCTTATTTTACTATTAACATTGTCTTCAAGGTCATTAATATACAACATTTTAACAGCAAGGTTTCCAACACACTTCCCTGAGGCACACCTGAAGTTACTTGTACATCAAAAAGTACTGGAAATTTTTCTTTCTCTTAAAGAATCTTTATTTATTCATCAGCATCAACCATGTTCCCTTCAAATTACTTCCCCTCAGATTTACTACATTTGTGCCAGTGCTTTCTCCAATCATGAAAGCAAGTCTTGAATTCACTTTTTGTTATGGTATTCAGTTCCTTCAGTGGTTCTATTTTTATCTCATCAATGATGGCAAAATGACTTCCTTTCACAGTTCTCTCAAGCCTCGGGAATACAAAGAAGACACAGAGGGCTGTGTCCACTGAATATGGTGGTGAGGCAACATAACATTTTTGTTTTTTGTGAAAAAAAATCATGAAAAAGCACTGAGGTATAAGCAGCATTAACATGATGCAATTTCCGTGAGTGGTTTTGCCATAACCCTTTTTGTGCATAACTCCTTATTGACAATATGACCGTAAACCAGGAACTCATGATGCACTATTGCAAACAGTGGGGAGAACCTACACATGTGATTGAACTTGTCCAATATCCTTTGGTCTCAGCTCTTCAGGCAGTTTCCATTGGGACGATTGGGACTCGGTCTCGATGTCTTACCCGTGTACCCATGTTCTGTCACCTGTTATAGCCTTCTCTAGAAGCTCTGGATCACTGTAGACTTCATTCAGAAACTCCTAAGTGATGGCTTTCCAACATGTCTTACAGTCAAAATTCAACAATTTTGGAACAATCAATGCTGCTACATGTTTCCTGCCTAAAACATCCAAAAGCATTGCTTGGCATGAGCCAAAAGATATGCTTACATCATCAGAAACCTCTCTGGTGATTAATCAGATCCATTTTCTTTACTTCTTCCACATCATTGTCAGTAACTGATGTGCTAGGGCACCCAGGACAGTCATCATCTCGAACATCTTCTCGACCCTGTTTGAAGCATTTAGGCCACTCGTGAAGTATTGTCTTACTCCTAACAGATTCACCAAGTGCCACAATCAATATTTCAAATGATGTGCTGAATTTCATTCCATTTTTCAAACAAAATTTAATGCCAGTTCTTTGATCCATCTTTTTTGAAACTAAAGATTCACCAAGGACTTGAAAACACGTTTAACCTTTTCAATGATCAACAACAAAGTAAATTTTCAAAACAGTTGAAAATATAAAACATACATCAGAAATAGTGTACATGGAGCATGTGAATTAACCACATAGAGGTGGACTTAAGTCACAGAGGGGTACAATGAAGAGACTACTGTGGCCAGAGACAGTGGCTGTGTGTGTATGAGTCGTACTCATGTGAATGTGTACGTGTTTCCTATTTCTGAAGGAGGACTTCTCATTTGAAATCTTAAATGTTTAGCAGTCTTTTCATTGTGCCTGACTGTGACTCAACACTTGCTCTGTGTGGTGATTAGCAACCTACCATTTTTATAATATTCTTATTCTATGCTTAACTTTCCAGAATGTTATACTCCAATCAAAACTACTTTGTGACTGACGGATTGCAGTGGTGAGGGACAGTGTTGCCGACATACAGCCAACTATGCTTCACAAGGTGCTGACAGTGCCTACAAAATGATGAGAACATCATGCTCGGGAAACAACTGTGACTGCAGGGCAGTTGGCCCCCACCGCCCAACTCACTGAGACATCAGTCGCAATGTAAATTTAATTAGCACATAGGGGTGTAAGTGCAGATACCTACACTCGTGACTGAGGACAGTGTACTGAACAACATTACACTAGTATTTACTTTATCTGTAAACTAATAATTATAGCTGCTATGAGTAGTAAGTTTTTAGATTGGTTAGTAGCTCTAAGTACACAAGGCACAAGTGAGCCATTAATTTTTGCTTCCCCCTAGGCTCTCGGTCAGGTACTGAGATGTGGACTTCTATAGTGATGGGTGTAGTTCACTTCATGCTGGAGTTAGAAGCATACAGAAACCATTAGAGAGTAAAAAAAGGTGTTGAATATTTTGAGAGGTGGAACTATGCATTGAAACAAGAAAAATAAGTCCAATAAACATGGGTCGAGATAAATGGGTCTAAGATAAATGGGTCTGAGATAAATACGAGTTTATAGGAAGGGCTATGTAATGCTCGGTTGTGGATATTTACACAGTCATTGCATTGGTGCTCCAACAAATGCATCAGCTGGGTATTACAGTGTCTTACTCATAGTACTCTATCTACCATCAGGGGCGTACAGTCAATTGCGTGGTTTGAGTCATGTTGTAGGCTACGTTAGTTTTCGTCGTGGTTGTGTGCCTTATTGTACACTACTGTCAATTCTAGGTATGTATTGTGGTGTTTTACCTTCTTCCAAACACAGGTTCACTTGTGTGTTTTCTGCTATTGTGCTGTTTGTATGTATCAATGCTGTAATACATTTATATTTTCTCTCTTCCACCACTTGTTAGCAATGGAAGCACACTACTCCACAAGTGAAACTGTGGATAGGATAGTCTGCTACGGTTTAGCAAATGGACGTAGCAGCAAGACCTTGCTCTCTAAACTGAAAAATATGCACAGTGCAGAGTGCCCCCTGATAAACTGTTTGGCAGACTTTTCCAGTGTCTGAGGGACACAGGTACCCTTACACCTTGGAAGACAGTCAGTGGAAGGCTCCGCACAGTCCGGATGCCTGACATGGAGGAGCATGTACTACATGAAAGAAGAAATCCCTGGGACCAGTGTGCAACGATTAGCAGCAGCAGGAGGTGTGCCTTTCTGTCTTATCTGGGGCATACTTCACAAATAATTGCTGTACTCATATCATCTACAGTGCATCCAGACCCTCAGGCCACAGGTTCATCAGCGCAGATGGTTCTGTCGATCGTTGTTGCAGAAATGTGCTGCAGATCCACTGTTCAGATCCAAGATTTTATTTACCAATGAGGCAGGGTTCACTAGAGATGCTGTTGTGAATTTTCATAACCAGTATCTATGGGCAGATGTAAATCCCCTAGTAATTCAGGAAGGAGAGAAGGGATCAACACCGATTCTCAATCAACGTATGGGCAGGTGTACTTGGCGATAAATTAATAGGATCATGTATGCTACCACAATAGTTAACTGGGGCACATTATCTAGACTTTCTCATTAGTTTATTGCCTACCTTGCTGGAGGCTGTGCCACTGCAGCAACAAATACAAATGTGGTTCATCAGCATACTTTCATCACAATGTGCATGAAAATCTGACACAGACATTTCAGGACCGCTGGAATGGCCGGAGGGGGGAGGGAGTGGGGGGAGGGGGGAAGCAGCTGTACACCTTGGCCTGCTCATTCCCCAGACCTAAATCCCCTAGACTCTCGGTTATGGGAAAACTTAAAGGGTGTGTCAATCCTTATGTTGGAGGGCAGAGGGGTGGACTGTTGTGAGTGGACACCACATTGAACACCCCCTGTAAACATGTGCTCATCACAGAAAGTATGCATTTCCAGACCCTTGTTTATTGGACTTATTTTTCTTTTTCTGATGAGTACTACCACCTCTCAAAGAATTCGACACATTTTTTTAAACACCCTGTATTTTACAGATCAGGACTGAAGCAATGTGGGATGAGCAAGGCTTAACAACACTATTCGGGTGGCAGGCGATACGTACTTGGCATCTGAGGGACTGGATGCTGCCTGCGCGAGCTGCCACGCGTAGTCGAGGCAGGAGGAGTCGCGCGCACGGCACAGCCACTTCCCAACCCCCGCACGCAGTGACCTCGTCATGTGGTCGTCGTCCGGGCGTGTAGAGAATGTCAGCGTCCAATAAAACTGTTCGAGGAGGGACTTCACGTAGCTCTGCAAGGATGACACATTCACAGCACTAGTGACTGTTACATCCCCTTAGACACTACCAAATCAGCACCACTTCATATGCTGGATTATGACAAAAAACAAATACTGGATACACTAATTATTTTGCAATACCTTTACTGCTATATTTGTTACGGACACATATGCCACTGAAAGTGAGAAGGGTTGTTCAAATGAGAATCTTATATATACATTCACTTACCTCATATTGTAAGCCTTAAATAATATAAGTGTTGTTTGAAAAGTTCTTGGAATCATCACAAGAGGTCAGGCTAGTGCAACGAGTAGTTCACGTGATATTCTTTGGACTGTTGCCTGTAAAAGCATGCCACGTCAGTGCTCTTGGAAGAGAGCTGTGGCAGTGACATGGCTCTATTGTTGTTCCTGCTTAGTGATTTGTGAAGACAGGAACAAATTGAGGTTCAAGCAAGGATTAAGTACTTCATAAAGTGTGGTGTCACCGCCAGACACCACACTTGCTAGGTGGTAGCTTTAAATCGGCCGCGGTCCATTAGTATATGTCGGACCCGTGTGTCGCCACTGTAGTGATCCAAACCGAGTGCCACCACACGGCAGGTCTCCAGAGACTTACTAGCACTCGCCACAGTTGTACAGACGACTTTGCTAGCGACTACACTGACGAAGCCTTTCTCTCATTTGCCAAGAGATAGTTAGAATAGCCTTCAGCTAAGTCCATGGCTACGACCTAGCAAGGCGCCATAGCAACTGATAGTTAACGTATGAAGCATGTCTCATCAAGAACGATGTATACAAATGATGGATTAAAGTTAAGTATTCCAGCAGCTACGTATTTTTCTTTATAGCATTCATTACGTATCCTGTTTCAGACCTCACACCATCCTGCATGATCTTATAGCGTGCATTTCGGCCTTCTCTAGCTATATAACATAAAGAAAGGTATGAAAGCAAAGGACATTTGTGCTGATTTCCAGAATACACTGGAGGAGTCTGCTCCTTCATATCAACTGTTGCCAAGTGGACAGATGAACTTAAATTTGGCTGGGAGAGCTTAGATGATGATCCACACAGTGGTCAGCCAAGATGACTCACTACTCAAGAAATGATTGCAAAAGCACGCAAAATGGTCATGAAATTGCTCATGCTAGCCAGATGTCATCTGAAAGGGTATATCACATTTTAATTGAAGAATTAGAAATGAAAAAATTATCTGCAGGATGGGTGCCATGACTCTTGATGCTGGATGAAAAATGCATGAGAATGGTGTGACAAAATTACGTGAACTAAGGTATGAATTGTTGCCACGCCCACCTTATTCACCTGATGTGGCTCCATCAGACTTCCATCTCTTCCCAGAACTGAAAATTTTTCTTGGTGGATGAACATTCACTTCAAACAAAGAACTGATAGCCGAGGTTGACAACTATTTTGCAGGTCTGGAGGAAACTTATTTTTGAGATGGGATCAATGCACTGGAACATCGTTGGACCAAGTGCATTAATCTACAAGAAGACTACATTGAAAATTAAAAAAGTTTCAGTGATGTAAGTACTTTTTTTTTAATTCCATTCTGAGAACTTTTCAAACCACCATCGTATAATATTGCCAGGGCGATTGACAAAAATGGGAAAATTACAGAGGCATCACGCTGCTGTCACACACTCTGAAGCTGTTAGAAAATATTGTAGGAATGAGACTTAGAAAGATAGTAGAACCTTTGCTTGAGGAAGAACAACATGGATTCAGGAAAGACTGAAGTACTATGGATCTTATTTTTGCAATAAGAATGCTGACAGAAAAGTAATGGGAAAATGGAAAAAAATCTTCTGATGGTATTTGTTGATATTGAAAAACCAAAAGACAATGTTCCTTGAAACAAGATATGAGGAAATGTTTGGAAGACCTAAAGGTATCAAAGTACCTAACTGATAGATTCAAGATGCTATACAAAAATTGTTACAGTTGTGTCAAGATAGGCAATGGATGATCAGAACAGTTTGAAACAAAGAGATTTGTCTCATCACTCCTCTTTGTAATAATAGTGGACAAGTTCATGAAAATCTATCAAGAAAATAGACAGTGAACCAAATGCCCTGGTTTTTGGTGACAATGGGAGAGACAGAAGCTGAAGCACAGAAGAAACTTAATTATTGGAGCAACACATTCAAAAATTTCTGGTTAAAAATAAGTAAAACAAAGACAGTAAAAACGACCATCAACAGGCAAGCAACAAAATCAGACATATTTATAGGAGGAATCAAAGTAGAATCTATTACCCAATTCAAGTACCTAGGAAGCATGATCACAAAATATGACACCATTAAGCAGGAAATACTCAGAAGGGCACAGAAAGCATCCAATTTTTACAGTAAAATCGGAAATCTTCTCTTGGATGATAAAATGCCACGAAAAGCAAAAGTGGCCATGTATAACACCTATTTCATACCAATCCTTTCACATGCTTTAAAAACATGTACCCTACTAAACATAGAACTCAGCAGAATTCAGGCAACAGAAACGAGATACATTAAAACTATGAACCAAACAACTAGAGAGGACCAAATTGGAAATGAGGCAAACAGAAAATTAGCTGGTATTGAGGTTCGTGTTACTAGTGTCGTAAAGAAATGTAGGCTTTAACAGTATGGGAACATAATGAGAACAAACAGCCAAAGACCTGCCAAAAGGTATTCCAACCTACATCTCATAGGAAGAAGACCACAGGGAAGGCCAAGAAAACGCTGGACAGAGACTATAAGATGAGATGTGGAGGAGAAACGACACAAATGAGAAGCTGTCCTGGGACAGAAGATGCATGAAGACAGAAGGAGATGGCAAGTGCTTGTATACCACACCCAGGAAACTGAAGATGGGAAATGATTTTTTTTTTTTGTAATATTTCAAAGGTGTTTAATTGCATACATTACGTTAAATTTCTAGGTATGGTTCTTACTGAGATGATGTGATATACGATACAATTACAATACACAATGAAACTCACAATATGAGACAGAAATGATCGACATTGATGGAGTTTGAAGAAACATGGTTGAAGCAACTTAACTGATTTGCACTGGAATGACAGTGAGACAACATTGATACAATTCTCTGTCATGTCACCTGGTACAACACTGTGAGACAGCTGCTCTGTGCAACCGTATGATACTGAACACACAGAGGGAAACGTGCCTCAAAAAATTGTTTTATGTAGCCGAAGCTATGCTGCATCTGCCCCTGTTGTTAGTTCTTAGAAAAATCTACTTTTGTGTTAAAAATTAAGAAAACTACTGTTTCGGTGTTTCTCCACTATGCAGTCTTTCAATTCTGAGGAGATTACTTGATAAAAAGCTTTCTGTTTTTTGCATCTTATAGTCAGATATCATAGCCAATAATGAACAATTGTCTTTCTTGCTATGGTCCTTAGTGATTGTGATATATCAAAATTAAGTAAAACTCAGTGCACATTTTGAAACTTTGCAGTAAAAAATATAGTTACTGTCAAGTTTATGTTTGGTCCAGTTTACATCACAGAGTGCTGCTTATCAAATATAGCTAACATACCAAAATTGAACAATGGAAAAGCCAGGATGGAATGTTAGAATACCAGAGAAGGAAAGCTGCTACTCACCATATAGCGGAGATGCTCAGTCGTGATAGGCACAATAAAAAGATTCACACACTCATAGCTTTCAGCCATTAAGCCTTTCTCAGCAGTAGACACACATACACACACGCACACACACACTCACGCAAACGCAACATGCACACACGTCTGCAGTCTCAGAGAGCTGAAACTATGCTCTAAAACAAAGACTTAATGGCCGAAAGCTATGAGTGTGTGAATCTTTTTATTGTGCCTATCGCGACTCAGCATCTCCACTATATGGTGAGAAGCAACTTTCCTTCTCTGGTACTGTAACATATCAAAATTGTATAGATAAAGAAAAAAATCTACTCAGTGAGCTGTGGCAGATAAACTTACATATAAAGGTATTTAAGTTTGAAGTTCACAACCTTTCAGAGCCAGTCACTACTTCTGGTAGAAGGGCTGAAGAGGGGAGAAGAGG
Organism: Schistocerca piceifrons; assembly: GCF_021461385.2. Classification (NCBI taxonomy): domain Eukaryota; kingdom Metazoa; phylum Arthropoda; class Insecta; order Orthoptera; family Acrididae; genus Schistocerca; species Schistocerca piceifrons. Next base: position 38,196,944 of record NC_060144.1, on the reverse strand, counting down.
GGTGAAGGAAAAGGACTGGTGAGATTTAGGAAAAGAGGCACAGTTCACAAAAGTTGCCCAAAACCCCAGGTCAGAGGAGACTTACTGTTCAGGATGAGAAGGAAATACTGATTGTTGGGGACTGCACTAGGTGAGATTTGAAAATCTGAGTGCTTAAATGTGGAAGACAGGATAATGTGCAAGACAGAGGTTACTGCCAAAATAGTATGCACAAGTTAATAAGAAGGTAAAGCTAAGCATGCAGTATGTGATAGAGGTGTGGAGAAATGGGGGGGGGGGGGGGGGGGGGGGGGATGAGGCAGGTCAGAAAATGAAAGATATAGGAAACAAAGACAGTGAAGATAGGAATCGTTACTGTGAAAAAATGCTGACACCAGAGAAATTAATGCAAATTAAGGCCAGATGGGTTGCAGCACCAGGAAGTCACAGCTTTGTCACAGTAGCTGATTAATACAGAGTTCTGAAAAACTGGTGTCTGGGGGAAAAATCCAGATGGCACACATGGTGAAACAAGTGCCAAGGTCAAGACTGTCATATTGTAGAGCATGCTGTGCAACAGGATTTTGTGAGTTTCCAGAATACACCATCTGCCTATGTCCATTCATTTTGATTGATAACTTGATGACAGTCACACCATGTAAAACACCAAACAGGGTTTACATAACGGGTGGTAGGTGACATGTCATTTCACAGGTGTCTCTCCCTTTGATAGTATACGTTTTGCCAGTTACAGGGCTGATATAGACAGTGTTAGGGGGGTGCATAGAGCAAGTCTTGCAGCAGGGACAGTCACAGGGGTAGGAGCCTTAGGGTAGGGAGATGGGTACAGAAGGAACATAGGGTCTCACCAAGATATTGTGGGGATTGGGAGAGTGATAAAAAGCTATTCTAGGTGTGGCACATAAAATGTCAGACAGACTAGATCTCATTTCAGGGCACGATTTTAGGAAGTCACAGCTTTGTCACAGTAGCTGATTAATACACTGAAGATATTATCAAAAATTGATTATTTTCATAGATGTAACTTATACAAATTGTTTTTATAGCTGGAAGGACAAATACACCTCTTCCCAGTATTGAGTAAATATGTGACATATTAGGAAACTGTCCACAAGGAGGCTGGCAGCAGCATGTCACAAGTGAGGCTATTGTTGCACGCTGTACCTCTGTTCTCATCGTATTGCTCCTGTGGGAGCACGAGCGTTGAACAGACAATCGCCACATTGCACGACCTTTACTGTGACATCTCACATCACACACTGTATCATCTCAGAAGAACTTAAGTTAGGCACATCTGGCTTGAATCATATTTAACAAACAGAATGCAAACAGTTGTACTGAAAAATTCAAACAGTGTTGGAAGGAGAGCGAATTTTAGGATTGGGAGAAATCAAAAAGGGAGTCCCACAAGGTTTAATTTTGGGCCCACTACTATTGCTTACATATGTGGATAATCTTACACTTTATATTCATCAAGCAGAACTGATAATTTTTGAATATGATACTAGTTTTGCAATAAATCCTCTTTGAGAGATAGCAAATAATTATTAACTGGTTATTTAAAATGGACTCTCCCTAAATTTTGAGAAAACCAACCATATTCAGTTCTGCACAACTAATAATGGCATATCAACAATCAATTTAGCACATGAACAGGAGCCAGTAAATGCAGTGCAATGCTCCAAGTTTTTGAGTGTGCATATTGATGAAAACTTGACCAGCAAGAAGCTGAGATGCTCAACCAATTTAGTTTAGCTACTGAACCATCACAATACATATTCCATGTGGCTATAACTTAAGTGTAACTACTCACAGAGGTTCAGTGGGCAGCTAAATTTGGTAGATATCCTACGCTGAAAAAAGTTAGTTCTAATTTTGTGCACCAGGTGCATACCTAGCACTATACAGCATCTCGTCA